>NW_027526495.1:600000-1200000 GCF_052857255.1 Amblyomma americanum
AACTTCCGCGCTACTCTTTCTGCCGGCCGAATGTAAACGAGTCATACGAGCGGCAGCGAGTGTGGTGAAAGGACGACTACCTTAACTATTTCTTTTTCGCCTTCCAGATTTTGACGTCGACCTTGCTACCCTGGCTTCAAGGCAACTCAGTGTGACGTCGCAAACTTCCGCGCTACTATTTCTGCCGGCCGAGCTGTAAAGGAGTCATACGAGCGGCAGCGAGTGTGGTGCAAGGACGACAACCTTAACTGTTTCTCTTTCGCCTTCCAGATTTTGACGTCGACCTTGCTACCCTGGCTTCAAGGCAACTCAGGGTGATGTCGCAGACATCCGCGCCACTATTTCTGCCAGCCGAGCTGTAAACGAGTACTACGAGCGGTAGCGAGTGTGGTGAAAGGACGACTACCTTAACTATTTCTTTTTCGCATTCCATATTTTGACGTCGACCCTGCTACCCTGGCTTCAAGACAATTCAGTGTGACGTCGCAAACGTCCACGCCACTATTTCTGCCGGCCAAGCTGTAAACGACTCATACGAGCGGCAGCGAGTGTGGTGAAAGGACAACTACCTTAACTATTTCTTTTTCGCCTTCCAGATTTTGACGTCGACCCTGCTACCCTGGCTTCAAGACTACTCAGTGTGACGTCGCAGACCTCCGCGCCACTATTTCTGCCGGCCGAGCTGTAAACGAGTCATACGAGCGGCAGCGAGTGTGGTGAAAGGACGACTACCTTAACTATTTCTTTTTCGCCCTCCAGATTTTGACGTCGACCGTGCTACCCTGGCTTCAAGACATCTCAGTGCGGCGTCGCAGACTTCCGCGCTACTATTTCTGCCGGCCGAATGTAAACGAGTCATACGAGCGGTAGCGAGTGTGGTGAAAGGAAGACTACCTTAACTATTTCTTTTTCGCCTTCCAGATTTTGACGTCGACCTTGCTACCCTGGCTTCAAGGCAACTCAGGGTGACGTCGCAGACATCCGCGCCACTATTTCTGCCAGCCGAGCTGTAAACGAGTACTACGAGCGGTAGCGAGTGTGGTGAAAGGACGACTACCTTAACTATTTCTTTTTCGCATTCCATATTTTGACGTCGACCCTGCTACCCTTGCTTCAAGACAACTCAGTGTGACGTCGCAGACTTCCGCGCTACTATTTCTGCCGGCCGAATGTAAACGAGTCATACGAGCGGTAGCGAGTGTGGTGAAAGGAAGACTACCTTAACTATTTCTTTTTCGCCCTCCAGATTTTGACGTCGACCGTGCTACCCTGGCTTCAAGACATCTCAGTGCGGCGTCGCAGACTTCCGCGCTACTATTTCTGCCGGCCGAATGTAAACGAGTCATACGAGCGGTAGCGAGTGTGGTGAAAGGAAGACTACCTTAACTATTTCTTTTTCGCCTTCCAGATTTTGACGTCGACCCTGCTACCCTTGCTTCAAGACAATTCAGTGTGACGTCGCAGACTTCCGCGCTACTATTTCTGCCGGCCGAATGTAAACGAGTCAAACGAGCGGCAGCGAGTGTGGTGAAAGGACGACTACCTTAACAATTTCTTTTCGCCTTCCAGATTTTAACGTCGACCCTGCTACCCTGGCTTGAAGGCAACTCAGTGTGACGTCGCAGACTTCCACTCCACTATATCTGCCGGCCGGGCTGTAAACGAGTCATACGAGCGGCAGCGAGTGTAGGTGAAAGGACAACTACCTTAACTATTTCTTTTTCGCCTTCCAGATTTTGACGTCGACCCTGCCACACTGGCTTCAAGACAACTCAGGGTGACGTCGCAGACCTCCGCGCCACAATTTCTGCCGGCCGATCTGTAAACGAGTCATACGAGCGGTAGCGAGTGTGGTGAAATTACGACTACCTTAACTATTTCTTTTTCGCCTTCCAGATTTTGACGTCGACCCTGCCACACTGGCTTCAAGACAACTCAGGGTGACGTCGCAGACCTCCGCGCCACTATTTCTGCCGGCCGATCTGTAAACGAGTCATACGAGCGGCAGCGAGTGTGGTGAAAGGACGACTACCTTAACTATTTCTTTTTCGCCCTCCAGATTTTGACGTCGACCCTGCTACCCTGGCTTCAAGACAACTCAGTGTGACGTCGTAGACTTCCACGCCACTATTTCTGCCGGCCGAGCTGTAAACCAGTCATACGAGCGGCAGCGAGTGTGGTGAAAGGACGACTACTTTAACTATTTCTTTTTCTCCTTCCAGATTTTGACGTCGACCCTGCTACCCTGGCTTCAAGACTACTCAGAGTGACGTCGCAGATTTCCGCGCCACTATTTCTGCCGGCCGAGCTGTAAACGAGTCATACGAGCGGTAGCGAGTGTGGTGAAATTACGACTACCTTAACTATTTCTTTTTCGCCTTCCAGATTTTGACGTCGACCCTGCTACCCTTGCTTCAAGACAACTCATTGTGACGTCGCAGACTTCCGCGCTACTATTTCTGCCGGCCGAATGTAAACGAGTCATACGAGCGGCAGCGAGTGTGGTGAAAGGACGACTACCTTAACTATTTCTTTTTCGCCCTCCAGATTTTGACGTCGACCGTGCTACCCTGGCTTCAAGACATCTCAGTGCGGCGTCGCAGACTTCCGCGCTACTATTTCTGCCGGCCGAATGTAAACGAGTCATACGAGCGGTAGCGAGTGTGGTGAAAGGAAGACTACCTTAACTATTTCTTTTTCGCCTTCCAGATTTTGACGTCGACCTTGCTACCCTGGCTTCAAGGCAACTCAGGGTGATGTCGCAGACATCCGCGCCACTATTTCTGCCAGCCGAGCTGTAAACGAGTACTACGAGCGGTAGCGAGTGTGGTGAAAGGACGACTACCTTAACTATTTCTTTTTCGCATTCCATATTTTGACGTCGACCCTGCTACCCTGGCTTCAAGACAATTCAGTGTGACGTCGCAAACGTCCACGCCACTATTTCTGCCGGCCAAGCTGTAAACGACTCATACGAGCGGCAGCGAGTGTGGTGAAAGGACAACTACCTTAACAATTTCTTTTTCGCCTTCCAGAATTTGACGTCGACCCTGCCACACTGGCTTCAAGACAACTCAGGGTGACGTCGCAGACTTCCGCGCCACTATTTCTGTCGGCCGAGCTGTTAACGAGTCATACGAGCGGCAGCGAGTGTGGTGAAAGGACGACTACCTTAACAATTTATTTTTCGCCTTCCAGATTTTGACGTCGACCCTGCCACACTGGCTTCAAGACAACTCAGGGTGACGTCGCAGACTTCCGCGCCACTATTTCTGCCGGCCGAGCTGTTAACGAGTCATACGAGCGGCAGCGAGTGTGGTGAAAGGACGACTACCTTAACAATTTATTTTTCGCCTTCCAGATTTTGACGTCGACCCTGCCACACTGGCTTCAAGACAACTCAGTGTGACGTCGCACACTTCCGCGCTACTATTTCTGCCGGCCGAATGTAAACGAGTCATACGAGCGGTAGCGAGTGTGGTGAAAGGAAGACTACCTTAACTGTTTCTTTTTCGCCTTCAGATTTTGACGTCGACCCTGCTACCCTGGCTTCAAGACAACTCAGTGTGACGTCGCAGACTTCCACGCCACTATTTCTGCCGGCCGAGCTCTAAACGAGTCATACGAGTGGCAGCGAGTGTGGTGAAAGGACGACTACCTTAACTATTTCTTTTTCGCCTTCCAGATTTTGACGTCGACCCTGCTACCCTGGCTTCAAGACAACTCAGTGTGACCTCGCAGACCTCCGCGCCACTATTTCTGCCGGCCGAGCAGTAAACCGGTCATACGAGCGGCAGCGAGTGTGGGGAAAGGACGACTACCTTAACTATTTCTTTTTCGCCTTCCAGAATTTGACGTCGACCCTGCCACACTGGCTTCAAGACAACTCAGGGTGACGTCGCAGACTTCCGCGCCACTATTTCTGCCGGCCGAGCTGTTAACGAGTCATACGAGCGGCAGCGAGTGTGGTGAAATTACGACTACCTTAACTATTTCTTTTCGCCTTCCAGATTTTAACGTCGACCCTGCTACCCTGGCTTCAAGGCAACTCAGTGTGACGTCGCAGACTTCCACTCCACTATATCTGCCGGCCGGGTTGTAAACGAGTCATACGAGCGGCAGCGAGTGTGGTGAAAGGACGACTACCTTAACTATTTCTTTTTCGCCCTCCAGATTTTGACGTCGACCCTGCTACCCTGGCTTCCAGACAACTCAGTGTGACGTCGCACACTTCCGCGCTACTATTTCTGCCGGCCGAATGTAAACGAGTCATACGAGCGGTAGCGAGTGTGGTGAAAGGAAGACTACCTTAACTGTTTCTTTTTCGCCTTCCAGATTTTGACGTCGACCCTGCTACCCTGGCTTCAAGGCAACTCAATAGTGACGTCGCAGACTTCCGCGCTACTATTTCTGCCGGCCGAGCTGTAAAGGAGTCATACGAGCGGCAGCGAGTGTGGTGAAAGGACGACTACCATAACTATTTCTTTTTCGCCTTCCAGATTTTGACGTCGACCCTGCTACCCTGGCTTCAAGACAACTCAGTGTGACGTCGCACACTTCCGCGCCACAATTTCTGCCTTCCGAGCTGTAAACGAGTCACACGAGCGGCAGCGACTGTAGTGAAAATACACCCACCTTAACTATTTATTTTCGCCTTACAGATTTTGAAGTCGACCCTGCTACCCTGGCTTCAAGACAAGTCAGTGTGACGTCACAGACTTCCACGCCACTATTTCTGCTGGCCGAGCTGTAAACGAGTCATACGAGCGGCAGCGAGTGTGGTGAAAGGACGACTACCGTAACTATTTCTTTTTCGCCTTCCAGATTTTGACGTCGACCGTGCAACCCTGGCTTCAAGACATCTCAGTGCGGCGTCGCAGACTTCCGCGCTACTATTTCTGCCGGCCGAATGTAAACGAGTCATACGAGCGGTAGCGAGTGTGGTGAAAGGAAGACTACCTTAACTGTTTCTTTTTCGCCTTCCAGATTTTGACGTCGACCCTGCTACCCTGGCTTCAAGGCAACTCAATAGTGACGTCGCAGACTTCCGCGCTACTATTTCTGCCGGCCGAATGTAAACGAGTCATACGAGCGGCAGCGAGTGTGGTGAAAGGACGACTACCATAACTATTTCTTTTTCGCCTTCCAGATTTTGACGTCGACCCTGCTACCCTGGCTTCAAGACAACTCAGTGTGACGTCGCACACTTCCGCGCCACAATTTCTGCCTTCCGAGCTGTAAACGAGTCACACGAGCGGCAGCGACTGTAGTGAAAATACACCCACCTTAACTATTTATTTTCGCCTTACAGATTTTGACGTCGACCCTGCTACCCTGGCTTCAAGACAACTCAGTGTGACGTCGCAGACTTCCACGCCACTATTTCTGCCGGCCGAGCTCTAAACGAGTCATACGAGCGGCAGCGAGTGTGGTGAAAGGACGACTACCTTAACTATTTCTTTTTCGCCTTCCAGATTTTGACGTCGACCCTGCTACCCTGGCTTCAAGACAACTCAGTGTGACGTCGCAGACTTCCACGCCACTATTTCTGCCGGCCGAGCTCTAAACGAGTCATACGAGCGGCAGCGAGTGTGGTGAAAGGACGACTGCCTTAACTATTTCTTTTTCGCCTTCCAGATTTTGACGTCGACCCTGCTACCCTGGCTTCAAGACAACTCAGTGTGACCTCGCAGACTTCCACGCCACTATTTCTGCCGGCCGAGCAGTAAACGAGTCATACGAGGGGCAGCGAGTGTGGGGAAAGGACGACTACCTTAACTATTTCTTTTTCGCCTTCCAGAATTTGACGTCGACCCTGCCACACTGGCTTCAAGACAACTCAGGGTGACGTCGCAGACTTCCGCGCCACTATTTCTGCCGGCCGAGCTGTAAACGAGTCATACGAGTGGCAGCGAGTGTGGTGAAAGGACGACTACCTTAACTATTTCTTTTTCGCCTTCCAGATTTTGACGTCGACCCTGCTACCCTGGCTTCAAGACAACTCAGTGTGACCTCGCAGACTTCCACGCCACTATTTCTGCCGGCCGAACAGTAAACGAGTCATACGAGCGGCAGCGAGTGTGGGGAAAGGACGACTACCTTAACTATTTCTTTTTCGCCTTCCAGAATTTGACGTCGACCCTGCCACACTGGCTTCAAGACAACTCAGGGTGACGTCGCAGACTTCCACGCCACTATTTCTGCCGGCCGATCTGTAAACGAGTCATACGAGCGGCAGCGAGTGTGGTGAAAGGACGACTACTTTAACTATTTCTTTTTCGCCTTCCAGATTTTGACGTCGACCCTGCTACCCTGGCTTCAAGACTACTCAGAGTGACGTCGCAGATTTCCGCGCCACTATTTCTGCCGGCCGAGCTGCAAACGAGTCATACGAACGGTAGCGAGTGTGGTGAAATTACGACTACCTTAACTATTTCTTTTTCGCCTTCCAGATTTTGACGTCGACCCTGCTACCCTTGCTTCAAGACAACTCAGTGTGACGTCGCAGACTTCCGCGCTACTATTTCTGCCGGCCGAATGTAAACGAGTCATACGAGCGGTAGCGAGTGTGGTGAAAGGAAGACTACCTTAACTGTTTCTTTTTCGCCTTCCAGATTTTGACGTCGACCCTGCTACCCTGGCTTCAAGGCAACTCAGTGTGACGTCGCAGACTTCCACGCCACTATTTCTGCCGGCCGAGCTGTAAAGGAGTCATACGAGCGGCAGCGAGTGTGGTGCAAGGATTACTACCTTAACTGTTTCTCTTTCGCCTTCCAGATTTTGACGTCGACCCTGCTACCCTGGCTTCAAGGCAACTCAGGGTGACGTCGCAGACATCCGCGCCACTATTTCTGCCGGCCGAGCTGTAAACGAGTACTACGAGCGGTAGCGAGTGTGGTGAAAGGACGACTACCTTAACTATTTTTTTTTCGCATTCCATATTTTGACGTCGACCCTGCTACCCTGGCTTCAAGACAATTCAGTGTGACGTCGCAGACTTCCGCGCCACTATTTCTGCCGGCCGAGCTGTAAACGACTCATACGAGCGGCAGCGAGTGTGGTGAAAGGACGACTACCTTAACTATTTATTTTTCGCCTTCCAGATTTTGACGTCGACCCTGCTACCCTGGCTTCAAGACAACTCAAGGTGACGTCGCAGACTTCCGCGCCACTATATCTGCCGGCCGAGCTGTTAACGAGTCATACGAGCGGCAGCGAGTGTGGTGAAAGGACGACTACCTTAACAATTTCTTTTCGCCTTCCAGATTTTAACGTCGACCCTGCTACCCTGGCTTCAAGGCAACTCAGTGTGACGTCGCAGACTTCCACTCCACTATATCTGCCGGCCGAGCAGTAAACGAGTCATACGAGCGGCAGCGACTGTGGTTAAAAAACACCCACCTTAACTATATCTTTTTCGCCTTCCAGATTTTGACGTCGACCCTGCTACCCTGGCTTCAAGACAACTCAGTGTGACGTCGCAGACTTCCACGCCACTATTTCTGCCGGCCGAGCTCTAAACGAGTCATACGAGCGGCAGCGAGTGTGGTGAAAGGACGACTACCTTAACTATTTCTTTTTCGCCTTCCAGATTTTGACGTCGACCCTGCTACCCTGGCTTCAAGACAACTCAGTGTGACCTCGCAGACTTCCACGCCACTATTTCTGCCGGCCGAGCAGTAAACCGGTCATACGAGCGGCAGCGAGTGTGGGGAAAGGACGACTACCTTAACTATTTCTTTTTCGCCTTCCAGAATTTGACGTCGACCCTGCCACACTGGCTTCAAGACAACTCAGGGTGACGTCGCAGACTTCCGCGCCACTATTTCTGCCGGCCGAGCTGTTAACGAGTCATACGAGCGGCAGCGAGTGTGGTGAAATTACGACTACCTTAACAATTTGTTTTCGCCTTCCAGATTTTGACGTCGACCCTGCTACCCTGGCTTCAAGGCAACTCAGTGTGACGTCGCAGACTTCCACTCCACTATATCTGCCGGCCGGGCTGTAAACGAGTCATACGAGCGGCAGCGAGTGTGGTGAAAGGACGACTACCTTAACTATTTCTTTTTCGCCTTCCAGATTTTGACGTAGACCCTGCTACCCTGGCTTCAAGACAACTCAGTGTGACCTCGCAGACTTCCGCGCCACTATTTCTGCCGGCCGAGCAGTAAACGAGTCATACGAGCGGCAGCGAGTGTGGGGAAAGGACGACTACCTTAACTATTTCTTTTTCGCCTTCCAGAATTTGACGTCGACCCTGCCACACTGGCTTCAAGACAACTCAGGGTGACGTCGCAGACTTCCACGCCACTATTTCTGCCGGCCGATCTGTAAACGAGTCATACGAGCGGCAGCGAGTGTGGTGAAAGGACGACTACCTTAACTATTTCTTTTTCGCCCTCCAGATTTTGACGTCGACCCTGCTACCCTGGCTTCAAGACAACTCAGTGTGACGTCGTAGACTTCCACGCCACTATTTCTGCCGGCCGAGCTGTAAACCAGTCATACGAGCGGCAGCGAGTGTGGTGAAAGGACGACTACTTTAACTATTTCTTTTTCGCCTTCCAGATTTGACGTCGACCCTGCTACCCTGTCTTCAAGACTACTCAGAGTGACGTCACAGATTTCTGTGCCACTATTTCTGCCGGCCGAGCTGTAAACGAGTCATACGAGCGGTAGCGAGTGTGGTGAAATTACGACTACCTTAACTATTTCTTTTTCGCCTTCCAGATTTTGACGTCGACCCTGCTACCCTTGCTTCAAGACAACTCAGTGTGACGTCGCAGACTTCCGCGCTACAATTTCTGCCGGCCGAATGTAAACGAGTCATACGAGCGGTAGCGAGTGTGATGAAAGGAAGACTACCTTAACTGTTTCTTTTTCGCCTTCCAGATTTTGACGTCGACCCTGCTACCCTGGCTTCAAGGCAACTCAGTAGTGACGTCGCAGACTTCCGCGCTACTATTTCTGCCGGCCGAGCTGTAAAGGAGTCATACGAGCGGCAGCGAGTGTGGTGAAAGGACGACTACCATACCTATTTCTTTTTCGCCTTCCAGATTTTGACGTCGACCCTGCTACCCTGGCTTCAAGACAACTCAGTGTGACGTCGCACACTTCCGCGCCACAATTTCTGCCTTCCGAGCTGTAAACGAGTCACACGAGCGGCAGCGAGTGTGGTGAAAGGACGACTACCTTAACTATTTCTTTTTCGCCTTCCAGATTTTGACGTCGACCCTGCTACCCTGGCTTCAAGGCAACTCAGTGTGACGTCGCAAACTTCCGCGCTACTATTTCTGCCGGCCGAGCTGTAAAGGAGTCATACGAGCGGCAGCGAGTGTGGTGCAAGGATGACTACCTTAACTGTTTCTCTTTCGCCTTCCAGATTTTGACGTCGACCTTGCTACCCTGGCTTCAAGGCAACTCAGGGTGACGTCGCAGACATCCGCGCCACTATTTCTGCCAGCCGAGCTGTAAACGAGTACTACGAGCGGTAGCGAGTGTGGTGAAAGGACGACTACCTTAACTATTTTTTTTTCGCATTCCATATTTTGACGTCGACCCTGCCACACTGGCTTCAAGACAACTCAAGGTGACGTCGCAGACTTCCGCGCCACTATTTCTGCCGGCCGAGCTGTTAACGAGTCATACGAGCGGCAGCGAGTGTGGTGAAAGGACGACTACCTTAACAATTTCTTTTCGCCTTCCAGATTTTAACGTCGACCCTGCTACCCTGGCTTCAAGGCAACTCAGTGTGACGTCGCAGACTTCCACTCCACTATATCTGCCGGCCGAGCAGTAAACGAGTCATACGAGCGGCAGCGACTGTGGTTAAAAAACACCCACCTTAACTATATCTTTTTCGCCTTCCAGATTTTGACGTCGACCCTGCTACCCTGGCTTCAAGACAACTCAGTGTGACGTCGCAGACTTCCACGCCACTATTTCTGCCGGCCGAGCTCTAAACGAGTCAATCGAGCGGCAGCGAGTGTGGTGAAAGGACGACTACCTTAACTATTTCTTTTTCGCCTTCCAGATTTTGACGTCGACCCTGCTACCCTGGCTTCAAGACAACTCAGTGTGACCTCGCAGACTTCCACGCCACTATTTCTGCCGGCCGAGCAGTAAACCGGTCATACGAGCGGCAGCGAGTGTGGGGAAAGGACGACTACCTTAACTATTTCTTTTTCGCCTTCCAGAATTTGACGTCGACCCTGCCACACTGGCTTCAAGACAACTCAGGGTGACGTCGCAGACTTCCGCGCCACTATTTCTGCCGGCCGAGCTGTTAACGAGTCATACGAGCGGCAGCGAGTGTGGTGAAATTACGACTATGTTAACTATTTCTTTTCGCCTTCCAGATTTTAACGTCGACCCTGCTACCCTGGCTTCAAGGCAACTCAGTGTGACGTCGCAGACTTCCACTCCACTATATCTGCCGGCCGGGCTGTAAACGAGTCATACGAGCGGCAGCGAGTGTGGTGAAAGGACGACTACCTTAACTATTTCTTTTTCGCCTTCCAGATTTTGACGTCGACCCTGCTACCCTGGCTTCAAGACAACTCAGTGTGACCTCGCAGACTTCCACGCCACTATTTCTGCCGGCCGAGCAGTAAACGAGTCATACGAGCGGCAGCGAGTGTGGGGAAAGGACGACTACCTTAACTATTTCTTTTTCGCCTTCCAGAATTTGACGTCGACCCTGCCACACTGGCTTCAAGACAACTCAGGGTGACGTCGCAGACTTCCGCGCCACTATTTCTGCCGGCCGAGCTGTTAACGAGTCATACGAGCGGCAGCGAGTGTGGTGAAATTACGACTACCTTAACAATTTGTTTTCGCCTTCCAGATTTTGACGTCGACCCTGCTACCCTGGCTTCAAGGCAACTCAGTGTGACGTCGCAGACTTCCACTCCACTATATATGCCGGCCGGGCTGTAAACGAGTCATACGAGCGGCAGCGAGTGTGGTGAAAGGACGACTACCTTAACTATTTCTTTTTCGCCTTCCACATTTTGACGTAGACCCTGCTACCCTGGCTTCAAGACAACTCAGTGTGACCTCGCAGACTTCCGCGCCACTATTTCTGCCGGCCGAGCAGTAAACGAGTCATACGAGCGGCAGCGAGTGTGGGGAAAGGACGACTACCTTAACTATTTCTTTTTCGCCTTCCAGAATTTGACGTCGACCCTGCCACTCTGGCTTCAAGACAACTCAGGGTGACGTCGCAGACTTCCACGCCACTATTTCTGCCGGCCGATCTGTAAACGAGTCATACGAGCGGCAGCGAGTGTGGTGAAAGGACGACTACCTTAACTATTTCTTTTTCGCCCTCCAGATTTTGACGTCGACCCTGCTACACTGGCTTCAAGACAACTCAGTGTGACGTCGTAGACTTCCACGCCACTATTTCTGCCGGCCGAGCTGTAAACCAGTCATACGAGCGGCAGCGAGTGTGGTGAAAGGACGACTACTTTAACTATTTCTTTTTCGCCTTCCAGATTTTGACGTCGACCCTGCTACCCTGGCTTCAAGACTACTCAGAGTGACGTCACAGATTTCCGTGCCACTATTTCTGCCGGCCGAGCTGTAAACGAGTCATACGAGCGGAAGCGAGTGTGGTGAAATTACGACTACCTTAACTATTTCTTTTTCGCCTTCCAGATTTTGACGTCGACCCTGCTACCCTTGCTTCAAGACAACTCAGTGTGACGTCGCAGACTTCCGCGCTACAATTTCTGTCGGCCGAATGTAAACGAGTCATACGAGCGGTAGCGAGTGTGGTGAAAGGACGACTACCATACCTATTTCTTTTTCGCCTTCCAGATTTTGACGTCGACCCTGCTACCCTGGCTTCAAGACTACTCAGAGTGACGTCACAGATTTCCGTGCCACTATTTCTGCCGGCCGAGCTGTAAACGAGTCATACGAGCGGAAGCGAGTGTGGTGAAAGGACGACTACCTTAACTGTTTCTTTTTCGCCTTCCAGATTTTGACGTCGACCCTGCTACCCTGGCTTCAAGGCAACTCAGTAGTGACGTCGCAGACTTCCGCGCTACTATTTCTGCCGGCCGAGCTGTAAAGGAGTCATACGAGCGGCAGCGAGTGTGGTGAAAGGACGACTACCATACCTATTTCTTTTTCGCCTTCCAGATTTTGACGTCGACCCTGCTACCCTGGCTTCAAGACAACTCAGTGTGACGTCGCACACTTCCGCGCCACAATTTCTGCCTTCCGAGCTGTAAACGAGTCACACGAGCGGCAGCGAGTGTGGTGAAAGGACGACTACCTTAACTATTTCTTTTTCGCCTTCCAGATTTTGACGTCGACCCTGCTACCCTGGCTTCAAGGCAACTCAGTGTGACGTCGCAAACTTCCGCGCTACTATTTCTGCCGGCCGAGCTGTAAAGGAGTCATACGAGCGGCAGCGAGTGTGGTGCAAGGATGACTACCTTAACTGTTTCTCTTTCGCCTTCCAGATTTTGACGTCGACCTTGCTACCCTGGCTTCAAGGCAACTCAGGGTGACGTCGCAGACATCCGCGCCACTATTTCTGCCAGCCGAGCTGTAAACGAGTACTACGAGCGGTAGCGAGTGTGGTGAAAGGACGACTACCTTAACTATTTCTTTTTCGCATTCCATATTTTGACGTCGACCCTGCTACCCTGGCTTCAAGACAATTCAGTGTGACGTCGCAAACGTCCACGCCACTATTTCTGCCGGCCAAGCTGTAAACGACTCATACGAGCGGCAGCGAGTGTGGTGAAAGGACGACTACCTTAACTATTTATTTTTCGCCTTCCAGATTTTGACGTCGACCCTGCCACACTGGCTTCAAGACAACTCAGGGTGACGTCGCAGACTTCCGCGCCACTATTTCTGCCGGCCGAGCTGTTAACGAGTCATACGAGCGGCAGCGAGTGTGGTGAAAGGATGACTACCTTAACTGTTTCTCTTTCGCCTTCCAGATTTTGACGTCGACCCTGCTACCCTGGCTTCAAGGCAACTCAGTGTGACGTCGCAGACTTCCACTCCACTATATCTGCCGGCCGGGCTGTAAACGAGTCATACGAGCGGCAGCGAGTGCAGGTGAAAGGACAACTACCTTAACTATTTCTTTTTCGCCTTCCAGATTTTGACGTCGACCCTGCTACAATGGCTTCAAGACTACTCAGTGTGACGTCGCACACTTCCGCGCCACGATTTCTGAGAGCCGAGCTGTAAACGAGTCATACGAGCGGCAGCGAGTGTGGTGAAAGGATGACTACCTTAACTATTTCTTTTTCGCCTTCCAGATTTTGACGTCGACCCTGCTACCCTGGCTTCAAGACAACTCAGGGTGACGTCGCAGACTTCCGCGCCACTGTTTCTGCCGGCCGAGTTGTAAACGAGTCATACGAGCGGTAGCGAGTGTGGTGAAAGGACGACTACCTTAACTATTTCTTTTTCGCCTTGAAGATTTTGACGTCGACCCTGCTACCCTGGCTTCAAGACCACTCAGTGTGACTCGCAGACTTCCACGCAACTATTTCTGCCGGCCGAATGTAAACGAGTCATACGAGCGGCAGCGATTGTGGTGAAAGGACGACTACCTTAACTGTTTCTTTTTCGCCTTCCAGATTTTGACGTCGACCCTGCTACCCTGGCTTCAAGGCAACTCAGTGTGACGTCGCAAACTTCCGCGCTACTATTTCTGCCGGCCGAGCTGTAAAGGAGTCATACGAGCGGCAGCGAGTGTGGTGCAAGGATGACTACCTTAACTGTTTCTCTTTCGCCTTCCAGATTTTGACGTCGACCTCGCTACCCTGGCTTCAAGGCAACTCAGGGTGACGTCGCAGACATCCGCGCCACTATTTCTGCCAGCCGAGCTGTAAACGAGTACTACGAGCGGTAGCGAGTGTGGTGAAAGGACGACTACCTTAACTATTTCTTTTTCGCCTTCCATATTTTGACGTCGACCCTGCTACCCTGGCTTCATGACAAGTCAGTGTGACGTCGCACACTTCCACGCCCCTATTTCTGCCGGCCGAGCTGTAAACGAGTCATACGAGCGGTAGCGAGTGTGGTGAAATTACGACTACCTTAACTATTTCTTTTTCGCCTTCCAGATTTTGACGTCGACCCTGCTACCCTTGCTTCAAGACAACTCAGTGTGACGTCGCAGACTTCCGCGCTACTATTTCTGCCGGCCGAATGTAAACGAGTCATACGAGCGGTAGCGAGTGTGGTGAAAGGAAGACTACCTTAACTGTTTCTTTTTCGCCTTCCAGATTTTGACGTCGACCCTGCTACCCTGGCTTCAAGACAACTCAGGGTGACGTCGCAGACATCCGCGCCACTATTTCTGCCGGCCGAGCTGTAAACGAGTACTACGAGCGGTAGCGAGTGTGGTGAAAGGACGACTACCTTAACTATTTTTTTTTCGCATTCCATATTTTGACGTCGACCCTGCTACCCTGGCTTCAAGACAATTCAGTGTGACGTCGCAGACTTCCGCGCCACTATTTCTGCCGGCCGAGCTGTAAACGACTCATACGAGCGGCAGCGAGTGTGGTGAAAGGACGACTACCTTAACTATTTATTTTTCGCCTTCCAGATTTTGACGTCGACCCTGCTACCCTGGCTTCAAGACAACTCAAGGTGACGTCGCAGACTTCCGCGCCACTATATCTGCCGGCCGAGCTGTTAACGAGTCATACGAGCGGCAGCGAGTGTGGTGAAAGGACGACTACCTTAACAATTTCTTTTCGCCTTCCAGATTTTAACGTCGACCCTGCTACCCTGGCTTCAAGGCAACTCAGTGTGACGTCGCAGACTTCCACTCCACTATATCTGCCGGCCGAGCAGTAAACGAGTCATACGAGCGGCAGCGACTGTGGTTAAAAAACACCCACCTTAACTATATCTTTTTCGCCTTCCAGATTTTGACGTCGACCCTGCTACCCTGGCTTCAAGACAACTCAGTGTGACGTCGCAGACTTCCACGCCACTATTTCTGCCGGCCGAGCTCTAAACGAGTCATACGAGCGGCAGCGAGTGTGGTGAAAGGACGACTACCTTAACTATTTCTTTTTCGCCTTCCAGATTTTGACGTCGACCCTGCTACCCTGGCTTCAAGACAACTCAGTGTGACCTCGCAGACTTCCACGCCACTATTTCTGCCGGCCGAGCAGTAAACCGGTCATACGAGCGGCAGCGAGTGTGGGGAAAGGACGACTACCTTAACTATTTCTTTTTCGCCTTCCAGAATTTGACGTCGACCCTGCCACACTGGCTTCAAGACAACTCAGGGTGACGTCGCAGACTTCCGCGCCACTATTTCTGCCGGCCGAGCTGTTAACGAGTCATACGAGCGGCAGCGAGTGTGGTGAAATTACGACTACCTTAACAATTTGTTTTCGCCTTCCAGATTTTGACGTCGACCCTGCTACCCTGGCTTCAAGGCAACTCAGTGTGACGTCGCAGACTTCCACTCCACTATATCTGCCGGCCGGGCTGTAAACGAGTCATACGAGCGGCAGCGAGTGTGGTGAAAGGACGACTACCTTAACTATTTCTTTTTCGCCTTCCAGATTTTGACGTAGACCCTGCTACCCTGGCTTCAAGACAACTCAGTGTGACCTCGCAGACTTCCGCGCCACTATTTCTGCCGGCCGAGCAGTAAACGAGTCATACGAGCGGCAGCGAGTGTGGGGAAAGGACGACTACCTTAACTATTTCTTTTTCGCCTTCCAGAATTTGACGTCGACCCTGCCACACTGGCTTCAAGACAACTCAGGGTGACGTCGCAGACTTCCACGCCACTATTTCTGCCGGCCGATCTGTAAACGAGTCATACGAGCGGCAGCGAGTGTGGTGAAAGGACGACTACCTTAACTATTTCTTTTTCGCCCTCCAGATTTTGACGTCGACCCTGCTACCCTGGCTTCAAGACAACTCAGTGTGACGTCGTAGACTTCCACGCCACTATTTCTGCCGGCCGAGCTGTAAACCAGTCATACGAGCGGCAGCGAGTGTGGTGAAAGGACGACTACTTTAACTATTTCTTTTTCGCCTTCCAGATTTGACGTCGACCCTGCTACCCTGTCTTCAAGACTACTCAGAGTGACGTCACAGATTTCTGTGCCACTATTTCTGCCGGCCGAGCTGTAAACGAGTCATACGAGCGGTAGCGAGTGTGGTGAAATTACGACTACCTTAACTATTTCTTTTTCGCCTTCCAGATTTTGACGTCGACCCTGCTACCCTTGCTTCAAGACAACTCAGTGTGACGTCGCAGACTTCCGCGCTACAATTTCTGCCGGCCGAATGTAAACGAGTCATACGAGCGGTAGCGAGTGTGATGAAAGGAAGACTACCTTAACTGTTTCTTTTTCGCCTTCCAGATTTTGACGTCGACCCTGCTACCCTGGCTTCAAGGCAACTCAGTAGTGACGTCGCAGACTTCCGCGCTACTATTTCTGCCGGCCGAGCTGTAAAGGAGTCATACGAGCGGCAGCGAGTGTGGTGAAAGGACGACTACCATACCTATTTCTTTTTCGCCTTCCAGATTTTGACGTCGACCCTGCTACCCTGGCTTCAAGACAACTCAGTGTGACGTCGCACACTTCCGCGCCACAATTTCTGCCTTCCGAGCTGTAAACGAGTCACACGAGCGGCAGCGAGTGTGGTGAAAGGACGACTACCTTAACTATTTCTTTTTCGCCTTCCAGATTTTGACGTCGACCCTGCTACCCTGGCTTCAAGGCAACTCAGTGTGACGTCGCAAACTTCCGCGCTACTATTTCTGCCGGCCGAGCTGTAAAGGAGTCATACGAGCGGCAGCGAGTGTGGTGCAAGGATGACTACCTTAACTGTTTCTCTTTCGCCTTCCAGATTTTGACGTCGACCTTGCTACCCTGGCTTCAAGGCAACTCAGGGTGACGTCGCAGACATCCGCGCCACTATTTCTGCCAGCCGAGCTGTAAACGAGTACTACGAGCGGTAGCGAGTGTGGTGAAAGGACGACTACCTTAACTATTTTTTTTTCGCATTCCATATTTTGACGTCGACCCTGCCACACTGGCTTCAAGACAACTCAAGGTGACGTCGCAGACTTCCGCGCCACTATTTCTGCCGGCCGAGCTGTTAACGAGTCATACGAGCGGCAGCGAGTGTGGTGAAAGGACGACTACCTTAACAATTTCTTTTCGCCTTCCAGATTTTAACGTCGACCCTGCTACCCTGGCTTCAAGGCAACTCAGTGTGACGTCGCAGACTTCCACTCCACTATATCTGCCGGCCGAGCAGTAAACGAGTCATACGAGCGGCAGCGACTGTGGTTAAAAAACACCCACCTTAACTATATCTTTTTCGCCTTCCAGATTTTGACGTCGACCCTGCTACCCTGGCTTCAAGACAACTCAGTGTGACGTCGCAGACTTCCACGCCACTATTTCTGCCGGCCGAGCTCTAAACGAGTCAATCGAGCGGCAGCGAGTGTGGTGAAAGGACGACTACCTTAACTATTTCTTTTTCGCCTTCCAGATTTTGACGTCGACCCTGCTACCCTGGCTTCAAGACAACTCAGTGTGACCTCGCAGACTTCCACGCCACTATTTCTGCCGGCCGAGCAGTAAACCGGTCATACGAGCGGCAGCGAGTGTGGGGAAAGGACGACTACCTTAACTATTTCTTTTTCGCCTTCCAGAATTTGACGTCGACCCTGCCACACTGGCTTCAAGACAACTCAGGGTGACGTCGCAGACTTCCGCGCCACTATTTCTGCCGGCCGAGCTGTTAACGAGTCATACGAGCGGCAGCGAGTGTGGTGAAATTACGACTATGTTAACTATTTCTTTTCGCCTTCCAGATTTTAACGTCGACCCTGCTACCCTGGCTTCAAGGCAACTCAGTGTGACGTCGCAGACTTCCACTCCACTATATCTGCCGGCCGGGCTGTAAACGAGTCATACGAGCGGCAGCGAGTGTGGTGAAAGGACGACTACCTTAACTATTTCTTTTTCGCCTTCCAGATTTTGACGTCGACCCTGCTACCCTGGCTTCAAGACAACTCAGTGTGACCTCGCAGACTTCCACGCCACTATTTCTGCCGGCCGAGCAGTAAACGAGTCATACGAGCGGCAGCGAGTGTGGGGAAAGGACGACTACCTTAACTATTTCTTTTTCGCCTTCCAGAATTTGACGTCGACCCTGCCACACTGGCTTCAAGACAACTCAGGGTGACGTCGCAGACTTCCGCGCCACTATTTCTGCCGGCCGAGCTGTTAACGAGTCATACGAGCGGCAGCGAGTGTGGTGAAATTACGACTACCTTAACAATTTGTTTTCGCCTTCCAGATTTTGACGTCGACCCTGCTACCCTGGCTTCAAGGCAACTCAGTGTGACGTCGCAGACTTCCACTCCACTATATATGCCGGCCGGGCTGTAAACGAGTCATACGAGCGGCAGCGAGTGTGGTGAAAGGACGACTACCTTAACTATTTCTTTTTCGCCTTCCACATTTTGACGTAGACCCTGCTACCCTGGCTTCAAGACAACTCAGTGTGACCTCGCAGACTTCCGCGCCACTATTTCTGCCGGCCGAGCAGTAAACGAGTCATACGAGCGGCAGCGAGTGTGGGGAAAGGACGACTACCTTAACTATTTCTTTTTCGCCTTCCAGAATTTGACGTCGACCCTGCCACTCTGGCTTCAAGACAACTCAGGGTGACGTCGCAGACTTCCACGCCACTATTTCTGCCGGCCGATCTGTAAACGAGTCATACGAGCGGCAGCGAGTGTGGTGAAAGGACGACTACCTTAACTATTTCTTTTTCGCCCTCCAGATTTTGACGTCGACCCTGCTACACTGGCTTCAAGACAACTCAGTGTGACGTCGTAGACTTCCACGCCACTATTTCTGCCGGCCGAGCTGTAAACCAGTCATACGAGCGGCAGCGAGTGTGGTGAAAGGACGACTACTTTAACTATTTCTTTTTCGCCTTCCAGATTTTGACGTCGACCCTGCTACCCTGGCTTCAAGACTACTCAGAGTGACGTCACAGATTTCCGTGCCACTATTTCTGCCGGCCGAGCTGTAAACGAGTCATACGAGCGGAAGCGAGTGTGGTGAAATTACGACTACCTTAACTATTTCTTTTTCGCCTTCCAGATTTTGACGTCGACCCTGCTACCCTTGCTTCAAGACAACTCAGTGTGACGTCGCAGACTTCCGCGCTACAATTTCTGTCGGCCGAATGTAAACGAGTCATACGAGCGGTAGCGAGTGTGGTGAAAGGACGACTACCATACCTATTTCTTTTTCGCCTTCCAGATTTTGACGTCGACCCTGCTACCCTGGCTTCAAGACTACTCAGAGTGACGTCACAGATTTCCGTGCCACTATTTCTGCCGGCCGAGCTGTAAACGAGTCATACGAGCGGAAGCGAGTGTGGTGAAAGGACGACTACCTTAACTGTTTCTTTTTCGCCTTCCAGATTTTGACGTCGACCCTGCTACCCTGGCTTCAAGGCAACTCAGTAGTGACGTCGCAGACTTCCGCGCTACTATTTCTGCCGGCCGAGCTGTAAAGGAGTCATACGAGCGGCAGCGAGTGTGGTGAAAGGACGACTACCATACCTATTTCTTTTTCGCCTTCCAGATTTTGACGTCGACCCTGCTACCCTGGCTTCAAGACAACTCAGTGTGACGTCGCACACTTCCGCGCCACAATTTCTGCCTTCCGAGCTGTAAACGAGTCACACGAGCGGCAGCGAGTGTGGTGAAAGGACGACTACCTTAACTATTTCTTTTTCGCCTTCCAGATTTTGACGTCGACCCTGCTACCCTGGCTTCAAGGCAACTCAGTGTGACGTCGCAAACTTCCGCGCTACTATTTCTGCCGGCCGAGCTGTAAAGGAGTCATACGAGCGGCAGCGAGTGTGGTGCAAGGATGACTACCTTAACTGTTTCTCTTTCGCCTTCCAGATTTTGACGTCGACCTTGCTACCCTGGCTTCAAGGCAACTCAGGGTGACGTCGCAGACATCCGCGCCACTATTTCTGCCAGCCGAGCTGTAAACGAGTACTACGAGCGGTAGCGAGTGTGGTGAAAGGACGACTACCTTAACTATTTCTTTTTCGCATTCCATATTTTGACGTCGACCCTGCTACCCTGGCTTCAAGACAATTCAGTGTGACGTCGCAAACGTCCACGCCACTATTTCTGCCGGCCAAGCTGTAAACGACTCATACGAGCGGCAGCGAGTGTGGTGAAAGGACGACTACCTTAACTATTTATTTTTCGCCTTCCAGATTTTGACGTCGACCCTGCCACACTGGCTTCAAGACAACTCAGGGTGACGTCGCAGACTTCCGCGCCACTATTTCTGCCGGCCGAGCTGTTAACGAGTCATACGAGCGGCAGCGAGTGTGGTGAAAGGATGACTACCTTAACTGTTTCTCTTTCGCCTTCCAGATTTTGACGTCGACCCTGCTACCCTGGCTTCAAGGCAACTCAGTGTGACGTCGCAGACTTCCACTCCACTATATCTGCCGGCCGGGCTGTAAACGAGTCATACGAGCGGCAGCGAGTGCAGGTGAAAGGACAACTACCTTAACTATTTCTTTTTCGCCTTCCAGATTTTGACGTCGACCCTGCTACAATGGCTTCAAGACTACTCAGTGTGACGTCGCACACTTCCGCGCCACGATTTCTGAGAGCCGAGCTGTAAACGAGTCATACGAGCGGCAGCGAGTGTGGTGAAAGGATGACTACCTTAACTATTTCTTTTTCGCCTTCCAGATTTTGACGTCGACCCTGCTACCCTGGCTTCAAGACAACTCAGGGTGACGTCGCAGACTTCCGCGCCACTGTTTCTGCCGGCCGAGTTGTAAACGAGTCATACGAGCGGTAGCGAGTGTGGTGAAAGGACGACTACCTTAACTATTTCTTTTTCGCCTTGAAGATTTTGACGTCGACCCTGCTACCCTGGCTTCAAGACCACTCAGTGTGACTCGCAGACTTCCACGCAACTATTTCTGCCGGCCGAATGTAAACGAGTCATACGAGCGGCAGCGATTGTGGTGAAAGGACGACTACCTTAACTGTTTCTTTTTCGCCTTCCAGATTTTGACGTCGACCCTGCTACCCTGGCTTCAAGGCAACTCAGTGTGACGTCGCAAACTTCCGCGCTACTATTTCTGCCGGCCGAGCTGTAAAGGAGTCATACGAGCGGCAGCGAGTGTGGTGCAAGGATGACTACCTTAACTGTTTCTCTTTCGCCTTCCAGATTTTGACGTCGACCTCGCTACCCTGGCTTCAAGGCAACTCAGGGTGACGTCGCAGACATCCGCGCCACTATTTCTGCCAGCCGAGCTGTAAACGAGTACTACGAGCGGTAGCGAGTGTGGTGAAAGGACGACTACCTTAACTATTTCTTTTTCGCCTTCCATATTTTGACGTCGACCCTGCTACCCTGGCTTCATGACAAGTCAGTGTGACGTCGCACACTTCCACGCCCCTATTTCTGCCGGCCGAGCTGTAAACGAGTCATACGAGCGGTAGCGAGTGTGGTGAAATTACGACTACCTTAACTATTTCTTTTTCGCCTTCCAGATTTTGACGTCGACCCTGCTACCCTTGCTTCAAGACAACTCAGTGTGACGTCGCAGACTTCCGCGCTACTATTTCTGCCGGCCGAATGTAAACGAGTCATACGAGCGGTAGCGAGTGTGGTGAAAGGAAGACTACCTTAACTGTTTCTTTTTCGCCTTCCAGATTTTGACGTCGACCCTGCTACCCTGGCTTCAAGACAACTCAGGGTGACGTCGCAGACATCCGCGCCACTATTTCTGCCGGCCGAGCTGTAAACGAGTACTACGAGCGGTAGCGAGTGTGGTGAAAGGACGACTACCTTAACTATTTTTTTTTCGCATTCCATATTTTGACGTCGACCCTGCTACCCTGGCTTCAAGACAATTCAGTGTGACGTCGCAGACTTCCGCGCCACTATTTCTGCCGGCCGAGCTGTAAACGACTCATACGAGCGGCAGCGAGTGTGGTGAAAGGACGACTACCTTAACTATTTATTTTTCGCCTTCCAGATTTTGACGTCGACCCTGCTACCCTGGCTTCAAGACAACTCAAGGTGACGTCGCAAACTTCCGCGCTACTATTTCTGCCGGCCGAGCTGTAAAGGAGTCATACGAGCGGCAGCGAGTGTGGTGCAAGGATTACTACCTTAACTGTTTGTCTTTCGCCTTCCAGATTTTGACGTCGACCTTGCTACAGGACTTGTCGGGCTAGTTGGTTGATCATAATGCAAAAAAGACGAACTGCGCAACAAGAACACGGACGAAAGGGAGGCAGACACACACTAACGCAGACTTGCTACCCTGGCTTCAAGGCAACTCAGGGTGACGTCGCAGACATCCGCGCCACTATTTCTGCCGGCCGAATGTAAACGAGTCATACGAGCGGCAGCGATTGTGGTGAAAGGACGACTACCTTAACTATTTCTTTTTCGCATTCCATATTTTGACGTCGACCCTGCTACCCTGGCTTCAAGACAATTCAGTGTGACGTCGCAAACGTCCACGCCACTGTTTCTGCCGGCCAAGCTGTAAACGACTCATACGAGCGGCAGCGTGTGTGGTGAAAGGACGACTACCTTAACTATTTATTTTTCGCCTTCCAGATTTTGACGTCGACCCTGCCACACTGGCTTCAAGACAACTCAGGGTGACGTCGCAGACTTCCGCGCCACTATTTCTGCCGGCCGAGCTGTTAACGAGTCATACGAGCGGCAGCGAGTGTGGTGAAAGGACGACTACCTTAACAATTTCTTTTCGCCTTCCAGATTTTAACGTCGACCCTGCTACCCTGGCTTCAAGGCAACTCAGTGTGACGTCGCAGACTTCCACTCCACTATATCTGCCGGCCGAGCAGTAAACGAGTCATACGAGCGGCAGCGACTGTGGTTAAAAAACACCCACCTTAACTATATCTTTTTCGCCTTCCAGATTTTGACGTCGACCCTGCTACCCTGGCTTCAAGACAACTCAGTGTGACGTCGCAGACTTCCACGCCACTATTTCTGCCGGCCGAGCTCTAAACGAGTCATACGAGCGGCAGCGAGTGTGGTGAAAGGACGACTACCTTAACTATTTCTTTTTCGCCTTCCAGATTTTGACGTCGACCCTGCTACCCTGGCTTCAAGACAACTCAGTGTGACCTCGCAGACTTCCACGCCACTATTTCTGCCGGCCGAGCAGTAAACGAGTCATACGAGCGGCAGCGAGTGTGGGGAAAGGACGACTACCTTAACTATTTCTTTTTCGCCTTCCAGAATTTGACGTCGACCCTGCCACACTGGCTTCAAGACAACTCAGGGTGACGTCGCAGACTTCCGCGCCACTATTTCTGCCGGCCGAGCTGTTAACGAGTCATACGAGCGGCAGCGAGTGTGGTGAAATTACGACTACCTTAACTATTTCTTTTCGCCTTCCAGATTTTAACGTCGACCCTGCTACCCTGGCTTCAAGGCAACTCAGTGTGACGTCGCAGACTTCCACTCCACTATATCTGCCGGCCGGGCTGTAAACGAGTCATACGAGCGGCAGCGAGTGTGGTGAAAGGACGACTACCTTAACTATTTCTTTTTCGCCTTCCAGATTTTGACGTCGACCCTGCTACCCTGGCTTCAAGACAACTCAGTGTGACCTCGCAGACTTCCACGCCACTATTTCTGCCGGCCGAGCAGTAAACGAGTCATACGAGCGGCAGCGAGTGTGGGGAAAGGACGACTACCTTAACTATTTCTGTTTCGCCTTCCAGAATTTGACGTCGACCCTGCCACACTGGCTTCAAGACAACTCAGGGTGACGTCGCAGACTTCCGCGCCACTATTTCTGCCGGCCGAGCTGTTAACGAGTCATACGAGCGGCAGCGAGTGTGGTGAAATTACGACTACCTTAACAATTTGTTTCGCCTTCCAGATTTTGACGTCGACCCTGCTACCCTGGCTTCAAGGCAACTCAGTGTGACGTCGCAGACTTCCACTCCACTATATCTGCCGGCCGGGCTGTAAACGAGTCATACGAGCGGCAGCGAGTGTGGTGAAAGGACGACTACCTTAACTATTTCTTTTTCGCCTTCCAGATTTTGACGTAGACCCTGCTACCCTGGCTTCAAGACAACTCAGTGTGACCTCGCAGACTTCCGCGCCACTATTTCTGCCGGCCGAGCAGTAAACGAGTCATACGAGCGGCAGCGAGTGTGGGGAAAGGACGGCTACCTTAACTATTTCTTTTTCGCCTTCCAGAATTTGACGTCGACCCTGCCACACTGGCTTCAAGACATCTCAGGGTGACGTCGCAGACTTCCACGCCACTATTTCTGCCGGCCGATCTGTAAACGAGTCATACGAGCGGCAGCGAGTGTGGTGAAAGGACGACTACCTTAACTATTTCTTTTTCGCCCTCCAGATTTTGACGTCGACCCTGCTACCCTGGCTTCAAGACAACTCAGTGTGACGTCGTAGACTTCCACGCCACTATTTCTGCCGGCCGAGCTGTAAACCAGTCATACGAGCGGCAGCGAGTGTGGTGAAAGGACGACTACTTTAACTATTTCTTTTTCGCCTTCCAGATTTTGACGTCGACCCTGCTACCCTTGCTTCAAGACAACTCAGTGTGACGTCGCAGACTTCCGCGCTACAATTTCTGCCGGCCGAATGTAAACGAGTCATACGAGCGGTAGCGAGTGTGATGAAAGGAAGACTACCTTAACTGTTTCTTTTTCGCCTTCCAGATTTTGACGTCGACCCTGCTACCCTGGCTTCAAGGCAACTTAGTAGTGACGTCGCAGACTTCCGCGCTACTATTTCTGCCGGCCGAGCTGTAAAGGAGTCATACGAGCGGCAGCGTGTGTGGTGAAAGGACGACTACCATACCTATTTCTTTTTCGCCTTCCAGATTTTGACGTCGACCCTGCTACCCTGGCTTCAAGACAACTCAGTGTGACGTCGCACACTTCCGCGCCACAATTTCTGCCTTCCGAGCTGTAAACGAGTCACACGAGCGGCAGCGAGTGTGGTGAAAGGACGACTACCTTAACTATTTCTTTTTCGCCTACCAGATTTTGACGTCGACCCTGCTACCCTGGCTTCAAGGCAACTCAGTGTGACGTCGCAAACTTCCGCGCTACTATTTCTGCCGGCCGAGCTGTAAAGGAGTCATACGAGCGGCAGCGAGTGTGGTGCAAGGATGACTACCTTAACTGTTTCTCTTTCGCCTTCCAGATTTTGACGTCGACCTTGCTACCCTGGCTTCAAGGCAACTCAGGGTGACGTCGCAGACATCCGCGCCACTATTTCTGCCAGCCGAGCTGTAAACGAGTACTACGAGCGGTAGCGAGTGTGGTGAAAGGACGACTACCTTAACTATTTCTTTTTCGCATTCCATATTTTGACGTCGACCCTGCTACCCTGGCTTCAAGACAATTCAGTGTGACGTCGCAAACGTCCACGCCACTATTTCTGCCGGCCAAGCTGTAAACGACTCATACGAGCGGCAGCGAGTGTGGTGAAAGGACGACTACCTTAACTATTTATTTTTCGCCTTCCAGATTTTGACGTCGACCCTGCCACACTGGCTTCAAGACAACTCAGGGTGACGTCGCAGACTTCCGCGCCACTATTTCTGCCGGCCGAGCTGTTAACGAGTCATACGAGCGGCAGCGAGTGTGGTGAAAGGACGACTACCTTAACAATTTCTTTTCGCCTTCCAGATTTTAACGTCGACCCTGCTACCCTGGCTTCAAGGCAACTCAGTGTGACGTCGCAGACTTCCACTCCACTATATCTGCAGGCCGGGCTGTAAACGAGTCATACGAGCGGCAGCGAGTGTAGGTGAAAGGACAACTACCTTAACTATTTCTTTTTCGCCTTCCAGATTTTGACGTCGACTCTGCTACAATGGCTTCAAGACTACTCAGTGTGACGTCGCACACTTCCGCGCCACGATTTCTGAGAGCCGAGCTGTAAACGAGTCATACGAGCGGCAGCGAGTGTGGTGAAAGGATGACTACCTTAACTATTTCTTTTTCGCCTTCCAGATATTGACGTCGACCCTGCTACCCTGGCTTCAAGACAACTCAGGGTGACGTCGCAGACTTCCGCGCCACTGTTTCTGCCGGCCGAGCTGTAAACGAGTCATACGAGCGGTAGCGAGTGTGGTGAAAGGACGACTACCTTAACTATTTCTTTTTCGCCTTCCAGATTTTGACGTCGACCCTGCTACCCTGGCTTCAAGACCACTCAGTGTGACTCGCAGACTTCCACGCAACTATTTCTGCCGGCCGAATGTAAACGAGTCATACGAGCGGCAGCGATTGTGGTGAAAGGACGACTACCTTAACTGTTTCTTTTTCGCCTTCCAGATTTTGACGTCGACCCTGCTACCCTGGCTTCAAGGCAACTCAGTGTGACGTCGCAAACTTCCGCGCTACTATTTCTGCCGGCCGAGCTGTAAAGGAGTCATACGAGCGGCAGCGAGTGTGGTGCAAGGATGACTACCTTAACTGTTTCTCTTTCGCCTTCCAGATTTTGACGTCGACCTTGCTACCCTGGCTTCAAGGCAACTCAGGGTGACGTCGCAGACATCCGCGCCACTATTTCTGCCAGCCGAGCTGTAAACGAGTACTACGAGCGGTAGCGAGTGTGGTGAAAGGACGACTACCTTAACTATTTCTTTTTCGCATTCCATATTTTGACGTCGACCCTGCTACCCTGGCTTCAAGACAATTCAGTGTGACGTCGCAAACGTCCACGCCACTATTTCTGCCGGCCAAGCTGTAAACGACTCATACGAGCGGCAGCGAGTGTGGTGAAAGGACGACTACCTTAACTATTTATTTTTCGCCTTCCAGATTTTGACGTCGACCCTGCCACACTGGCTTCAAGACAACTCAGGGTGACGTCGCAGACTTCCGCGCCACTATTTCTGCCAGCCGAGCTGTAAACGAGTACTACGAGCGGTAGCGAGTGTGGTGAAAGGACGACTACCTTAACTATTTCTTTTTCGCATTCCATATTTTGACGTCGACCCTGCTACCCTGGCTTCAAGACAATTCAGTGTGACGTCGCAAACTTCCGCGCGACTATTTCTGCCGGCCGAGCTGTAAAGGAGTCATACGAGCGGCAGCGAGTGTGGTGCAAGGATGACTACCTTAACTGTTTCTCTTTCGCCTTCCAGATTTTGACGTCGACCTTGCTACCCTGGCTTCAAGGCAACTCAGGGTGACGTCGCAGACATCCGCGCCACTATTTCTGCCAGCCGAGCTGTAAACGAGTACTACGAGCGGTAGCGAGTGTGGTGAAAGGACGACTACCTTAACTATTTCTTTTTCGCATTCTATATTTTGACGTCGACCCTGCTACCCTGGCTTCAAGACAATTCAGTGTGACGTCGCAAACGTCCACGCCACTATTTCTGCCGGTCAAGCTGTAAACGACTCATACGAGCGGCAGCGAGTGTGGTGAAAGGACGACTACCTTAACTATTTATTTTTCGCCTTCCAGATTTTGACGTCGACCCTGCCACACTGGCTTCAAGACAACTCAGGATGACGTCGCAGACTTCCGCGCCACTATTTCTGCCGGCCGAGCTGTTAACGAGTCATACGAGCGGCAGCGAGTGTGGTGAAAGGACGACTACCTTAACAATTTCTTTTCGCCTTCCAGATTTTAACGTCGACCCTGCTACCCTGGCTTCAAGGCAACTCAGTGTGACGTCGCAGACTTCCACTCCACTATATCTGCCGGCCGGGCTGTAAACGAGTCATACGAGCGGCAGCGAGTGTAGGTGAAAGGACAACTACCTTAACTATTTTTTTTTCGCCTTCCAGATTTTGACGTCGACCCTGCTACAATGGCTTCAAGACTACTCAGTGTGACGTCGCACACTTCCGCGCCACGATTTCTGAGAGCCGAGCTGTAAACCAGTCATACGAGCGGCAGCGAGTGTGGTGAAAGGATGACTACCTTAACTATTTCTTTTTCGCCTTCCAGATTTTGACGTCGACCCTGCTACCCTGGCTTCAAGACAACTCAGAGTGACGTCGCAGACTTCCACGCCACTATTTCTGCCGGCCGAGCTGTAAACGAGTCATACGAGCGGCAGCGAGTGTGGTGAAAAGACGACTACCATAACTATTTCCTTTCCGCCTTCCAGATTTTGACGTCGACCCTGCTACCCTGGCTTCAAGACAACTCAGTGTGACTTCGCAGACATCCGCGCCACAATTTCTGCCTTCCGAGCTGTAAACGAGTCACACGATCGGCAGCGAGTGTGGTGAAAGGACGACTAACTTAACTATTACTTTTTGCCTTCCAGATTTTGACGTCGACCCTGCTACCCTGGCTTGAAGACAACTCAGTGTGACGTCGCAGACTTCCTCGCCACTATTTCTACCGGCCGAGCTGTAAACGAGTCATACGAGTGATAGCGAGTGTGGTGAAAAGACGACTACCATAACTATTTCCTTTCCGCCTTCCAGATTTTGACGTCGACCTTGCTACCCTGGCTTCAAGGCAACTCAGGGTGACGTCGCAGACATCCGCGCCACAATTTCTGCCTTCCGAGCTGTAAACGAGTCACACGATCGGCAGCGAGTGTGGTGAAAGGACGACTAACTTAACTATTACTTTTTGCCTTCCAGATTTTGACGTCGACCCTGCTACCCTGGCTTGAAGACAACTCAGTGTGACGTCGCAGACTTCCTCGCCACTATTTCTACCGGCCGAGCTGTAAACGAGTCATACGAGTGATAGCGAGTGTGGTGAAAGGTCGACTACCTTGACTATTTCTTTTTCGCCTTCCAGATTTTGACGTCGACCCTGCTACCCTGGCTTCAAGACAACTCAGAGTGACGTCGCAGACTTCCACGCCACTATTTCTGCCGGCCGAGCTGTAAACGAGTCATACGAGCGGCAGCGAGTGTGGTGAAAAGACGACTACCATAACTATTTCCTTTCCGCCTTCCAGATTTTGACGTCGACCCTGCTACCCTGGCTTCAAGACAACTCAGTGTGACGTCGCAGACTTCCTCGCCACTATTTCTACCGGCCGAGCTGTAAACGAGTCATACGAGTGATAGCGAGTGTGGTGAAAGGTCGACTAACTTAACTATTACTTTTTGCCTTCCAGATTTTGACGTCGACCCTGCTACCCTGGCTTCAAGACAACTCAGAGTGACGTCGCAGACTTCCACGCCACTATTTCTGCCGGCCGAGCTGTAAACGAGTCATACGAGCGGCAGCGAGTGTGGTGAAAAGACGACTACCATAACTATTTCCTTTCCGCCTTCCAGATTTTGACGTCGACCCTGCTACCCTGGCTTCAAGACAACTCAGTGTGACTTCGCAGACTTCCGCGCCACTATTTCTGCCGGCCGAGCTGTAAACGAGTCACACGAGCTGCAGCGACTGTGGTGAAAAAACACCCATCTTAACTATTTCTTTTCCGGCTTCCAGATTTTGACGTCGACCCTGCTACCCTGGCTTCAAGACAACTCAGTGTGACGTCGCACACTTCCGCGCCACTATTTCTGCCGGCCGAGCTGTAAACGAGTCATACGAGCGGCAGCGAGTGTGGTGAAAAGACGACTACCATAACTATTTCCTTTCCGCCTTCCAGATTTTGACGTCGACCCTGCTACCCTGGCTTCAAGACAACTCAGAGTGACGTCGCAGACTTCCACGCCACTATTTCTGCCGGCCGAGCTGTAAACGAGTCATACGAGCGGCAGCGAGTGTGGTGAAAAGACGACTACCATAACTATTTCCTTTCCGCCTTCCAGATTTTGACGTCGACCCTGCTACCCTGGCTTCAAGACAACTCAGTGTGACTTCGCAGACTTCCGCGCCACTATTTCTGCCGGCCGAGCTGTAAACGAGTCACACGAGCTGCAGCGACTGTGGTGAAAAAACACCCATCTTAACTATTTCTTTTCCGGCTTCCAGATTTTGACGTCGACCCTGCTACCCTGGCTTCAAGACAACTCAGTGTGACGTCGCAGACTTCCTCGCCACTATTTCTGCCGGCCGAGCTGTAAACGAGTCATACGAGCGGCAGCGAGTGTGGTGAAAAGACGACTACCATAACTATTTCCTTTCCGCCTTCCAGATTTTGACGTCGACCCTGCTACCCTGGCTTCAAGACAACTCAGAGTGACGTCGCAGACTTCCACGCCACTATTTCTACCGGCCGAGCTGTAAACGAGTCATACGAGTGATAGCGAGTGTGGTGAAAGGTCGACTAACTTAACTATTACTTTTTGCCTTCCAGATTTTGACGTCGACCCTGCTACCCTGGCTTCAAGACAACTCAGAGTGACGTCGCAGACTTCCACGCCACTATTTCTACCGGCCGAGCTGTAAACGAGTCATACGAGTGATAGCGAGTGTGGTGAAAGGTCGACTAACTTAACTATTACTTTTTGCCTTCCAGATTTTGACGTCGACCCTGCTACCCTGGCTTCAAGACAACTCAGTGTGACGTCGCAGACTTCCTCGCCACTATTTCTGCCGGCCGAGCTGTAAACGAGTCATACGAGCGGCAGCGAGTGTGGTGAAAAGACGACTACCATAACTATTTCCTTTCCGCCTTCCAGATTTTGACGTCGACCCTGCTACCCTGGCTTGAAGACAACTCAGTGTGACGTCGCAGACTTCCTCGCCACTATTTCTACCGGCCGAGCTGTAAACGAGTCATACGAGTGATAGCGAGTGTGGTGAAAGGTCGACTAACTTAACTATTACTTTTTGCCTTCCAGATTTTGACGTCGACCCTGCTACCCTGGCTTCAAGACAACTCAGAGTGACGTCGCAGACTTCCACGCCACTATTTCTGCCGGCCGAGCTGTAAACGAGTCATACGAGCGGCAGCGAGTGTGGTGAAAAGACGACTACCATAACTATTTCCTTTCCGCCTTCCAGATTTTGACGTCGACCCTGCTACCCTGGCTTCAAGACAACTCAGTGTGACTTCGCAGACTTCCGCGCCACTATTTCTGCCGGCCGAGCTGTAAACGAGTCACACGAGCTGCAGCGACTGTGGTGAAAAAACACCCATCTTAACTATTTCTTTTCCGGCTTCCAGATTTTGACGTCGACCCTGCTACCCTGGCTTCAAGACAACTCAGTGTGACGTCGCACACTTCCGCGCCACAATTTCTGCCTTCCGAGCTGTAACCGAGTCACACGAGCGGCAGCGACTGTAGTGAAAATACACCCACCTTGACTATTTATTTTCGGCTTATAGATTTTGACGTCGACCCTGCTTCTCTGGCTTCAAGACAACGCAGTGTGACGTCGCAGACTTCCTCGCCACTATTTCTACCGGCCGAGCTGTAAACGAGTCATACGAGCGATAGCGAGTGTGGTGAAAGGACGACTACCTTAACTATTTCTTTTTCGCCTTCCAGATTTTGACGTCGACCCTGCTACCCTGGCTTCAAGACCACTCAGTGTGACTCGCAGACTTCCACGCAACTATTTCTGCCAGCCGAGCTGTAAACGACTACTACGAGCGGTAGCGAGTGTGGTGAAAGGACGACTACCTTAACTATTTCTTTTTCGCATTCCATATTTTGACGTCGACCCTGCTACCCTGGCTTCAAGACAATTCAGTGTGACGTCGCAAACTTCCGCGCTACTATTTCTGCCGGCCGAGCTGTAAAGGAGTCATACGAGCGGCAGCGAGTGTGGTGCAAGGATGACTACCTTAACTGTTTCTCTTTCGCCTTCCAGATTTTGACGTCGACCTTGCTACCCTGGCTTCAAGGCAACTCAGGGTGACGTCGCAGACATCCGCGCCACTATTTCTGCCAGCCGAGCTGTAAACGAGTACTACGAGCGGTAGCGAGTGTGGTGAAAGGACGACTACCTTAACTATTTCTTTTTCGCATTCCATATTTTGACGTCGACCCTGCTACCCTGGCTTCAAGACAATTCAGTGTGACGTCGCAAACGTCCACGCCACTATTTCTGCCGGCCAAGCTGTAAACGACTCATACGAGCGGCGGCGAGTGTGGTGAAAGGACGACAACCTTAACTATTTATTTTTCGCCTTCCAGATTTTGACGTCGACCCTGCCACACTGGCTTCAAGACAACTCAGGGTGACGTCGCAGACTTCCGCGCCACTATTTCTGCCAGCCGAGCTGTAAACGAGTACTACGAGCGGTAGCGAGTGTGGTGAAAGGACGACTACCTTAACTATTTCTTTTTCGCATTCCATATTTTGACGTCGACCCTGCTACCCTGGCTTCAAGACAATTCAGTGTGACGTCGCAAACTTCCGCGCTACTATTTCTGCCGGCCGAGCTGTAAAGGAGTCATACGAGCGGCAGCGAGTGTGGTGAAAGGACGACTACCTTAACTATTTATTTTTCGCCTTCCAGATTTTGACGTCGACCCTGCCACACTGGCTTCAAGACAACTCAGGGTGACGTCGCAGACTTCCGCGCCACTATTTCTGCCGGCCGAGCTGTTAACGAGTCATACGAGCGGCAGCGAGTGTGGTGAAAGGACGACTACCTTAACAATTTCTTTTCGCCTTCCAGATTTTAACGTCGACCCTGCTACCCTGGCTTCAAGGCAACTCAGTGTGACGTCGCAGACTTCCACTCCACTATATCTGCAGGCCGGGCTGTAAACGAGTCATACGAGCGGCAGCGAGTGTAGGTGAAAGGACAACTACCTTAACTATTTCTTTTTCGCCTTCCAGATTTTGACGTCGACCCTGCTACAATGGCTTCAAGACTACTCAGTGTGACGTCGCACACTTCCGCGCCACGATTTCTGAGAGCCGAGCTGTAAACGAGTCATACGAGCGGCAGCGAGTGTGGTGAAAGGATGACTACCTTAACTATTTCTTTTTCGCCTTCCAGATATTGACGTCGACCCTGCTACCCTGGCTTCAAGACAACTCAGGGTGACGTCGCAGACTTCCGCGCCACTGTTTCTGCCGGCCGAGCTGTAAACGAGTCATACGAGCGGTAGCGAGTGTGGTGAAAGGACGACTACCTTAACTATTTCTTTTTCGCCTTCCAGATTTTGACGTCGACCCTGCTACCCTGGCTTCAAGACCACTCAGTGTGACTCGCAGACTTCCACGCAACTATTTCTGCCGGCCGAATGTAAACGAGTCATACGAGCGGCAGCGATTGTGGTGAAAGGACGACTACCTTAACTGTTTCTTTTTCGCCTTCCAGATTTTGACGTCGACCCTGCTACCCTGGCTTCAAGGCAACTCTGTGTGACGTCGCAAACTTCCGCGCTACTATTTCTGCCGGCCGAGCTGTAAAGGAGTCATACGAGCGGCAGCGAGTGTGGTGCAAGGATGACTACCTTAACTGTTTCTCTTTCGCCTTCCAGATTTTGACGTCGACCTTGCTACCCTGGCTTCAAGGCAACTCAGGGTGACGTCGCAGACATCCGCGCCACTATTTCTGCCAGCCGAGCTGTAAACGAGTACAACGAGCGGTAGCGAGTGTGGTGAAAGGACGACTACCTTAACTATTTCTTTTTCGCATTCCATATTTTGACGTCGACCCTGCTACCCTGGCTTCAAGACAATTCAGTGTGACGTCGCAAACGTCCACGCCACTATTTCTGCCGGCCAAGCTGTAAACGACTCATACGAGCGGCAGCGAGTGTGGTGAAAGGACGACTACCTTAACTATTTATTTTTCGCCTTCCAGATTTTGACGTCGACCCTGCCACACTGGCTTCAAGACAACTCAGGGTGACGTCGCAGACTTCCGCGCCACTATTTCTGCCAGCCGAGCTGTAAACGAGTACTACGAGCGGTAGCGAGTGTGGTGAAAGGACGACTACCTTAACTGTTTCTTTTTCGCCTTCCAGATTTTGACGTCGACCCTGCTACCCTGGCTTCAAGGCAACTCAGTGTGACGTCGCAAACTTCCGCGCTACTATTTCTGCCGGCCGAGCTGTAAAGGAGTCATACGAGCGGCTGCGAGTGTGGTGCAAGGATTACTACCTTAACTGTTTCTCTTTCGCCTTCCTGATTTTGACGTCGACCTTGCTACCCTGGCTTCAAGGCAACTCAGGGTGACGTCGCAGACATCCGCGCCACTATTTCTGCCAGCCGAGCTGTAAACGAGTACTACGAGCGGTAGCGAGTGTGGTGAAAGGACGACTACCTTAACTATTTCTTTTTCGCATTCCATATTTTGACGTCGACCCTGCTACCCTGGCTTCAGGACAATTCAGTGTGACGTCGCAAACGTCCACGCCACTATTTCTGCCGGCCAAGCTGTAAACGACTCATACGAGCGGCAGCGAGTGTGGTGAAAGGACGACTACCTTAACTATTTATTTTTCGCCTTCCAGATTTTGACGTCGACCCTGCCACACTGGCTTCAAGACAACTCAGGGTGACGTCGCAGACTTCCGCGCAACTATTTCTGCCAGCCGAGCTGTAAACGACTACTACGAGCGGTAGCGAGTGTGGTGAAAGGACGACTACCTTAACTATTTCTTTTTCGCATTCCATATTTTGACGTCGACCCTGCTACCCTGGCTTCAAGACAATTCAGTGTGACGTCGCAAACTTCCGCGCTACTATTTCTGCCGGCCGAGCTGTAAAGGAGTCATACGAGCGGCAGCGAGTGTGGTGCAAGGATGACTACCTTAACTGTTTCTCTTTCGCCTTCCAGATTTTGACGTCGACCTTGCTACCCTGGCTTCAAGGCAACTCAGGGTGACGTCGCAGACATCCGCGCCACTATTTCTGCCAGCCGAGCTGTAAACGAGTACTACGAGCGGTAGCGAGTGTGGTGAAAGGACGACTACCTTAACTATTTCTTTTTCGCATTCCATATTTTGACGTCGACCCTGCTACCCAGGCTTCAAGACAATTCAGTGTGACGTCGCAAACGTCCACGCCACTATTTCTGCCGGCCAAGCTGTAAACGACTCATACGAGCGGCTGCGAGTGTGGTGAAAGGACGACAACCTTAACTATTTATTTTTCGCCTTCCAGATTTTGACGTCGACCCTGCCACACTGGCTTCAAGACAACTCAGGGTGACGTCGCAGACTTCCGCGCCACTATTTCTGCCAGCCGAGCTGTAAACGAGTACTACGAGCGGTAGCGAGTGTGGTGAAAGGACGACTACCTTAACTATTTCTTTTTCGCATTCCATATTTTGACGTCGACCCTGCTACCCTGGCTTCAAGACAATTCAGTGTGACGTCGCAAACTTCCGCGCTACTATTTCTGCCGGCCGAGCTGTAAAGGAGTCATACGAGCGGCAGCGAGTGTGGTGAAAGGACGACTACCTTAACTATTTATTTTTCGCCTTCCAGATTTTGACGTCGACCCTGCCACACTGGCTTCAAGACAACTCAGGGTGACGTCGCAGACTTCCGCGCCACTATTTCTGCCGGCCGAGCTGTTAACGAGTCATACGAGCGGCAGCGAGTGTGGTGAAAGGACGACTACCTTAACAATTTCTTTTCGCCTTCCAGATTTTAACGTCGACCCTGCTACCCTGGCTTCAAGGCAACTCAGTGTGACGTCGCAGACTTCCACTCCACTATATCTGCAGGCCGGGCTGTAAACGAGTCATACGAGCGGCAGCGAGTGTAGGTGAAAGGACAACTACCTTAACTATTTCTTTTTCGCCTTCCAGATTTTGACGTCGACCCTGCTACAATGGCTTCAAGACTACTCAGTGTGACGTCGCACACTTCCGCGCCACGATTTCTGAGAGCCGAGCTGTAAACCAGTCATACGAGCGGCAGCGAGTGTGGTGAAATTACGACTACCTTAACTATTTCCTTTTCGCCTTCCAGATATTGACGTCGACCCTGCTACCCTGGCTTCAAGACAACTCAGGGTGACGTCGCAGACTTCCGCGCCACTGTTTCTGCCGGCCGAGCTGTAAACGAGTCATACGAGCGGTAGCGAGTGTGGTGAAAGGACGACTACCTTAACTATTTCTTTTTCGCCTTCCAGATTTTGACGTCGACCCTTCTACCCTGGCTTCAAGACCACTCAGTGTGACTCGCAGACTTCCACGCAACTATTTCTGCCGGCCGAATGTAAACGAGTCATACGAGCGGCAGCGATTGTGGTGAAAGGACGACTACCTTAACTGTTTCTTTTTCGCCTTCCAGATTTTGACGTCGACCCTGCTACCCTGGCTTCAAGGCAACTCTGTGTGACGTCGCAAACTTCCGCGCTACTATTTCTGCCGGCCGAGCTGTAAAGGAGTCATACGAGCGGCAGCGAGTGTGGTGCAAGGATGACTACCTTAACTGTTTCTCTTTCGCCTTCCAGATTTTGACGTCGACCTTGCTACCCTGGCTTCAAGGCAACTCAGGGTGACGTCGCAGACATCCGCGCCACTATTTCTGCCAGCCGAGCTGTAAACGAGTACTACGAGCGGTAGCGAGTGTGGTGAAAGGACGACTACCTAAACTATTTTTTTTTCGCATTCCATATTTTGACGTCGACCCTGCTACCCTGGCTTCAAGACAATTCAGTGTGACGTCGCAAACGTCCACGCCACTATTTCTGCCGGCCAAGCTGTAAACGACTCATACGAGCGGCAGCGAGTGTGGTGAAAGGACGACTACCTTAACTATTTATTTTTCGCCTTCCAGATTTTGACGTCGACCCTGCCACACTGGCTTCAAGACAACTCAGGGTGACGTCGCAGACTTCCGCGCCACTATTTCTGCCAGCCGAGCTGTAAACGAGTACTACGAGCGGTAGCGAGTGTGGTGAAAGGACGACTACCTTAACTATTTCTTTTTCGCATTCCATATTTTGACGTCGACCCTGCTACCCTGGCTTCAAGACAATTCAGTGTGACGTCGCAAACTTCCGCGCGACTATTTCTGCCGGCCGAGCTGTAAAGGAGTCATACGAGCGGCAGCGAGTGTGGTGCAAGGATGACTACCTTAACTGTTTCTCTTTCGCCTTCCAGATTTTGACGTCGACCTTGCTACCCTGGCTTCAAGGCAACTCAGGGTGACGTCGCAGACATCCGCGCCACTATTTCTCCCAGCCGAGCTGTAAACGAGTACTACGAGCGGTAGCGAGTGTGGTGAAAGGACGACTACCTTAACTATTTCTTTTTCGCATTCCATATTTTGACGTCGACCCTGCTACCCTGGCTTCAAGACAATTCAGTGTGACGTCGCAAACGTCCACGGCACTATTTCTGCCGGTCAAGCTCTAAACGACTCATACGAGCGGCAGCGAGTGTGGTGAAAGGACGACTACCTTAACTATTTATTTTTCGCCTTCCAGATTTTGACGTCGACCCTGCCACACTGGCTTCAAGACAACTCAGGATGACGTCGCAGACTTCCGCGCCACTATTTCTGCCGGCCGAGCTGTTAACGAGTCATACGAGCGGCAGCGAGTGTGGTGAAAGGACGACTACCTTAACAATTTCTTTTCGCCTTCCAGATTTTAACGTCGACCCTGCTACCCTGGCTTCAAGGCAACTCAGTGTGACGTCGCAGACTTCCACTCCACTATATCTGCCGGCCGGGCTGTAAACGAGTCATACGAGCGGCAGCGAGTGTAGGTGAAAGGACAACTACCTTAACTATTTCTTTTTCGCCTTCCAGATTTTGACGTCGACCCTGCTACAATGGCTTCAAGACTACTCAGTGTGACGTCGCACACTTCCGCGCCACGATTTCTGAGAGCCGAGCTGTAAACCAGTCATACGAGCGGCAGCGAGTGTGGTGAAAGGATGACTACCTTAACTATTTCTTTTTCGCCTTCCAGATTTTGACGTCGACCCTGCTACCCTGGCTTCAAGACAACTCAGGGTGACGTCGCAGACTTCCGCGCCACTGTTTCTGCCGGCCGAGCTGTAAACGAGTCATACGAGCGGCAGCGAGTGTGGTGAAAAGACGACTACCATAACTATTTCCTTTCCGCCTTCCAGATTTTGACGTCGACCCTGCTACCCTGGCTTCAAGACAACTCAGTGTGACTTCGCAGACTTCCGCGCCACTATTTCTGCCGGCCGAGCTGTAAACGAGTCACACGAGCGGCAGCGACTGTAGTGAAAATACACCCACCTTGACTATTTATTTTCGGCTTATAGATTTTGACGTCGACCCTGCTTCTCTGGCTTCAAGACAACGCAGTGTGACGTCGCAGACTTCCTCGCCACTATTTCTACCGGCCGAGCTGTAAACGAGTCATACGAGCGATAGCGAGTGTGGTGAAAGGACGACTACCTTAACTATTTCTTTTTCGCCTTCCAGATTTTGACGTCGACCCTGCTACCCTGGCTTCAAGACCACTCAGTGTGACTCGCAGACTTCCACGCAACTATTTCTGCCGGCCGAATGTAAACGAGTCATACGAGCGGCAGCGATTGTGGTGAAAGGACGACTACCTTAACTGTTTCTTTTTCGCCCTCCAGATTTTGACGTCGACCCTGCTACCCTGGCTTCAAGGCAACTCAGTGTGACGTCGCAAACTTCCGCGCTACTATTTCTGCCGGCCGAGCTGTAAAGGAGTCATACGAGCGGCTGCGAGTGTGGTGCAAGGATTACTACCTTAACTGTTTCTCTTTCGCCTTCCAGATTTTGACGTCGACCTTGCTACCCTGGCTTCAAGGCAACTCAGGGTGACGTCGCAGACATCCGCGCCACTATTTCTGCCAGCCGAGCTGTAAACGAGTACTACGAGCGGTAGCGAGTGTGGTGAAAGGACGACTACCTTAACTATTTCTTTTTCGCATTCCATATTTTGACGTCGACCCTGCTACCCTGGCTTCAGGACAATTCAGTGTGACGTCGCAAACGTCCACGCCACTATTTCTGCCGGCCAAGCTGTAAACGACTCATACGAGCGGCAGCGAGTGTGGTGAAAGGACGACTACCTTAACTATTTATTTTTCGCCTTCCAGATTTTGACGTCGACCCTGCCACACTGGCTTCAAGACAACTCAGGGTGACGTCGCAGACTTCCGCGCCACTATTTCTGCCAGCCGAGCTGTAAACGACTACTACGAGCGGTAGCGAGTGTGGTGAAAGGACGACTACCTTAACTATTTCTTTTTCGCATTCCATATTTTGACGTCGACCCTGCTACCCTGGCTTCAAGACAATTCAGTGTGACGTCGCAAACTTCCGCGCTACTATTTCTGCCGGCCGAGCTGTAAAGGAGTCATACGAGCGGCAGCGAGAGTGGTGCAAGGATGACTACCTTAACTGTTTCTCTTTCGCCTTCCAGATTTTGACGTCGACCTTGCTACCCTGGCTTCAAGGCAACTCAGGGTGACGTCGCAGACATCCGCGCCACTATTTCTGCCAGCCGAGCTGTAAACGAGTACTACGAGCGGTAGCGAGTGTGGTGAAAGGACGACTACCTTAACTATTTCTTTTTCGCATTCCATATTTTGACGTCGACCCTGCTACCCTGGCTTCAAGACAATTCAGTGTGACGTCGCAAACGTCCACGCCACTATTTCTGCCGGCCAAGCTGTAAACGACTCATACGAGCGGCGGCGAGTGTGGTGAAAGGACGACAACCTTAACTATTTATTTTTCGCCTTCCAGATTTTGACGTCGACCCTGCCACACTGGCTTCAAGACAACTCAGGGTGACGTCGCAGACTTCCGCGCCACTATTTCTGCCAGCCGAGCTGTAAACGAGTACTACGAGCGGTAGCGAGTGTGGTGAAAGGACGACTACCTTAACTATTTCTTTTTCGCATTCCATATTTTGACGTCGACCCTGCTACCCTGGCTTCAAGACAATTCAGTGTGACGTCGCAAACTTCCGCGCTACTATTTCTGCCGGCCGAGCTGTAAAGGAGTCATACGAGCGGCAGCGACTGTGGTGCAAGGATGACTACCTTAACTGTTTCTCTTTCGCCTTCCAGATTTTGACGTCGACCTTGCTACCCTGGCTTCAAGGCAACTCAGGGTGACGTCGCAGACATCCGCGCAACTATTTCTGCCAGCCGAGCTGTAAACGAGTACTACGAGCGGTAGCGAGTGTGGTGAAAGGACGACTACCTTAACTATTTCTTTTTCGCATTCCATATTTTGACGTCGACCCTGCTACCCTGGCTTCAAGACAATTCAGTGTGACGTCGCAAACGTCCACGCCACTATTTCTGCCGGCCAAGCTGTAAACGACTCATACGAGCGGCAGCGAGTGTGGTGAAAGGACGACTACCTTAACTATTTATTTTTCGCCTTCCAGATTTTGACGTCGACCCTGCCACACTGGCTTCAAGACAACTCAGGGTGACGTCGCAGACTTCCGCGCCACTATTTCTGCCGGCCGAGCTGTTAACGAGTCATACGAGCGGCAGCGAGTGTGGTGAAATGACGACTACCTTAACAATTTCTTTTCGCCTTCCAGATTTTAACGTCGACCCTGCTACCCTGGCTTCAAGGCAACTCAGTGTGACGTCGCAGACTTCCACTCCACTATATCTGCCGGCCGGGCTGTAAACGAGTCATACGAGCGGCAGCGAGTGTAGGTGAAAGGACAACTACCTTAACTATTTCTTTCTCGCCTTCCAGATTTTGACGTCGACCCTGCTACAATGGCTTCAAGACTACTCAGTGTGACGTCGCACACTTCCGCGCCACGATTTCTGAGAGCCGAGCTGTAAACGAGTCATACGAGCGGCAGCGAGTGTGGTGAAAGGATGACTACCTTAACTATTTCTTTTTCGCCTTCCAGATTTTGACGTCGACCCTGCTACCCTGGCTTCAAGACAACTCAGGGTGACGTCGTAGACTTCCGCGCCACTGTTTCTGTCGGCCGAGCTGTAAACGAGTCATACGAGCGGTAGCGAGTGTGGTGAAAGGACGACTACCTTAACTATTTCTTTTTCGCCTTCCAGATTTTGACGTCGACCCTGTTACCCTGGCTTCAAGACCACTCAGTGTGACTCGCAGACTTCCACGCAACTATTTCTGCCGGCCGAATGTAAACGAGTCATACGAGCGGCAGCGATTGTGGTGAAAGGACGACTACCTTAACTGTTTCTTTTTCGCCTTCCAGATTTTCACGTCGACCCTGCTACTCTGGCTTCAAGACAGCTCAGTGTGACGTCGCAGACTTCCGCGCTATTATTTCTGCTGGCCGAGCTGTAAACGAGTCATACGAGCGGCGGCGAGTGTGGTGAAAGGACGACTACCTTAACTATACTTTTTCGCCTTCCAGATTTTGACGTCGACCCTGCTACCCTGGCTTCAAGACAACTCAGTGTGACGTCGCACACTTCCGCGCCACAATTTCTGCCTTCCGAGCTGTAAACGAGTCACACGAGCGGCAGCGACTGTAGTGAATATACACCCACCTTGACTATTTATTTTCGCCTTACAGATTTTGACGTCGACCCTGCTACCCTGGCTTCAAGACAAGTCAGTGTGACGTCGCAGACTTCCACGCCACTATTTCTGCTGGCCCAGCTGTAAACGAGTCATACGATCGGCAGCGAGTGTGGTGAAAGGACGACTACCTTTACTATTTCTTTTTCGCCTTCCAGATTTTGACGTCGACCCTGCTACCCTGGCTTCAAGACAACTCAGTGTGACGTCGCAGACTTCCACGCCACTATTTCTGACGGCCGAGCTGTAAACGAGTCATACGATCGGCAGCGAGTGTGGTGAAAGGACGACTAACTTAACTATTACTTTTTGCCTTCCAGATTTTGACGTCGACCCTGCTACCCTGGCTTGAAGACAACTCAGTGTGACGTCGCAGACTTCCTCGCCACTATTTCTACCGGCCGAGCTGTAAACGAGTCATACGAGCGATAGCGAGTGTGGTGAAAGGACGACTACCTTAACTATTTCTTTTTCGCCTTCCAGATTTTGACGTCGACCCTGCTACCCTGGCTTCAAGACAACTCAGAGTGACGTCGCAGACTTCCACGCCACTATTTCTGCCGGCCGAGCTGTAAACGAGTCATACGAGCGGCAGCGAGTGTGGTGAAAAGACGACTACCATAATGTTGTAATTGTTTGGTTTGTGCTGACCAGCGAAGGCAGCCGCACGCCCCCCTATTGGCCTGAGTTCCTATCGTTCATGCTTCTCTCCCTCTTCTGTAACCCTCTCAGTACGAGAGGGTATATAATCGCGGTTCTGGGCAATAAACGTTGTTGTTCACTGCCGACCATTGTCGAGATGCTGCGCGGTTCGCGCTGACGTTACTACAGTGGCGACGAGTGCGGAAACTACCCATGCGGTAAAAGTTGAAGCCGACAGCCTGTCGCAACTTGAAGCACCGACGAGAACTATGACCAGCCTGCAGCTCCCGACCTTCGACGACACGTCAGATAAGTGGAAAGCGTACCTTATAAGGGCAGAAGCATATTTTGAAGCCAATGCTATTACTGACTCAAAGCAGCAGCGAGCCTTGCTTGTGGCAGCACTCAGCACGCAGACGGTGCAAGTGTTAGCGGGACGGATTGCACCCCGGACACCGAATTCCCTCACCTATGATGAAGCAGTCGCAGCTTTAAACAGCTACTACGACCCGAAGCGTCACGAGATAGCGGAGAGCTATAAATTTTTCACCCGTTGCCAGCAAGAGGGTGAGGCAGTGCGCGCATTTCTGGTCGAAATACGGCGCATAGCAGACGGCTGCAACTTTGGGAGTGCGCTAGACCGAATGCTGCGGGATAGAATTGTTTGCGGTGTACGCTCAACTAACCTACGCAAGCAGTTACTGGCGAAGAAAGACTTGACGCTGGAGGAGGCCGAAGCGCTGGCAATAGCAGCAGAAACAGCCGAGAACGATGCAAACGATATCAGTGGAGCACCACCAACGGTGCTAAGAATGCAAGCCAGTCATCGCTCTTCGTCGCGAGATACCAGCGGGGCAGCGCAAGAGTGCGGACGATGTGGAAGCACGAAGCACGATGATAACGCCTGCCGCTGGGCTAACGCACGGTGTTTCCGCTGCAGGCAACGTGGTCATTTGGCGAAGAAATGCTACAGGGCGAGAACAGATGAAAATGCTGCTAGGCGAACCGCGAGTGTCAAGACACTGACAGTTGAAACCGCGTCTAGAAACGAGAACAAGGATGAGGCACACATCTGGACGCTAATTTCTGGTAGGAAAAACGGGCTGGAACCACCGTTACCCCGCACATTTCGGTGGGGGGAAATAGATCTGGACATGGAAGTGGACACAGGATCCCCGGTGTGCGTCATATCACGGAACGTTTACGACCGACACAGAGCGCAGTGGCCACGCTTGAAATCGCCGCATGTGAAGTTGTCATGTTACGCGGGACAACTGCCGGTGCTTGGCGAACTTGAACTTCCGGTGCAATTCAAGAACGTGTCTGTAACCTGTCCACTCGTGGTGCTTGACTGTTCAGGACCGAGTCTATGCGGCCGCGATCTGATTGCGGCACTTGGCAAGACGGGTGTTACGATGGAAGAACTCACTGCGCCGGATTCGACAACAGGAAACACGCCGAGTGACCACATGGTGAACAGACTGCTCGCTGAGTATAAGGATGTTTTTTCGATAGACCAGGGGCTCATCAAGGGACCGCCAGCCAGCCTAAAACTAAAGGAAACGGCGACACCGAAATTCTGTAAGGCCAGATCACTTCCTTACGCTTTCCGTGATAAGGTCTCTCGTGAAATTGATCGGTTATTGTCCCTTGGTGTCTTATCTCCTGTGCAACATTCAGAATGGGCTACGCCCATCGTAGTTGTCTTGAAGAAAGATGGCACCGTAAGAATATGCGGAGACTTCAAAGTCACGCTTAACCCTGCCTGTGATATCGAGCATTACCCTCTTCCAGTGATCGAGGACATGTTCGCAAACTTAAATGGAGGTGAATACTTTAGCACCTTGGATTTGAAGGACGCGTACAACCAAGTGCCCCTTGACGAAGCGTCACGCGGACTTTGTATCATTAACACACATCGCGGACTTTTTCGTTACAACAGACTCCCGTTTGGTATAGCTTCTGCCCCAGCTATATTTCAAAGGAAGATGGACGCTGTACTCGGCCGGCTACCAGGCGTCCAAGCTTACCTTGACGACGTGTTAGTGTCAGAAGGCAAAGGGGACAAGGAAGCGCGGCTCAAGAAAGTGTTGGAACGATTCCGAGAGCATGATGTCAAGCTTAGGGCCGACAAATGCAAGTTCCGGCAGCCTTCAGTGACTTACCTCGGGCATCGTATCGATCGGCAAGGCCTACACCCTATGGAAAAGAACGTAGACGCCATCATGCAAGCCCCGCGCCCGAGTAACGTGAGCGAGCTACGTTCGTTCCTTGGTATGCTCACGTACTACGCACGGTTTCTGCCGAATATGTCGACTGTGCTCAGCCCGTTATATCGGCTCATGGAAAAAGGAAGCCGTTGGGAGTGGCTACAGCCGCAGCAGTTGGCGTTCGAGCGAGCTAAACAAAGCCTCAAAAATGCACAAATTCTCGTGCATTTTGATCCTAACAAGGAGCTGAAACTAGAGTGTGACGCATCTCCGTATGGTGTGGGCGCAGTGCTGTTTCATTCGATAGGAAATGAGCACAGGCCAATTGGGTTCCGTTCCAGAACACTTACAAAAGCAGAACAAAACTACTCGCAGCTGGAGCGAGAAGCACTAGCCCTCATCTTTGGCGTTTCTCGCTTTCGTGACTATCTTCTAGGTCGGCAGTTTACCCTGGTGACCGACCATCAACCACTGCTGGGACTGCTCAGACCTGACCGCCAGACGCCACCGATGGCTGCCGCGCGAATTCAACGGTGGGCGCTATTCTTGGGTGGCTACCAGTACAAGCTACAGTACGTGCCAGGGAAACAGCTGCTGACAGCAGATGCCCTCAGCAGGCTACCAGCGCCGACTATGGAACCGGGGACCGATGGTGAACCGCCGGAATATGTCCTTTCATTGGAATCCCTGGAAGAAGGTATAGTGACGACGCACGAATTGCAGGAGCTGACGGCCAAGGACCCGATGTTAGCCAGTGTCACGCACTTCATTTTGCATGGATGGCCTCAAACCACTAAAGGAATGGCGCCAGACTTGTTGCCGTTTTTTGATCGTAAGCTGGAGCTATCGTTGGCTCACCGTCTGATCTGGGGCAACAGAGTGGTGATACCGCGGAAAGCGCGGGAACGGATGCTGCAGCTGCTACATGAAACGCATCAGGGCTCCTCGTCAATGAAATCAGTCGCGCGGTCATTATTTTGGTGGCCAGGCCTGGACAGGGACATTCAAAACTTGTCTGCGCAGTGCCGCAACTGCGTGCAAAGCCTGCCAATGCCTACGGCAGCCCCACCAGTGAGTTGGCCAAAGACAGCGGTCCGGTGGTCTCGTATACACATCGATTTTGCAGGCCCGTTAGCAGGCAAGATGATACTAATAGTGGTTGATGCCCACACGAAGTGGATTGAAGCAGTACCCTTGCAGCACGCAAATACAGCTAGTACAATCCGATGCTTAAGGAGCATGTTTTGCCGGTTTGGCGTGCCACGCACAATCGTGTCCGATAATGGCACACAATTCACAAGTCAAGAATTCGCCACTTTCATATCGAAAAACAATATCGTGCACCTGCGCACTGCGCCTTTCCATCCCCAATCTAACGGAGCAGCAGAAAGAGCGGTTCGGACCGTGAAGGACGGGTTGCGGAAAATGGGAGACGGACAGCTGGAAGATAACCTCATGCGGTTGTTATTCAATTACAGGCGGACCGCCCAAAGAGAAGGAAGGTCACCTTCCGAGATGCTTCTCGGCTATCAGCTGCGTTCCCGACTAGACACATGTCTCCCACCCAGAGCTGTGGACTCGTCGTCGGACGCTGACGACTAGACCATCTCGCCAGGCAGCAGCGTATACGTGCGAAATTACGGCACCGGCAAAAGATGGGTGCCTGGGAGGGTACAGACCACTTCGGGGGCGAGAATGGTAACAGTGAACACGCCAACCGGAGCAGTGCAGCGCCACGTCGACCAAGTCCGCCGTCGTCAAGAGTTTACGCCAGGGACTGCGTCTGTAGAGGCCACTGCAAGAGCGCAGTTAGAAGGCGGTCCTGACCAGGTGACCAGTGCGGATCTGTCACCTGTGCATACGCCCAGTACCACTGGGTCGGAACAAGAACAAAGCCCTCAGCCGCTAGCAGCCGACCAGAGTGAAGTACCATCTCCAGCAATCACGGAGCGTCCAGTGGTTCCGGCGGGATTGACTGACCCCCTGCAGCCCACGCTCAGACGATCGACCAGAATAAGAAAACCGGTACAGCGGTTTCACTTTTAAGGGAGGAGAAATGTTGTAATTGTTTGGTTTGTGCTGACCAGCGAAGGCAGCCGCACGCCCCCCTATTGGCCTGAGTTCCTATCGTTCATGCTTCTCTCCCTCTTCTGTAACCCTCTCAGTACGAGAGGGTATATAATCGCGGTTCTGGGCAATAAACGTTGTTGTTCACTGCCGACCATTGTCGAGATGCTGCGCGGTTCGCGCTGACTTTACTACACATAACTATTTCCTTTCCGCCTTCCAGATTTTGACGTCGACCCTGCTACCCTGGCTTCAAGACAACTCAGTGTGACGTCGCAGACTTCCGCGCCACTATTTCTGCCGGCCGAGCTGTAAACGAGTCACACGAGCTGCAGCGACTGTGGTGAAAAAACACCCATCTTAACTATTTCTTTTTCGGCTTCCAGATTTTGACGTCGACCCTGCTACCCTGGCTTCAAGACAACTCAGTGTGACGTCGCACACTTCCGCGCCACAATTTCTGCCTTCCGAGCTGTAAACGAGTCACACGAGCGGCAGCGACTGTAGTGAAAATACACCCACCTTGACTATTTATTTTCGGCTTATAGATTTTGACGTCGACCCTGCTTCTCTGGCTTCAAGACAACGCAGTGTGACGTCGCAGACTTCCGCGCCACTATTCCTGCCGGCCGAGCTGTAAACGAGTCACACGAGCTGCAGCGACTGTGGTGAAAAAACACGCACCTTAACTATTTCTTTTTCGCCTTCCAGATTTTGACGTGGACCCTGCTACCCTGGCTTCAAGACAACGCAGTGTGACGTCGCAGACTTCCGCGCCACTATTCCTGCCGTCAGAGTTGTAAACGAGTCACACGAGCGGCAGCGACTGTGGTGAATGAACACCCACCCTAACTATTTCTTTTGCGCCTTCCAGATTTTGACGTCGACACTGCTACCCTGGCTTCAAGACAACGCAGTGTGACGTCGCAGTCTTCCGCGCCACTATTTCTGCCGGCCGAGCTGTAAACGAGTCATACGAGCGGCAGCGAGTGTGGTGAAAAGACGACTACCATGACTATTTCCTTTCCGCCTTCCAGATTTTGACGTCGACCCTGCTACCCTGGCTTCAAGACAACTCAGGGTGACGTCGCAGACTTCCGCGCCACGGTTTCTGCCGGCCGAGCTGTAAACGAGTCATACGAGCGGTAGCGAGTGTGGTGAAAGGACGACTACCTTAACTATTTCTTTTTCGCCTTCCAGATTTTGACGTCGACCCTGTTACCCTGGCTTCAAGACCACTCAGTGTGACTCGCAGACTTCCACGCAACTATTTCTGCCGGCCGAATGTAAACGAGTCATACGAGCGGCAGCGATTGTGGTGAAAGGACGACTACCTTAACTATACTTTTTCGCCTTCCAGATTTTGACGTCGACCCTGCTACCCTGGCTTCAAGACAACTCAGTGTGACGTCGCACACTTCCGCGCCACAATTTCTGCCTTCCGAGCTGTAAACGAGTCACACGAGCGGCAGCGACTGTAGTGAATATACACCCACCTTGACTATTTATTTTCGCCTTACAGATTTTGACGTCGACCCTGCTACTCTGGCTTCAAGACAAGTCAGTGTGACGTCGCAGACTTCAACGCCACTATTTCTGCTGGCCCAGCTGTAAACGAGTCATACGATCGGCAGCGAGTGTGGTGAAAGGACGACTACCTTTACTATTTCTTTTTCGCCTTCCAGATTTTGACGTCGACCCTGCTACCCTGGCTTCAAGACAACTCAGGGTGACGTCGCAGACTTCCGCGCCACTGTTTCTGCCGGCCGAGGTGTAAACGAGTCATACGAGCGGTAGCGAGTGTGGTGAAAGGACGACTACCTTAAGTATTTCTTTTTCGCCTTCCAGATTTTGACGTCGACCCTGCTACCCTGGCTTCAAGACCACTCAGTGTGACTCGAAGACTTCCACGCAACTATTTCTGCCGGCCGAATGTAAACGAGTCATACGAGCGGCAGCGATTGTGGTGAAAGGACGACTACCTTAACTGTTTCTTTTTCGCCTTCCAGATTTTCACGTCGACCCTGCTACTCTGGCTTCAAGACAGCTCAGTGTGACGTCGCAAACTTCCGCGCTACTATTTCTGCCGGCCGAGCTGTAAAGGAGTCATACGAGCGGCAGCGAGTGTGGTGCAAGGATGACTACCTTAACTGTTTCTCTTTCGCCTTCCAGATTTTGACGTCGACCTTGCTACCCTGGCTTCAAGGCAACTCAGGGTGACGTCGCAGACATCCGCGCCACAATTTCTGCCTTCCGAGCTGTAAACGAGTCACACGATCGGCAGCGAGTGTGGTGAAAGGACGACTAACTTAACTATTACTTTTTGCCTTCCAGATTTTGACGTCGACCCTGCTACCCTGGCTTGAAGACAACTCAGTGTGACGTCGCAGACTTCCTCGCCACTATTTCTACCGGCCGAGCTGTAAACGAGTCATACGAGTGATAGCGAGTGTGGTGAAAGGTCGACTACCTTAACTATTTCTTTTTCGCCTTTCAGATTTTGACGTCGACCCTGCTACCCTGGCTTCAAGACAACTCAGAGTGACGTCGCAGACTTCCACGCCACTATTTCTGCCGGCCGAGCTGTAAACGAGTCATACGAGCGGCAGCGAGTGTGGTGAAAAGACGACTACCATAACTATTTCCTTTCCGCCTTCCAGATTTTGACGTCGACCCTGCTACCCTGGCTTCAAGACAACTCAGTGTGACGTCGCAGACTTCCGCGCCACTATTTCTGCCGGCCGAGCTGTAAACGAGTCACACGAGCTGCAGCGACTGTGGTGAAAAAACACCCATCTTAACTATTTCTTTTCCGGCTTCCAGATTTTGACGTCGACCCTGCTACCCTGGCTTCAAGACAACTCAGTGTGACGTCGCACACTTCCGCGCCACAATTTCTGCCTTCCGAGCTGTAAACGAGTCACACGAGCGGCAGCGACTGTAGTGAAAATACACCCACCTTGACTATTTATTTTCGGCTTATAGATTTTGACTTCGACCCTGCTTCTCTGGCTTCAAGACAACGCAGTATGACGTCGCAGACTTCCTCGCCACTATTTCTACCGGCCGAGCTGTAAACGAGTCATACGAGCGATAGCGAGTGTGGTGAAAGGACGACTACCTTAACTATTTCTTTTTCGCCTTCCAGATTTTGACGTCGACCCTGCTACCCTGGCTTCAAGACCACTCAGTGTGACTCGCAGACTTCCACGCAACTATCTCTGCCGGCCGAATGTAAACGAGTCATACGAGCGGCAGCGATTGTGGTGAAAGGACGACTACCTTAACTGTTTCTTTTTCGCCTTCCAGATTTTGACGTCGACCCTGCTACCCTGGCTTCAAGGCAACTCAGTGTGACGTCGCAAACTTCCGCGCTACTATTTCTGCCGGCCGAGCTGTAAAGGAGTCATACGAGCGGCAGCGAGTGTGGTGCAAGGATTACTACCTTAACTGTTTCTCTTTCGCCTTCCAGATTTTGACGTCGACCTTGCTACCCTGGCTTCAAGGCAACTCAGGGTGACGTCGCAGACATCCGCGCCACTATTTCTGCCAGCCGAGCTGTAAACGAGTACTACGAGCGGTAGCGAGTGTGGTGAAAGGACGACTACCTTAACTATTTCTTTTTCGCCTTCCATATTTTGACGTCGACCCTGCTACCCTGGCTTCAAGACAATTCAGTGTGACGTCGCAAACGTCCACGCCACTATTTCTGCCGGCCAAGCTGTAAACGACTCATACGAGCGGCAGCGAGTGTGGTGAAAGGACGACTACCTTAACTATTTATTTTTCGCCTTCCAGATTTTGACGTCGACCCTGCCACACTGGCTTCAAGACAACTCAGGGTGACGTCGCAGACTTCCGCGCCACTATTTCTGCCAGCCGAGCTGTAAACGACTACTACGAGCGGTAGCGAGTGTGGTGAAAGGACGACTACCTTAACTATTTCTTTTTCGCATTCCATATTTTGACGTCGACCCTGCTACCCTGGCTTCAAGACAATTCAGTGTGACGTCGCAAACTTCCGCGCTACTATTTCTGCCGGCCGAGCTGTAAAGGAGTCATACGAGCGGCAGCGAGTGTGGTGCAAGGATGACTACCTTAACTGTTTCTCTTTCGCCTTCCAGATTTTGACGTCGACCTTGCTACCCTGGCTTCAAGGCAACTCAGGGTGACGTCGCAGACATCCGCGCCACTATTTCTGCCAGCCGAGCTGTAAACGAGTACTACGAGCGGTAGCGAGTGTGGTGAAAGGACGACTACCTTAACTATTTCTTTTTCGCATTCCATATTTTGACGTCGACCCTGCTACCCTGGCTTCAAGACAATTCAGTGTGACGTCGCAAACGTCCACGCCACTATTTCTGCCGGCCAAGCTGTAAACGACTCATACGAGCGGCGGCGAGTGTGGTGAAAGGACGACAACCTTAACTATTTATTTTTCGCCTTCCAGATTTTGACGTCGACCCTGCCACACTGGCTTCAAGACAACTCAGGGTGACGTCGCAGACTTCCGCGCCACTATTTCTGCCAGCCGAGCTGTAAACGAGTACTACGAGCGGTAGCGAGTGTGGTGAAAGGACGACTACCTTAACTATTTCTTTTTCGCATTCCATATTTTGACGTCGACCCTGCTACCCTGGCTTCAAGACAATTCAGTGTGACGTCGCAAACGTCCACGCCACTATTTCTGCCGGCCAAGCTGTAAACGACTCATACGAGCGGCAGCGAGTGTGGTGAAAGGACGACTACCTTAACTATTTATTTTTCGCCTTCCAGATTTTGACGTCGACCCTGCCACACTGGCTTCAAGACAACTCAGGGTGACGTCGCAGACTTCCGCGCCACTATTTCTGCCGGCCGAGCTGTTAACGAGTCATACGAGCGGCAGCGATTGTGGTGAAAGGACGACTACCTTAACAATTTCTTTTCGCCTTCCAGATTTTAACGTCGACCCTGCTACCCTGGCTTCAAGGCAACTCAGTGTGACGTCGCAGACTTCCACTCCACTATATCTGCCGGCCGGGCTGTAAACGAGTCATACGAGCGGCAGCGAGTGTAGGTGAAAGGACAACTACCTTAACTATTTCTTTCTCGCCTTCCAGATTTTGACGTCGACCCTGCTACAATGGCTTCAAGACTACTCAGTGTGACGTCGCACACTTCCGCGCCACGATTTCTGAGAGCCGAGCTGTAAACGAGTCATACGAGCGGCAGCGAGTGTGGTGAAAGGATGACTACCTTAACTATTTCTTTTTCGCCTTCCAGATTTTGACGTCGACCCTGCTACCCTGGCTTCAAGACAACTCAGGGTGACGTCGCAGACTTCCGCGCCACTGTTTCTGTCGGCCGAGCTGTAAACGAGTCATACGAGCGGTAGCGAGTGTGGTGAAAGGACGACTACCTTAACTATTTCTTTTTCGCCTTCCAGATTTTGACGTCGACCCTGTTACCCTGGCTTCAAGACCACTCAGTGTGACTCGCAGACTTCCACTCAACTATTTCTGCCGGCCGAATGTAAACGAGTCATACGAGCGGCAGCGATTGTGGTGAAAGGACGACTACCTTAACTGTTTCTTTTTCGCCTTCCAGATTTTCACGTCGACCCTGCTACTCTGGCTTCAAGACAGCTCAGTGTGACGTCGCAGACTTCCGCGCTATTATTTCTGCTGGCCGAGCTGTAAACGAGTCATACGAGCGGCGGCGAGTGTGGTGAAAGGACGACTACCTTCACTATACTTTTTCGCCTTCCAGATTTTGACGTCGACCCTGCTACCCTGGCTTCAAGACAACTCAGTGTGACGTCGCACACTTCCGCGCCACAATTTCTGCCTTCCGAGCTGTAAACGAGTCACACGAGCGGCAGCGACTGTAGTGAATATACACCCACCTTGACTATTTATTTTCGCCTTACAGATTTTGACGTCGACCCTGCTACCCTGGCTTAAAGACAAGTCAGTGTGACGTCGCAGACTTCCACGCCACTATTTCTGCTGGCCCAGCTGTAAACGAGTCATACGATCGGCAGCGAGTGTGGTGAAAGGACGACTACCTTTACTATTTCTTTTTCGCCTTCCAGATTTTGACGTCGACCCTGCTACCCTGGCTTCAAGACAACTCAGTGTGACGTCGCAGACTTCCACGCCACTATTTCTGACGGCCGAGCTGTAAACGAGTCATACGATCGGCAGCGAGTGTGGTGAAAGGACGACTAACTTAACTATTACTTTTTGCCTTCCAGATTTTGACGTCGACCCTGCTACCCTGGCTTGAAGACAACTCAGTGTGACGTCGCAGACTTCCTCGCCACTATTTCTACCGGCCGAGCTGTAAACGAGTCATACGAGCGATAGCGAGTGTGGTGAAAGGACGACTACCTTAACTATTTCTTTTTCGCCTTCCAGATTTTGACGTCGACCCTGCTACCCTGGCTTCAAGACAACTCAGTGTGACGTCGCAGACTTCCGCGCCACTATTTCTGCTGGCCCAGCTGTAAACGAGTCATACGATCGGCAGCGAGTGTGGTGAAAGGACGACTACCTTTACTATTTCTTTTTCGCCTTCCAGATTTTGACGTCGACCCTGCTACCCTGGCTTCAAGACAACTCAGTGTGACGTCGCAGACTTCCACGCCACTATTTCTGACGGCCGAGCTGTAAACGAGTCATACGATCGGCAGCGAGTGTGGTGAAAGGACGACTAACTTAACTATTACTTTTTGCCTTCCAGATTTTGACGTCGACCCTGCTACCCTGGCTTGAAGACAACTCAGTGTGACGTCGCAGACTTCCTCGCCACTATTTCTACCGGCCGAGCTGTAAACGAGTCATACGAGCGGCAGCGAGTGTGGTGAAAAGACGACTACCATAACTATTTCCTTTCCGCCTTCCAGATTTTGACGTCGACCCTGCTACCCTGGCTTCAAGACAACTCAGTGTGACGTCGCAGACTTCCGCGCCACTATTTCTGCCGGCCGAGCTGTAAACGAGTCACACGAGCTGCAGCGACTGTGGTGAAAAAACACCCATCTTAACTATTTCTTTTTCGGCTTCCAGATTTTGACGTCGACCCTGCTACCCTGGCTTCAAGACAACTCAGTGTGACGTCGCACACTTCCGCGCCACAATTTCTGCCGTCAGAGTTGTAAACGAGTCACACGAGCGGCAGCGACTTTAGTGAAAATACACCCACCTTGACTATTTATTTTCGGCCTATAGATTTTGACGTGGACCCTGCTACCCTGGCTTCAAGACAACGCAGTGTGACGTCGCAGACTTCCGCGCCACTATTCCTGCCGGCCGAGCTGTAAACGAGTCACACGAGCTGCAGCGACTGTGGTGAAAAAACACGCACCTTAACTATTTCTTTTTCGCCTTCCAGATTTTGACGTCGACCCTGCTACCCTGGCTTCAAGACAACGCAGTGTGACGTCGCAGTCTTCCGCGCCACTATTTCTGCCGGCCGAGCTGTAAACGAGTCATACGAGCGGCAGCGAGTGTGGTGAAAAGACGACTACCATGACTATTTCCTTTCCGCCTTCCAGATTTTGACGTCGACCCTGCTACCCTGGCTTCAAGACAACTCAGGGTGACGTCGCAGACTTCCGCGCCACTGTTTCTGCCGGCCGAGCTGTAAACGAGTCATACGAGCGGTAGCGAGTGTGGTGAAAGGACGACTACCTTAACTATTTCTTTTTCGCCTTCCAGATTTTGACGTCGACCCTGTTACCCTGGCTTCAAGACCACTCAGTGTGACTCGCAGACTTCCACGCAACTATTTCTGCCGGCCGAGCTGTAAACGAGTCATACGAGCGGCGGCGAGTGTGGTGAAAGGACGACTACCTTAACTATACTTTTTCGCCTTCCAGATTTTGACGTCGACCCTGCTACCCTGGCTTCAAGACAACTCAGTGTGACGTCGCACACTTCCGCGCCACAATTTCTGCCTTTCGAGCTGTAAACGAGTCACACGAGCGGCAGCGACTGTAGTGAATATACACCCACCTTGACTATTTATTTTCGCCTTACAGATTTTGACGTCGACCCTGCTACCCTGGCTTCAAGACAAGTCAGTGTGACGTCGCAGACTTCCACGCCACCATTTCTGCTGGCCCAGCTGTAAACGAGTCATACGATCGGCAGCGAGTGTGGTGAAAGGACGACTACCTTTACTATTTCTTTTTCGCCTTCCAGATTTTGACGTCGACCCTGCTACCCTGGCTTCAAGACAACTCAGTGTGACGTCGCAGACTTCCACGCCACTATTTCTGACGGCCGAGCTGTAAACGAGTCATACGATCGGCAGCGAGTGTGGTGAAAGGACGACTAACTTAAGTATTACTTTTTGCCTTCCAGATTTTGACGTCGACCCTGCTACCCTGGCTTGAAGACAACTCAGTGTGACGTCGCAGACTTCCTCGCCACTATTTCTACCGGCCGAGCTGTAAACGAGTCATACGAGCGATAGCGAGTGTGGTGAAAGGACGACTACCTTAACTATTTCTTTTTCGCCTTCCAGATTTTGACGTCGACCCTGCTACCCTGGCTTCAAGACAACTCAGAGTGACGTCGCAGACTTCCACGCCACTATTTCTGCCGGCCGAGCTGTAAACGAGTCATACGAGCGGCAGCGAGTGTGGTGAAAAGACGACTACCATAACTATTTCCTTTCCGCCTTCCAGATTTTGACGTCGACCCTGCTACCCTGGCTTCAAGACAACCCAGTGTGACGTCGCAGACTTCCGCGCCGCTATTTCTGCCGGCCGAGCTGTAAACGAGTCACACGAGCTGCAGCGACTGTGGTGAAAAAACACCCATCTTAACTATTTCTTTTTCGGCTTCCAGATTTTGACGTCGACCCTGCTACCCTGGCTTCAAGACAACTCAGTGTGACGTCGCACACTTCCGCGCCACAATTTCTGCCTTCCGAGCTGTAAACGAGTCACACGAGCGGCAGCGACTGTAGTGAAAATACACCCACCTTGACTATTTATTTTCGGCTTATAGATTTTGACGTCGACCCTGCTTCTCTGGCTTCAAGACAACGCAGTGTGACGTCGCAGACTTCCGCGCCACTATTCCTGCCGGCCGAGCTGTAAACGAGTCACACGAGCTGCAGCGACTGTGGTGAAAAAACACGCACCTTAACTATTTCTTTTTCGCCTTCCAGATTTTGACGTGGACCCTGCTACCCTGGCTTCAAGACAACGCAGTGTGACGTCGCAGACTTCCGCGCCACTATTCCTGCCGTCAGAGCTGTAAACGAGTCACACGAGCGGCAGCGACTGTGGTGAAAAAACACGCACCTTAACTATTTCTTTTTCGCCTTCCAGATTTTGACGTGGACCCTGCTACCCTGGCTTCAAGACAACGCAGTGTGACGTCGCAGACTTCCGCGCCACTATTCCTGCCGTTAGAGCTGTAAACGAGTCACACGAGCGGCAGCGACTGTGGTGAAAAAACACCCATCTTAACTATTTCTTTTTCGCCTTCCAGATTTTGACGTGGACCCTGCTACCCTGGCTTCAAGACAACGCAGTGTGACGTCGCAGACTTCCGCGCCACTATTTCTGCCGGCCGAGCTGTAAACGAGTCACACGAGCTGCAGCGACTGTGGTGAAAAAACACCCATCTTAACTATTTCTTTTTCGGCTTCCAGATTTTGACGTCGACCCTGCTTCTCTGGCTTCAAGACAACGCAGTGTGACGTCGCAGACTTCCGCGCCACTATTCCTGCCGGCCGAGCTGTAAACAAGTCACACAAGCGGCAGCGACTGTGGTGAAAAAACACGCACCTTAACTATTTCTTTTTCGCCTTCCAGATTTTGACGTGGACCCTGCTACCCTGGCTTCAAGACAACGCAGTGTGACGTCGCAGACTTCCGCGCCACTATTCCTGCCGTCAGAGCTGTAAACGAGTCACACGAGCGGCAGCGACTGTGGTGAAAGAACACCCACCCTAACTATTTCTTTTGCGCCTTCCAGATTTTGACGTCGACACTGCTACCCTGGCTTCAAGACAACGCAGTGTGACGTCGCAGTCTTCCGCGCCACTATTTCTGCCGGCCGAGCTGTAAACGAGTCACACGAGCGGCAGCGACTGTGGTTAAAAAACACCCACCTTAACTATATCTTTTTCGCCTTCCAGATTTTGACGTCGACCCTGCTACCCTGGCTTCAAGACAACTCAGTGTGGCGTCGCAGACTTCCACGCCACTATTTCGGCCGGCCGAGCTCTAAACGAGTCATACGAGCGGCAGCGAGTGTGGTGAAAGGACGACTACCTTAACTATTTCTTTTTCAACTTCCAGATTTTGACTTCGACCCTGCTACCCTGGCTTCAAGACAACTCAGTGTGAAGTCGCAGACTTCCGCGGCACTATTTCTGCCGGCCGAGCTGTAAACGAGTCACACGAGCGGCAGCGACTGTAGTGAAAAAACACCCACCTTAACTATTTCTTTTTCGCCTTCCAGATTTTGACGTCGACCATGCTACCCTGGCTTCAAGACAACTCAGTGTGACGTCGCAGACTTCCACGCCACTATTTCTGCCGGCCAAGCGGTAAACGAGTAATACGAGCGGCAGCGAGTGTGGTGAAAGGACGACTGCCTTAACTATTTCTTTTTCGCCTTCCAGATTTTGACGTCGACCCTGGTACCCTGGCTTCAAGACAACTCAGTGTGACGTCGCAGACTTCCGCGCTACTATTTCTGCCGCCCGAGCTGTAAACGAGTCATACGAGCGGCAGCGAGTGTGGTGAAAGGACGACTACCTTAACTATTTCTTTTTCGCCTTCCAGATTTTGACGTCGACCCTGCTACCCTGGCTTCAAGACAACCCAGTGTGACGTCGCAGACTTCCACGCCACTATTTCTGCCGGCCGAGCTCTAAACGAGTCATACGAGCGGCAGCAAGTGTGGTGAAAGGACGACTACCTTAACTATTTCTTTTTCGCCTTCCAGATTTTGACGTCGACCCTGCTACCCTGGCTTCAAGACAACTCAGTGTGAAGTCGCAGACTTCCGCGGCACTATTTCTGCCGGCCGAGCTGTAAACGAGTCACACGAGCGGCAGCGACTGTAGTGAAAAAACACCCACCTTAACTATTTCTTTTTCGCCTTCCAGATTTTGACGTCGACCCTGCTACCCTGGCTTCAAGACAACTCAGTGTGACTCGCAGACTTCCGCGCCACTATTTCTGCCGGCCGAGCTGTAAACGACTCATACGAGCGGCAGCGAGTGTGGTGAAAGGACGACTACCTTAACTATTTCTTTTTCGCCTTCCAGATTTTGACGTCGACCCTGCTACAATGGCTTCAAGACTACTCAGTGTGACGTCGCAGACCTCCGCGCCACTATTTGTGAGAGCCGAGCTCTAAACGAGTCATACGAGCGGCAGCGAGTGTGGTGAAAGGATGACTACCTTAACTATTTCTTTTTCGCCCTCCAGATTTTGACGTCGACCCTGCTACCCTGGCTTCAAGACAACCCAGTGTGACGTCGCAGACTTCCACGCCACTATTTCTGCCGGCCGAGCTCTAAACGAGTCATACGAGCGGCAGCGAGTGTGGTGAAAGGACGACTACCTTAACTATTTCTTTTTCGCCTTCCAGATTTTGACGTCGACCCTGCTACCCTGGCTTCAAGACAACTCAGTGTGAAGTCGCAGACTTCCGCGGCACTATTTCTGCCGCCCGAGCTCTAAACGAGTCATACGAGCGGCAGCGAGTGTGGTGAAAGGACGACTACCTTAACTATTTCTTTTTCGCCTTCCAGATTTTGACGTCGACCCTGCTACCCTGGCTTCAAGACAACCCAGTGTGACGTCGCAGACTTCCACGCCACTATTTCTGCCGGCCGAGCTCTAAACGAGTCATACGAGCGGCAGCGAGTGTGGTGAAAGGACGACTACCTTAACTATTTCTTTTTCGCCTTCCAGATTTTGACGTCGACCCTGCTACCCTGGCTTCAAGACAACTCAGTGTGAAGTCGCAGACTTCCGCGGCACTATTTCTGCCGGCCGAGCTGTAAACGAGTCACACGAGCGGCAGCGACTGTAGTGAAAAAACACCCACCTTAACTATTTCTTTTTCGCCTTCCAGATTTTGACGTCGACCCTGCTACCCTGGCTTCAAGACAACTCAGTGTGACTCGCAGACTTCCGCGCCACTATTTCTGCCGGCCGAGCTGTAATTGACTCATACGAGCGGCAGCGAGTGTGGTGAAAGGACGACTACCTTAACTATTTATTTTTCGCCTTCCAGATTTTGACGTCGACCCTGCCACACTGGCTTCAAGACAACTCAGGGTGACGTCGCAGACTTCCGCGCCACTATTTCTGCCGGCCGAGCTGTTAACGAGTCATACGAGCGGCAGCGAGTGTGGTGAAAGGACGACTACCTTAACAATTTCTTTTCGCCTTCCAGATTTTAACGTCGACCCTGCTACCCTGGCTTCAAGGCAACTCAGTGTGACGTCGCAGACTTCCACTCCACTATATCTGCCGGCCGGGCTGTAAACGAGTCATACGAGCGGCAGCGAGTGTAGGTGAACGGACAACTACCTTAACTATTTCTTTTTCGCCTTCCAGATTTTGACGTCGACCCTGCTACAATGGCTTCAAGACTACTCAGTGTGACGTCGCAGACCTCCGCGCCACTATTTGTGAGAGCCGAGCTGTAAACGAGTCATACGAGCGGCAGCGAGTGTGGTGAAAGGATGACTACCTTAACTATTTCTTTTTCGCCCTCCAGATTTTGACGTCGACCCTGCTACCCTGGCTTCAATACAAGTCAGTGTGACGTCGCAGACTTCCACGCCACTATTTGTGAGAGCCGAGCTGTAAACGAGTCATACGAGCGGCAGCGAGTGTGGTGAAAGGATGACTACCTTAACTATTTCTTTTTCGCCTTCCAGATTTTGACGTCGACCCTGCTACCCTGGCTTCAAGACCACTCAGTGTGACTCGCAGACTTCCGCGCCACTATTTCTGCCGGCCGGGCTGTAAACGAGTCATACGAGTGGCAGCGAGTGTGGTGAAAGGACGACTACCTTAACTATTTCTTTTTCGCCCTCCAGATTTTGACGTCGACTCTGCTACCCTGGCTTCAAGACAAGTCAGTGTGACGTCGCAGACTTCCACGCCACTATTTGTGAGAGCCGAGCTGTAAACGAGCCATACGAGCGGCAGCGAGTGTGGTGAAAGGATGACTACCTTAACTATTTCTTTTTCGCCTTCCAGATTTTGACGTCGACCCTGCTACCCTGGCTTCAAGACCACTCAGTGTGACTCGCAGACTTCCACGCCACTATTTCTGCCGGCCGAGCTGTAAACGAGTCATACGAGCGGCAGCGAGTGTGGTGAAAGTACGACTACCTTAACTATTTATTTTCGCCTTACAGATTTTGACGTCGACGCTGCTACCCTGGCTTCAAGACAAGTCAGTGTGACGTCGCAGACTTCCACGCCACTATTTCTGCCGGCCGAGCTCTAAACGAGTCATACGAGCGGCAGCGAGTGTGGTGAAAGGACGACTACCTTAACTATTTCTTTTTCGCCTTCCAGATTTTGACGTCGACCCTGCTACCCTGGCTTCAAGACAATTCAGTGTGACGTCGCAAACGTCCACGCCACTATTTCTGCCGGCCAAGCTGTAAACGACTCATACGAGCGGCAGCGAGTGTGGTGAAAGGACGACTACCTTAACTATTTATTTTTCGCCTTCCAGATTTTGACGTCGACCCTGCTACCCTGGCTTCAAGACAACTCAGTGTGACTCGCAGACTTCCGCGCCACTATTTCTGCCGGCCGAGCTGTAAACGACTCATACGAGCGGCAGCGAGTGTGGTGAAAGGACGACTACCTTAACTATTTATTTTTCGCCTTCCAGATTTTGACGTCGACCCTGCCACACTGGCTTCAAGACAACTCTGGGTGACGTCGCAGACTTCCGCGCCACTATTTCTGCCGGCCGAGCTGTTAACGAGTCATACGAGCGGCAGCGAGTGTGGTGAAAGGACGAGTACCTTAACAATTTCTTTTCGCCTTCCAGATTTTAACGTCGACCCTGCTACCCTGGCTTCAAGGCAACTCAGTGTGACGTCGCAGACTTCCACTCCACTATATCTGCCGGCCGGGCTGTAAACGAGTCATACGAGCGGCAGCGAGTGTAGGTGAACGGACAACTACCTTAACAATTTCTTTTCGCCTTCCAGATTTTAACGTCGACCCTGCTACCCTGGCTTCAAGGCAACTCAGTGTGACGTCGCAGACTTCCACTCCACTATATCTGCCGGCCGGGCTGTAAACGAGTCATACGAGCGGCAGCGAGTGTAGGTGAAAGGACAACTACCTTAACTATTTCTTTCTCGCCTTCCAGATTTTGACGTCGACCCTGCTACAATGGCTTCAAGACTACTCAGTGTGACGTCGCACACTTCCGCGCCACGATTTCTGAGAGCCGAGCTGTAAACGAGTCATACGAGCGGCAGCGAGTGTGGTGAAAGGATGACTACCTTAACTATTTCTTTTTCGCCTTCCAGATTTTGACGTCGACACTGCTACCCTGGCTTCAAGACAACTCAGGGTGACGTCGCAGACTTCCGCGCCACTGTTTCTGCCGGCCGAGCTGTAAACGAGTCACACGAGCGGCAGCGACTGTAGTGAAAAAACACCCACCTTAACTATTTCTTTTTCGCCTTCCAGATTTTGACGTCGACCATGCTACCCTGGCTTCAAGACAACTCAGTGTGACGTCGCAGACTTCCACGCCACTATTTCTGCCGGCCAAGCGGTAAACGAGTAATACGAGCGGCAGCGAGTGTGGTGAAAGGACGACTGCCTTAACTATTTCTTTTTCGCCTTCCAGATTTTGACGTCGACCCTGCTACCCTGGCTTCAAGACAACTCAGTGTGACGTCGCAGACTTCCGCGCTACTATTTCTGCCGCCCGAGCTGTAAACGAGTCATACGAGCGGCAGCGAGTGTGCTGAAAGGACGACTACCTTAACTATTTCTTTTTCGCCTTCCAGATTTTGACGTCGACCCTGCTACCCTGGCTTCAAGACAACCCAGTGTGACGTCGCAGACTTCCACGCCACTATTTCTGCCGGCCGAGCTCTAAACGAGTCATACGAGCGGCAGCGAGTGTGGTGAAAGGACGACTACCTTAACTATTTCTTTTTCGCCTTCCAGATTTTGACGTCGACCCTGCTACCCTGAATTCAAGACAACTCAGTGTGAAGTCGCAGACTTCCGCGGCACTATTTCTGCCGGCCGAGCTGTAAACGAGTCACACGAGCGGCAGCGACTGTAGTGAAAAAACACCCACCTTAACTATTTCTTTTTCGCCTTCCAGATTTTGACGTCGACCCTGCTACCCTGGCTTCAAGACAACTCAGTGTGACTCGCAGACTTCCGCGCCACTATTTCTGCCGGCCGAGCTGTAAACGACTCATACGAGCGGCAGCGAGTGTGGTGAAAGGACGACTACCTTAACTATTTATTTTTCGCCTTCCAGATTTTGACGTCGACCCTGCCACACTGGCTTCAAGACAACTCAGGGTGACGTCGCAGACTTCCGCGCCACTATTTCTGCCGGCCGAGCTGTTAACGAGTCATACGAGCGGCAGCGAGTGTGGTGAAAGGACGACTACCTTAACAATTTCTTTTCGCCTTCCAGATTTTAACGTCGACCCTGCTACCCTGGCTTCAAGGCAACTCAGTGTGACGTCGCAGACTTCCACTCCACTATATCTGCCGGCCGGGCTGTAAACGAGTCATACGAGCGGCAGCGAGTGTAGGTGAACGGACAACTACCTTAACTATTTCTTTTTCGCCTTCCAGATTTTGACGTCGACCCTGCTACAATGGCTTCAAGACTACTCAGTGTGACGTCGCAGACCTCCGCGCCACTATTTGTGAGAGCCGAGCTGTAAACGAGTCATACGAGCGGCAGCGAGTGTGGTGAAAGGATGACTACCTTAACTATTTCTTTTTCGCCCTCCAGATTTTGACGTCGACCCTGCTACCCTGGCTTCAAGACAAGTCAGTGTGACGTCGCAGACTTCCACGCCACTATTTGTGAGAGCCGAGCTGTAAACGAGTCATACGAGCGGCAGCGAGTGTGGTGAAAGGATGACTACCTTAACTATTTCTTTTTCGCCTTCCAGATTTTGACGTCGACCCTGCTACCCTGGCTTCAAGACAACTCAGTGTGAAGTCGCAGACTTCCGCGGCACTATTTCTGCCGCCCGAGCTGTAAACGAGTCATACGAGCGGCAGCGAGTGTGGTGAAAAGACGACTACCTTAACTATTTCTTTTTCGCCTTCCAGATTTTGACGTCGACCCTGCTACCCTGGCTTCAAGACAACCCAGTGTGACGTCGCAGACTTCCACGCCACTATTTCTGCCGGCCGAGCTCTAAACGAGTCATACGAGCGGCAGCGAGTGTGGTGAAAGGACGACTACCTTAACTATTTCTTTTTCGCCTTCCAGATTTTGACGTCGACCCTGCTACCCTGGCTTCAAGACAACTCAGTGTGACTCGCAGACTTCCGCGCCACTATTTCTGCCGGCCGAGCTGTAAACGACTCATACGAGCGGCAGCGAGTGTGGTGAAAGGACGACTACCTTAACTATTTATTTTTCGCCTTCCAGATTTTGACGTCGACCCTGCCACACTGGCTTCAAGACAACTCAGGGTGACGTCGCAGACTTCCGCGCCACTATTTCTGCCGGCCGAGCTGTTAACGAGTCATACGAGCGGCAGCGAGTGTGGTGAAAGGACGACTACCTTAACAATTTCTTTTCGCCTTCCAGATTTTAACGTCGACCCTGCTACCCTGGCTTCAAGGCAACTCAGTGTGACGTCGCAGACTTCCACTCCACTATATCTGCCGGCCGGGCTGTAAACGAGTCATACGAGCGGCAGCGAGTGTAGGTGAACGGACAACTACCTTAACTATTTCTTTTTCGCCTTCCAGATTTTGACGTCGACCCTGCTACAATGGCTTCAAGACAAGTCAGTGTGACGTCGCAGACTTCCACGCCACTATTTGTGAGAGCCGAGCTGTAAACGAGTCATACGAGCGGCAGCGAGTGTGGTGAAAGGATGACTACCTTAACTATTTCTTTTTCGCCTTCCAGATTTTGACGTCGACCCTGCTATCCTGGCTTCAAGACCACTCAGTGTGACTCGCAGACTTCCGCGCCACTATTTCTGCCGGCCGGGCTGTAAACGAGTCATACGAGTGGCAGCGAGTGTGGTGAAAGGACGACTACCTTAACTATTTCTTTTTCGCCCTCCAGATTTTGACGTCGACCCTGCTACCCTGGCTTCAAGACAAGTCAGTGTGACGTCGCAGACTTCCGCGCCACTATTTGTGAGAGCCGAGCTGTAAACGAGTCATACGAGCGGCAGCGAGTGTGGTGAAAGGATGACTACCTTAACTATTTCTTTTTCGCCTTCCAGATTTTGACGTCGACCCTGCTACCCTGGCTTCAAGACCACTCAGTGTGACTCGCAGACTTCCGCGCCACTATTTCTGCCGGCCGGGCTGTAAACGAGTCATACGAGTGGCAGCGAGTGTGGTGAAAGGACGACTACCTTAACTATTTCTTTTTCGCCCTCCAGATTTTGACGTCGACCCTGCTACCCTGGCTTCAAGACAAGTCAGTGTGACGTCGCAGACTTCCACGCCACTATTTGTGAGAGCCGAGCTGTAAACGAGTCATACGAGCGGCAGCGAGTGTGGTGAAAGGATGACTACCTTAACTATTTCTTTTTCGCCTTCCAGATTTTGACGTCGACCCTGCTACCCTGGCTTCAAGACCACTCAGTGTGACTCGCAGACTTCAACGCCACTATTTCTGCCGGCCGAGCTGTAAACGAGTCATACGAGCGGCAGCGAGTGTGGTGAAAGGACGACTACCTTAACAATTTCTTTTCGCCTTCCAGATTTTAACGTCGACCCTGCTACCCTGGCTTCAAGGCAACTCAGTGTGACGTCGCAGACTTCCACTCCACTATATCTGCCGGCCGGGCTGTAAACGAGTCATACGAGCGGCAGCGAGTGTAGGTGAAAGGACAACTACCTTAACTATTTCTTTCTCGCCTTCCAGATTTTGACGTCGACCCTGCTACAATGGCTTCAAGACTACTCAGTGTGACGTCGCACACTTCCGCGCCACGATTTCTGAGAGCCGAGCTGTAAACGAGTCATACGAGCGGCAGCGAGTGTGGTGAAAGGATGACTACCTTAACTATTTCTTTTTCGCCTTCCAGATTTTGACGTCGACCCTGCTACCCTGGCTTCAAGACAACTCAGGGTGACGTCGCAGACTTCCGCGCCACTGTTTCTGCCGGCCGAGCTGTAAACGAGTCATACGAGCGGTAGCGAGTGTGGTGAAAGGACGACTACCTTAACTATTTCTTTTTCGCCTTCCAGATTTTGACGTCGACCCTGTTACCCTGGCTTCAAGACCACTCAGTGTGACTCGCAGACTTCCACGCAACTATTTCTGCCGGCCGAATGTAAACGAGTCATACGAGCGGCAGCGATTGTGGTGAAAGGACGACTACCTTAACTGTTTCTTTTTCGCCTTCCAGATTTTCACGTCGACCCTGCTACTCTGGCTTCAAGACAGCTCAGTGTGACGTCGCAGACTTCCGCGCTATTATTTCTGCTGGCCGAGCTGTAAACGAGTCATACGAGCGGCGGCGAGTGTGGTGAAAGGACGACTACCTTAACTATACTTTTTCGCCTTCCAGATTTTGACGTCGACCCTGCTACCCTGGCTTCAAGACAACTCAGTGTGACGTCGCACACTTCCGCGCCACAATTTCTGCCTTCCGAGCTGTAAACGAGTCACACGAGCGGCAGCGACTGTAGTGAATATACACCCACCTTGACTATTTATTTTCGCCTTACAGATTTTGACGTCGACCCTGCTACCCTGGCTTCAAGACAAGTCAGTGTGACGTCGCAGACTTCCACGCCACTATTTCTGACGGCCGAGCTGTAAACGAGTCATACGATCGGCAGCGAGTGTGGTGAAAGGACGACTAACTTAACTATTACTTTTTGCCTTCCAGATTTTGACGTCGACCCTGCTACCCTGGCTTGAAGACAACTCAGTGTGACGTCGCAGACTTCCTCGCCACTATTTCTACCGGCAGAGCTGTAAACGAGTCATACGAGCGATAGCGAGTGTGGTGAAAGGACGACTACCTTAACTATTTCTTTTTCGCCTTCCAGATTTTGACGTCGACCCTGCTACCCTGGCTTCAAGACAACTCAGTGTGACGTCGCAGACTTCCGCGCCACTATTTCTGCCGGCCGAGCTGTAAACGAGTCACACGAGCTGCAGCGACTGTGGTGAAAAAACACCCATCTTAACTATTTCTTTTTCGGCTTCCAGATTTTGACGTCGACCCTGCTACCCTGGCTTCAAGACAACTGAGTGTGACGTCGCACACTTCCGCGCCACAATTTCTGCCTTCCGAGCTGTAAACGAGTCACACGAGCGGCAGCGACTGTAGTGAAAATACACCCACCTTGACTATTTATTTTCGGCTTATAGATTTTGACGTCGACCCTGCTTCTCTGGCTTCAAGACAACGCAGTGTGACGTCGCAGACTTCCGCGCCACTATTCCTGCCGGCCGAGCTGTAAACGAGTCACACGAGCTGCAGCGACTGTGGTGAAAAAACACGCACCTTAACTATTTCTTTTTCGCCTTCCAGATTTTGACGTGGACCCTGCTACCCTGGCTTCAAGACAACGCAGTGTGACGTCGCAGACTTCCGCGCCACTATTCCTGCCGTCAGAGTTGTAAACGAGTCACACGAGCGGCAGCGACTGTGGTGAATGAACACCCACCCTAACTATTTCTTTTGCGCCTTCCAGATTTTGACGTCGACACTGCTACCCTGGCTTCAAGACAACGCAGTGTGACGTCGCAGTCTTCCGCGCCACTATTTCTGCCGGCCGAGCTGTAAACGAGTCATACGAGCGGCAGCGAGTGTGGTGAAAAGACGACTACCATGACTATTTCCTTTCCGCCTTCCAGATTTTGACGTCGACCCTGCTACCCTGGCTTCAAGACAACTCAGAGTGACGTCGCAGACTTCCGCGCCACTATTTCTGCCGGCCGAGCTGTAAACGAGTCACACGAGCTGCAGCGACTGTGGTGAAAAAACACCCATCTTAACTATTTCTTTTTCGGCTTCCAGATTTTGACGTGGACCCTGCTACCCTGGCTTCAAGACAACTCAGTGTGACGTCGCAGTCTTCCGCGCCACTATTTCTGCCGGCCGAGCTGTAAACGAGTCATACGAGCGGCAGCGAGTGTGGTGAAAAGACGACTACCATGACTATTTCCTTTCCGCCTTCCAGATTTTGACGTCGACCCTGCTACCCTGGCTTCAAGACAACTCAGAGTGACGTCGCAGACTTCCGCGCCACTATTTCTGCCGGCCGAGCTGTAAACGAGTCACACGAGCTGCAGCGACTGTGGTGAAAAAACACGCACCTTAACTATTTCTTTTTCGCCTTCCAGATTTTGACGTGGACCCTGCTACCCTGGCTTCAAGACAACGCAGTGTGACGTCGCAGACTTCCGCGCCACTATTCCTGCCGTCAGAGTTGTAAACGAGTCACACGAGCGGCAGCGACTGTGGTGAATGAACACCCACCCTAACTATTTCTTTTGCGCCTTCCAGATTTTGACGTCGACCCTGCTTCTCTGGCTTCAAGACAACTCAGAGTGACGTCGCAGACTTCCGCGCCACTATTTCTGCCGGCCGAGCTGTAAACGAGTCACACGAGCTGCAGCGACTGTGGTGAAAAAACACGCACCTTAACTATTTCTTTTTCGCCTTCCAGATTTTGACGTGGACCCTGCTACCCTGGCTTCAAGACAACGCAGTGTGACGTCGCAGACTTCCGCGCCACTATTCCTGCCGTCAGAGTTGTAAACGAGTCACACGAGCGGCAGCGACTGTGGTGAATGAACACCCACCCTAACTATTTCTTTTGCGCCTTCCAGATTTTGACGTCGACACTGCTACCCTGGCTTCAAGACAACGCAGTGTGACGTCGCAGTCTTCCGCGCCACTATTTCTGCCGGCCGAGCTGTAAACGAGTCATACGAGCGGCAGCGAGTGTGGTGAAAAGACGACTACCATGACTATTTCCTTTCCGCCTTCCAGATTTTGACGTCGACCCTGCTACCCTGGCTTCAAGACAACTCAGAGTGACGTCGCAGACTTCCGCGCCACTATTTCTGCCGGCCGAGCTGTAAACGAGTCACACGAGCTGCAGCGACTGTGGTGAAAAAACACCCATCTTAACTATTTCTTTTTCGGCTTCCAGATTTTGACGTGGACCCTGCTACCCTGGCTTCAAGACAACTCAGTGTGACGTCGCAGTCTTCCGCGCCACTATTTCTGCCGGCCGAGCTGTAAACGAGTCATACGAGCGGCAGCGAGTGTGGTGAAAAGACGACTACCATGACTATTTCCTTTCCGCCTTCCAGATTTTGACGTCGACCCTGCTACCCTGGCTTCAAGACAACTCAGAGTGACGTCGCAGACTTCCGCGCCACTATTTCTGCCGGCCGAGCTGTAAACGAGTCACACGAGCTGCAGCGACTGTGGTGAAAAAACACGCACCTTAACTATTTCTTTTTCGCCTTCCAGATTTTGACGTGGACCCTGCTACCCTGGCTTCAAGACAACGCAGTGTGACGTCGCAGACTTCCGCGCCACTATTCCTGCCGTCAGAGTTGTAAACGAGTCACACGAGCGGCAGCGACTGTGGTGAATGAACACCCACCCTAACTATTTCTTTTGCGCCTTCCAGATTTTGACGTCGACACTGCTACCCTGGCTTCAAGACAACGCAGTGTGACGTCGCAGTCTTCCGCGCCACTATTTCTGCCGGCCGAGCTGTAAACGAGTCATACGAGCGGCAGCGAGTGTGGTGAAAAGACGACTACCATAACTATTTCCTTTCCGCCTTCCAGATTTTGACGTCGACCCTGCTACCCTGGCTTCAAGACAACTCAGTGTGACGTCGCAGACTTCCGCGCCACTATTTCTGCCGGCCGAGCTGTAAACGAGTCACACGTGCTGCAGCGACTGTGGTGAAAAAACACCCATCTTAACTATTTCTTTTTCGGCTTCCAGATTTTGACGTCGACCCTGCTACCCTGGCTTCAAGACAACTCAGTGTGACGTCGCACACTTCCGCGCCACAATTTCTGCCTTCCGAGCTGTAAACGAGTCACACGAGCGGCAGCGACTGTAGTGAAAATACACCCACCTTGACTATTTATTTTCGGCTTATAGATTTTGACGTCGACCCTGCTTCTCTGGCTTCAAGACAACGCAGTGTGACGTCGCAGACTTCCGCGCCACTATTCCTGCCGGCCGAGCTGTAAACGAGTCACACGAGCTGCAGCGACTGTGGTGAAAAAACACGCACCTTAACTATTTCTTTTTCGCCTTCCAGATTTTGACGTGGACCCTGCTACCCTGGCTTCAAGACAACGCAGTGTGACGTCGCAGACTTCCGCGCCACTATTCCTGCCGTCAGAGTTGTAAACGAGTCACACGAGCGGCAGCGACTGTGGTGAAAGAACACCCACCCTAACTATTTCTTTTGCGCCTTCCAGATTTTGACGTCGACACTGCTTCCCTGGCTTCAAGACAACGCAGTGTGACGTCGCAGTCTTCCGCGCCACTATTTCTGCCGGCCGAGCTGTAAACGAGTCATACGAGCGGCAGCGAGTGTGGTGAAAAGACGACTACCATGACTCTTTCCTTTCCGCCTTCCAGATTTTGACGTCGACCCTGCTACCCTGGCTTCAAGAGAACTCAGTGTGACGTCGCAGTCTTCCGCGCCACTATTTCTGCCGGCCGAGCTGTAAACGAGTCATACGAGCGGCAGCGAGTGTGGTGAAAAGACGACTACCATGACTATTTCCTTTCCGCCTTCCAGATTTTGACGTCGACCCTGCTACCCTGGCTTCAAGACAACTCAGAGTGACGTCGCAGTCTTCCGCGCCACTATTTCTGCCGGCCGAGCTGGAAACGAGTCACACGAGCTGCAGCGACTGTGGTGAAAAAACACCCATCTTAACTATTTCTTTTTCGCCTTCCAGATTTTGACGTCGACCCTGCTACCCTGGCTTCAAGACAACTCAGAGTGACGTCGCAGACTTCCGCGCCACTATTTCTGCCGGCCGAGCTGTAAACGAGTCACACGAGCTGCAGCGACTGTGGTGAAAAAACACCCATCTTAACTATTTCTTTTTCGGCTTCCAGATTTTGACGTCGACCCTGCTTCTCTGGCTTCAAGACAACGCAGTGTGACGTCGCAGACTTCCGCGCCACTATTCCTGCCGGCCGAGCTGTAAACAAGTCACACAAGCGGCAGCGACTGTGGTGAAAAAACACGCACCTTAACTATTTCTTTTTCGCCTTCCAGATTTTGACGTGGACCCTGCTACCCTGGCTTCAAGACAACGCAGTGTGACGTCGCAGACTTCCGCGCCACTATTCCTGCCGTCAGAGCTGTAAACGAGTCACACGAGCGGCAGCGACTGTGGTGAAAGAGCACCCACCCTAACTATTTCTTTTGCGCCTTCCAGATTTTGACGTCGACACTGCTACCCTGGCTTCAAGACAACGCAGTGTGGCGTCGCAGACTTCCACGCCACTATTTCTGCCGGCCAAGCGGTAAACGAGTAATACGAGCGGCAGCGAGTGTGGTGAAAGGACGACTGCCTTAACTATTTCTTTTTCGCCTTCCAGATTTTGACGTCGACCCTGCTACCCTGGCTTCAAGACAACTCAGTGTGACGTCGCAGACTTCCGCGCTACTATTTCTGCCGCCCGAGCTGTAAACGAGTCATACGAGCGGAAGCGAGTGTGGTGAAAGGACGACTACCTTAACTATTTCTTTTTCGCCTTCCAGATTTTGACGTCGACCCTGCTACCCTGGCTTCAAGACAACTCAGTGTGACTCGCAGACTTCCGCGCCACTATTTCTGCCGGCCGAGCTGTAAACGACTCATACGAGCGGCAGCGAGTGTGGTGAAAGGACGACTACCTTAACTATTTATTTTTCGCCTTCCAGATTTTAACGTCGACCCTGCTACCCTGGCTTCAAGGCAACTCAGTGTGACGTCGCAGACTTCCACTCCACTATATCTGCCGGCCGGGCTGTAAACGAGTCATACGAGCGGCAGCGAGTGTTGGTGAACGGACAACTACCTTAACTATTTCTTTTTCGCCTTCCAGATTTTGACGTCGACCCTGCTACAATGGCTTCAAGACTACTCAGTGTGACGTCGCAGACCTCCGCGCCACTATTTGTGAGAGCCGAGCTGTAAACGAGTCATACGAGCGGCAGCGAGTGTGGTGAAAGGATGACTACCTTAACTATTTCTTTTTCGCCTTCCAGATTTTGACGTCGACCCTGCTACCCTGGCTTCAAGACCACTCAGTGTGACTCGCAGACTTCCGCGCCACTATTTCTGCCGGCCGGGCTGTAAACGAGTCATACGAGTGGCAGCGAGTGTGGTGAAAGGACGACTACCTTAACTATTTCTTTTTCGCCCTCCAGATTTTGACGTCGACCCTGCTACCCTGGCTTCAAGACAAGTCAGTGTGACGTCGCAGACTTCCACGCCACTATTTGTGAGAGCCGAGCTGTAAACGAGTCATACGAGCGGCAGCGAGTGTGGTGAAAGGATGACTACCTTAACTATTTCTTTTTCGCCTTCCAGATTTTGACGTCGACCCTGCTACCCTGGCTTCAAGACCACTCAGTGTGACTCGCAGACTTCCGCGCCACTATTTCTGCCGGCCGGGCTGTAAACGAGTCATACGAGTGGCAGCGAGTGTGGTGAAAGGACGACTACCTTAACTATTTCTTTTTCGCCCTCCAGATTTTGACGTCGACCCTGCTACCCTGGCTTCAAGACAAGTCAGTGTGACGTCGCAGACTTCCACGCCACTATTTGTGAGAGCCGAGCTGTAAACGAGTCATACGAGCGGCAGCGAGTGTGGTGAAAGGATGACTACCTTAACTATTTCTTTTTCGCCTTCCAGATTTTGACGTCGACCCTGCTACCCTGGCTTCAAGACCACTCAGTGTGACTCGCAGACTTCCACGCCACTATTTCTGCCGGCCGAGCTGTAAACGAGTCATACGAGCGGCAGCGAGTGTGGTGAAAGTACGACTACCTTAACTATTTATTTTCGCCTTACAGATTTTGACGTCGACGCTGCTACCCTGGCTTCAAGACAAGTCAGTGTGACGTCGCAGACTTCCACGCCACTATTTCTGCCGGCCGAGCTCTAAACGAGTCATACGAGCGGCAGCGAGTGTGGTGAAAGGACGACTACCTTAACTATTTCTTTTTCGCCTTCCAGATTTTGACGTCGACCCTGCTACCCTGGCTTCAAGACAATTCAGTGTGACGTCGCAAACGTCCACGCCACTATTTCTGCCGGCCAAGCTGTAAACGACTCATACGAGTGGCAGCGAGTGTGGTGAAAGGACGACTACCTTAACTATTTATTTTTCGCCTTCCAGATTTTGACGTCGACCCTGCCACACTGGCTTCAAGACAACTCAGGGTGACGTCGCAGACTTCCGCGCCACTATTTCTGCCGGCCGAGCTGTTAACGAGTCATACGAGCGGCAGCGAGTGTGGTGAAAGGACGACTACCTTAACAATTTCTTTTCGCCTTCCAGATTTTAACGTCGACCCTGCTACCCTGGCTTCAAGGCAACTCAGTGTGACGTCGCAGACTTCCACTCCACTATATCTGCCGGCCGGGCTGTAAACGAGTCATACGAGCGGCAGCGAGTGTAGGTGAAAGGACAACTACCTTAACTATTTCTTTCTCGCCTTCCAGATTTTGACGTCGACCCTGCTACAATGGCTTCAAGACTACTCAGTGTGACGTCGCACACTTCCGCGCCACGATTTCTGAGAGCCGAGCTGTAAACGAGTCATACGAGCGGCAGCGAGTGTGGTGAAAGGATGACTACCTTAACTATTTCTTTTTCGCCTTCCAGATTTTGACGTCGACCCTGCTACCCTGGCTTCAAGACAACTCAGGGTGACGTCGCAGACTTCCGCGCCACTGTTTCTGCCGGCCGAGCTGTAAACGAGTCATACGAGCGGTAGCGAGTGTGGTGAAAGGACGACTACCTTAACTATTTCTTTTTCGCCTTCCAGATTTTGACGTCGACCCTGTTACCCTGGCTTCAAGACCACTCAGTGTGACTCGCAGACTTCCACGCAACTATTTCTGCCGGCCGAATGTAAACGAGTCATACGAGCGGCAGCGATTGTGGTGAAAGGACGACTACCTTAACTGTTTCTTTTTCGCCTTCCAGATTTTCACGTCGACCCTGCTACTCTGGCTTCAAGACAGCTCAGTGTGACGTCGCAGACTTCCGCGCTATTATTTCTGCTGGCCGAGCTGTAAACGAGTCATACGAGCGGCGGCGAGTGTGGTGAAAGGACGACTACCTTAACTATACTTTTTCGCCTTCCAGATTTTGACGTCGACCCTGCTACCCTGGCTTCAAGACAACTCAGTGTGACGTCGCACACTTCCGCGCCACAATTTCTGCCTTCCGAGCTGTAAACGAGTCACACGAGCGGCAGCGACTGTAGTGAATATACACCCACCTTGACTATTTATTTTCGCCTTACAGATTTTGACGTCGACCCTGCTACCCTGGCTTCAAGACAAGTCAGTGTGACGTCGCAGACTTCCACGCCACTATTTCTGCTGGCCCAGCTGTAAACGAGTCATACGATCGGCAGCGAGTGTGGTGAAAGGACGACTACCTTTACTATTTCTTTTTCGCCTTCCAGATTTTGACGTCGACCCTGCTACCCTGGCTTCAAGACAACTCAGTGTGACGTCACAGACTTCCACGCCACTATTTCTGACGGCCGAGCTGTAAACGAGTCATACGATCGGCAGCGAGTGTGGTGAAAGGACGACTAACTTAACTATTACTTTTTGCCTTCCAGATTTTGACGTCGACCCTGCTACCCTGGCTTGAAGACAACTCAGTGTGACGTCGCAGACTTCCTCGCCACTATTTCTACCGGCCGAGCTGTAAACGAGTCATACGAGCGATAGCGAATGTGGTGAAAGGACGACTACCTTAACTATTTCTTTTTCGCCTTCCAGATTTTGACGTCGACCCTGCTACCCTGGCTTCAAGACAACTCAGTGTTACGTCGCAGACTTCCGCGCCACTATTTCTGCCGGCCGAGCTGTAAACGAGTCACACGAGCTGCAGCGACTGTGGTGAAAATACACCCACCTTAACTATTTCTTTTTCGGCTTCCAGATTTTGACGTCGACCCTGCTACCCTGGCTTCAAGACAACTCAGTGTGACGTCGCAGACTTCCGCGCCACAATTTCTGCCTTCCGAGCTGTAAACGAGTCACACGAGCGGCAGCGACTGTAGTGAAAATACACCCACCTTGACTATTTATTTTCGGCTTATAGATTTTGACGTCGACCCTGCTTCTCTGGCTTCAAGACAACGCACTGTGACGTCGCAGACTTCCGCGCCACTATTCCTGCCGGCCGAGCTGTAAACGAGTCACACGAGCTGCAGCGACTGTGGTGAAAAAACACGCACCCTAACTATTTCTTTTTCGCCTTCCAGATTTTGACGTGGACCCTGCTACCCTGGCTTCAAGACAACGCATTGTGACGTCGCAGACTTCCGCGCCACTATTCCTGCCGTCAGAGTTGTAAACGAGTCACACGAGCGGCAGCGACTGTGGTGAATGAACACCCACCCTAACTATTTCTTTTGCGCCTTCCAGATTTTGACGTCGACACTGCTACCCTGGCTTCAAGACAACGCAGTGTGACGTCGCAGTCTTCCGCGCCACTATTTCTGCCGGCCGAGCTGTAAACGAGTCATACGAGCGGCAGCGAGTGTGGTGAAAAGACGACTACCATGACTATTTCCTTTCCGCCTTCCAGATTTTGACGTCGACCCTGCTACCCTGGCTTCAAGACAACTCAGAGTGACGTCGCAGACTTCCACGCCACTATTTCTGCCGGCCGAGCTGTAAACGAGTCATACGAGCGGCAGCGAGTGTGGTGAAAAGACGACTACCATAACTATTTCCTTTCCGCCTTCCAGATTTTGACGTCGACCCTGCTACCCTGGCTTCAAGACAACTCAGTGTGACGTCGCAGACTTCCGCGCCACTATTTCTGCCGGCCGAGCTGTAAACGAGTCACACGTGCTGCAGCGACTGTGGTGAAAAAACACCCATCTTAACTATTTCTTTTTCGGCTTCCAGATTTTGACGTCGACCCTGCTACCCTGGCTTCAAGACAACTCAGTGTGACGTCGCACACTTCCGCGCCACAATTTCTGCCTTCCGAGCTGTAAACGAGTCACACGAGCGGCAGCGACTGTAGTGAAAATACACCCACCTTGACTATTTATTTTCGGCTTATAGATTTTGACGTCGACCCTGCTTCTCTGGCTTCAAGACAACGCAGTGTGACGTCGCAGACTTCCGCGCCACTATTCCTGCCGGCCGAGCTGTAAACGAGTCACACGAGCTGCAGCGACTGTGGTGAAAAAACACGCACCTTAACTATTTCTTTTTCGCCTTCCAGATTTTGACGTGGACCCTGCTACCCTGGCTTCAAGACAACGCAGTGTGACGTCGCAGACTTCCGCGCCACTATTCCTGCCGTCAGAGTTGTAAACGAGTCACACGAGCGGCAGCGACTGTGGTGAAAGAACACCCACCCTAACTATTTCTTTTGCGCCTTCCAAATTTTGACGTCGACACTGCTTCCCTGGCTTCAAGACAACGCAGTGTGACGTCGCAGTCTTCCGCGCCACTATTTCTGCCGGCCGAGCTGTAAACGAGTCATACGAGCAGCAGCGAGTGTGGTGAAAAGACGACTACCATGACTATTTCCTTTCCGCCTTCCAGATTTTGACGTCGACCCTGCTACCCTGGCTTCAAGAGAACTCAGTGTGACATCGCAGTCTTCCGCGCCACTATTTCTGCCGGCCGAGCTGTAAACGAGTCATACGAGCGGCAGCGAGTGTGGTGAAAAGACGACTACCATGACTATTTCCTTTCCGCCTTCCAGATTTTGACGTCGACCCTGCTACCCTGGCTTCAAGACAACTCAGAGTGACGTCGCAGTCTTCCGCGCCACTATTTCTGCCGGCCGAGCTGGAAACGAGTCATACGAGCGGCAGCGAGTGTGGTGAAAAGACGACTACCATAACTATTTCCTTTCCGCCTTCCAGATTTTGACGTCGACCCTGCTACCCTGGCTTCAAGAGAACTCAGTGTGACGTCGCAGACTTCCGCGCCACTATTTCTGCCAGCCGAGCTGGAAACGAGTCATACGAGCGGCAGCGAGTGTGGTGAAAAGACGACTACCATAACTATTTCCTTTCCGCCTTCCAGATTTTGACGTCGACCCTGCTACCCTGGCTTCAAGAGAACTCAGTGTGACGTCGCAGACTTCCGCGCCACTATTTCTGCCGGCCGAGCTGTAAACGAGTCACAAGAGCTGCAGCGACTGTGGTGAAAAAACACCCATCTTAACTATTTCTTTTTCGCCTTCCAGATTTTGACGTCGACCCTGCTACCCTGGCTTCAAGACAACGCAGTGTGACGTCGCAGACTTCCGCGCCACTATTTCTGCCGGCCGAGCTGTAAACGAGTCACACGAGCTGCAGCGACTGTGGTGAAAAAACACCCATCTTAACTATTTCTTTTTCGGCTTCCAGATTTTGACGTCGACCCTGCTTCTCTGGCTTCAAGACAACGCAGTGTGACGTCGCAGACTTCCGCGCCACTATTCCTGCCGGCCGAGCTGTAAACAAGTCACACAAGCGGCAGCGACCGTGGTGAAAAAACACGCACCTTAACTATTTCTTTTTCGCCTTCCAGATTTTGACGTGGACCCTGCTACCCTGGCTTCAAGACAACGCAGTGTGACGTCGCAGACTTCCGCGCCACTATTCCTGCCGTCAGAGCTGTAAACGAGTCACACGAGCGGCAGCGACTGTGGTGAAAGAACACCCACCCTAACTATTTCTTTTGCGCCTTCCAGATTTTGACGTCGACACTGCTACCCTGGCTTCAAGACAACGCAGTGTGACGTCGCAGTCTTCCGCGCCACTATTTCTGCCGGCCGAGCTGTAAACGAGTCACACGAGCGGCAGCGACTGTGGTTAAAAAACACCCACCTTAACTATATCTTTTTCGCCTTCCAGATTTTGACGTCGACCCTGCTACCCTGGCTTCAAGACAACTCAGTGTGGCGTCGCAGACTTCCACGCCACTATTTCTGCCGGCCGAGCTCTAAACGAGTCATACGAGCGGCAGCGAGTGTGGTGAAAGGACGACTACCTTAACTATTTCTTTTTCAACTTCCAGATTTTGACGTCGACCCTGCTACCCTGGCTTCAAGACAACTCAGTGTGAAGTCGCAGACTTCCGCGGCACTATTTCTGCCGGCCGAGCTGTAAACGAGTCACACGAGCGGCAGCGACTGTAGTGAAAAAACACCCACCTTAACTATTTCTTTTTCGCCTTCCAGATTTTGACGTCGACCATGCTACCCTGGCTTCAAGACAACTCAGTGTGACGTCGCAGACTTCCACGCCACTATTTCTGCCGGCCAAGCGGTAAACGAGTAATACGAGCGGCAGCGAGTGTGGTGAAAGGACGACTACCTTAACTATTTCTTTTTCGCCTTCCAGATTTTGACGTCGACCCTGCTACCCTGGCTTCAAGACAACCCAGTGTGACGTCGCAGACTTCCACGCCACTATTTCTGCCGGCCGAGCTCTAAACGAGTCATACGAGCGGCAGCGAGTGTGGTGAAAGGACGACTACCTTAACTATTTCTTTTTCGCCTTCCAGATTTTGACGTCGACCCTGCTACCCTGGCTTCAAGACAACTCAGTGTGACTCGCAGACTTCCGCGCCACTATTTCTGCCGGCCGAGCTGTAAACGAGTCACACGAGCGGCAGCGACTGTGGTGAAAGGACGACTACCTTAACTATTTCTTTTTCGCCTTCCAGATTTTGACGTCGACCATGCTACCCTGGCTTCAAGACAACTCAGTGTGACGTCGCAGACTTCCACGCCACTATTTCTGCCGGCCAAGCGGTAAACGAGTAATACGAGCGGCAGCGAGTGTGGTGAAAGGACGACTGCCTTAACTATTTCTTTTTCGCCTTCCAGATTTTGACGTCGACCATGCTACCCTGGCTTCAAGACAACTCAGTGTGACGTCGCAGACTTCCACGCCACTATTTCTGCCGGCCAAGCGGTAAACGAGTAATACGAGCGGCAGCGAGTGTGGTGAAAGGACGACTACCTTAACTATTTCTTTTTCGCCTTCCAGATTTTGACGTCGACCCTGCTACCCTGGCTTCAAGACAACCCAGTGTGACGTCGCAGACTTCCACGCCACTATTTCTGCCGGCCGAGCTGTAAACGACTCATACGAGCGGCAGCGAGTGTGGTGAAAGGACGACTACCTTAACTATTTATTTTTCGCCTTCCAGATTTTGACGTCGACCCTGCCACACTGGCTTCAAGACAACTCAGGGTGACGTCGCAGACTTCCGCGCCACTATTTCTGCCGGCCGAGCTGTTAACGAGTCATACGAGCGGCAGCGAGTGTGGTGAAAGGACGACTACCTTAACAATTTCTTTTCGCCTTCCAGATTTTAACGTCGACCCTGCTACCCTGGCTTCAAGGCAACTCAGTGTGACATCGCAGACTTCCACTCCACTATATCTGCCGGCCGGGCTGTAAACGAGTCATACGAGCGGCAGCGAGTGTAGGTGAACGGACAACTACCTTAACTATTTCTTTTTCGCCTTCCAGATTTTGACGTCGACCCTGCTACAATGGCTTCAAGACTACTCAGTGTGACGTCGCAGACCTCCGCGCCACTATTTCTGCCGGCCGATCTGTAAACGAGTCATACGAGTGGCAGCGAGTGTGGTGAAAGGATGACTACCTTAACTATTTCTTTTTCGCCTTCCAGATTTTGACGTCGACCCTGCTACCCTGGCTTCAAGACAAGTCAGTGTGACGTCGCAGACTTCCACGCCACTATTTGTGAGAGCCGAGCTGTAAACGAGTCATACGAGCGGCAGCGAGTGTGGTGAAAGGATGACTACCTTAACTATTTTTTTTTCGCCTTCCAGATTTTGACGTCGACCCTGCTACCCTGGCTTCAAGACCACTCAGTGTGACTCGCAGACTTCCACGCCACTATTTCTGCCGGCCGAGCTGTAAACGAGTCATACGAGCGGTAGCGAGTGTGGTGAAAGTACGACTACCTTAACTATTTATTTTCGCCTTACAGATTTTGACGTCGACGCTGCTACCCTGGCTTCAAGACAAGTCAGTGTGACGTCGCAGACTTCCACGCCACGATTTCTGCCGGCCGAGCTCTAAACGAGTCATACGAGCGGCAGCGAGTGTGGTGAAAGGACGACTACCTTAACTATTTCTTTTTCGCCTTCCAGATTTTGACGTCGACCCTGCTACCCTGGCTTCAAGACAACCCAGTGTGACGTCGCAGACTTCCACGCCACTATTTCTGCCGGCCGAGCTCTAAACGAGTCATACGAGCGGCAGCGAGTGTGGTGAAAGGACGACTACCTTAACTATTTCTTTTTCGCCTTCCAGATTTTGACGTCGACCCTGCTACCCTGGCTTCAAGACAACCCAGTGTGACGTCGCAGACTTCCACGCCACTATTTCTGCCGGCCGAGCTCTAAACGAGTCATACGAGCGGCAGCGAGTGTGGTGAAAGGACGACTACCTTAACTATTTCTTTTTCGCCTTCCAGATTTTGACGTCGACCCTGCTACCCTGGCTTCAAGACAACTCAGTGTGAAGTCGCAGACTTCCGCGGCACTATTTCTGCCGGCCGAGCTGTAAACGAGTCACACGAGCGGCAGCGACTGTAGTGAAAATCACCCACCTTAACTATTTCTTTTTCGCCTTCCAGATTTTGACGTCGACCCTGCTACCCTGGCTTCAAGACAACTCAGTGTGACTCGCAGACTTCCGCGCCACTATTTCTGCCGGCCGAATGTAAACGAGGCATACGAGCGGCAGCGATTGTGGTGAAAGGACGACTACCTTAACTGTTTCTTTTTCGCCTTCCAGATTTTCACGTCGACCCTGCTACTCTGGCTTCAAGACAGCTCAGTGTGACGTCGCAGACTTCCGCGCTATTATTTCTGCTGGCCGAGCTGTAAACGAGTCATACGAGCGGCGGCGAGTGTGGTGAAAGGACGACTACCTTAACTATACTTTTTCGCCTTCCAGATTTTGACGTCGACCCTGCTACCCTGGCTTCAAGACAACTCAGTGTGACGTCGCAGACTTGCACGCCACTATTTCTGACGGCCGAGCTGTAAACGAGTCATACGATCGGCAGCGAGTGTGGTGAAAGGACGAATAACTTAACTATTACTTTTTGCCTTCCAGATTTTGACGTCGACCCTGCTACCCTGGCTTGAAGACAACTCAGTGTGACGTCGCAGACTTCCTCGCCACTATTTCTACCGGCCGAGCTGTAAACGAGTCATACGAGCGATAGCGAGTGTGGTGAAAGGACGACTACCTTAACTATTTCTTTTTCGCCTTCCAGATTTTGACGTCGACCCTGCTACCCTGGCTTCAAGACAACTCAGAGTGACGTCGCAGACTTCCACGCCACTATTTCTGCCGGCCGAGCTGTAAACGAGTCATACGAGTGGCAGCGAGTGTGGTGAAAAGACGACTACCATCACTATTTCCTTTCCGCCTTCCAGATTTTGACGTCGACCCTGCTACCCTGGCTTCACGACAACTCAGTGTGACGTCGCAGACTTCCGCGCCACTATTTCTGCCGGCCGAGCTGTAAACGAGTCACACGAGCTGCAGCGACTGTGGTGAAAAAACACCCATCTTAACTATTTCTTTTTCGGCTTCCAGATTTTGACGTCGACCCTGCTACCCTGGCTTCAAGACAACTCAGTGTGACGTCGCACACTTCCGCGCCACAATTTCTGCCTTCCGAGCTGTAAACGAGTCACACGAGCGGCAGCGACTGTAGTGAAAATACACCCACCTTGACTATTTATTTTCAGCTTATAGATTTTGACGTCGACCCTGCTTCTCTGGCTTCAAGACAACGCAGTGTGACGTCGCAGACTTCCGCGCCACTATTCCTGCCGGCCGAGCTGTAAACGAGTCACACGAGCTGCAGCGACTGTGGTGAAAAAACACGCACCTTAACTATTTCTTTTTCGCCTTCCAGATTTTGACGTGGACCCTGCTACCCTGGCTTCAAGACAACGCAGTGTGACCTCGCACACTTCCGCGCCACTATTCCTGCCGTCAGAGTTGAAAACGAGTCACACGAGCGGCAGCGACTGTGGTGAAAGAACACCCACCCTAACTATTTCTTTTGCGCCTTCCAGATTTTGACGTCGACACTGCTACCCTGGCTTCAAGACAACGCAGTGTGACGTCGCAGTCTTCCGCGCCACTATTTCTGCCGGCCGAGCTGTAAACGAGTCATACGAGCTGCAGCGAGTGTGGTGAAAAGACGACTACCATGACTATTTCCTTTCCGCCTTCCAGATTTTGACGTCGACCCTGCTACCCTGGCTTCAAGACAACTCAGAGTGACGTCGCAGACTTCCACGCCACTATTTCTGCCGGCCGAGCTGTAAACGAGTCACACGAGCTGCAGCGACTGTGGTGAAAAAACACCCATCTTAACTATTTCTTTTTCGGCTTCCAGATTTTGACGTCGACCCTGCTACCCTGGCTTCAAGACAACTCAGTGTGACGTCGCAGACTTCCACGCCACTATTTCTGACGGCCGAGCTCTAAACGAGTCATACGAGCGGCAGCGAGTGTGGTGAAAGGACGACTACCTTAACTATTTCTTTTTCGCCTTCCAGATTTTGACGTCGACCCTGCTACCCTGGCTTCAAGACAACTCAGTGTGACTCGCAGACTTCCGCGCCACTATTTCTGCCGGCCGAATGTAAACGAGTCATACGAGCGGCAGCGATTGTGGTGAAAGGACGACTACCTTAACTGTTTCTTTTTCGCCTTCCAGATTTTCACGTCGACCCTGCTACTCTGGCTTCAAGACAGCTCAGTGTGACGTCGCAGACTTCCGCGCTATTATTTCTGCTGGCCGAGCTGTAAACGAGTCATACGAGCGGCGGCGAGTGTGGTGAAAGGACGACTACCTTAACTATACTTTTTCGCCTTCCAGATTTTGACGTCGACCCTGCTACCCTGGCTTCAAGACAACTCAGTGTGACGTCGCACACTTCCGCGCCACAATTTCTGCCTTCCGAGCTGTAAACGAGTCACACGAGCGGCAGCGACTGTAGTGAATATACACCCACCTTGACTATTTATTTTCGCCTTACAGATTTTGACGTCGACCCTTCTACCCTGGCTTCAAGACAAGTCAGTGTGACGTCGCAGACTTCCACGCCACTATTTCTGCTGGCCCAGCTGTAAACGAGTCATACGATCGGCAGCGAGTGTGGTGAAAGGACGACTACCTTTACTATTTCTTTTTCGCCTTCCAGATTTTGACGTCGACCCTGCTACCCTGGCTTCAAGACAACTCAGTGTGACGTCGCAGACTTCCACGCCACTATTTCTGACGGCCGAGCTGTAAACGAGTCATACGATCGGCAGCGAGTGTGGTGAAAGGACGACTAACTTAACTATTACTTTTTGCCTTCCAGATTTTGACGTCGACCCTGCTACCCTGGCTTGAAGACAACTCAGTGTGACGTCGCAGACTTCCTCGCCACTATTTCTACCGGCCGAGCTGTAAACGAGTCATACGAGCGATAGCGAGTGTGGTGAAAGGACGACTACCTTAACTATTTCTTTTTCGCCTTCCAGATTTTGACGTCGACCCTGCTACCCTGGCTTCAAGACAACTCAGTGTGACGTCGCAGACTTCCGCGCCACTATTTCTGCCGGCCGAGCTGTAAACGAGTCACACGAGCTGCAGCGACTGTGGTGAAAAAACACCCATCTTAACTATTTCTTTTTCGGCTTCCAGATTTTGACGTCGACCCTGCTACCCTGGCTTCAAGACAACTCAGTGTGACGTCGCAGACTTCCACGCCACTATTTCTGCCGGCCGAGCTGTAAACGAGTCATACGAGCGGCAGCGAGTGTGGTGAAAAGACGACTACCATAACTATTTCCTTTCCGCCTTCCAGATTTTGACGTCGACCCTGCTACCCTGGCTTCAAGACAACTCAGTGTGACGTCGCAGACTTCCGCGCCACTATTTCTGCCGGCCGAGCTGTAAACGAGTCACACGAGCTGCAGCGACTGTGGTGAAAAAACACCCATCTTAACTATTTCTTTTTCGGCTTCCAGATTTTGACGTCGACCCTGCTACCCTGGCTTGAAGACAACTCAGTGTGACGTCGCACACTTCCGCGCCACAATTTCTGCCTTCCGAGCTGTAAACGAGTCACACGAGCGGCAGCGACTGTAGTGAAAATACACCCACCTTGACTATTTATTTTCGGCTTATAGATTTTGACGTCGACCCTGCTTCTCTGGCTTCAAGACAACGCAGTGTGACGTCGCAGACTTCCGCGCCACTATTCCTGCCGGCCGAGCTGTAAACGAGTCACACGAGCTGCAGCGACTGTGGTGAAAAAAGACGCACCTTAACTATTTCTTTCTCGCCTTCCAGATTTTGACGTGGACCCTGCTACCCTGGCTTCAAGACAACGCAGTGTGACGTCGCACACTTCCGCGCCACTATTCCTGCCGTCAGAGTTGTAAACGAGTCACACGAGCGGCAGCGACTGTGGTGAAAGAACACCCACCCTAACTATTTCTTTTGCGCCTTCCAGATTTTGACGTCGACACTGCTACCCTGGCTTCAAGACAACGCAGTGTGACGTCGCAGTCTTCCGCGCCACTATTTCTGCCGGCCGAGCTGTAAACGAGTCATACGAGCGGCAGCGAGTGTGGTGAAAAGACGACTACCATGACTATTTCCTTTCCGCCTTCCAGATTTTGACGTCGACCCTGCTACCCTGGCTTCAAGACAACTCAGAGTGACGTCGCAGACTTCCACGCCACTATTTCTGCCGGCCGAGCTGTAAACGAGTCATACGAGCGGCAGCGAGTGTGGTGAAAAGACGACTACCATAACTATTTCCTTTCCGCCTTCCAGATTTTGACGTCGACCCTGCTACCCTGGCTTCAAGACAACTCAGTGTGACGTCGCAGACTTCCACGCCACTATTTCTGCTGGCCCAGCTGTAAACGAGTCATACGATCGGCAGCGAGTGTGGTGAAAGGACGACTACCTTTACTATTTCTTTTTCGCCTTCCAGATTTTGACGTCGACCCTGCTACCCTGGCTTCAAGACAACTCAGTGTGACGTCGCAGACTTCCACGCCACTATTTCTGACGGCCGAGCTGTAAACGAGTCATACGATCGGCAGCGAGTGTGGTGAAAGGACGACTAACTTAACTATTACTTTTTGCCTTCCAGATTTTGACGTCGACCCTGCTACCCTGGCTTGAAGACAACTCAGTGTGACGTCGCAGACTTCCTCGCCACTATTTCTACCGGCCGAGCTGTAAACGAGTCATACGAGCGATAGCGAGTGTGGTGAAAGGACGACTACCTTAACTATTTCTTTTTCGCCTTCCAGATTTTGACGTCGACCCTGCTACCCTGGCTTCAAGACAACTCAGAGTGACGTCGCAGACTTCCACGCCACTATTTCTGCCGGCCGAGCTGTAAACGAGTCATACGAGCGGCAGCGAGTGTGGTGAAAAGACGACTACCATAACTATTTCCTTTCCGCCTTCCAGATTTTGACGTCGACCCTGCTACCCTGGCTTCAAGACAACTCAGTGTGACGTCGCAGACTTCCGCGCCACTATTTCTGCCGGCCGAGCTGTAAACGAGTCACACGAGCTGCAGCGACTGTGGTGAAAAAACACCCATCTTAACTATTTCTTTTTCGGCTTCCAGATTTTGACGTCGACCCTGCTACCCTGGCTTCAAGACAACTCAGTGTGACGTCGCACACTTCCGCGCCACAATTTCTGCCTTCCGAGCTGTAAACGAGTCACACGAGCGCCAGCGACTGTAGTGAATAAACACCCACCTTGACTATTTATTTTCGCCTTCCAGATTTTGACGTCGACCCTGCTACCCTGGCTTCAAGACAACTCAGTGTGACTCGCAGACTTCCGCGCCACTATTTCTGCCGGCCGAGCTGTAAACGACTCATACGAGCGGCAGCGAGTGTGGTGAAAGGACGACTACCTTAACTATTTATTTTTCGCCTTCCAGATTTTGACGTCGACCCTGCCACACTGGCTTCAAGACAACTCAGGGTGACGTCGCAGACTTCCGCGCCACTATTTCTGCCGGCCGAGCTGTTAACGAGTCATACGAGCGGCAGCGAGTGTGGTGAAAGGACGACTACCTTAACAATTTCTTTTCGCCTTCCAGATTTTAACGTCGACCCTGCTACCCTGGCTTCAAGGCAACTCAGTGTGACGTCGCAGACTTCCGCGCCACTATTTCTGCCGGCCGAGCTGTAAACGAGTCATACGAGCGGCAGCGAGTGTGGTGAAAAGACGACTACCATGACTATTTCCTTTCCGCCTTCCAGATTTTGACGTCAACACTGCTACCCTGGCTTCAAGACAACTCAGAGTGACGTCGCAGACTTCCACGCCACTATTTCTGCCGGCCGAGCTGTAAACGAGTCATACGAGCGGCAGCGAGTGTGGTGAAAAGACGACTACCATAACTATTTCCTTTCCGCCTTCCAGATTTTGACGTCGACCCTGCTACCCTGGCTTCAAGACAACTCAGTGTGACTCGCAGACTTCCGCGGCACTATTTCTGCCGGCCGAGCTGTAAACGAGTCACACGAGCGGCAGCGACTGTAGCGAAAGTACGACTACCTTAACTATTTATTTTCGCCTTACAGATTTTGACGTCGACGCTGCTACCCTGGCTTCAAGACAAGTCAGTGTGACGTCGCAGACTTCCACGCCACTATTTCTGCCGGCCGAGCTGTAAACGAGTCATACGAGCGGCAGCGAGTGTGGTGAAAGGACGACTACCCTAACTGTCTTTTTCGCCTTCCAGATTTTGACGTCGACCCTGCTACCCTGGCTTCAAGACAATTCAGTGTGACGTCGCAAACTTCCACGCCACTATTTCTGCCGGCCAAGCTCTAAACGAGTCATACGAGCGGCAGCGAGTGTGGTGAAAGGACGACTACCTTAACTATTTCTTTTTCGCCTTCCAGATTTTGACGTCGACCCTGCTACCCTGGCTTCAAGACAACCCAGTGTGACGTCGCAGACTTCCACGCCACTATTTCTGCCGGCCGAGCTCTAAACGAGTCATACGAGCGGCAGCGAGTGTGGTGAAAGGACGACTACCTTAACTATTTCTTTTTCGCCTTCCAGATTTTGACGTCGACCCTGCTACCCTGGCTTCAAGACCACTCAGTGTGACTCGCAGACTTCCACGCCACTATTTCTGCCGGCCGAGCTGTAAACGAGTCATACGAGCGGCAGCGAGTGTGGTGAAAGTACGACTACCTTAACTATTTATTTTCGCCTTACAGATTTTGACGTCGACGCTGCTACCCTGGCTTCAAGACAAGTCAGTGTGACGTCGCAGACTTCCACGCCACTATTTCTGCCGGCCGAGCTCTAAACGAGTCATACGAGCGGCAGCGAGTGTGGTGAAAGGACGACTACCTTAACTATTTCTTTTTCGCCATCCAGATTTTGACGTCGACCCTGCTACCCTGGCTTCAAGACAACTCAGTGTGAAGTCGCAGACTTCCACGCCACTATTTCTGCCGGCCGAGCTGTAAACGAGTCATACGAGCGGCAGCGAGTGTGGTGAAAGTACGACTACCTTAACTATTTATTTTCGCCTTACAGATTTTGACGTCGACGCTGCTACCCTGGCTTCAAGACAAGTCAGTGTGACGTCGCAGACTTCCACGCCACTATTTCTGCCGGCCGAGCTGTAAACGAGTCATACGAGCGGCAGCGAGTGTGGTGAAAGGACGACTACCTTAACTGTCTTTTTCGCCTTCCAGATTTTGACGTCGACCCTGCTACCCTGGCTTCAAGACAATTCAGTGTGACGTCGCAAACTTCCACGCCACTATTTCTGCCGGCCAAGCTCTAAACGAGTCATACGAGCGGCAGTGAGTGTGGTGAAAGGACGACTACCTTAACTATTTCTTTTTCGCCTTCCAGATTTTGACGTCGACCCTGCTACCCTGGCTTCAAGACAACCCAGTGTGACGTCGCAGACTTCCACGCCACTATTTCTGCCGGCCGAGCTCTAAACGAGTCATACGAGCGGCAGCGAGTGTGGTGAAAGGACGACTACCTTAACTATTTCTTTTTCGCCTTCCAGATTTTGACGTCGACCCTGCTACCCTGGCTTCAAGACAACTCAGTGTGACGTCGCACACTTCCGCGCCACTATTTCTGCCGGCCGAGCTGTAAACGAGTCACACGAGCGGCAGCGACTGTGGAGAAGGGTCGCCCACCTCAAATATTTCTTTTTCGCCTTTCAGATTTTGACGTCTACCCTGCTACCCTGGCTTCAAGACAAGTCAGTGTGACGTCGCAGACTTCCACGCCACTATTTCTGCCGGCCGAGCTGTAAACGAGTCATACGAGCGGCAGCGAGTGTGGTGAAAGGACGACTACCTTAACTGTCTTTTTCGCCTTCCAGATTTTGACGTCGACCCTGCTACCCTGGCTTCAAGACAATTCAGTGTGACGTCGCAAACTTCCACGCCACTATTTCTGCCGGCCAAGCTCTAAACGAGTCATACGAGCGGCAGCGAGTGTGGTGAAAGGACGACTACCTTAACTATTTCTTTTTCGCCTTCCAGATTTTGACGTCGACCCTGCTACCCTGGCTTCAAGACAACCCAGTGTGACGTCGCAGACTTCCACGCCACTATTTCTGCCGGCCGAGCTCTAAACGAGTCATACGAGCGGCAGCGAGTGTGGTGAAAGGACGACTACCTTAACTATTTCTTTTTCGCCTTCCAGATTTTGACGTCGACCCTGCTACCCTGGCTTCAAGACCACTCAGTGTGACTCGCAGACTTCCACGCCACTATTTCTGCCGGCCGAGCTGTAAACGAGTCATACGAGCGGCAGCGAGTGTGGTGAAAGTACGACTACCTTAACTATTTATTTTCGCCTTACAGATTTTGACGTCGACGCTGCTACCCTGGCTTCAAGACAAGTTAGTGTGACGTCGCAGACTTCCACGCCACTATTTCTGCCGGCCGAGCTCTAAACGAGTCATACGAGCGGCAGCGAGTGTGGTGAAAGGACGACTACCTTAACTATTTCTTTTTCGCCATCCAGATTTTGACGTCGACCCTGCTACCCTGGCTTCAAGACAACTCAGTGTGAAGTCGCAGACTTCCACGCCACTATTTCTGCCGGCCGAGCTGTAAACGAGTCATACGAGCGGCAGCGAGTGTGGTGAAAGTACGACTACCTTAACTATTTATTTTCGCCTTACAGATTTTGACGTCGACGCTGCTACCCTGGCTTCAAGACAAGTCAGTGTGACGTCGCAGACTTCCACGCCACTATTTCTGCCGGCCGAGCTGTAAACGAGTCATACGAGCGGCAGCGAGTGTGGTGAAAGGACGACTACCTTAACTGTCTTTTTCGCCTTCCAGATTTTGACGTCGACCCTGCTACCCTGGCTTCAAGACAATTCAGTGTGACGTCGCAAACTTCCACGCCACTATTTCTGCCGGCCAAGCTCTAAACGAGTCATACGAGCGGCAGTGAGTGTGGTGAAAGGACGACTACCTTAACTATTTCTTTTTCGCCTTCCAGATTTTGACGTCGACCCTGCTACCCTGGCTTCAAGACAACCCAGTGTGACGTCGCAGACTTCCACGCCACTATTTCTGCCGGCCGAGCTCTAAACGAGTCATACGAGCGGCAGCGAGTGTGGTGAAAGGACGACTACCTTAACTATTTCTTTTTCGCCTTCCAGATTTTGACGTCGACCCTGCTACCCTGGCTTCAAGACAACTCAGTGTGAAGTCGCAAACTTCCGCGGCACTATTTCTGCCGGCCGAGCTGTAAACGAGTCACACGAGCGGCAGCGACTGTAGTGAAAAAACACCCACCTTAACTATTTCTTTTTCGCCTTCCAGATTTTGACGTCGACCCTGCTACCCTGGCTTCAAGACAACTCAGTGTGACTCGCAGACTTCCGCGCCACTATTTCTGCCGGCCGAGCTGTAAACGACTCATACCAGCGGCAGCGAGTGTGGTGAAAGGACGACTACCTTAACTATTTATTTTTCGCCTTCCAGATTTTGACGTCGACCCTGCCACACTGGCTTCAAGACAACTCAGGGTGACGTCGCAGACTTCCGCGCCACTATTTCTGCCGGCCGAGCTGTTAACGAGTCATACGAGCGGCAGCGAGTGTGGTGAAAGGACGACTACCTTAACAATTTCTTTTCGCCTTCCAGATTTTAACGTCGACCCTGCTACCCTGGCTTCAAGGCAACTCAGTGTGACGTCGCAGACTTCCACTCCACAATATCTGCCGGCCGATCTGTAAACGAGTCATACGAGTGGCAGCGAGTGTGGTGAAAGGACGACTACCTTAACTATTTCTTTTTCGCCTTCCAGATTTTGACGTCGACCCTGCTACCCTGGCTTCAAGACAAGTCAGTGTGACGTCGCAGACTTCCACGCCACTATTTGTGAGAGCCGAGCTGTAAACGAGTCATACGAGCGGCAGCGAGTGTGGTGAATGGATGACTACCTTAACTATTTCTTTTTCGCCTTCCAGATTTTGACGTCGACCCTGCTACCCTGGCTTGAAGACAACTCAGTGTGACGTCGCAGACTTCCTCGCCACTATTTCTACCGGCCGAGCTGTAAACGAGTCATACGAGCGATAGCGAGTGTGGTGAAAGGACGACTACCTTAACTATTTCTTTTTCGCCTTTCAGATTTTGACGTCGACCCTGCTACCCTGGCTTCAAGACAACTCAGAGTGACGTCGCAGACTTCCACGCCACTATTTCTGCCGGCCGAGCTGTAAACGAGTCATACGAGTGGCAGCGAGTGTGGTGAAAAGACGACTACCATAACTATTTCCTTTCCGCCTTCCAGATTTTGACGTCGACCCTGCTACCCTGGCTTCACGACAACTCAGTGTGACGTCGCAGACTTCCGCGCCACTATTTCTGCCGGCCGAGCTGTAAACGAGTCACACGAGCTGCAGCGACTGTGGTGAAAAAACACCCATCTTAACTATTTCTTTTTCGGCTTCCAGATTTTGACGTCGACCCTGCTACCCTGGCTTCAAGACAACTCAGTGTGACGTCGCACACTTCCGCGCCACAATTTCTGCCTTCCGAGCTGTAAACGAGTCACACGAGCGGCAGCGACTGTAGTGAAAATACACCCACCTTGACTATTTATTTTCAGCTTATAGATTTTGACGTCGACCCTGCTACCCTGGCTTCAAGACAACTCAGTGTGACGTCGCACACTTCCGCGCCACAATTTCTGCCTTCCGAGCTGTAAACGAGTCACACGAGCGGCAGCGACTGTAGTGAAAATACACCCACCTTGACTATTTATTTTCAGCTTATAGATTTTGACGTCGACCCTGCTTCTCTGGCTTCAAGACAACGCAATGTGACGTCGCAGACTTCCGCGCCACTATTCCTGCCGGCCGAGCTGTAAACGAGTCACACGAGCTGCAGCGACTGTGGTGAAAAAACACGCACCTTAACTATTTCTTTTTCGCCTTCCAGATTTTGACGTGGACCCTGCTACCCTGGCTTCAAGACAACGCAGTGTGACGTCGCACACTTCCGCGCCACTATTCCTGCCGTCAGAGTTGAAAACGAGTCACACGAGCGGCAGCGACTGTGGTGAAAGAACACCCACCCTAACTATTTCTTTTGCGCCTTCCAGATTTTGACGTAGACACTGCTACCCTGGCTTCAAGACAACGCAGTGTGACGTCGCAGTCTTCCGCGCCACTATTTCTGCCGGCCGAGCTGTAAACGAGTCATACGAGCGGCAGCGAGTGTGGTGAAAAGACGACTACCATGACTATTTCCTTTCCGCCTTCCAGATTTTGACGTCGACCCTGCTACCCTGGCTTCAAGACAACTCAGAGTGACGTCGCAGACTTCCACGCCACTATTTCTGCCGGCCGAGCTGTAAACGAGTCACACGAGCTGCAGCGACTGTGGGGAAAAAACACCCATCTTAACTATTTCTTTTTCGGCTTCCAGATTTTGACGTCGACCCTGCTACCCTGGCTTCAAGACAACTCAGTGTGACGTCGCACACTTCCGCGCCACAATTTCTGCCTTCCGAGCTGTAAACGAGTCACACGAGCGGCAGCGACTGTAGTGAAAATACACCCACCTTGACTATTTATTTTCGGCTTATAGATTTTGACGTCGACCCTGCTTCTCTGGCTTCAAGACAACGCAGTGTGACGTCGCAGACTTCCGCGCCACTATTCCTGCCGGCCGAGCTGTAAACGAGTCACACGAGCTGCAGCGACTGTGGTGAAAAAAGACGCACCTTAACTATTTCTTTCTCGCCTTCCAGATTTTGACGTGGACCCTGCTACCCTGGCTTCAAGACAACGCAGTGTGACGTCGCACACTTCCGCGCCACTATTCCTGCCGTCAGAGTTGTAAACGAGTCACACGAGCGGCAGCGACTGTGGTGAAAGAACACCCACCCTAACTATTTCTTTTGCGCCTTCCAGATTTTGACGTCGACACTGCTACCCTGGCTTCAAGACAACGCAGTGTGACGTCGCAGTCTTCCGCGCCACTATTTCTGCCGGCCGAGCTGTAAACGAGTCATACGAGCGGCAGCGAGTGTGGTGAAAAGACGACTACCATGACTATTTCCTTTCCGCCTTCCAGATTTTGACGTCGACACTGCTACCCTGGCTTCAAGACAACTCAGAGTGACGTCGCAGACTTCCACGCCACTATTTCTGCCGGCCGAGCTGTAAACGAGTCATACGAGCGGCAGCGAGTGTGGTGAAAAGACGACTACCATAACTATTTCCTTTCCGCCTTCCAGATTTTGACGTCGACCCTGCTACCCTGGCTTCAAGACAACTCAGTGTGACGTCGCAGACTTCCACGCCACTATTTCTGCTGGCCCAGCTGTAAACGAGTCATACGATCGGCAGCGAGTGTGGTGAAAGGACGACTACCTTTACTATTTCTTTTTCGCCTTCCAGATTTTGACGTCGACCCTGCTACCCTGGCTTCAAGACAACTCAGTGTGACGTCGCAGACTTCCACGCCACTATTTCTGACGGCCGAGCTGTAAACGAGTCATACGATCGGCAGCGAGTGTGGTGAAAGGACGACTAACTTAACTATTACTTTTTGCCTTCCAGATTTTGACGTCGACCCTGCTACCCTGGCTTGAAGACAACTCAGTGTGACGTCGCAGACTTCCTCGCCACTATTTCTACCGGCCGAGCTGTAAACGAGTCATACGAGCGATAGCGAGTGTGGTGAAAGGACGACTACCTTAACTATTTCTTTTTCGCCTTCCAGATTTTGACGTCGACCCTGCTACCCTGGCTTCAAGACAACTCAGAGTGACGTCGCAGACTTCCACGCCACTATTTCTGCCGGCCGAGCTGTAAACGAGTCATACGAGCGGCAGCGAGAGTGGTGAAAAGACGACTACCATAACTATTTCCTTTCCGCCTTCCAGATTTTGACGTCGACCCTGCTACCCTGGCTTCAAGACAACTCAGTGTGACGTCGCAGACTTCCGCGCCACTATTTCTGCCGGCCGAGCTGTAAACGAGTCACACGAGCTGCAGCGACTGTGGTGAAAAAACACCCATCTTAACTATTTCTTTTTCGGCTTCCAGATTTTGACGTCGACCCTGCTACCCTGGCTTCAAGACAACTCAGTGTGACGTCGCACACTTCCGCGCCACAATTTCTGCCTTCCGAGCTGTAAACGAGTCACACGAGCGGCAGCGACTGTAGTGAATATACACCCACCTTGACTATTTATTTTCGCCTTACAGATTTTGACGTCGACCCTGCTACCCTGGCTTCAAGACAAGTCAGTGTGACGTCGCAGACTTCCACGCCACTATTTCTGCTGGCCCAGCTGTAAACGAGTCATACGATCGGCAGCGAGTGTGGTGAAAGGACGACTACCTTTACTATTTCTTTTTCGCCTTCCAGATTTTGACGTCGACCCTGCTACCCTGGCTTCAAGACAACTCAGTGTGACGTCGCAGACTTCCACGCCACTATTTCTGACGGCCGAGCTGTAAACGAGTCATACGATCGGCAGCGAGTGTGGTGAAAGGACGACTAACTTAACTATTACTTTTTGCCTTCCAGATTTTGACGTCGACCCTGCTACCCTGGCTTGAAGACAACTCAGTGTGACGTCGCAGACTTCCTCGCCACTATTTCTACCGGCCGAGCTGTAAACGAGTCATACGAGCGATAGCGAGTGTGGTGAAAGGACGACTACCTTAACTATTTCTTTTTCGCCTTCCAGATTTTGACGTCGACCCTGCTACCCTGGCTTCAAGACAACTCAGAGTGACGTCGCAGACTTCCACGCCACTATTTCTGCCGGCCGAGCTGTAAACGAGTCATACGAGCGGCAGCGACTGTGGTGAAAAAACACCCATCTTAACTATTTCTTTTTCGGCTTCCAGATTTTGACGTCGACCCTGCTACCCTGGCTTCAAGACAACTCAGTGTGACGTCGCACACTTCCGCGCCACAATTTCTGCCTTCCGAGCTGTAAACGAGTCACACGAGCGGCAGCGACTGTAGTGAAAATACACCCACCTTGACTATTTATTTTCGGCTTATAGATTTTGACGTCGACCCTGCTTCTCTGGCTTCAAGACAACGCAGTGTGACGTCGCAGACTTCCGCGCCACTATTCCTGCCGGCCGAGCTGTAAACGAGTCACACGAGCTGCAGCGACTGTGGTGAAAAAACACGCACCTTAACTATTTCTTTCTCGCCTTCCAGATGTTGACGTGGACCCTGCTACCCTGGCTTCAAGACAACGCAGTGTGACGTCGCACACTTCCGCGCCACTATTCCTGCCGTCAGAGTTGTAAACGAGTCACACGAGCGGCAGCGACTGTGGTGAAAGAACACCCACCCTAACTATTTCTTTTGCGCCTTCCAGATTTTGACGTCGACACTGCTACCCTGGCTTCAAGACAACGCAGTGTGACGTCGCAGTCTTCCGCGCCACTATTTCTGCCGGCCGAGCTGTAAACGAGTCATACGAGCGGCAGCGAGTGTGGTGAAAAGACGACTACCATGACTATTTCCTTTCCGCCTTCCAGATTTTGACGTCGACACTGCTACCCTGGCTTCAAGACAACGCAGTGTGACGTCGCAGTCTTCCGCGCCACTATTTCTGCCGGCCGAGCTGTAAACGACTCATACCAGCGGCAGCGAGTGTGGTGAAAGGACGACTACCTTAACTATTTATTTTTCGCCTTCCAGATTTTGACGTCGACCCTGCCACACTGGCTTCAAGACAACTCAGGGTGACGTCGCAGACTTCCGCGCCACTATTTCTGCCGGCCGAGCTGTTAACGAGTCATACGAGCGGCAGCGAGTGTGGTGAAAGGACGACTACCTTAACAATTTCTTTTCGCCTTCCAGATTTTAACGTCGACCCTGCTACCCTGGCTTCAAGGCAACTCAGTGTGACGTCGCAGACTTCCACTCCACAATATCTGCCGGCCGATCTGTAAACGAGTCATACGAGTGGCAGCGAGTGTGGTGAAAGGACGACTACCTTAACTATTTCTTTTTCGCCTTCCAGATTTTGACGTCGACCCTGCTACCCTGGCTTCAAGACAAGTCAGTGTGACGTCGCACACTTCCACGCCACTATTTGTGAGAGCCGAGCTGTAAACGAGTCATACGAGCGGCAGCGAGTGTGGTGAATGGATGACTACCTTAACTATTTCTTTTTCGCCTTCCAGATTTTGACGTCGACCCTGCTACCCTGGCTTGAAGACAACTCAGTGTGACGTCGCAGACTTCCTCGCCACTATTTCTACCGGCCGAGCTGTAAACGAGTCATACGAGCGATAGCGAGTGTGGTGAAAGGACGACTACCTTAACTATTTCTTTTTCGCCTTTCAGATTTTGACGTCGACCCTGCTACCCTGGCTTCAAGACAACTCAGAGTGACGTCGCAGACTTCCACGCCACTATTTCTGCCGGCCGAGCTGTAAACGAGTCATACGAGTGGCAGCGAGTGTGGTGAAAAGACGACTACCATAACTATTTCCTTTCCGCCTTCCAGATTTTGACGTCGACCCTGCTACCCTGGCTTCACGACAACTCAGTGTGACGTCGCAGACTTCCGCGCCACTATTTCTGCCGGCCGAGCTGTAAACGAGTCACACGAGCTGCAGCGACTGTGGTGAAAAAACACCCATCTTAACTATTTCTTTTTCGGCTTCCAGATTTTGACGTCGACCCTGCTACCCTGGCTTCAAGACAACTCAGTGTGACGTCGCACACTTCCGCGCCACAATTTCTGCCTTCCGAGCTGTAAACGAGTCACACGAGCGGCAGCGACTGTAGTGAAAATACACCCACCTTGACTATTTATTTTCAGCTTATAGATTTTGACGTCGACCCTGCTTCTCTGGCTTCAAGACAACGCAGTGTGACGTCGCAGACTTCCGCGCCACTATTCCTGCCGGCCGAGCTGTAAACGAGTCACACGAGCTGCAGCGACTGTGGTGAAAAAACACGCACCTTAACTATTTCTTTTTCGCCTTCCAGATTTTGACGTGGACCCTGCTACCCTGGCTTCAAGACAACGCAGTGTGACGTCGCACACTTCCGCGCCACTATTCCTGCCGTCAGAGTTGAAAACGAGTCACACGAGCGGCAGCGACTGTGGTGAAAGAACACCCACCCTAACTATTTCTTTTGCGCCTTCCAGATTTTGACGTCGACACTGCTACCCTGGCTTCAAGACAACGCAGTGTGACGTCGCAGTCTTCCGCGCCACTATTTCTGCCGGCCGAGCTGTAAACGAGTCATACGAGCGGCAGCGAGTGTGGTGAAAAGACGACTACCATGACTATTTCCTTTCCGCCTTCCAGATTTTGACGTCGACCCTGCTACCCTGGCTTCAAGACAACTCAGAGTGACGTCGCAGACTTCCACGCCACTATTTCTGCCGGCCGAGCTCTAAACGAGTCATACGAGCGGCAGCGAGTGTGGTGAAAGGACGACTACCTTAACTATTTCTTTTTCGCCTTCCAGATTTTGACGTCGACCCTGCTACCCTGGCTTCAAGACAACTCAGTGTGAAGTCGCAGACTTCCGCGGCACTATTTCTGCCGGCCGAGTTGTAAACGAGTCACACGAGCGGCAGCGACTGTAGTGAAAAAACACCCACCTTAACTATTTCTTTTTCGCCTTCCAGATTTTGACGTCGACCCTGCTACCCTGGCTTCAAGACAACTCAGTGTGACTCGCAGACTTCCGCGCCACTATTTCTGCCGGCCGAATGTAAACGAGTCATACGAGCGGCAGCGATTGTGGTGAAAGGACGACTACCTTAACTGTTTCTTTTTCGCCTCCCAGATTTTCACGTCGACCCTGCTACTCTGGCTTCAAGACAGCTCAGTGTGACGTCGCAGACTTCCGCGCTATTATTTCTGCTGGCCGAGCTGTAAACGAGTCATACGAGCGGCGGCGAGTGTGGTGAAAGGACGACTACCTTAACTATACTTTTTCGCCTTCCAGATTTTGACGTCGACCCTGCTACCCTGGCTTCAAGACAACTCAGTGTGACGTCGCACACTTCCGCGCCACAATTTCTGCCTTCCGAGCTGTAAACGAGTCACACGAGCGGCAGCGACTGTAGTGAATATACACCCACCTTGACTATTTATTTTCGCCTTACAGATTTTGACGTCGACCCTGCTACCCTGGCTTCAAGACAAGTCAGTGTGACGTCGCAGACTTCCACGCCACTATTTCTGCTGGCCCAGCTGTAAACGAGTCATACGATCGGCAGCGAGTGTGGTGAAAGGACGACTACCTTTACTATTTCTTTTTCGCCTTCCAGATTTTGACGTCGACCCTGCTACCCTGGCTTCAAGACAACTCAGAGTGACGTCGCAGACTTCCACGCCACTATTTCTGCCGGCCGAGCTGTAAACGAGTCATACGAGCGGCAGCGAGTGTGGTGAAAAGACGACTACCATAACTATTTCCTTTCCGCCTTCCAGATTTTGACGTCGACACTGCTACCCTGGCTTCAAGACAACTCAGTGTGACGTCGCAGACTTCCGCGCCACTATTTCTGCCGGCCGAGCTGTAAACGAGTCACACGAGCTGCAGCGACTGTGGTGAAAAAACACCCATCTTAACTATTTCTTTTTCGGCTTCCAGATTTTGACGTCGACCCTGCTACCCTGGCTTCAAGACAACTCAGTGTGACGTCGCACACTTCCGCGCCACAATTTCTGCCTTCCGAGCTGTAAACGAGTCACACGAGCGGCAGCGACTGTAGTGAAAATACACCCACCTTGACTATTTATTTTCGGCTTATAGATTTTGACGTCGACACTGCTACCCTGGCTTCAAGACAACTCAGAGTGACGTCGCAGACTTCCTCGCCACTATTTCTACCGGCCGAGCTGTAAACGAGTCATACGAGCGATAGCGAGTGTGGTGAAAAGACGACTACCATAACTATTTCCTTTCCGCCTTCCAGATTTTGACGTCGACACTGCTACCCTGGCTTCAAGACAACGCAGTGTGACGTCGCAGACTTCCGCGCCACTATTCCTGCCGGCCGAGCTGTAAACGAGTCACACGAGCTGCAGCGACTGTGGTGAAAAAAGACGCACCTTAACTATTTCTTTCTCGCCTTCCAGATTTTGACGTGGACCCTGCTACCCTGGCTTCAAGACAACGCAGTGTGACGTCGCACACTTCCGCGCCACTATTCCTGCCGTCAGAGTTGTAAACGAGTCACACGAGCGGCAGCGACTGTGGTGAAAGAACACCCACCCTAACTATTTCTTTTGCGCCTTCCAGATTTTGACGTCGACACTGCTACCCTGGCTTCAAGACAACGCAGTGTGACGTCGCAGTCTTCCGCGCCACTATTTCTGCCGGCCGAGCTGTAAACGAGTCATACGAGCGGCAGCGAGTGTGGTGAAAGGACGACTACCTTTACTATTTCTTTTTCGCCTTCCAGATTTTGACGTCGACCCTGCTACCCTGGCTTCAAGACAACGCAGTGTGACGTCGCACACTTCCGCGCCACTATTCCTGCCGTCAGAGTTGTAAACGAGTCACACGAGCGGCAGCGACTGTGGTGAAAGAACACCCACCCTAACTATTTCTTTTGCGCCTTCCAGATTTTGACGTCGACACTGCTACCCTGGCTTCAAGACAACTCAGAGTGACGTCGCAGACTTCCACGCCACTATTTCTGCCGGCCGAGCTGTAAACGAGTCATACGAGCGGCAGCGAGTGTGGTGAAAGGACGACTACCTTTACTATTTCTTTTTCGCCTTCCAGATTTTGACGTCGACCCTGCTACCCTGGCTTCAAGACAACGCAGTGTGACGTCGCACACTTCCGCGCCACTATTCCTGCCGTCAGAGTTGTAAACGAGTCACACGAGCGGCAGCGACTGTGGTGAAAGAACACCCACCCTAACTATTTCTTTTGCGCCTTCCAGATTTTGACGTCGACACTGCTACCCTGGCTTCAAGACAACTCAGAGTGACGTCGCAGACTTCCACGCCACTATTTCTGCCGGCCGAGCTGTAAACGAGTCATACGAGCGGCAGCGAGTGTGGTGAAAAGACGACTACCATAACTATTTCCTTTCCGCCTTCCAGATTTTGACGTCGACCCTGCTACCCTGGCTTCAAGACAACTCAGTGTGACGTCGCAGACTTCCACGCCACTATTTCTGCTGGCCCAGCTGTAAACGAGTCATACGATCGGCAGCGAGTGTGGTGAAAGGACGACTACCTTTACTATTTCTTTTTCGCCTTCCAGATTTTGACGTCGACCCTGCTACCCTGGCTTCAAGACAACTCAGTGTGACGTCGCAGACTTCCACGCCACTATTTCTGACGGCCGAGCTGTAAACGAGTCATACGATCGGCAGCGAGTGTGGTGAAAGGACGACTAACTTAACTATTACTTTTTGCCTTCCAGATTTTGACGTCGACCCTGCTACCCTGGCTTGAAGACAACTCAGTGTGACGTCGCAGACTTCCTCGCCACTATTTCTACCGGCCGAGCTGTAAACGAGTCATACGAGCGATAGCGAGTGTGGTGAAAGGACGACTACCTTAACTATTTCTTTTTTGCCTTCCAGATTTTGACGTCGACCCTGCTACCCTGGCTTCAAGACAACTCAGAGTGACGTCGCAGACTTCCTCGCCACTATTTCTGCCGGCCGAGCTGTAAACGAGTCATACGAGCGGCAGCGAGTGTGGTGAAAAGACGACTACCATAACTATTTCCTTTCCGCCTTCCAGATTTTGACGTCGACCCTGCTACCCTGGCTTCAAGACAACTCAGTGTGACGTCGCAGACTTCCGCGCCACTATTTCTGCCGGCCGAGCTGTAAACGAGTCACACGAGCTGCAGCGACTGTGGTGAAAAAACACCCATCTTAACTATTTCTTTTTCGGCTTCCAGATTTTGACGTCGACCCTGCTACCCTGGCTTCAAGACAACTCAGTGTGACGTCGCACACTTCCGCGCCACAATTTCTGCCTTCCGAGCTGTAAACGAGTCACACGAGCGGCAGCGACTGTAGTGAATATACACCCACCTTGACTATTTATTTTCGCCTTACAGATTTTGACGTCGACCCTGCTACCCTGGCTTCAAGACAAGTCAGTGTGACGTCGCAGACTTCCACGCCACTATTTCTGCTGGCCCAGCTGTAAACGAGTCATACGATCGGCAGCGAGTGTGGTGAAAGGACGACTACCTTTACTATTTCTTTTTCGCCTTCCAGATTTTGACGTCGACCCTGCTACCCTGGCTTCAAGACAACTCAGTGTGACGTCGCAGACTTCCACGCCACTATTTCTGACGGCCGAGCTGTAAACGAGTCATACGATCGGCAGCGAGTGTGGTGAAAGGACGACTAACTTAACTATTACTTTTTGCCTTCCAGATTTTGACGTCGACCCTGCTACCCTGGCTTGAAGACAACTCAGTGTGACGTCGCAGACTTCCTCGCCACTATTTCTACCGGCCGAGCTGTAAACGAGTCATACGAGCGATAGCGAGTGTGGTGAAAGGACGACTACCTTAACTATTTCTTTTTCGCCTTCCAGATTTTGACGTCGACCCTGCTACCCTGGCTTCAAGACAACTCAGAGTGACGTCGCAGACTTCCACGCCACTATTTCTGCCGGCCGAGCTGTAAACGAGTCATACGAGCGGCAGCGACTGTGGTGAAAAAACACCCATCTTAACTATTTCTTTTTCGGCTTCCAGATTTTGACGTCGACCCTGCTACCCTGGCTTCAAGACAACTCAGTGTGACGTCGCAGACTTCCACGCCACTATTCCTGCCGGCCGAGCTGTAAACGAGTCACACGAGCGGCAGCGACTGTAGTGAAAATACACCCACCTTGACTATTTATTTTCGGCTTATAGATTTTGACGTCGACCCTGCTTCTCTGGCTTCAAGACAACGCAGTGTGACGTCGCAGACTTCCGCGCCACTATTCCTGCCGGCCGAGCTGTAAACGAGTCACACGAGCTGCAGCGACTGTGGTGAAAAAACACGCACCTTAACTATTTCTTTCTCGCCTTCCAGATGTTGACGTGGACCCTGCTACCCTGGCTTCAAGACAACGCAGTGTGACGTCGCACACTTCCGCGCCACTATTCCTGCCGTCAGAGTTGTAAACGAGTCACACGAGCGGCAGCGACTGTGGTGAAAGAACACCCACCCTAACTATTTCTTTTGCGCCTTCCAGATTTTGACGTCGACACTGCTACCCTGGCTTCAAGACAACGCAGTGTGACGTCGCAGTCTTCCGCGCCACTATTTCTGCCGGCCGAGCTGTAAACGAGTCATACGAGCGGCAGCGAGTGTGGTGAAAAGACGACTACCATGACTATTTCCTTTCCGCCTTCCAGATTTTGACGTCGACACTGCTACCCTGGCTTCAAGACAACGCAGTGTGACGTCGCAGTCTTCCGCGCCACTATTTCTGCCGGCCGAGCTGTAAACGAGTCATACGAGCGGCAGCGAGTGTGGTGAAAAGACGACTACCATAACTATTTCCTTTCCGCCTTCCAGATTTTGACGTCGACCCTGCTACCCTGGCTTCAAGAGAACTCAGTGTGACGTCGCAGACTTCCGCGGCACTATTTCTGCCGGCCGAGCTGTAAACGAGTCACACGAGCGGCAGCGACTGTAGTGAAAAAACACCCACCTTAACTATTTCTTTTTCGCCTTCCAGATTTTGACGTCGACCCTGCTACCCTGGCTTCAAGACAAGTCAGTGTGACGTCGCAGACTTCCACGCCACTATTTCTGCTGGCCCAGCTGTAAACGAGTCATACGATCGGCAGCGAGTGTGGTGAAAGGACGACTACCTTTACTATTTCTTTTTCGCCTTCCAGATTTTGACGTCGACCCTGCTACCCTGGCTTCAAGGCAACTCAGTGTGACGTCGCAGACTTCCACGCCACTATTTCTGACGGCCGAGCTGTAAACGAGTCATACGATCGGCAGCGAGTGTGGTGAAAGGACGACTAACTGAACTATTACTTTTTGCCTTCCAGATTTTGACGTCGACCCTGCTACCCTGGCTTGAAGACAACTCAGTGTGACGTCGCAGACTTCCTCGCCACTATTTCTACCGGCCGAGCTGTAAACGAGTCATACGAGCGATAGCGAGTGTGGTGAAAGGACGACTACCTTAACTATTTCTTTTTCGCCTTCCAGATTTTGACGTCGACCCTGCTACCCTGGCTTCAAGACAACTCAGTGTGACGTCGCAGACTTCCACGCCACTATTTCTGACGGCCGAGCTGTAAACGAGTCATACGATCGGCAGCGAGTGTGGTGAAAGGACGACTAACTTAACTATTACTTTTTGCCTTCCAGATTTTGACGTCGACCCTGCTACCCTGGCTTGAAGACAACTCAGTGTGACGTCGCAGACTTCCTCGCCACTATTTCTACCGGCCGAGCTGTAAACGAGTCATACGAGCGATAGCGAGTGTGGTGAAAGGACGACTACCTTAACTATTTCTTTTTCGCCTTCCAGATTTTGACGTCGACCCTGCTTCTCTGGCTTCAAGACAACTCAGGGTGACGTCGCAGACTTCCACGCCACTATTTCTGCCGGCCGAGCTGTAAACGAGTCACACGAGCGGCAGCGACTGTAGTGAAAATACACCCACCTTGACTATTTATTTTCGGCTTATAGATTTTGACGTCGACCCTGCTACCCTGGCTTCAAGACAACTCAGTGTGACGTCGCAGACTTCCGCGCCACTATTTCTGACGGCCGAGCTGTAAACGAGTCATACGATCGGCAGCGAGTGTGGTGAAAGGACGACTAACTTAACTATTACTTTTTGCCTTCCAGATTTTGACGTCGACCCTGCTTCTCTGGCTTCAAGACAACTCAGGGTGACGTCGCAGACTTCCACGCCACTATTTCTGCTGGCCCAGCTGTAAACGAGTCATACGATCGGCAGCGAGTGTGGTGAAAGGACGACTACCTTTACTATTTCTTTTTCGCCTTCCAGATTTTGACGTCGACCCTGCTACCCTGGCTTCAAGGCAACTCAGTGTGACGTCGCAGACTTCCACGCCACTATTTCTGACGGCCGAGCTGTAAACGAGTCATACGATCGGCAGCGAGTGTGGTGAAAGGACGACTACCTTAACTATTTCTTTTTCGCCTTCCAGATTTTGACGTCGACCCTGCTTCTCTGGCTTCAAGACAACTCAGGGTGACGTCGCAGACTTCCACGCCACTATTTCTGCCGGCCGAGCTGTAAACGAGTCACACGAGCGGCAGCGACTGTAGTGAAAATACACCCACCTTGACTATTTATTTTCGGCTTATAGATTTTGACGTCGACCCTGCTACCCTGGCTTCAAGACAACTCAGTGTGACGTCGCAGACTTCCGCGCCACTATTTCTGACGGCCGAGCTGTAAACGAGTCATACGATCGGCAGCGAGTGTGGTGAAAGGACGACTAACTTAACTATTACTTTTTGCCTTCCAGATTTTGACGTCGACCCTGCTTCTCTGGCTTCAAGACAACTCAGTGTGACGTCGCAGACTTCCACGCCACTATTTCTGCTGGCCCAGCTGTAAACGAGTCATACGATCGGCAGCGAGTGTGGTGAAAGGACGACTACCTTTACTATTTCTTTTTCGCCTTCCAGATTTTGACGTCAAACCTGCTACCCTGGCTTCAAGGCAACTCAGTGTGACGTCGCAGACTTCCACGCCACTATTTCTGACGGCCGAGCTGTAAACGAGTCATACGATCGGCAGCGAGTGTGGTGAAAGGACGACTAACTTAACTATTACTTTTTGCCTTCCAGATTTTGACGTCGACCCTGCTACCCTGGCTTGAAGACAACTCAGTGTGACGTCGCAGACTTCCTCGCCACTATTTCTACCGGCCGAGCTGTAAACGAGTCATACGAGCGATAGCGAGTGTGGTGAAAGGACGACTACCTTAACTATTTCTTTTTCGCCTTCCAGATTTTGACGTCGACCCTGCTACCCTGGCTTCAAGACAACTCAGTGTGACGTCGCAGACTTCCACGCCACTATTTCTGACGGCCGAGCTGTAAACGAGTCATACGATCGGCAGCGAGTGTGGTGAAAGGACGACTAACTTAACTATTACTTTTTGCCTTCCAGATTTTGACGTCGACCCTGCTACCCTGGCTTGAAGACAACTCAGGGTGACGTCGCTGACTTCCACGCCACTATTTCTGCCGGCCGAGCTGTAAACGAGTCACACGAGCGGCAGCGACTGTAGTGAAAATACACCCACCTTGACTATTTATTTTCGGCTTATAGATTTTGACGTCGACCCTGCTACCCTGGCTTCAAGACAACTCAGGGTGACGTCGCAGACTTCCTCGCCACTATTTCTACCGGCCGAGCTGTAAACGAGTCATACGAGCGATAGCGAGTGTGGTGAAAGGACGACTACCTTAACTATTTCTTTTTCGCCTTCCAGATTTTGACGTCGACCCTGCTTCTCTGGCTTCAAGACAACGCAGTGTGACGTCGCAGACTTCCGCGCCACTATTTCTACCGGCCGAGCTGTAAACGAGTCATACGAGCGATAGCGAGTGTGGTGAAAGGACGACTACCTTAACTATTTCTTTTTCGCCTTCCAGATTTTGACGTCGACCCTGCTTCTCTGGCTTCAAGACAACGCAGTGTGACGTCGCAGACTTCCGCGCCACTATTCCTGCCGGCCGAGCTGTAAACGAGTCACACGAGCGGCAGCGACTGTAGTGAAAATACACCCACCTTGACTATTTATTTTCGGCTTATAGATTTTGACGTCGACCCTGCTACCCTGGCTTCAAGACAACTCAGGGTGACGTCGCAGACTTCCACGCCACTATTTCTGCCGGCCGAGCTGTAAACGAGTCACACGAGCGGCAGCGACTGTAGTGAAAATACACCCACCTTGACTATTTATTTTCGGCTTATAGATTTTGACGTCGACCCTGCTTCTCTGGCTTCAAGACAACGCAGTGTGACGTCGCAGACTTCCGCGCCACTATTCCTGCCGGCCGAGCTGTAAACGAGTCACACGAGCTGCAGCGACTGTGGTGAAAAAACACGCACCTTAACTATTTCTTTCTCGCCTTCCAGATGTTGACGTGGACCCTGCTACCCTGGCTTCAAGACAACGCAGTGTGACGTCGCACACTTCCGCGCCACTATTCCTGCCGTCAGAGTTGTAAACGAGTCACACGAGCGGCAGCGACTGTGGTGAAAGAACACCCACCCTAACTATTTCTTTTGCGCCTTCCAGATTTTGACGTCGACACTGCTACCCTGGCTTCAAGACAACGCAGTGTGACGTCGCAGTCTTCCGCGCCACTATTTCTGCCGGCCGAGCTGTAAACGAGTCATACGAGCGGCAGCGAGTGTGGTGAAAAGACGACTACCATGACTATTTCCTTTCCGCCTTCCAGATTTTGACGTCGACACTGCTACCCTGGCTTCAAGACAACTCAGAGTGACGTCGCAGACTTCCACGCCACTATTTCTGCCGGCCGAGCTGTAAACGAGTCATACGAGCGGCAGCGAGTGTGGTGAAAAGACGACTACCATAACTATTTCCTTTCCGCCTTCCAGATTTTGACGTCGACCCTGCTACCCTGGCTTCAAGAGAACTCAGTGTGACGTCGCAGACTTCCGCGGCACTATTTCTGCCGGCCGAGCTGTAAACGAGTCACACGAGCGGCAGCGACTGTAGTGAAAAAACACCCACCTTAACTATTTCTTTTTCGCCTTCCAGATTTTGACGTCGACCCTGCTACCCTGGCTTCAAGACAACTCAGTGTGACTCGCAGACTTCCGCGCCACTATTTCTGCCGGCCGAGCTGTAAACGACTCATACGAGCGGCAGCGAGTGTGGTGAAAGGACGACTACCTTAACTATTTATTTTTCGCCTTCCAGATTTTGACGTCGACCCTGCCACACTGGCTTCAAGACAACTCAGGGTGACGTCGCAGACTTCCGCGCCACTATTTCTGCCGGCCGAGCTGTTAACGAGTCATACGAGCGGCAGCGAGTGTGGTGAAAGGACGACTACCTTAACAATTTCTTTTCGCCTTCCAGATTTTAACGTCGACCCTGCTACCCTGGCTTCAAGGCAACTCAGTGTGACGTCGCAGACTTCCACTCCACTATATCTGCCGGCCGGGCTGTAAACGAGTCATACGAGCGGCAGCGAGTGTAGGTGAACGGACGACTACCTTAACTATTTCTTTTTCGCCTTCCAGATTTTGACGTCGACCTTGCTACAATGGCTTCAAGACAAGTCAGTGTGACTCGCAGACTTCCACGCCACTATTTCTGCCGGCCGAGCTGTAAACGAGTCATACGAGCGTCAGCGAGTGTGGTGAAAGTACGACTACCTTAACTATTTATTTTCGCCTTACAGATTTTGACGTCGACGCTGCTACCCTGGCTTCAAGACAAGTCAGTGTGACGTCGCAGACTTCCACGCCACTATTTCTGCCGGCCGAGCTGTAAACGAGTCATACGAGCGGCAGCGAGTGTGGTGAAAGGACGACTACCTTAACTGTCTTTTTCGCCTTCCTGATTTTGACGTCGACCCTGCTACCCTGGCTTCAAGACAATTCAGTGTGACGTCGCAAACTTCCACGCCACTATTTCTGCCGGCCAAGCTCTAAACGAGTCATACGAGCGGCAGCGAGTGTGGTGAAAGGACGACTACCTTAACTATTTCTTTTTCGCCTTCCAGATTTTGACGTCGACCCTGCTACCCTGGCTTCAAGACAACCCAGTGTGACGTCGCAGACTTCCACGCCACTATTTCTGCCGGCCGAGCTCTAAACGAGTCATACGAGCGGCAGCGAGTGTGGTGAAAGGACGACTACCTTAACTATTTCTTTTTCGCCTTCCAGATTTTGACGTCGACCCTGCTACCCTGGCTTCAAGACCACTCAGTGTGACTCGCAGACTTCCACGCCACTATTTCTGCCGGCCGAGCTGTAAACGAGTCCTACGAGCGGCAGCGAGTGTGGTGAAAGTACGACTACCTTAACTATTTATTTTCGCCTTACAGATTTTGACGTCGACGCTGCTACCCTGGCTTCAAGACAAGTCAGTGTGACGTCGCAGACTTCCACGCCACTATTTCTGCCGGCCGAGCTCTAAACGAGTCATACGAGCGGCAGCGAGTGTGGTGAAAGGACGACTACCTTAACTATTTCTTTTTCGCCATCCAGATTTTGACGTCGACCCTGCTACCCTGGCTTCAAGACAACTCAGTGTGAAGTCGCAGACTTCCACGCCACTATTTCTGCCGGCCGAGCTGTAAACGAGTCATACGAGCGGCAGCGAGTGTGGTGAAAGTACGACTACCTTAACTATTTATTTTCGCCTTACAGATTTTGACGTCGACGCTGCTACCCTGGCTTCAAGACAAGTCAGTGTGACGTCGCAGACTTCCACGCCACTATTTCTGCCGGCCGAGCTGTAAACGAGTCACACGAGCGGCAGCGACTGTAGTGAAAATACACCCACCTTGACTATTTATTTTCGGCTTATAGATTTTGACGTCGACCCTGCTACCCTGGCTTCAAGACAACTCAGGGTGACGTCGCAGACTTCCACGCCACTATTTCTGCCGGCCGAGCTGTAAACGAGTCACACGAGCGGCAGCGACTGTAGTGAAAATACACCCACCTTGACTATTTATTTTCGGCTTATAGATTTTGACGTCGACCCTGCTTCTCTGGCTTCAAGACAACGCAGTGTGACGTCGCAGACTTCCGCGCCACTATTCCTGCCGGCCGAGCTGTAAACGAGTCACACGAGCGGCAGCGACTGTAGTGAAAATACACCCACCTTGACTATTTATTTTCGGCTTATAGATTTTGACGTCGACCCTGCTACCCTGGCTTCAAGACAACTCAGGGTGACGTCGCAGACTTCCACGCCACTATTTCTGCCGGCCGAGCTGTAAACGAGTCACACGAGCGGCAGCGACTGTAGTGAAAATACACCCACCTTGACTATTTATTTTCGGCTTATAGATTTTGACGTCGACCCTGCTTCTCTGGCTTCAAGACAACGCAGTGTGACGTCGCAGACTTCCGCGCCACTATTCCTGCCGGCCGAGCTGTAAACGAGTCACACGAGCTGCAGCGACTGTGGTGAAAAAACACGCACCTTAACTATTTCTTTCTCGCCTTCCAGATGTTGACGTGGACCCTGCTACCCTGGCTTCAAGACAACGCAGTGTGACGTCGCACACTTCCGCGCCACTATTCCTGCCGTCAGAGTTGTAAACGAGTCACACGAGCGGCAGCGACTGTGGTGAAAGAACACCCACCCTAACTATTTCTTTTGCGCCTTCCAGATTTTGACGTCGACACTGCTACCCTGGCTTCAAGACAACGCAGTGTGACGTCGCAGTCTTCCGCGCCACTATTTCTGCCGGCCGAGCTGTAAACGAGTCATACGAGCGGCAGCGAGTGTGGTGAAAAGACGACTACCATGACTATTTCCTTTCCGCCTTCCAGATTTTGACGTCGACCCTGCTACCCTGGCTTCAAGACAACTCAGAGTGACGTCGCAGACTTCCACGCCACTATTTCTGCCGGCCGAGCTGTAAACGAGTCATACGAGCGGCAGCGAGTGTGGTGAAAAGACGACTACCATAACTATTTCCTTTCCGCCTTCCAGATTTTGACGTCGACACTGCTACCCTGGCTTCAAGACAACTCAGAGTGACGTCGCAGACTTCCACGCCACTATTTCTGCCGGCCGAGCTGTAAACGAGTCATACGAGCGGCAGCGAGTGTGGTGAAAAGACGACTACCATAACTATTTCCTTTCCGCCTTCCAGATTTTGACGTCGACCCTGCTACCCTGGCTTCAAGAGAACTCAGTGTGACGTCGCAGACTTCCGCGGCACTATTTCTGCCGGCCGAGCTGTAAACGAGTCACACGAGCGGCAGCGACTGTAGTGAAAAAACACCCACCTTAACTATTTCTTTTTCGCCTTCCAGATTTTGACGTCGACCCTGCTACCCTGGCTTCAAGACAACTCAGTGTGACTCGCAGACTTCCGCGCCACTATTTCTGCCGGCCGAGCTGTAAACGACTCATACGAGCGGCAGCGAGTGTGGTGAAAGGACGACTACCTTAACTATTTATTTTTCGCCTTCCAGATTTTGACGTCGACCCTGCCACACTGGCTTCAAGACAACTCAGGGTGACGTCGCAGACTTCCGCGCCACTATTTCTGCCGGCCGAGCTGTTAACGAGTCATACGAGCGGCAGCGAGTGTGGTGAAAGGACGACTACCTTAACAATTTCTTTTCGCCTTCCAGATTTTAACGTCGACCCTGCTACCCTGGCTTCAAGGCAACTCAGTGTGACGTCGCAGACTTCCACTCCACTATATCTGCCGGCCGGGCTGTAAACGAGTCATACGAGCGGCAGCGAGTGTAGGTGAACGGACGACTACCTTAACTATTTCTTTTTCGCCTTCCAGATTTTGACGTCGACCTTGCTACAATGGCTTCAAGACAAGTCAGTGTGACTCGCAGACTTCCACGCCACTATTTCTGCCGGCCGAGCTGTACACGAGTCATACGAGCGTCAGCGAGTGTGGTGAAAGTACGACTACCTTAACTATTTATTTTCGCCTTACAGATTTTGACGTCGACGCTGCTACCCTGGCTTCAAGACAAGTCAGTGTGACGTCGCAGACTTCCACGCCACTATTTCTGCCGGCCGAGCTGTAAACGAGTCATACGAGCGGCAGCGAGTGTGGTGAAAGGACGACTACCTTAACTGTCTTTTTCGCCTTCCTGATTTTGACGTCGACCCTGCTACCCTGGCTTCAAGACAATTCAGTGTGACGTCGCAAACTTCCACGCCACTATTTCTGCCGGCCAAGCTCTAAACGAGTCATACGAGCGGCAGCGAGTGTGGTGAAAGGACGACTACCTTAACTATTTCTTTTTCGCCTTCCAGATTTTGACGTCGACCCTGCTACCCTGGCTTCAAGACAACCCAGTGTGACGTCGCAGACTTCCACGCCACTATTTCTGCCGGCCGAGCTCTAAACGAGTCATACGAGCGGCAGCGAGTGTGGTGAAAGGACGACTACCTTAACTATTTCTTTTTCGCCTTCCAGATTTTGACGTCGACCCTGCTACCCTGGCTTCAAGACCACTCAGTGTGACTCGCAGACTTCCACGCCACTATTTCTGCCGGCCGAGCTGTAAACGAGTCCTACGAGCGGCAGCGAGTGTGGTGAAAGTACGACTACCTTAACTATTTATTTTCGCCTTACAGATTTTGACGTCGACGCTGCTACCCTGGCTTCAAGACAAGTCAGTGTGACGTCGCAGACTTCCACGCCACTATTTCTGCCGGCCGAGCTCTAAACGAGTCATACGAGCGGCAGCGAGTGTGGTGAAAGGACGACTACCTTAACTATTTCTTTTTCGCCATCCAGATTTTGACGTCGACCCTGCTACCCTGGCTTCAAGACAACTCAGTGTGAAGTCGCAGACTTCCACGCCACTATTTCTGCCGGCCGAGCTGTAAACGAGTCATACGAGCGGCAGCGAGTGTGGTGAAAGTACGACTACTTAACTATTTATTTTCGCCTTACAGATTTTGACGTCGACGCTGCTACCCTGGCTTCAAGACAAGTCAGTGTGACGTCGCAGACTTCCACGCCACTATTTCTGCCGGCCGAGCTGTAAACGAGTCATACGAGCGGCAGCGAGTGTGGTGAAAGGACGACTACCTTAACTGTCTTTTTCGCCTTCCAGATTTTGACGTCGACCCTGCTACCCTGGCTTCAAGACAATTCAGTGTGACGTCGCAAACTTCCACGCCACTATTTCTGCCGGCCAAGCTCTAAACGAGTCATACGAGCGGCAGTGAGTGTGGTGAAAGGACGACTACCTTAACTATTTCTTTTTCGCCTTCCAGATTTTGACGTCGACCCTGCTACCCTGGCTTCAAGACAACCCAGTGTGACGTCGCAGACGTCCACGCCACTATTTCTGCCGGCCGAGCTCTAAACGAGTCATACGAGCGGCAGCGAGTGTGGTGAAAGGACGACTACCTTAACTATTTCTTTTTCGCCTTCCAGATTTTGACGTCGACCCTGCTACCCTGGCTTCAAGACAACTCAGTGTGACGTCGCACACTTCCGCGCCACTATTTCTGCCGGCCGAGCTGTAAACGAGTCACACGAGCGGCAGCGACTGTGGAGAAGGGTCGCCCACCTCAAATATTTCTTTTTCGCCTTTCAGATTTTGACGTCTACCCTGCTACCCTGGCTTCAAGAAAAGTCAGTGTGACGTCGCAGACTTCCACGCCACTATTTCTGCCGGCCGAGCTGTAAACGAGTCATACGAGCGGCAACGAGTGTGGTGAAAGGACGACTACCTTAACTGTCTTTTTCGCCTTCCAGATTTTGACGTCGACCCTGCTACCCTGGCTTCAAGACAATTCAGTGTGACGTCGCAAACTTCCACGCCACTATTTCTGCCGGCCAAGCTCTAAACGAGTCATACGAGCGGCAGCGAGTGTGGTGAAAGGACGACTACCTTAACTATTTCTTTTTCGCCTTCCAGATTTTGACGTCGACCCTGCTACCCTGGCTTCAAGACAACCCAGTGTGACGTCGCAGACTTCCACGCCACTATTTCTGCCGGCCGAGCTCTAAACGAGTCATACGAGCGGCAGCGAGTGTGGTGAAAGGACGACTACCTTAACTATTTCTTTTTCGCCTTCCAGATTTTGACGTCGACCCTGCTACCCTGGCTTCAAGACCACTCAGTGTGACTCGCAGACTTCCACGCCACTATTTCTGCCGGCCGAGCTGTAAACGAGTCATACGAGCGGCAGCGAGTGTGGTGAAAGTACGACTGCCTTAACTATTTATTTTCGCCTTACAGATTTTGACGTCGACGCTGCTACCCTGACTTCAAGACAAGTCAGTGTGACGTCGCAGACTTCCACGCCACTATTTCTGCCGGCCGAGCTCTAAACGAGTCATACGAGCGGCAGCGAGTGTGGTGAAAGGACGACTACCTTAACTATTTCTTTTTCGCCATCCAGATTTTGACGTCGACCCTGCTACCCTGGCTTCAAGACAACTCAGTGTGAAGTCGCAGACTTCCACGCCACTATTTCTGCCGGCCGAGCTGTAAACGAGTCATACGAGCGGCAGCGAGTGTGGTGAAAGTACGACTACCTTAACTATTTATTTTCGCCTTACAGATTTTGACGTCGACGCTGCTACCCTGGCTTCAAGACAAGTCAGTGTGACGTCGCAGACTTCCACGCCACTATTTCTGCCGGCCGAGCTGTAAACGAGTCATACGAGCGGCAGCGAGTGTGGTGAAAGGACGACTACCTTAACTGTCTTTTTCGCCTTCCAGATTTTGACGTCGACCCTGCTACCCTGGCTTCAAGACAATTCAGTGTGACGTCGCAAACTTCCACGCCACTATTTCTGCCGGCCAAGCTCTAAACGAGTCATACGAGCGGCAGTGAGTGTGGTGAAAGGACGACTACCTTAACTATTTCTTTTTCGCCTTCCAGATTTTGACGTCGACCCTGCTACCCTGGCTTCAAGACAATTCAGTGTGAGGTCGCAAACTTCCACGCCAATATTTCTGCCGGCCAAGCTCTAAACGAGTCATACGAGCGGCAGCGAGTGTGGTGAAAGGACGACTACCTTAACTATTTCTTTTTCGCCTTCCAGATTTTGACGTCGACCCTGCTACCCTGGCTTCAAGACAACCCAGTGTGACGTCGCAGACTTCCACGCCACTATTTCTGCCGGCCGAGCTCTAAACGAGTCATACGAGGGGCAGCGAGTGTGGTGAAAGGACGACTACCTTAACTATTTCTTTTTCGCCTTCCAGATTTTGACGTCGACCCTGCTACCCTGGCTTCAAGACAACCCAGTGTGACGTCGCAGACGTCCACGCCACTATTTCTGCCGGCCGAGCTCTAAACGAGTCATACGAGCGGCAGCGAGTGTGGTGAAAGGACGACTACCTTAACTATTTCTTTTTCGCCTTCCAGATTTTGACGTCGACCCTGCTACCCTGGCTTCAAGACAACTCAGTGTGACGTCGCACACTTCCGCGCCACTATTTCTGCCGGCCGAGCTGTAAACGAGTCACACGAGCGGCAGCGACTGTGGAGAAGGGTCGCCCACCTCAAATATTTCTTTTTCGCCTTTCAGATTTTGACGTCTACCCTGCTACCCTGGCTTCAAGACAAGTCAGTGTGACGTCGCAGACTTCCACGCCACTATTTCTGCCGGCCGAGCTGTAAACGAGTCATACGAGCGGCAGCGAGTGTGGTGAAAGGACGACTACCTTAACTGTCTTTTTCGCCTTCCAGATTTTGACGTCGACCCTGCTACCCTGGCTTCAAGACAATTCAGTGTGACGTCGCAAACTTCCACGCCACTATTTCTGCCGGCCAAGCTCTAAACGAGTCATACGAGCGGCAGCGAGTGTGGTGAAAGGACGACTACCTTAACTATTTCTTTTTCGCCTTCCAGATTTTGACGTCGACCCTGCTACCCTGGCTTCAAGACAACCCAGTGTGACGTCGCAGACTTCCACGCCACTATTTCTGCCGGCCGAGCTCTAAACGAGTCATACGAGCGGCAGCGAGTGTGGTGAAAGGACGACTACCTTAACTATTTCTTTTTCGCCTTCCAGATTTTGACGTCGACCCTGCTACCCTGGCTTCAAGACCACTCAGTGTGACTCGCAGACTTCCACGCCACTATTTCTGCCGGCCGAGCTGTAAACGAGTCATACGAGCGGCAGCAAGTGTGGTGAAAGTACGACTACCTTAACTATTTATTTTCGCCTTACAGATTTTGACGTCGACGCTGCTACCCTGGCTTCAAGACAAGTCAGTGTGACGTCGCAGACTTCCACGCCACTATTTCTGCCGGCCGAGCTCTAAACGAGTCATACGAGCGGCAGCGAGTGTGGTGAAAGGACGACTACCTTAACTATTTCTTTTTCGCCATCCAGATTTTGACGTCGACCCTGCTACCCTGGCTTCAAGACAACTCAGTGTGAAGTCGCAGACTTCCACGCCACTATTTCTGCCGGCCGAGCTGTAAACGAGTCATACGAGCGGCAGCGAGTGTGGTGAAAGTACGACTACCTTAACTATTTATTTTCGCCTTACAGATTTTGACGTCGACGCTGCTACCCTGGCTTCAAGACAAGTCAGTGTGACGTCGCAGACTTCCACGCCACTATTTCTGCCGGCCGAGCTGTAAACGAGTCATACGAGCGGCAGCGAGTGTGGTGAAAGGACGACTACCTTAACTGTCTTTTTCGCCTTCCAGATTTTGACGTCGACCCTGCTACCCTGGCTTCAAGACAATTCAGTGTGACGTCGCAAACTTCCACGCCACTATTTCTGCCGGCCAAGCTCTAAACGAGTCATACGAGCGGCAGTGAGTGTGGTGAAAGGACGACTACCTTAACTATTTCTTTTTCGCCTTCCAGATTTTGACGTCGACCCTGCTACCCTGGCTTCAAGACAACCCAGTGTGACGTCGCAGACGTCCACGCCACTATTTCTGCCGGCCGAGCTCTAAACGAGTCATACGAGCGGCAGCGAGTGTGGTGAAAGGACGACTACCTTAACTATTTCTTTTTCGCCTTCCAGATTTTGACGTCGACCCTGCTACCCTGGCTTCAAGACCACTCAGTGTGACTCGCAGACTTCCACGCCACTATTTCTGCCGGCCGAGCTGTAAACGAGTCATACGAGCGGCAGCAAGTGTGGTGAAAGTACGACTACCTTAACTATTTATTTTCGCCTTACAGATTTTGACGTCGACGCTGCTACCCTGGCTTCAAGACAAGTCAGTGTGACGTCGCAGACTTCCACGCCACTATTTCTGCCGGCCGAGCTCTAAACGAGTCATACGAGCGGCAGCGAGTGTGGTGAAAGGACGACTACCTTAACTATTTCTTTTTCGCCATCCAGATTTTGACGTCGACCCTGCTACCCTGGCTTCAAGACAACTCAGTGTGAAGTCGCAGACTTCCACGCCACTATTTCTGCCGGCCGAGCTGTAAACGAGTCATACGAGCGGCAGCGAGTGTGGTGAAAGTACGACTACCTTAACTATTTATTTTCGCCTTACAGATTTTGACGTCGACGCTGCTACCCTGGCTTCAAGACAAGTCAGTGTGACGTCGCAGACTTCCACGCCACTATTTCTGCCGGCCGAACTGTAAACGAGTCATACGAGCGGCAGCGAGTGTGGTGAAAGGACGACTACCTTAACTGTCTTTTTCGCCTTCCAGATTTTGACGTCGACCCTGCTACCCTGGCTTCAAGACAATTCAGTGTGACGTCGCAAACTTCCACGCCACTATTTCTGCCGGCCAAGCTCTAAACGAGTCATACGAGCGGCAGTGAGTGTGGTGAAAGGACGACTACCTTAACTATTTCTTTTTCGCCTTCCAGATTTTGACGTCGACCCTGCTACCCTGGCTTCAAGACAACCCAGTGTGACGTCGCAGACGTCCACGCCACTATTTCTGCCGGCCGAGCTCTAAACGAGTCATACGAGCGGCAGCGAGTGTGGTGAAAGGACGACTACCTTAACTATTTCTTTTTCGCCTTCCAGATTTTGACGTCGACCCTGCTACCCTGGCTTCAAGACAACTCAGTGTGACGTCGCACACTTCCGCGCCACTATTTCTGCCGGCCGAGCTGTAAACGAGTCACACGAGCGGCAGCGACTGTGGAGAAGGGTCGCCCTCCTCAAATATTTCTTTTTCGCCTTTCAGATTTTGACGTCTACCCTGCTACCCTGGCTTCAAGACAAGTCAGTGTGACGTCGCAGACTTCCACGCCACTATTTCTGCCGGCCGAGCTGTAAACGAGTCATACGAGCGGCAGCGAGTGTGGTGAAAGGACGACTACCTTAACTGTCTTTTTCGCCTTCCAGATTTTGACGTCGACCCTGCTACCCTGGCTTCAAGACAATTCAGTGTGAGGTCGCAAACTTCCACGCCACTATTTCTGCCGGCCAAGCTCTAAACGAGTCATACGAGCGGCAGCGAGTGTGGTGAAAGGACGACTACCTTAACTATTTCTTTTTCGCCTTCCAGATTTTGACGTCGACCCTGCTACCCTGGCTTCAAGACAACCCAGTGTGACGTCGCAGACTTCCACGCCACTATTTCTGCCGGCCGAGCTCTAAACGAGTCATACGAGCGGCAGCGAGTGTGGTGAAAGGACGACTACCTTAACTATTTCTTTTTCGCCTTCCAGATTTTGAAGTCGACCCTGCTACCCTGGCTTCAAGACCACTCAGTGTGACTCGCAGACTTCCACGCCACTATTTCTGCCGGCCGAGCTGTAAACGAGTCATACGAGCGGCAGCGAGTGTGGTGAAAGTACGACTACCTTACCTATTTATTTTCGCCTTACAGATTTTGACGTCGACGCTGCTACCCTGGCTTCAAGACAAGTCAGTGTGACGTCGCAGACTTCCACGCCACTATTTCTGCCGGCCGAGCTCTAAACGAGTCATACGAGCGGCAGCGAGTGTGGTGAAAGGACGACTACCTTAACTATTTCTTTTTCGCCATCCAGATTTTGACGTCGACCCTGCTAGCCTGGCTTCAAGACAACTCAGTGTGAAGTCGCATACTTCCACGCCACTATTTCTGCCGGCCGAGCTGTAAAGGAGTCATACGAGCGGCAGCGAGTGTGGTGAAAGTACGACTACCTTAACTATTTATTTTCGCCTTACAGATTTTGACGTCGACGCTGCTACCCTGGCTTCAAGACAAGTCAGTGTGACGTCGCATACTTCCACGCCACTATTTCTGCCGGCCGAGCTCTAAACGAGTCATACGAGCGGCAGCGAGTGTGGTGAAAGGACGACTACCTTAACTATTTCTTTTTCGCATTTCCAGATTTTGACGTCGACCCTGCTACCCTGGCTTCAAGACAACTCAGTGTGAAGTCGCAAACTTCCGCGGCACTATTTCTGCCAGCCGAGTTGTAAACGAGTCACACGAGCGGCAGCGACTGTAGTGAAAAAACACCCACCTTAACTATTTCTTTTTCGCCTTCCAGATTTTGACGTCGACCCTGCTACCCTGGCTTCAAGACAACTCAGTGTGACTCGCAGACTTCCGCGCCACTATTTCTGCCGGCCGAGCTGTAAACGACTCATACCAGCGGCAGCGAGTGTGGTGAAAGGACGACTACCTTAACTATTTATTTTTCGCCTTCCAGATTTTGACGTCGACCCTGCCACACTGGCTTCAAGACAACTCAGGGTGACGTCGCAGACTTCCGCGCCACTATTTCTGCCGGCCGAGCTGTTAACGAGTCATACGAGCGGCAGCGAGTGTGGTGAAAGGACGACTACCTTAACAATTTCTTTTCGCCTTCCAGATTTTAACGTCGACCCTGCTACCCTGGCTTCAAGGCAACTCAGTGTGACGTCGCAGACTTCCACTCCACAATATCTGCCGGCCGATCTGTAAACGAGTCATACGAGTGGCAGCGAGTGTGGTGAAAGGACGACTACCTTAACTATTTCTTTTTCGCCTTCCAGATTTTGACGTCGACCCTGCTACCCTGGCTTCAAGACAAGTCAGTGTGACGTCGCAGACTTCCACGCCACTATTTGTGAGAGCCGAGCTGTAAACGAGTCATACGAGCGGCAGCGAGTGTGGTGAATGGATGACTACCTTAACTATTTCTTTTTCGCCTTCCAGATTTTGACGTCGACCCTGCTACCCTGGATTCAAGACCACTCAGTGTGACTCGCAGACTTCCACGCCACTATTTCTGCCGGCCGAGCTGTAAACGAGTCATACGAGCGGCAGCGAGTGTGGTGAAAGTACGACTACCTTAACTATTTCTTTTTCGCCTTCCAGATTTTGACGTCGACCCTGCTACTCTGGCTTCAACACAACTCAGTGTGACGTCGCAGACTTCCACTCCACAATATCTGCCGGCCGATCTGTAAACGAGTCATACGAGCGGCAGCGAGTGTAGGTGAACGGACAACTACCTTAACTATTTCTTTTTCGCCTTCCAGATTTTGACGTCGACCCTGCTACAATGGCTTCAAGACTACTCAGTGTGACGTCGCAGACCTCCGCGCCACTATTTCTGCCGGCCGATCTGTAAACGAGTCATACGAGTGGCAGCGAGTGTGGTGAAAGGACGACTACCTTAACTATTTCTTTTTCGCCCTCCAGATTTTGACGTCGACCCTGCTACCCTGGCTTCAAGACAAGTCAGTGTGACGTCGCAGACTTCCACGCCACTATTTGTGAGAGCCGAGCTGTAAACGAGTCATACGAGCGGCAGCGAGTGTGGTGAATGGATGACTACCTTAACTATTTCTTTTTCGCCTTCCAGATTTTGACGTCGACCCTGCTACCCTGGCTTCAAGACCACTCAGTGTGACTCGCAGACTTCCACGCCACTATTTCTGCCGGCCGAGCTGTAAACGAGTCATACGAGCGGCAGCGAGTGTGGTGAAAGTACGACTACCTTAACTATTTCTTTTTCGCCTTCCAGATTTTGACGTCGACCCTGCTACTCTGGCTTCAACACAACTCAGTGTGACGTCGCAGACTTCCACGCCACTATTTCTGCTGGCCGAGCTATAAACGAGTCATACGAGCGGCAGCGAGTGTGGTGAAAGTACGACTACCTTAACTATTTCTTTTTCGCCTTCCAGATTTTGACGTCGACCCTGCTACCCTGGCTTCAACACAACTCAGTGTGACGTCGCAGACTTCCGCGCCACTATATCTGCCGGCCGAGCTGTAAACGAGTCATACGAGCGGCAGCGTGTGTAGTGAAAGGACGACTACCTAAACTATTTCTTATTCGCCTCCCAGATTTGGACGTCGACCCTGCTACCCTGGCTTCAAGACAAGTCAGTGTGACGTCGCAGACTTCCACGCCACTATTTGTGAGAGCCGAGCTGTAAACGAGTCACACGAGCGGCAGCGACTGTAGTGAAAATACACCCACCTTAATTATTTATTTTCACCTTACAGATTTTGACGTCGACCCTGCTACCCTGGCTTCAAGACAACTCAGTGTGACGTCGCACACTTCCGCGCTACTATTTCTGCCGGCCGAGCTGTAAACGAGTCATACGAGCGGCAGCGAGTGTGATGAAAGGACGACTACCTTAACTATACTTTTTCGCCTTCCAGATTTTGACGTCGACCCTGCTACCCTGGCTTCAAGACAACTCAGTGTGGCGTCGCACACTTCCGCGCCACAATTTCTGCCTTCCGAGCTGTAAACGAGTCACACGAGCGGCAGCGACTGTAGTGAAAATACACCCACCTTAATTATTTATTTTCGCCTTACAGATTTTGACGTCGACCCTGCTACCCTGGCTTCAAGACAACTCAGTGTGACGTCGCAGACTTCCCCGCCACTATTTCTGCCGGCCGAGCTGTAAACGAGTCATACGTGCGGTAGCGAGTGTGGTGAAAGGACGACTACCTTAACTATTTCTTTTTCGCCTTCCAGATTTTGACGTCGACCCTGCTACCCTGGCTTCAAGACAACTCAGTGTGACGTCGCAGACTTCCACGCCACTATTTCTGACGGCCGAGCTGTAAACGAGTCATACGATCGGCAGCGAGTGTGGTGAAAGGACGACTACCTTAACTATTTCTTTTTCGCCTTCCAGATTTTGACGTCGACCTTGCTACCCTGGCTTCAAGACTACTCAGGGTGACGTCGCAGACTTCCGCGCCACTATTTCTGCCGGCCGAGCTGTAAACGAGTCATACGAGCGGCAGCGAGTGTGGTGAAAGGACGACTACCTTAACTATTTCTTTTGCGCCTTCCAGATTTTGACGGCGACCCTGCTACCCTGGCTTCAAGACAACTCAGTGTGACGTCGCAGACTTCCGCGCTACTATTTCTGCCGGCCGAATGTAAACGAGTCATACGAGCGGCAGCGAGTTTGGTGAAAGGAAGACTACCTTAACTGTTTCTTTTTCGCCTTCCAGATTTTGACGTCGACTCTGCTACCCTGGCTTCAAGGCAACTCAGTGTGACGTCGCAGACTTCCGCGCTACTATTTCTGCCGGCCGAGCTGTAAAGGAGTCATACGAGCGGCAGCGAGTGTGGTGCAAGGACGACTACCTTAATTGTTTCTCTTTCGCCTTCCAGATTTTGACGTCGACCTTGCTACCCTGGCTTCAATGCAACTCAGGGTGACGTGGCAGACATCCGCGCCACTATTTCTGCCGGCCGAATGTAAACGAGTCATACGAGCGGCAGCGAGTGTGGTGAAAGGAAGACTACCTTAACTGTTTCTTTTTCGCCTTCCAGATTTTGACGTCGACCCTGCTACCCTGGCTTCAAGGCAACTCAGTGTGACGTCGCAGACTTCCGCGCTACTATTTCTGCCGACCGAGCTGTAAAGGAGTCATACGAGCGGCAGCGAGTGCGGTGCAAGGACGACTACCTTAACTGTTTCTCTTTCGCCTTCCAGATTTTGACGTCGACCTTGCTACCCTGGCTTCAAGGCAACTCAGGGTGACGTCGCAGGCATCCGCGCCACTATTTTTGCCAGCCGAGCTGTAAATGAGTCATACGAGCGGTAGTGAGTGTGGTGCAAGGACGACTACCTTAACTATTTCTTTTTCGCATTCCAGATTTTTACGTCGACCCTGCTACCCTGGCTTCAAGACAATTCAGTGTGACGTCGCAAACATCCACGCCACTATTTCTGCCGGCCAAGCTGTAAACGACTCATACGAGCGGCAGCGAGTGTGGTGCAAGGACGACTACCTTAACTGTTTCTCTTTCGCCTTCCAGATTTTGACGTCGACCTTGCTACCCTGGCTTCAAGGCAACTCAGGGTGACGTCGCAGGCATCCGCGCCACTATTTTTGCCAGCCGAGCTGTAAATGAGTCATACGAGCGGTAGTGAGTGTGGTGCAAAGACGACTACCTTAACTATTTCTTTTTCGCATTCCAGATTTTTACGTCGACCCTGCTACCCTGGCTTCAAGACAATTCAGTGTGACGTCGCAAACATCCACGCCACTATTTCTGCCGGCCAAGCTGTAAACGACTCATACGAGCGGCAGCGAGTGTGGTGAAAGGACGACTACCTTAATTATTTATTTTTCGCCTTCCAGATTTTGACGTCGACCCTGCTACTCTGGCTTCAACACAACTCAGTGTGACGTCGCAGACTTCCACGCCACTATTTCTGCTGGCCGAGCTGTAAACGAGTCATACGAGCGGCAGCGAGTGTGGTGAAAGTACGACTACCTTAACTATTTCTTTTTCGCCTTCCAGATTTTGACGTCGACCCTGCTACCCTGGCTTCAACACAACTCAGTGTGACGTCGCAGACTTCCGCGCCACTATATCTGCCGGCCGAGCTGTAAACGAGTCATACGAGCGGCAGCGTGTGTAGTGAAAGGACGACTACCTAAACTATTTCTTATTCGCCTCCCAGATTTGGACGTCGACCCTGCTACCCTGGCTTCAAGACAAGTCAGTGTGACGTCGCAGACTTCCACGCCACTATTTGTGAGAGCCGAGCTGTAAACGAGTCATACGAGCGGCAGCGAGTGTGGTGAAAGGATGACTACCTTAACTATTTCTTTTTCGCCTTCCAGATTTTGACGTCGACCCTGCTACCCTGGCTTCAAGACAACTCAGTGTGACGTCGCACACTTCCGCGCTACTATTTCTGCCGGCCGAGCTGTAAACGAGTCATACGAGCGGCAGCGAGTGTGGTGAAAGGACGACTACCTTAACTATACTTTTTCGCCTTCCAGATTTTGACGTCGACCCTGCTACCCTGGCTTCAAGACAACTCAGTGTGACGTCGCACACTTCCGCGCCACAATTTCTGCCTTCCGAGCTGTAAACGAGTCACACGAGCGGCAGCGACTGTAGTGAAAATACACCCACCTTAATTATTTATTTTCGCCTTACAGATTTTAACGTCGACCCTGCTACCCTGGCTTCAAGGCAACTCAGTGTGACGTCGCAGACTTCCGCGCTACTATTTCTGCCGACCGAGCTGTAAAGGAGTCATACGAGCGGCAGCGAGTGTGGTGCAAGGACGACTACCTTAACTGTTTCTCTTTCGCCTTCCAGATTTTGACGTCGACCTTGCTACCCTGGCTTCAAGGCAACTCAGGGTGACGTCGCAGGCATCCGCGCCACTATTTTTGCCAGCCGAGCTGTAAATGAGTCATACGAGCGGTAGTGAGTGTGGTGCAAGGACGACTACCTTAACTATTTCTTTTTCGCATTCCAGATTTTTACGTCGACCCTGCTACCCTGGCTTCAAGACAATTCAGTGTGACGTCGCAAACATCCACGCCACTATTTCTGCCGGCCAAGCTGTAAACGACTCATACGAGCGGCAGCGAGTGTGGTGCAAGGACGACTACCTTAACTGTTTCTCTTTCGCCTTCCAGATTTTGACGTCGACCTTGCTACCCTGGCTTCAAGGCAACTCAGGGTGACGTCGCAGGCATCCGCGCCACTATTTTTGCCAGCCGAGCTGTAAATGAGTCATACGAGCGGCAGTGAGTGTGGTGCAAGGACGACTACCTTAACTATTTCTTTTTCGCATTCCAGATTTTTACGTCGACCCTGCTACCCTGGCTTCAAGACAATTCAGTGTGACGTCGCAAACATCCACGCCACTATTTCTGCCGGCCAAGCTGTAAACGACTCATACGAGCGGCAGCGAGTGTGGTGAAAGGACGACTACCTTAATTATTTATTTTTCGCCTTCCAGATTTTGACGTCGACCCTGCTACTCTGGCTTCAACACAACTCAGTGTGACGTCGCAGACTTCCACGCCACTATTTCTGCTGGCCGAGCTGTAAACGAGTCATACGAGCGGCAGCGAGTGTGGTGAAAGTACGACTACCTTAACTATTTCTTTTTCGCCTTCCAGATTTTGACGTCGACCCTGCTACCCTGGCTTCAACACAACTCAGTGTGACGTCGCAGACTTCCGCGCCACTATATCTGCCGGCCGAGCTGTAAACGAGTCATACGAGCGGCAGCGTGTGTAGTGAAAGGACGACTACCTAAACTATTTCTTATTCGCCTCCCAGATTTGAACGTCGACCCTGCTACCCTGGCTTCAAGACAAGTCAGTGTGACGTCGCAGACTTCCACGCCACTATTTGTGAGAGCCGAGCTGTAAACGAGTCATACGAGCGGCAGCGAGTGTGGTGAAAGGATGACTACCTTAACTATTTCTTTTTCGCCTTCCAGATTTTGACGTCGACCCTGCTACCCTGGCTTCAAGACAACTCAGTGTGACGTCGCACACTTCCGCGCTACTATTTCTGCCGGCCGAGCTGTAAACGAGTCATACGAGCGGCAGCGAGTGTGGTGAAAGGACGACTACCTTAACTATACTTTTTCGCCTTCCAGATTTTGACGTCGACCCTGCTACCCTGGCTTCAAGACAACTCAGTGTGACGTCGCAGACTTCCCCGCCACTATTTCAGCCGGCCGAGCTGTAAACGAGTCATACGTGCGGTAGCGAGTGTGGTGAAAGGACGACTACCTTAACTATTTCTTTTTCGCCTTCCAGATTTTGACGTCGACCCTGCTACCCTGGCTTCAAGACAACTCAGTGTGACGTCGCAGACTTCCACGCCACTATTTCTGACGGCCGAGCTGTAAACGAGTCATACGATCGGCAGCGAGTGTGGTGAAAGGACGACTACCTTAACTATTTCTTTTTCGCCTTCCAGATTTTGACGTCGACCTTGCTACCCTGGCTTCAAGACTACTCAGGGTGACGTCGCAGACTTCCGCGCCACTATTTCTGCCGGCCGAGCTGTAAACGAGTCATACGAGCGGCAGCGAGTGTGGTGAAAGGACGACTACCTTAACTATTTCTTTTGCGCCTTCCAGATTTTGACGTCGACCCTGCTACCCTGGCTTCAAGACAACTCAGTGTGACGTCGCAGACTTCCGCGCTACTATTTCTGCCGGCCGAATGTAAACGAGTCATACGAGCGGCAGCGAGTTTGGTGAAAGGAAGACTACCTTAACTGTTTCTTTTTCGCCTTCCAGATTTTGACGTCGACCCTGCTACCCTGGCTTCAAGGCAACTCAGTGTGACGTCGCAGACTTCCGCGCTACTATTTCTGCCGGCGTAGCTGTAAAGGAGTCATACGAGCGGCAGCGAGTGTGGTGCAAGGACGACTACCTTAATTGTTTCTCTTTCGCCTTCCAGATTTTGACGTCGACCTTGCTACCCTGGCTTCAATGCAACTCAGGGTGACGTGGCAGACATCCGCGCCACTATTTCTGCCGGCCGAATGTAAACGAGTCATACGAGCGGCAGCGAGTGTGGTGAAAGGAAGACTACCTTAACTGTTTCTTTTTCGCCTTCCAGATTTTGACGTCGACCCTGCTACCCTGGCTTCAAGGCAACTCAGTGTGACGTCGCAGACTTCCGCGCTACTATTTCTGCCGACCAAGCTGTAAAGGAGTCATACGAGCGGCAGCGAGTGTGGTGCAAGGACGACTACCTTAACTGTTTCTCTTTCGCCTTCCAGATTTTGACGTCGACCTTGCTACCCTGGCTTCAAGGCAACTCAGGGTGACGTCGCAGGCATCCGCGCCACTATTTTTGCCAGCCGAGCTGTAAATGAGTCATACGAGCGGTAGTGAGTGTGGTGCAAGGACGACTACCTTAACTATTTCTTTTTCGCATTCCAGATTTTTACGTCGACCCTGCTACCCTGGCTTCAAGACAATTCAGTGTGACGTCGCAAACATCCACGCCACTATTTCTGCCGGCCAAGCTGTAAACGACTCATACGAGCGGCAGCGAGTGTGGTGAAAGGACGACTACCTTAATTATTTATTTTTCGCCTTCCAGATTTTGACGTCGACCCTGCCACACTGGCTTCAAGACAACTCAGGGTGACGTCGCAGACTTCCGCGCCACTATTTCTGCCGGCCGAATGTAAACGAGTCATACGAGCGGCAGCGAGTGTGGTGAAAGGAAGACTACCTTAACTGTTTCTTTTTCGCCTTCCAGATTTTGACGTTGACCCTGCTACCCTGGCTTCAAGGCAACTCAGTGTGACGTCGCAGACTTCCGCGCTACTATTTCTGCCGGCCGAGCTGTAAAGGAGTCATACGAGCGGCAGCGAGTGTGGTGCAAGGACGACTACCTTAACTGTTTCTCTTTCGCCTTCCAGATTTTGACGTCGACCTTGCTACCCTGACTTCAAGGCAACTCAGGGTGACGTCGCAGACATCCGCGCCACTATTTCTGCCAGCCGAGCTGTAAACGAGTACTACGAGCGGTAGCGAGTGTGGTGAAAGGACGACTACCTTAACTATTTATTTTTCGCCTTCCAGATTTTGACGTCGACCCTGCCACACTGGCTTCAAGACAACTCAGTGTGACGTCGCAGACCTCCGCGCCACTATTTCTGCCGGCCGATCTGTAAACGAGTCATACGAGTGGCAGCGAGTGTGGTGAAAGGACGACTACTTTAACTATTTCTTTTTCGCCCTCCAGATTTTGACGTCGACCCTGCTACCCTGGCTTCAAGACAACTCAGTGTGACGTCGCACACTTCCGCGCCACGATTTCTGCCGGCCGAGCTGTAAAGGAGTCATACGAGGGGCAGCGAGTGTGGTGCAAGGACGACTACCTTAATTGTTTCTCTTTCGCCTTCCAGATTTTGACGTCGACCTTGCTACCCTGGCTTCAATGCAACTCAGGGTGACGTGGCAGACATCCGCGCCACTATTTCTGCCGGCCGAATGTAAACGAGTCATACGAGCGGCAGCGAGTGTGGTGAAAGGAAGACTACCTTAACTGTTTCTTTTTCGCCTTCCAGATTTTGACGTCGACCCTGCTACCCTGGCTTCAAGGCAACTCAGTGTGACGTCGCAGACTTCCGCGCTACTATTTCTGCCGACCGAGCTGTAAAGGAGTCATACGAGCGGCAGCGAGTGTGGTGCAAGGACGACTACCTTAACTGTTTCTCTTTCGCCTTCCAGATTTTGACGTCGACCTTGCTACCCTGGCTTCAAGGCAACTCAGGGTGACGTCGCAGGCATCCGCGCCACTATTTTTGCCAGCCGAGCTGTAAATGAGTCATACGAGCGGTAGTGAGTGTGGTGCAAGGACGACTACCTTAACTATTTCTTTTTCGCATTCCAGATTTTTACGTCGACCCTGCTACCCTGGCTTCAAGACAATTCAGTGTGACGTCGCAAACATCCACGCCACTATTTCTGCCGGCCAAGCTGTAAACGACTCATACGAGCGGCAGCGAGTGTGGTGAAAGGACGACTACCTTAATTATTTATTTTTCGCCTTCCAGATTTTGACGTCGACCCTGCCACACTGGCTTCAAGACAACTCAGGGTGACGTCGCAGACTTCCGCGCCACTATTTCTGCCGGCCGAATGTAAACGAGTCATACGAGCGGCAGCGAGTGTGGTGAAAGGAAGACTACCTTAACTGTTTCTTTTTCGCCTTCCAGATTTTGACGTCGACCCTGCTACCCTGGCTTCAAGGCAACTCAGTGTGACGTCGCAGACTTCCGCGCTACTATTTCTGCCGGCCGAGCTGTAAAGGAGTCATACGAGCGGCAGCGAGTGTGGTGCAAGGACGACTACCTTAACTGTTTCTCTTTCGCCTTCCAGATTTTGACGTCGACCTTGCTACCCTGACTTCAAGGCAACTCAGGGTGACGTCGCAGACATCCGCGCCACTATTTCTGCCAGCCGAGCTGTAAACGAGTACTACGAGCGGTAGCGAGTGTGGTGAAAGGACGACTACCTTAACTATTTATTTTTCGCCTTCCAGATTTTGACGTCGACCCTGCCACACTGGCTTCAAGACAACTCAGTGTGACGTCGCAGACCTCCGCGCCACTATTTCTGCCGGCCGATCTGTAAACGAGTCATACGAGTGGCAGCGAGTGTGGTGAAAGGACGACTACCTTAACTATTTCTTTTTCGCCCTCCAGATTTTGACGTCGACCCTGCTACCCTGGCTTCAAGACAACTCAGTGTGACGTCGCACACTTCCGCGCCACGATTTCTGCCGGCCGAGCTGTAAAGGAGTCACACGAGCGGCAGCGACTGTAGTGAAAATACACCCACCTTAACTATTTATTTTCGCCTTACAGATTTTGACGTCGACCCTGCTACCCTGGCTTCAAGACAACTCAGTGTGACGTCGCAGACTTCCACGCCACTATTTCTGAGAGCCGAGCTGTAAACGAGTCATACGAGCGGCAGCGAGTGTGGTGAAAGGATGACTACCTTAACTATTTCTTTTTCGCCTTCCAGATTTTGACGTCGACCCTGCTACCCTGGCTTCAAGACCACTCAGTGTGACTCGCAGACTTCCACGCCACTATTTCTGCCGGCCGAATGTAAACGAGTCATACGAGTGGCAGCGATTGTGGTGAAAGGACGACAACCTTAACTGTTTCCTTTTCGCCTTCCAGATTTTCACGTCGACCCTGCTACTCTGGCTTCAAGACAGCTCAGTGTGACGTCGCAGACTTCCGCGCTACTCTTTCTGCCGGCCGAGCTGTAAACGAGTCATACGAGCGGCAGCGAGTGTGGTGAAAGGACGACTACCTTAACTATACTTTTTCGCCTTCCAGATTTTGACGTCGACCCTGCTACCCTGGCTTCAAGACAACTCAGTGTGACGTCGCACACTTCCGCGCCACAATTTCTGCCTTCCGAGCTGTAAACGAGTCACACGAGCGGCAGCGACTGTAGTGAAAATACACCCACCTTAACTATTTATTTTCGCCTTACAGATTTTGATGTCGACCCTGCTACCCTGGCTTCAAGACAACTCAGTGTGACGTCGCAGACTTCCCCGCCACTATTTCTGCCGGCCGAGCTGTAAACGAGTCATACGTGCGGTAGCGAGTGTGGTGAAAGGACGACTACCTTAACTATTTCTTTTTCGCCTTCCAGATTTTGACGTCGACCCTGCTACCCTGGCTTCAATACAACTCAGTGTGACGTCGCAGACTTCCACGCCACTATTTCTGACGGCCGAGCAGTAAACGAGTCATACGATCGGCAGCGAGTGTGGTGAAAGGACGACTACCTTAACTATTTCATTTTCGCCTTCCAGATTTTGACGTCGACCTTGCTACCCTGGCTTCAAGACTACTCAGGGTGACGTCGCAGACTTCCGCGCCACTATTTCTGCCGGCCGAGCTGTAAACGAGTCATACGAGCGGTAGCGAGTGTGGTGAAAGGACGACTACCTTAACTATTTATTTTTCGCCTTCCAGATTTTGACGTCGACCCTGCTACCCTGGCTTCAAGACAACTCAGTGTGACGTCGCAGACTTCCGCGCTACTATTTCTGCCGGCCGAATGTAAACGAGTCATACGAGCGGCAGCGAGTGTGGTGAAAGGATGACTACCTTAACTATTTCTTTTTCGCCTTCCAGATTTTGACGTCGACCCTGCTACCCTGGCTTCAAGACCACTCAGTGTGACTCGCAGACTTCCACGCCACTATTTCTGCCGGCCGAATGTAAACGAGTCATACGAGTGGCAGCGATTGTGGTGAAAGGACGACAGCCTTAACTGTTTCCTTTTCGCCTTCCAGATTTTCACGTCGACCCTGCTACTCTGGCTTCAAGACAGCTCAGTGTGACGTCGCAGACTTCCGCGCTACTCTTTCTGCCGGCCGAGCTGTAAACGAGTCATACGAGCGGCAGCGAGTGTGGTGAAAGGACGACTACCTTAACTATACTTTTTCGCCTTCCAGATTTTGACGTCGACCCTGCTACCCTGGCTTCAAGACAACTCAGTATGACGTCGCACACTTCCGCGCCACAATTTCTGCCTTCCGAGCTGTAAACGAGTCACACGAGCGGCAGCGACTGTAGTGAAAATACACCCACCTTAACTATTTATTTTCGCCTTACAGATTTTGACGTCGACCCTGCTACCCTGGCTTCAAGACAACTCAGTGTGACGTCGCAGACTTCCCCGCCACTATTTCTGCCGGCCGAGCTGTAAACGAGTCATACGTGCGGTAGCGAGTGTGGTGAAAGGACGACTACCTTAACTATTTCTTTTTCGCCTTCCAGATTTTGACGTCGACCCTGCTACCCTGGCTTCAAGACAACTCAGTGTGACGTCGCAGACTTCCACGCCACTATTTCTGACGGCCGAGCTGTAAACGAGTCATACGATCGGCAGCGAGTGTGGTGAAAGGACGACTACCTTAACTATTTCATTTTCGCCTTCCAGATTTTGACGTCGACCTTGCTACCCTGGCTTCAAGACTACTCAGGGTGACGTCGCAGACTTCCGTGCCACTATTTCTGCCGGCCGAGCTGTAAACGAGTCATACGAGCGGTAGCGAGTGTGGTGAAAGGACGAGTACCTTAACTATTTATTTTTCGCCTTCCAGATTTTGACGTCGACCCTGCTACCCTGGCTTCAAGACAACTCAGTGTGACGTCGCAGACTTCCGCGCTACTATTTCTGCCGGCCGAATGTAAACGAGTCTTACGAGCGGCAGCGAGTTTGGTGCAAGGACGACTACCTTAACTATTTCTTTTTCGCCTTCCAGATTTTGACGTCGACCTTGCTACCCTGGCTTCAAGACTACTCAGGGTGACGTCGCAGACTTCCGCGCAAGTATTTCTGCCGGCCGAGCTGTAAACGAGTCATACGAGCGGTAGCGAGTGTGGTGAAAGGACGACTACCTTAACTATTTCTTTTTCGCCTTCCAGATATTGACGTCGACCCTGCTACCCTGGCTTCAAGACAACTCAGTGTGACGTCGCAGACTTCCGCGCTACTATTTCTGCCGGCCGAATGTAAACGAGTCATACGAGCGGCAGCGAGTGTGGTGAAAGGAAGACTACCTTAACTGTTTCTTTTTCGCCTTCCAGATTTTGACGTCGACCCTGCTACCCTGGCTTCAAGGCAACTCAGTGTGACGTCGCAGACTTCCGCGCTACTATTTCTGCCGGCCGAGCTGTAAAGGAGTCATACGAGCGGCAGCGAGTGTGGTGCAAGGACTACTACCTTAACTGTTTCTCTTTCGCCTTCCAGATTTTGACGTCGACCTTGCTACCCTGGCTTCAAGGCAACTCAGGGTGACGTCGCAGACATCCGCGCCACTATTTCTGCCAGCCGAGCTGTAAACGAGTACTACGAGCGGTAGCGAGTGTGGTGAAAGGACGACTACCTTAACTATTTCTTTTTCGCATTCCATATTTTGACGTCGACCCTGCTACCCTGGCTTCAAGACAATTCAGTGTGACGTCGCAAACTTCCACGCCACTATTTCTGCCGGCCAAGCTGTAAACGACTCATACGAGCGGCAGCGAGTGTGGTGAAAGGACGACTACCTTAACTATTTCTTTTTCGCCTTCCAGATTTTGACGTCGACCCTGCTACCCTGGCTTCAAGACAACTCAGTGTGACGTCGCAGACTTCCGCGCTACTATTTCTGCCGGCCGAATGTAAACGAGTCATACGAGCGGCAGCGAGTTTGGTGAAAGGAAGACTACCTTAACTGTTTCTTTTTCGCCTTCCAGATTTCGACGTCGACCCTGCTACCCTGGCTTCAATGCAACTCAGTGTGACGTCGCAGACTTCCGCGCTACTATTTCTGCCGGCCGAGCTGTAAACGAGTCATACGAGCGGTAGCGAGTGTGGTGAAAGGACGAGTACCTTAACTATTTATTTTTCGCCTTCCAGATTTTGACGTCGACCCTGCTACCCTGGCTTCAAGACAACTCAGTGTGACGTCGCAGACTTCCGCGCTACTATTTCTGCCGGCCGAATGTAAACGAGTCTTACGAGCGGCAGCGAGTTTGGTGCAAGGACGACTACCTTAACTATTTCTTTTTCGCCTTCCAGATTTTGACGTCGACCTTGCTACCCTGGCTTCAAGACTACTCAGGGTGACGTCGCAGACTTCCGCGCAAGTATTTCTGCCGGCCGAGCTGTAAACGAGTCATACGAGCGGTAGCGAGTGTGGTGAAAGGACGACTACCTTAACTATTTCTTTTTCGCCTTCCAGATTTTGACGTCGACCCTGCTACCCTGGCTTCAAGACAACTCAGTGTGACGTCGCAGACTTCCGCGCTACTATTTCTGCCGGCCGAATGTAAACGAGTCTTACGAGCGGCAGCGAGTTTGGTGCAAGGACGACTACCTTAACTATTTCTTTTTCGCCTTCCAGATTTTGACGTCGACCTTGCTACCCTGGCTTCAAGACTACTCAGGGTGACGTCGCAGACTTCCGCGCAAGTATTTCTGCCGGCCGAGCTGTAAACGAGTCATACGAGCGGTAGCGAGTGTGGTGAAAGGACGACTACCTTAACTATTTCTTTTTCGCCTTCCAGATATTGACGTCGACCCTGCTACCCTGGCTTCAAGACAACTCAGTGTGACGTCGCAGACTTCCGCGCTACTATTTCTGCCGGCCGAATGTAAACGAGTCATACGAGCGGCAGCGAGTGTGGTGAAAGGAAGACTACCTTAACTGTTTCTTTTTCGCCTTCCAGATTTTGACGTCGACCCTGCTACCCTGGCTTCAAGGCAACTCAGTGTGACGTCGCAGACTTCCGCGCTACTATTTCTGCCGGCCGAGCTGTAAAGGAGTCATACGAGCGGCAGCGAGTGTGGTGCAAGGACTACTACCTTAACTGTTTCTCTTTCGCCTTCCAGATTTTGACGTCGACCTTGCTACCCTGGCTTCAAGGCAACTCAGGGTGACGTCGCAGACATCCGCGCCACTATTTCTGCCAGCCGAGCTGTAAACGAGTACTACGAGCGGTAGCGAGTGTGGTGAAAGGACGACTACCTTAACTATTTCTTTTTCGCATTCCATATTTTGACGTCGACCCTGCTACCCTGGCTTCAAGACAATTCAGTGTGACGTCGCAAACTTCCACGCCACTATTTCTGCCGGCCGAGCTGTAAAGGAGTCATACGAGCGGCAGCGAGTGTGGTGCAAGGACTACTACCTTAACTGTTTCTCTTTCGCCTTCCAGATTTTGACGTCGACCTTGCTACCCTGGCTTCAAGGCAACTCAGGGTGACGTCGCAGACATCCGCGCCACTATTTCTGCCAGCCGAGCTGTAAACGAGTACTACGAGCGGTAGCGAGTGTGGTGAAAGGACGACTACCTTAACTATTTCTTTTTCGCATTCCATATTTTGACGTCGACCCTGCCACACTGGCTTCAAGACAACTAAGGGTGACGTCGCAGACTTCCGCGCCACTATTTCTGCCGGCCGAGCTGTTAACGAGTCATACGAGCGGCAGCGAGTGTGGTCAAAGAACGACTACCTTAACAATTTCTTTTCGCCTTCCAGATTTTAACGTCGACCCTGCTACCCTGGCTTCAAGGCAACTCAGTGTGACGTCGCAGACTTCCACTCCACTATATCTGCCGGCCGGGCTGTAAACGAGTCATACGAGCGGCAGCGAGTGTAGGTGAAAGGACAACTACCTCAACTATTTCTTTTTCGCCTTCCAGATTTTGACGTCGACCCTGCTACAATGGCTTCAAGGCAACTCAGTGTGACGTCGCAGACTTCCACTCCACTATATCTGCCGGCCGGGCTGTAAACGAGTCATACGAGTGGCAGCGAGTGTAGGTGAAAGGACAACTACCTTAACTATTTCTTTTTCGCCTTCCAGATTTTGACGTCGACCCTGCTACTCTGGCTTCAAGACAACTCAGTGTGACGGCGCAGACTTCCACGCCACTATTTCTGCCGGCCGAGCTGTAAACGAGTCATACGAGCGGCAGCGAGTGTGGTGAAAGGACGACTACCTTAACTATACTTTTTCGCCTTCCAGATTTTGACGTCGACCCTGCCACACTGGCTTCAAGACAACTCAGTGTGACGTCGCACACTTCCGCGCCACTATTTCTGCCGGCCGAGCTGTAAACGAGTCACACGAGCGGCAGCGACTGTAGTGAAAATACACCCACCTTAACTATTTATTTTCGCCTTACAGATTTTGACGTCGACCCTGCTACCCTGGCTTCAAGACAACTCAGTGTGACGTCGCAGACTTCCACGCCACTATTTCTGAGAGCCGAGCTGTAAACGAGTCATACGAGCGGCAGCGAGTGTGGTGAAAGGATGACTACCTTAACTATTTCTTTTTCGCCTTCCAGATTTTGACGTCGACCCTGCTACCCTGGCTTCAAGACCACTCAGTGTGACTCGCAGACTTCCACGCCACTATTTCTGCCGGCCGAATGTAAACGAGTCATACGAGTGGCAGCGATTGTGGTGAAAGGACGACAACCTTAACTGTTTCCTTTTCGCCTTCCAGATTTTCACGTCGACCCTGCTACTCTGGCTTCAAGACAGCTCAGTGTGACGTCGCAGACTTCCGCGCTACTATTTTTGCCGGCCGAGCTGTAAACGAGTCATACGAGCGGCAGCGAGTGTGGTGAAAGGACGACTACCTTAACTATACTTTTTCGCCTTCCAGATTTTGACGTCGACCCTGCTACCCTGGCTTCAAGCAAACTCAGTGTGACGTCGCACACTTCCGCGCCACAATTTCTACCTTCCGAGCTGTAAACGAGTCACACGAGCGGCAGCGACTGTAGTGAAAATACACCCACCTTAACTATTTATTTTCGCCTTACAGATTTTGACGTCGACCCTGCTACCCTGGCTTCAAGACAACTCAGTGTGACGTCGCAGACTTCCCCGCCACTATTTCTGCCGGCCGAGCTGTAAACGAGTCATACGTGCGGTAGCGAGTGTGGTGAAAGGACGACTACCTTAACTATTTCTTTTTCGCCTTCCAGATTTTGACGTCGACCCTGCTACCCTGGCTTCAAGACAAATCAGTGTGACGTCGCAGACTTCCACGCCACTATTTCTGACGGCCGAGCTGTAAACGAGTCATACGATCGGCAGCGAGTGTGGTGAAAGGACGACTACCTTAACTATTTCATTTTCGCCTTCCAGATTTTGACGTCGACCTTGCTACCCTGGCTTCAAGACTACTCAGGGTGACGTCGCAGACTTCCGCGCCACTATTTCTGCCGGCCGAGCTGTAAACGAGTCATACGAGCGGTAGCGAGTGTGGTGAAAGGACGACTACCTTAACTATTTCTTTTTCGCCTTCCAGATTTTGACGTCGACCCTGCTACCCTGGCTTCAAGACAACTCAGTGTGACGTCGCAGACTTCCGCGCTACTATTTCTGCCGGCCGAATGTAAACGAGTCTTACGAGCGGCAGCGAGTTTGGTGAAAGGAAGACTACCTTAACTGTTTCTTTTTCGCCTTCCAGATTTTGATGTCGACCCTGCTACCCTGGCTTCAAGGCAACTCAGTGTGACGTCGCAGACTTCCGCGCTACTATTTCTGCCGGCCGAGCTGTAAAGGAGTCATACGAGCGGTAGCGAGTGTGGTGAAAGGACGACTACCTTAACTATTTCTTTTTCGCCTTCCAGATTTTGACGTCGACCCTGCTACCCTGGCTTCAAGACAACTCAGTGTGACGTCGCAGACTTCCGCGCTACTATTTCTGCCGGCCGAATACAAACGAGTCATACGAGCGGCAGCGAGTGTGGTGAAAGGAAGACTACCTTCACTGTTTCTTTTTCGCCTTCCAGATTTTGACGTCGACCCTGCTACCCTGGCTTCAAGGCAACTCAGTGTGACGTCGCAGACTTCCGCGCTACTATTTCTGCCGGCCGAGCTGTAAAGGAGTCATACGAGCGGCAGCGAGTGTGGTGCAAGGATGACTACCTTAACTGTTTCTCTTTCGCCTTCCAGATTTTGACGTCGACCTTGCTACCCTGGCTTCAAGGCAACTCAGGGTGACGTCGCAGGCATCCGCGCCACTATTTTTGCCAGCCGAGCTGTAAACGAGTCATACGAGCGGTAGCGAGTGTGTTGCAAGGACGAGTACCTTAACTATTTCTTTTTCGCATTCCAGATTTTTACGTCGACCCTGCTACCCTGGCTTCAAGACAATTCAGTGTGACGTCGCAAACTTCCACGCCACTATTTCTGCCGGCCAAGCTGTAAACGACTCATACGAGCGGCAGCGAGTGTGGTGAAAGGACGACTACCTTAACTATACTTTTTCGCCTTCCAGATTTTGACGTCGACCCTGCTACCCTGGCTTCAAGACAACTCAGTGTGACGTCGCACACTTCCGCGCCACGATTTCTGCCGGCCGAGCTGTTAACGAGTCATACGAGCGGCAGCGAGTGTGGTGAAAGGACGACTACCTTAACAATTTCTTTTCGCCTTCCAGATTTTAACGTCGAGCCTGCTACCCTGGCTTCAAGGCAACTCAGTGTGACGTCGCAGACTTCCACTCCACTATTTCTGCCGGCCGATCTGTAAACGAGTCATACGAGTGGCAGCGAGTGTGGTGAAAGGACGACTACCTTAACTATTTCTTTTTCGCCCTCCAGATTTTGACGTCGACCCTGCTACCCTGGCTTCAAGACAACTCAGTGTGACGTCGCACACTTCCGCGCCACGATTTCTGCCGGCCGAGCTGTAAAGGAGTCACACGAGCGGCAGCGACTGTAGTGAAAATACACCCACCTTAACTATTTATTTTCGCCTTACAGATTTTGACGTCGACCCTGCTACCCTGGCTTCAAGACAACTCAGTGTGACGTCGCAGACTTCCACGCCACTATTTCTGAGAGCCGAGCTGTAAACGAGTCATACGAGCGGCAGCGAGTGTGGTGAAAGGATGACTACCTTAACTATTTCTTTTTCGCCTTCCAGATTTTGACGTCGACCCTGCTACCCTGGCTTCAAGACCACTCAGTGTGACTCGCAGACTTCCACGCCACTATTTCTGCCGGCCGAATGTAAACGAGTCATACGAGTGGCAGCGATTGTGGTGAAAGGACGACAACCTTAACTGTTTCCTTTTCGCCTTCCAGATTTTCACGTCGACCCTGCTACTCTGGCTTCAAGACAGCTCAGTGTGACGTCGCAGACTTCCGCGCTACTATTTCTGCCGGCCGAGCTGTAAACGAGTCATACGAGCGGCAGCGAGTGTGGTGAAAGGACGACTACCTTAACTATACTTTTTCGCCTTCCAGATTTTGACGTCGACCCTGCTACCCTGGCTTCAAGACAACTCAGTGTGACGTCGCACACTTCCGCGCCACAATTTCTGCCTTCCGAGCTGTAAACGAGTCACACGAGCGGCAGCGACTGTAGTGAAAATACACCCACCTTAACTATTTATTTTCGCCTTACAGATTTTGACGTCGACCCTGCTACCCTAGCTTCAAGACAACTCAGTGTGACGTCGCAGACTTCCCCGCCACTATTTCTGCCGGCCGAGCTGTAAACGAGTCATACGTGCGGTAGCGAGTGTGGTGAAAGGACGACTACCTTAACTATTTCTTTTTCGCCTTCCAGATTTTGACGTCGACCCTGCTACCCTGGCTTCAAGACAACTCAGTGTGACGTCGCAGACTTCCACGCCACTATTTCTGACGGCCGAGCTGTAAACGAGTCATACGATCAGCAGCGAGTGTGGTGAAAGGACGACTACCTTAACTATTTCATTTTCGCCTTCCAGATTTTGACGTCGACCTTGCTACCCTGGCTTCAAGACTACTCAGGGTGACGTCGCAGACTTCCGCGCCACTATTTCTGCCGGCCGAGCTGTAAACGAGTCATACGAGCGGTAGCGAGTGTGGTGAAAGGACGACTACCTTAACTATTTCTTTTTCGCCTTCCAGATTTTGACGTCGACCCTGCTACCCTGGCTTCAAGACAACTCAGTGTGACGTCGCAGACTTCCGCGCTACTATTTCTGCCGGCCGAATGTAAACGAGTCTTACGAGCGGCAGCGAGTTTGGTGAAAGGAAGACTACCTTAACTGTTTCTTTTTCGCCTTCCAGATTTTGATGTCGACCCTGCTACCCTGGCTTCAAGGCAACTCAGTGTGACGTCGCAGACTTCCGCGCTACTATTTCTGCCGGCCGAGCTGTAAAGGAGTCATACGAGCGGTAGCGAGTGTGGTGAAAGGACGACTACCTTAACTATTTCTTTTTCGCCTTCCAGATTTTGACGTCGACCCTGCTACCCTGGCTTCAAGACAACTCAGTGTGACGTCGCAGACTTCCGCGCTACTATTTCTGCCGGCCGAATGTAAACGAGTCATACGAGCGGCAGCGAGTGTGGTGAAAGGAAGACTACCTTAACTGTTTCTTTTTCGCCTTCCAGATTTTGACGTCGACCCTGCTACCCTGGCTTCAAGACTACTCAGGGTGACGTCGCAGACTTCCGCGCCACTATTTCTGCCGGCCGAGCTGTAAACGAGTCATACGAGCGGTAGCGAGTGTGGTGAAAGGACGACTACCTTAACTATTTCTTTTTCGCCTTCCAGATTTTGACGTCGACCCTGCTACCCTGGCTTCAAGAAAACTCAGTGTGACGTCGCAGACTTCCGCGCTACTATTTCTGCCGGCCGAATGTAAACGAGTCTTACGAGCGGCAGCGAGTTTGGTGAAAGGAAGACTACCTTAACTGTTTCTTTTTCGCCTTCCAGATTTTGATGTCGACCATGCTACCCTGGCTTCAAGGCAACTCAGTGTGACGTCGCAGACTTCCGCGCTACTATTTCTGCCGGCCGAGCTGTAAAGGAGTCATACGAGCGGTAGCGAGTGTGGTGAAAGGACGACTACCTTAACTATTTCTTTTTCGCCTTCCAGATTTTGACGTCGACCCTGCTACCCTGGCTTCAAGACAACTCAGTGTGACGTCGCAGACTTCCGCGCTACTATTTCTGCCGGCCGAATGTAAACGAGTCATACGAGCGGCAGCGAGTGTGGTGAAAGGAAGACTACCTTCACTGTTTCTTTTTCGCCTTCCAGATTTTGACGTCGACCCTGCTACCCTGGCGTCAAGGCAACTCAGTGTGACGTCGCAGACTTCCGCGCTACTATTTCTGCCGGCCGAGCTGTAAAGGAGTCATACGAGCGGCAGCGAGTGTGGTGCAAGGATGACTACCTTAACTGTTTCTCTTTCGCCTTCCAGATTTTGACGTCGACCTTGCTACCCTGGCTTCAAGGCAACTCAGGGTGACGTCGCAGGCATCCGCGCCACTATTTTTGCCAGCCGAGCTGTAAACGAGTCATACGAGCGGTAGCGAGTGTGTTGCAAGGACGACTACCTTAACTATTTCTTTTTCGCATTCCAGATTTTTACGTCGACCCTGCTACCCTGGCTTCAAGACAATTCAGTGTGACGTCGCAAACTTCCACGCCACTATTTCTGCCGGCCAAGTTGTAAACGACTCATACGAGCGGCAGCGAGTGTGGTGAAAGGACGACTACCTTAACTATACTTTTTCGCCTTCCAGATTTTGACGTCGACCCTGCTACCCTGGCTTCAAGACAACTCAGTGTGACGTCGCACACTTCCGCGCCACGATTTCTGCCGGCCGAGCTGTAAAGGAGTCACACGAGCGGCAGCGACTGTAGTGAAAATACACCCACCTTAACTATTTATTTTCGCCTTACAGATTTTGACGTCGACCCTGCTACCCTGGCTTCAAGACAACTCAGTGTGACGTCGCAGACTTCCACGCCACTATTTCTGAGAGCCGAGCTGTAAACGAGTCATACGAGCGGCAGCGAGTGTGGTGAAAGGATGACTACCTTAACTATTTCTTTTTCGCCTTCCAGATTTTGACGTCGACCCTGCTACCCTGGCTTCAAGACCACTCAGTGTGACTCGCAGACTTCCACGCCACTATTTCTGCCTTCCGAGCTGTAAACGAGTCACACGAGCGGCAGCGACTGTAGTGAAAATACACCCACCTTAACTATTTATTTTCGCCTTACAGATTTTGACGTCGACCCTGCTACCCTAGCTTCAAGACAACTCAGTGTGACGTCGCAGACTTCCCCGCCACTATTTCTGCCGGCCGAGCTGTAAACGAGTCATACGTGCGGTAGCGAGTGTGGTGAAAGGACGACTACCTTAACTATTTCTTTTTCGCCTTCCAGATTTTGACGTCGACCCTGCTACCCTGGCTTCAAGACAACTCAGTGTGACGTCGCAGACTTCCACGCCACTATTTCTGACGGCCGAGCTGTAAACGAGTCATACGATCGGCAGCGAGTGTGGTGAAAGGACGACTACCTTAACTATTTCATTTTCGCCTTCCAGATTTTGACGTCGACCTTGCTACCCTGGCTTCAAGACTACTCAGGGTGACGTCGCAGACTTCCGCGCCACTATTTCTGCCGGCCGAGCTGTAAACGAGTCATACGTGCGGTAGCGAGTGTGGTGAAAGGACGACTACCTTAACTATTTTTTTTTCGCCTTCCAGATTTTGACGTCGACCCTGCTACCCTGGCTTCAAGACAACTCAGTGTGACGTCGCAGACTTCCGCGCTACTATTTCTGCCGGCCGAATGTAAACGAGTCTTACGAGCGGCAGCGAGTTTGGTGAAAGGAAGACTACCTTAACTGTTTCTTTTTCGCCTTCCAGATTTTGATGTCGACCCTGCTACCCTGGCTTCAAGGCAACTCAGTGTGACGTCGCAGACTTCCGCGCTACTATTTCTGCCGGCCGAGCTGTAAAGGAGTCATACGAGCGGTAGCGAGTGTGGTGAAAGGACGACTACCTTAACTATTTCTTTTTCGCCTTCCAGATTTTGACGTCGACCCTGCTACCCTGGCTTCAAGACAACTCAGTGTGACGTCGCAGACTTCCGCGCTACTATTTCTGCCGGCCGAATGTAAACGAGTCATACGAGCGGCAGCGAGTGTGGTGAAAGGAAGACTACCTTAACTGTTTCTTTTTCGCCTTCCAGATTTTGACGTCGACCCTGCTACCCTGGCTTCAAGGCAACTCAGTGTGACGTCGCAGACTTCCGCGCTACTATTTCTGCCGGCCGAGCTGTAAAGGAGTCATACGAGCGGCAGCGAGTGTGGTGCAAGGATGACTACCTTAACTGTTTCTCTTTCGCCTTCCAGATTTTGACGTCGACCTTGCTACCCTGGCTTCAAGGCAACTCAGGGTGACATCGCAGGCATCCCCGCCACTATTTTTGCCAGCCGAGCTGTAAACGAGTCATACGAGCGGTAGCGAGTGTGTTGCAAGGACGACTACCTTAACTATTTCTTTTTCGCATTCCAGATTTTTACGTCGACCCTGCTACCCTGGCTTCAAGACAATTCAGTGTGACTTCGCAAACTTCCACCCCACTATTTCTGCCGGCCAAGCTGTAAACGACTCATACGAGCGGCAGCGAGTGTGGTGAAAGGACGACTACCTTAACTATACTTTTTCGCCTTCCAGATTTTGACGTCGACCCTGCTACCCTAGCTTCAAGACAACTCAGTGTGACGTCGCACACTTCCACGCCAAGATTTCTGCCGGCCGAGCTGTTAACGAGTCATACGAGCGGCAGCGAGTGTGGTGAAAGGACGACTACCTTAACAATTTCTTTTCGCCTTCCAGATTTTAACGTCGACCCTGCTACCCTGGCTTCAAGGCAACTCAGTGTGACGTCGCAGACTTCCACTCCACTATTTCAGCCGGCCTGGCTGTAAACGAGTCATACGAGCGGCAGCGAGTGTAGGTGAAAGGACGACTACCTTAACTATTTCTTTTTCGCCTTCCAGATTTTGACGTCGACCCTGCTACAATGACTTCAAGACTACTCAGTGTGACGTCGCAGACTTCCGCGCCACTATTTCAGCCGGCCTGGCTGTAAACGAGTCATACGAGCGGCAGCGAGTGTAGGTGAAAGGACGACTACCTTACCTATACTTTTTCGCCTTCCAGATTTTGACGTCAACCCTGCCACACTGGCTTCAAGACAACTCAGGGTGACGTCGCAGACTTCCGCGCCACTATTTCTGCCGGCCGAGCTGTTAACGAGTCATACGAGCGGCAGCGAGTGTGGTGAAAGGACGACTACCTTAACAATTTCTTTTCGCCTTCCAGATTTTAACGTCGACCCTGCTACCCTGGCTTCAAGGCAACTCAGTGTGACGTCGCAGACTTCCACTCCACTATTTCAGCCGGCCTGGCTGTAAACGAGTCATACGAGCGGCAGCGAGTGTAGGTGAAAGGACGACTACCTTAACTATTTCTTTTTCGCCTTCCAGATTTTGACGTCGACCCTGCTACAATGGCTTCAAGACTACTCAGTGTGACGTCGCAGACTTCCGCGCCACTATTTCTGCCGGCCGAGCTGTAAACGAGTCATACGAGCGGCAGCGAGTGTAGGTGAAAGGACGACTACCTTAACTATACTTTTTCGCCTTCCAGATTTTGACGTCGACCCTGCTACCCTGGCTTCAAGACAACTCAGTGTGACGTCGCACACTTCCGCGCCACGATTTCTGCCGGCCGAGCTGTAAAGGAGCCACACGAGCGGCAGCGACTGTAGTGAAAATACACCCACCTTAACTATTTATTTTCGCCTTACAGATTTTGACGTCGACCCTGCTACCCTGGCTTCATGACATGTCAGTGTGACGTCGCAGACGTCCACGCCACTATTTCTGCTGGCCGAGCTGTAAACGAGTCATACGAGCGGCAGCGAGTGTGGTGAAAGGACGACTACCTTAACTATTTCTTTTTCGCCTTCCAGATTTTGACGTCGACCCTGCTACCCTGGCTTCAACACAACTCAGTGTGACGTCTCAGACTTCCACGCCACTGTTTCTGCTGGCCGAGCTGTAAACGAGTCATACGAGCGGCAGCGAGTGTGGTGAAAGGATGACTACCTTAACTATTTCTTTTTCGCCTTCCAGATTTTGGCATCGACCCTGCTACCCTGGCTTCAAGACCACTCAGTGTGACTCGCAGACTTCCACGCCACTATTTCTGCCGGCCGAATGTAAACGAGTCATACGAGCGGCAGCGAGTGTGGTGAAAGGGCGACTACCTTAACTGTTTCTTTTTCGCCTTCCAGATTTTGACGTCGACCCTGCTACCCTGGCTTCAAGACCACTCAGTGTGACTCGCAGACTTCCACGCCACTATTTCTGCCGGCCGAATGTAAACGAGTCATACGAGCGGCAGCGAGTGTGGTGAAAGGACGACTACCTTAACTATTTCTTTTTCGCCTTCCAGATTTTGACGTCGACCCTGCTACCCTGGCTTCAACACAACTCAGTGTGACGTCGCAGACTTCCGCGCCACTGTTTCTGCCGGCCGAGCTGTAAACGAGTCATACGAGCGGTAGCGAGTGTGGTGAAAGGACGACTACCTTAACTGTTTCTTTTTCGCCTTCCAGATTTTGACGTCGACCCTGCTACCCTGGCTTCAAGACCACTCAGTGTGACTCGCAGACTTCCACGCCACTATTTCTGCCGGCCGAATGTAAACGAGTCATACGAGCGGCAGTGAGTGTGGTGAAAGGACGACTACCTTAACTATTTCTTTTTCACCTTCCAGATTTTGACGTCGACCCTGCTACCCTGGCTTCAAGACCACTCAGTGTGACTCGCAGACTTCCACGCCACTATTTCTGCCGGCCGAATGTAAACGAGTCATACGAGCGGCAGCGAGTGTGGTGAAAGGGCGACTACCTTAACTGTTTCTTTTTCGCCTTCCAGATTTTGACGTCGACCCTGCTACCCTGGCTTCAAGACCACTCAGTGTGACTCGCAGACTTCCACGCCACTATTTCTGCTGGCCGAATGTGAACGAGTCATACGAGCGGCAGCGAGTGTGGTGAAAGGACGACTACCTTAACTATTTCTTTTTCGCCTTCCAGATTTTGACGTCGACCCTGCTACTCTGGCTTCAAGACAGCTCAGTGCGACGTCGCAGACTTCCGCGCTACTATTTCTGCCGGCCAAGCTGTAAAGGAGCCATACGAGCGGTAGCGAGTGTGGTGAAAGGACGACTACCTTAACTATTTCTTTTTCGCCTTCCAGATTTTGACGTCGACACTGATACCCTGGCTTCAAGACAACTCAGTGCGACGTCGCAGGCTTCCGTGCTACTATTTCTGCCGGCCGAATGTAAACGAGTCATACGAGCGGTAGCGAGTGTGGTGAAAGGAAGACTACCTTAACTGTTTCTTTTTCGCCTTCCAGACTTTGACGTCGACCCTGCTACCCTGGCTTCAAGGCAACTCAGTGTGACGTCGCAGACTTCCGCGCTACTATTTCTGCCGGCCAAGCTGTAAACGACTCATACGAGCGGCAGCGAGTGTGGTGAAAGGACGATTACCTTAACTATACTTTTTCGCCTTCCAGATTTTGACGTCGACCCTGCTACCCTGGCTTCAAGACAACTCAGTGTGACGTCGCACACTTCCGCGCCACGATTTCTGCCGGCCGAGCTGTTAACGAGTCATACGAGCGGCAGCGAGTGTGGTGAAAGGACGACTACCTTAACAATTTCTTTTCGCCTTCCAGATTTTAACGTCGACCCTGCTACCCTGGCTTCAAGGCAACTCAGTGTGACGTCGCAGACTTCCACTCCACTATTTCAGCCGGCCTGGCTGTAAACGAGTCATACGAGCGGCAGCGAGTGTAGGTGAAAGGACGACTACCTTAACTATTTCTTTTTCGCCTTCCAGATTTTGACGTCGACCCTGCTACAATGGCTTCAAGACTACTCAGTGTGACGTCGCAGACTTCCGCGCCACTATTTCAGCCGGCCTGGCTGTAAACGAGTCATACGAGCGGCAGCGAGTGTAGGTGAAAGGACGACTACCTTAACTATACTTTTTCGCCTTCCAGATTTTGACGTCAACCCTGCCACACTGGCTTCAAGACAACTCAGGGTGACGTCGCAGACTTCCGCGCCACTATTTCTGCCGGCCGAGCTGTTAACGAGTCATACGAGCGGCAGCGAGTGTGGTGAAAGGACGACTACCTTAACAATTTCTTTTCGCCTTCCAGATTTTAACGTCGACCCTGCTACCCTGGCTTCAAGGCAACTCAGTGTGACGTCGCAGACTTCCACTCCACTATTTCAGCCGGCCTGGCTGTAAACGAGTCATACGAGCGGCAGCGAGTGTAGGTGAAAGGACGACTACCTTAACTATTTCTTTTTCGCCTTCCAGATTTTGACGTCGACCCTGCTACAATGGCTTCAAGACTACTCAGTGTGACGTCGCAGACTTCCACCCCACTATTTCTGAGAGCCGAGCTGTAAACGAGTCATACGAGCGGCAGCGAGTGTGGTGAAAGGATGACTACCTTAACTATTTCTTTTTCGCCTTCCAGATTTTGACGTCGACCCTGCTACCCTGGCTTCAAGACCACTCAGTGTGACTCGCAGACTTCCACGCCACTATTTCTGCCGGCCGAATGTAAACGAGTCATACGAGTGGCAGCGATTGTGGTGAAAGGACGACAACCTTAACTGTTTCCTTTTCGCCTTCCAGATTTTCACGTCGACCCTGCTACTCTGGCTTCAAGACAGCTCAGTGTGACGTCGCAGACTTCCGCGCTACTATTTCTGCCGGCCGAGCTGTAAACGAGTCATACGAGCGGCAGCGAGTGTGGTGAAAGGACGACTACCTTAACTATACTTTTTCGCCTTCCAGATTTTGACGTCGACCCTGCTACCCTGGCTTCAAGACAACTCAGTGTGACGTCGCACACTTCCGCGCCACAATTTCTGCCTTCCGAGCTGTAAACGAGTCACACGAGCGGCAGCGACTGTAGTGAAAATACACCCACCTTAACTATTTATTTTCGCCTTACAGATTTTGACGTCGACCCTGCTACCCTAGCTTCAAGACAACTCAGTGTGACGTCGCAGACTTCCCCGCCACTATTTCTGCCGGCCGAGCTGTAAACGAGTCATACGTGCGGTAGCGAGTGTGGTGAAAGGACGACTACCTTAACTATTTCTTTTTCGCCTTCCAGATTTTGACGTCGACCCTGCTACCCTGGCTTCAAGACAACTCAGTGTGACGTCGCAGACTTCCACGCCACTATTTCTGACGGCCGAGCTGTAAACGAGTCATACGATCAGCAGCGAGTGTGGTGAAAGGACGACTACCTTAACTATTTCATTTTCGCCTTCCAGATTTTGACGTCGACCTTGCTACCCTGGCTTCAAGACTACTCAGGGTGACGTCGCAGACTTCCGCGCCACTATTTCTGCCGGCCGAGCTGTAAACGAGTCATACGAGCGGTAGCGAGTGTGGTGAAAGGACGACTACCTTAACTATTTCTTTTTCGCCTTCCAGATTTTGACGTCGACCCTGCTACCCTGGCTTCAAGACAACTCAGTGTGACGTCGCAGACTTCCGCGCTACTATTTCTGCCGGCCGAATGTAAACGAGTCTTACGAGCGGCAGCGAGTTTGGTGAAAGGAAGACTACCTTAACTGTTTCTTTTTCGCCTTCCAGATTTTGATGTCGACCCTGCTACCCTGGCTTCAAGGCAACTCAGTGTGACGTCGCAGACTTCCGCGCTACTATTTCTGCCGGCCGAGCTGTAAAGGAGTCATACGAGCGGTAGCGAGTGTGGTGAAAGGACGACTACCTTAACTATTTCTTTTTCGCCTTCCAGATTTTGACGTCGACCCTGCTACCCTGGCTTCAAGACAACTCAGTGTGACGTCGCAGACTTCCGCGCTACTATTTCTGCCGGCCGAATGTAAACGAGTCATACGAGCGGCAGCGAGTGTGGTGAAAGGAAGACTACCTTAACTGTTTCTTTTTCGCCTTCCAGATTTTGACGTCGACCCTGCTACCCTGGCTTCAAGACTACTCAGGGTGACGTCGCAGACTTCCGCGCCACTATTTCTGCCGGCCGAGCTGTAAACGAGTCATACGAGCGGTAGCGAGTGTGGTGAAAGGACGACTACCTTAACTATTTCTTTTTCGCCTTCCAGATTTTGACGTCGACCCTGCTACCCTGGCTTCAAGAAAACTCAGTGTGACGTCGCAGACTTCCGCGCTACTATTTCTGCCGGCCGAATGTAAACGAGTCTTACGAGCGGCAGCGAGTTTGGTGAAAGGAAGACTACCTTAACTGTTTCTTTTTCGCCTTCCAGATTTTGATGTCGACCCTGCTACCCTGGCTTCAAGGCAACTCAGTGTGACGTCGCAGACTTCCGCGCTACTATTTCTGCCGGCCGAGCTGTAAAGGAGTCATACGAGCGGTAGCGAGTGTGGTGAAAGGACGACTACCTTAACTATTTCTTTTTCGCCTTCCAGATTTTGACGTCGACCCTGCTACCCTGGCTTCAAGACAACTCAGTGTGACGTCGCAGACTTCCGCGCTACTATTTCTGCCGGCCGAATGTAAACGAGTCATACGAGCGGCAGCGAGTGTGGTGAAAGGAAGACTACCTTCACTGTTTCTTTTTCGCCTTCCAGATTTTGACGTCGACCCTGCTACCCTGGCGTCAAGGCAACTCAGTGTGACGTCGCAGACTTCCGCGCTACTATTTCTGCCGGCCGAGCTGTAAAGGAGTCATACGAGCGGCAGCGAGTGTGGTGCAAGGATGACTACCTTAACTGTTTCTCTTTCGCCTTCCAGATTTTGACGTCGACCTTGCTACCCTGGCTTCAAGGCAACTCAGGGTGACGTCGCAGGCATCCGCGCCACTATTTTTGCCAGCCGAGCTGTAAACGAGTCATACGAGCGGTAGCGAGTGTGTTGCAAGGACGACTACCTTAACTATTTCTTTTTCGCATTCCAGATTTTTACGTCGACCCTGCTACCCTGGCTTCAAGACAATTCAGTGTGACGTCGCAAACTTCCACGCCACTATTTCTGCCGGCCAAGTTGTAAACGACTCATACGAGCGGCAGCGAGTGTGGTGAAAGGACGACTACCTTAACTATACTTTTTCGCCTTCCAGATTTTGACGTCGACCCTGCTACCCTGGCTTCAAGACAACTCAGTGTGACGTCGCACACTTCCGCGCCACGATTTCTGCCGGCCGAGCTGTAAAGGAGTCACACGAGCGGCAGCGACTGTAGTGAAAATACACCCACCTTAACTATTTATTTTCGCCTTACAGATTTTGACGTCGACCCTGCTACCCTGGCTTCAAGACAACTCAGTGTGACGTCGCAGACTTCCACGCCACTATTTCTGAGAGCCGAGCTGTAAACGAGTCATACGAGCGGCAGCGAGTGTGGTGAAAGGATGACTACCTTAACTATTTCTTTTTCGCCTTCCAGATTTTGACGTCGACCCTGCTACCCTGGCTTCAAGACCACTCAGTGTGACTCGCAGACTTCCACGCCACTATTTCTGCCGGCCGAATGTAAACGAGTCATACGAGTGGCAGCGATTGTGGTGAAAGGACGACAACCTTAACTGTTTCCTTTTCGCCTTCCAGATTTTCACGTCGACCCTGCTACTCTGGCTTCAAGACAGCTCAGTGTGACGTCGCAGACTTCCGCGCTACTATTTCTGCCGGCCGAGCTGTAAACGAGTCATACGAGCGGCAGCGAGTGTGGTGAAAGGACGACTACCTTAACTATACTTTTTCGCCTTCCAGATTTTGACGTCGACCCTGCTACCCTGGCTTCAAGACAACTCAGTGTGACGTCGCACACTTCCGCGCCACAATTTCTGACGGCCGAGCTGTAAACGAGTCATACGTGCGGTAGCGAGTGTGGTGAAAGGACGACTACCTTAACTATTTCTTTTTCGCCTTCCAGATTTTGACGTCGACCCTGCTACCCTGGCTTCAAGACAACTCAGTGTGACGTCGCAGACTTCCACGCCACTATTTCTGACGGCCGAGCTGTAAACGAGTCATACGATCGGCAGCGAGTGTGGTGAAAGGACGACTACCTTAACTATTTCATTTTCGCCTTCCAGATTTTGACGTCGACCTTGCTACCCTGGCTTCAAGACTACTCAGGGTGACGTCGCAGACTTCCGCGCCACTATTTCTGCCGGCCGAGCTGTAAACGAGTCATACGTGCGGTAGCGAGTGTGGTGAAAGGACGACTACCTTAACTATTTTTTTTTCGCCTTCCAGATTTTGACGTCGACCCTGCTACCCTGGCTTCAAGACAACTCAGTGTGACGTCGCAGACTTCCGCGCTACTATTTCTGCCGGCCGAATGTAAACGAGTCTTACGAGCGGCAGCGAGTTTGGTGAAAGGAAGACTACCTTAACTGTTTCTTTTTCGCCTTCCAGATTTTGATGTCGACCCTGCTACCCTGGCTTCAAGGCAACTCAGTGTGACGTCGCAGACTTCCGCGCTACTATTTCTGCCGGCCGAGCTGTAAAGGAGTCATACGAGCGGTAGCGAGTGTGGTGAAAGGACGACTACCTTAACTATTTCTTTTTCGCCTTCCAGATTTTGACGTCGACCCTGCTACCCTGGCTTCAAGACAACTCAGTGTGACGTCGCAGACTTCCGCGCTACTATTTCTGCCGGCCGAATGTAAACGAGTCATACGAGCGGCAGCGAGTGTGGTGAAAGGAAGACTACCTTAACTGTTTCTTTTTCGCCTTCCAGATTTTGACGTCGACCCTGCTACCCTGGCTTCAAGGCAACTCAGTGTGACGTCGCAGACTTCCGCGCTACTATTTCTGCCGGCCGAGCTGTAAAGGAGTCATACGAGCGGCAGCGAGTGTGGTGCAAGGATGACTACCTTAACTGTTTCTCTTTCGCCTTCCAGATTTTGACGTCGACCTTGCTACCCTGGCTTCAAGGCAACTCAGGGTGACATCGCAGGCATCCCCGCCACTATTTTTGCCAGCCGAGCTGTAAACGAGTCATACGAGCGGTAGCGAGTGTGTTGCAAGGACGACTACCTTAACTATTTCTTTTTCGCATTCCAGATTTTTACGTCGACCCTGCTACCCTGGCTTCAAGACAATTCAGTGTGACTTCGCAAACTTCCACCCCACTATTTCTGCCGGCCAAGCTGTAAACGACTCATACGAGCGGCAGCGAGTGTGGTGAAAGGACGACTACCTTAACTATACTTTTTCGCCTTCCAGATTTTGACGTCGACCCTGCTACCCTGGCTTCAAGACAACTCAGTGTGACGTCGCACACTTCCGCGCCACGATTTCTGCCGGCCGAGCTGTTAACGAGTCATACGAGCGGCAGCGAGTGTGGTGAAAGGACGACTACCTTAACAATTTCTTTTCGCCTTCCAGATTTTAACGTCGACCCTGCTACCCTGGCTTCAAGGCAACTCAGTGTGACGTCGCAGACTTCCACTCCACTATTTCAGCCGGCCTGGCTGTAAACGAGTCATACGAGCGGCAGCGAGTGTAGGTGAAAGGACGACTACCTTAACTATTTCTTTTTCGCCTTCCAGATTTTGACGTCGACCCTGCTACAATGACTTCAAGACTACTCAGTGTGACGTCGCAGACTTCCGCGCCACTATTTCAGCCGGCCTGGCTGTAAACGAGTCATACGAGCGGCAGCGAGTGTAGGTGAAAGGACGACTACCTTAACTATACTTTTTCGCCTTCCAGATTTTGACGTCAACCCTGCCACACTGGCTTCAAGACAACTCAGGGTGACGTCGCAGACTTCCGCGCCACTATTTCTGCCGGCCGAGCTGTTAACGAGTCATACGAGCGGCAGCGAGTGTGGTGAAAGGACGACTACCTTAACAATTTCTTTTCGCCTTCCAGATTTTAACGTCGACCCTGCTACCCTGGCTTCAAGGCAACTCAGTGTGACGTCGCAGACTTCCACTCCACTATTTCAGCCGGCCTGGCTGTAAACGAGTCATACGAGCGGCAGCGAGTGTAGGTGAAAGGACGACTACCTTAACTATTTCTTTTTCGCCTTCCAGATTTTGACGTCGACCCTGCTACAATGGCTTCAAGACTACTCAGTGTGACGTCGCAGACTTCCGCGCCACTATTTCTGCCGGCCGAGCTGTAAACGAGTCATACGAGCGGCAGCGAGTGTAGGTGAAAGGACGACTACCTTAACTATACTTTTTCGCCTTCCAGATTTTGACGTCGACCCTGCTACCCTGGCTTCAAGACAACTCAGTGTGACGTCGCACACTTCCGCGCCACGATTTCTGCCGGCCGAGCTGTAAAGGAGCCACACGAGCGGCAGCGACTGTAGTGAAAATACACCCACCTTAACTATTTATTTTCGCCTTACAGATTTTGACGTCGACCCTGCTACCCTGGCTTCAAGACATGTCAGTGTGACGTCGCAGACGTCCACGCCACTATTTCTGCTGGCCGAGCTGTAAACGAGTCATACGAGCGGCAGCGAGTGTGGTGAAAGGACGACTACCTTAACTATTTCTTTTTCGCCTTCCAGATTTTGACGTCGACCCTGCTACCCTGGCTTCAACACAACTCAGTGTGACGTCTCAGACTTCCACGCCACTGTTTCTGCTGGCCGAGCTGTAAACGAGTCATACGAGCGGCAGCGAGTGTGGTGAAAGGATGACTACCTTAACTATTTCTTTTTCGCCTTCCAGATTTTGGCATCGACCCTGCTACCCTGGCTTCAAGACAACTCAGGGTGACGTCGCAGACTTCCGCGCCACTGTTTCTGCCGGCCGAGCTGTAAACGAGTCATACGAGCGGTAGCGAGTGTGGTGAAAGGACGACTACCTTAACTGTTTCTTTTTCGCCTTCCAGATTTTGACGTCGACCCTGCTACCCTGGCTTCAAGACCACTCAGTGTGACTCGCAGACTTCCACGCCACTATTTCTGCCGGCCGAATGTAAACGAGTCATACGAGCGGCAGTGAGTGTGGTGAAAGGACGACTACCTTAACTATTTCTTTTTCACCTTCCAGATTTTGACGTCGACCCTGCTACCCTGGCTTCAAGACCACTCAGTGTGACTCGCAGACTTCCACGCCACTATTTCGGCCGGCCGAATGTAAACGAGTCATACGAGCGGCAGCGAGTGTGGTGAAAGGGCGACTACCTTAACTGTTTCTTTTTCGCCTTCCAGATTTTGACGTCGACCCTGCTACCCTGGCTTCAAGACCACTCAGTGTGACTCGCAGACTTCCACGCCACTATTTCTGCTGGCCGAATGTGAACGAGTCATACGAGCGGCAGCGAGTGTGGTGAAAGGACGACTACCTTAACTATTTCTTTTTCGCCTTCCAGATTTTGACGTCGACCCTGCTACTCTGGCTTCAAGACAGCTCAGTGCGACGTCGCAGACTTCCGCGCTACTATTTCTGCCGGCCAAGCTGTAAAGGAGCCATACGAGCGGTAGCGAGTGTGGTGAAAGGACGACTACCTTAACTATTTCTTTTTCGCCTTCCAGATTTTGACGTCGACACTGATACCCTGGCTTCAAGACAACTCAGTGCGACGTCGCAGGCTTCCGTGCTACTATTTCTGCCGGCCGAATGTAAACGAGTCATACGAGCGGTAGCGAGTGTGGTGAAAGGAAGACTACCTTAACTGTTTCTTTTTCGCCTTCCAGACTTTGACGTCGACCCTGCTACCCTGGCTTCAAGGCAACTCAGTGTGACGTCGCAGACTTCCGCGCTACTATTTCTGCCGGCCAAGCTGTAAACGACTCATACGAGCGGCAGCGAGTGTGGTGAAAGGACGACTACCTTAACTATACTTTTTCGCCTTCCAGATTTTGACGTCGACCCTGCTACCCTGGCTTCAAGACAACTCAGTGTGACGTCGCACACTTCCGCGCCACGATTTCTGCCGGCCGAGCTGTTAACGAGTCATACGAGCGGCAGCGAGTGTGGTGAAAGGACGACTACCTTAACAATTTCTTTTCGCCTTCCAGATTTTAACGTCGACCCTGCTACCCTGGCTTCAAGGCAACTCAGTGTGACGTCGCAGACTTCCACTCCACTATTTCAGCCGGCCTGGCTGTAAACGAGTCATACGAGCGGCAGCGAGTGTAGGTGAAAGGACGACTACCTTAACTATTTCTTTTTCGCCTTCCAGATTTTGACGTCGACCCTGCTACAATGGCTTCAAGACTACTCAGTGTGACGTCGCAGACTTCCGCGCCACTATTTCAGCCGGCCTGGCTGTAAACGAGTCATACGAGCGGCAGCGAGTGTAGGTGAAAGGACGACTACCTTAACTATACTTTTTCGCCTTCCAGATTTTGACGTCAACCCTGCCACACTGGCTTCAAGACAACTCAGGGTGACGTCGCAGACTTCCGCGCCACTATTTCTGCCGGCCGAGCTGTTAACGAGTCATACGAGCGGCAGCGAGTGTGGTGAAAGGACGACTACCTTAACAATTTCTTTTCGCCTTCCAGATTTTAACGTCGACCCTGCTACCCTGGCTTCAAGGCAACTCAGTGTGACGTCGCAGACTTCCACTCCACTATTTCAGCCGGCCTGGCTGTAAACGAGTCATACGAGCGGCAGCGAGTGTAGGTGAAAGGACGACTACCTTAACTATTTCTTTTTCGCCTTCCAGATTTTGACGTCGACCCTGCTACAATGGCTTCAAGACTACTCAGTGTGACGTCGCAGACTTCCGCGCCACTATTTCTGCCGGCCGAGCTGTAAACGAGTCATACGAGCGGCAGCGAGTGTGGTGAAAGGACGACTACCTTAACTATACTTTTTCGCCTTGCAGATTTTGACGTCGACCCTGCTACCCTGGCTTCAAGACATGTCAGTGTGACGTCGCAGACGTCCACGCCACTATTTCTGCTGGCCGAGCTGTAAACGAGTCATACGAGCGGCAGCGAGTGTGGTGAAAGGACGACTACCTTAACTATTTCTTTTTCGCCTTCCAGATTTTGACGTCGACCCTGCTACAATGGCTTCAAGACTACTCAGTGTGACGTCGCAGACTTCCGCGCCACTATTTCTGCCGGCCGAGCTGTAAACGAGTCATACGAGCGGCAGCGAGTGTGGTGAAAGGACGACTACCTTAACTATACTTTTTCGCCTTCCAGATTTTGACGTCGACCCTGCTACCCTGGCTTCAAGACAACTCAGTGTGACGTCGCACACTTCCGCGCCACGATTTCTGCCGGCCGAGCTGTAAAGGAGCCACACGAGCGGCAGCGACTGTAGTGAAAATACACCCACCTTAAATATTTATTTTCGCCTTGCAGATTTTGACGTCGACCCTGCTACCCTGGCTTCAAGACATGTCAGTGTGACGTCGCAGACGTCCACGCCACTATTTCTGCTGGCCGAGCTGTAAACGAGTCATACGAGCGGCAGCGAGTGTGGTGAAAGGACGACTACCTTAACTATTTCTTTTTCGCCTTCCAGATTTTGACGTCGACCCTGCTACCCTGGCTTCAACACAACTCAGTGTGACGTCGCAGACTTCCACGCCACTGTTTCTGCTGGCCGAGCTGTAAACGAGTCATACGAGCGGCAGCGAGTGTGGTGAAAGGATGACTACCTTAACTATTTCTTTTTCGCCTTCCAGATTTTGGCATCGACCCTGCTACCCTGGCTTCAAGACAACTCAGGGTGACGTCGCAGACTTCCGCGCCACTGTTTCTGCCGGCCGAGCTGTAAACGAGTCATACGAGCGGTAGCGAGTGTGGTGAAAGGACGACTACCTTAACTGTTTCTTTTTCGCCTTCCAGATTTTGACGTCGACCCTGCTACCCTGGCTTCAAGACCACTCAGTGTGACTCGCAGACTTCCACGCCACTATTTCTGCCGGCCGAATGTAAACGAGTCATACGAGCGGCAGCGAGTGTGGTGAAAGGACGACTACCTTAACTATTTCTTTTTCACCTTCCAGATTTTGACGTCGACCCTGCTACCCTGGCTTCAAGACCACTCAGTGTGACTCGCAGACTTCCACGCCACTATTTCTGCCGGCCGAATGTAAACGAGTCATACGAGCGGCAGCGAGTGTGGTGAAAGGGCGACTACCCTAACTGTTTCTTTTTCGCCTTCCAGATTTTGACGTCGACCCTGCTACCCTGGCTTCAAGACCACTCAGTGTGACTCGCAGACTTCCACGCCACTATTTCTGCTGGCCGAATGTGAACGAGTCATACGAGCGGCAGCGAGTGTGGTGAAAGGACGACTACCTTAACTATTTCTTTTTCGCCTTCCTGATTTTGACGTCGACCCTGCTACTCTGGCTTCAAGACAGCTCAGTGCGACGTCGCAGACTTCCGCGCTACTATTTCTGCCGGCCAAGCTGTAAAGGAGCCATACGAGCGGTAGCGAGTGTGGTGAAAGGACGACTACCTTAACTATTTCTTTTTCGCCTTCCAGATTTTGACGTCGACACTGCTACCCTGGCTTCAAGACAACTCAGTGCGACGTCGCAGGCTTCCGTGCTACTATTTCTGCCGGCCGAATGTAAACGAGTCATACGAGCGGTAGCGAGTGTGGTGAAAGGAAGACTACCTTAACTGTTTCTTTTTCGCCTTCCAGACATTGACGTCGACCCTGCTACCCTGGCTTCAAGGCAACTCAGTGTGACGTCGCAGACTTCCGCGCTACTATTTCTGCCGGCCGAGCTGTAAAGGAGTCATACGAGCGGCAGCCAGTGTGGTGAAAGGACGACTACTGTAACTATTTCTTTTTCGCCTTCCAGATTTTGACGTCGACCCTGCTACCCTGGCTTCAAGACAACTCAGTGTGACGTCGCAGACTTCCACGCCACTATTTCTGCCGGCCGAGCTGTAAACGAGTCATACGAGCGGCAGCGAGTGTGGTGAAAGGACGACTACCGTAACTATACTTTTTCGCCTTCCAGATTTTGACGTCGACCCTGCTACCCTGGCTTCAAGACAACTCAGTGTGACGTCGCACACTTCCGTGCCACAATTTCTGCCTTCCGAGCTGTAAACGAGTCACACGAGCGGCAGCGACTGTAGTGAAAATACACCCACCTTAACTATTTATTTTCGCCTTCCAGATTTTGACGTCGACCCTGCTACCCTGGCTTCAAGACAACTCAGTGTGACGTCGCAGACTTCCACGCCACTATTTCCGCCGGTCGAGCTGTAAACGAGTCATACGATCGGCAGCGAGTGTGGTGAAAGGACGACTACTTTAACTATTTCTTTTTCGCCTTCCAGATTTTGACGTCGACCCTGCTACCCTGGCTTCAAGACTACTCAGGGTGACGTCGCAGACTTCCGCGCCACTATTTCTGCCGGCCGAGCTGTAAACGAGTCATACGAGCGGTAGCGAGTGTGGTGAAAGGACGACTACCTTAACTATTTCTTTTTCGCCTTCCAGATTTTGACGTCGACCCTGCTACAATGGCTTCAAGACAACTCAGTGTGACGTCGCAGACTTCCACGCCACTATTTCCGCCGGTCGAGCTGTAAACGAGTCATACGATCGGCAGCGAGTGTGGTGAAAGGACGACTACTTTAACTATTTCTTTTTCGCTTTCCAGAATTGACGTCGACCCTGCTACCCTGGCTTCAAGACAACTCAGAGTGACGTCGCAGACATTCACGCCACTATTTCTGCCGGCCGAGCTGTAAACGAGTCATACGAGCGGCAGCGAGTGTAGGTGAAAGGACGACAACCTTAACTATTTCTTTTTCGCCTTCCAGATTTTGACGTCGACCCTGCTACAATGGCTTCAAGACTACTCAGTGTGACGTCGCAGACTTCCGCGCCACTATTTCTGCCGGCCGAGCTGTAAACGAGTCATACGAGCGGCAGCGAGTGTGGTGAAAGGACGACTACCTTAACTATACTTTTTCGCCTTCCAGATTTTGACGTCGACCCTGCTACCCTGGCTTCAAGACAACTCAGTGTGACGTCGCACACTTCCGCGCCACGATTTCTGCCGGCCGAGCTGTAAAGGAGCCACACGAGCGGCAGCGACTGTAGTGAAAATACACCCACCTTAACTATTTATTTTCGCCTTACAGATTTTGACGTCGACCCTGCTACCCTGGCTTCAAGACATGTCAGTGTGACGTCGCAGACGTCCACGCCACTATTTCTGCTGGCCGAGCTGTAAACGAGTCATACGAGCGGCAGCGAGTGTGGTGAAAGGACGACTACCTTAACTATTTCTTTTTCGCCTTCCAGATTTTGACGTCGACCCTGCTACCCTGGCTTCAACACAACTCAGTGTGACGTCGCAGACTTCCGCGCCACTATTTCTGCCGGCCGAGCTGTAAACGAGTCATACGAGCAGCAGCGCGTGTGGTGAAAGGACGACTACCTAAACTATTTCTTATTCGCCTCCCAGATTTTGACGTCGACCCTGCTACCCTGGCTTCAAGACAAGTCAGTGTGACGTCGCAGACTTCCACGCCACTGTTTCTGCTGGCCGAGCTGTAAACGAGTCATACGAGCGGCAGCGAGTGTGGTGAAAGGATGACTACCTTAACTATTTCTTTTTCGCCTTCCAGATTTTGGCGTCGACCCTGCTACCCTGGCTTCAAGACAACTCAGGGTGACGTCGCAGACTTCCGCGCCACTGTTTCTGCCGGCCGAGCTGTAAACGAGTCATACGAGCGGTAGCGAGTGTGGTGAAAGGACGACTACCTTAACTATTTCTTTTCACCTTCCAGATTTTGACGTCGACCCTGCTACCCTAGCTTCAAGACCACTCAGTGTGGCTCGCAGACTTCCACGCCACTATTTCTGCCGGCCGAATGTAAACGAGTCATACGAGCGGCAGGGAGTGTGGTGAAAGGGCGACTACCTTAACTGTTTCTTTTTCGCCTTCCAGATTTTGACGTCGACCCTGCTACCCTGGCTTCAAGACCACTCAGTGTGACTCGCAAACTTCCACGCCACTATTTCTGCCGGCCGAATGTAAACGAGTCATACGAGCGGCAGCGAGTGTGGTGAAAGGACGACTACCTTAACTATTTCTTTTTCGCCTTCCAGATTTTGACGTCGACCCTGCTACCCTGGCTTCAAGACAACTCAGAGTGACGTCGCAGACTTCCACGCCACTATTTCTGCCGGCCGAGCTGTAAACGAGTCACACGAGCGGCAGCGAGTGTGGGGAAAAGACGACTACCATAACTATTTCTTTTCCGCCTTCCAGATTTTGACGTCGACCCTGCTACCCTGGCTTCAAGACAACTCAGTGTGACGTCGCACACTTCCGCGCCACTATTTCTGCCGGCCGAGCTGTAAACGAGTCACACGAGCGGCAGCGACTGTGGTGAAAAAACACCCATCTTAACTATTTCTTTTTCGGCTTCCAGATTTTGACGTCGACCCTGCTTCTCTGGCTTCAAGACAACGCAGTGTGACGTCGCAGACTTCCGCGCCACTATTCCTGCCGGCAGAGCTGTAAACGAGTCACACGAGCGGCAGCGACTGTGGTGAAAGAACACCCACCCTAACTATTTCTTTTGCGCCTTCCAGATTTTGACGTCGACCCTGCTACCCTGGCTTCAAGACAACGCAGTGTGACGTCGCAGTCTTCCGCGCCACTATTTCTGCCGGCGGAGCTGTAAACGAGTCACACGAGGGGCAGCGACTGTGGTTAAAAAACACCCACCTTAACTACATCTTTTTCGCCTTCCAGATTTTGACGTCGACCCTGCTACCCTGGCTTCAAGACAACTCAGTGTGACGTCTCAGACTTCCACGCCACTATTTCTGCCGGCTGAGCTCTAAACGAGTCATACGAGCGGCAGCGAGTGTGGTGAAAGGACGACTACCCTAACTATTTCTTTTTCGCCTTCCAGATTTTGACGTCGACCCTGCTACCCTGGCTTCAAGACAACTCAGTGCGACGTCGCAGACTTCCGTGCTACTATTTCTGCCGGCCGAATGTAAACGAGTCATACGAGCGGTAGCGAGTGTGGTGAAAGGAAGACTACCTTAACTGTTTCTTTTTCGCCTTCCAGATTTTGACGTCGACCCTGCTACCCTGGCTTCAAGGCAACTCAGTGTGACGTCGCAGACTTCCGCGCTACTATTTCTGCCGGCCGAGATGTAAAGGAGTCATACGAGCGGCAGCCAGTGTGGTGAAAGTACGACTACTGTAACTATTTCTTTTTCGCCTTCCAGATTTTGACGTCGACCCTGCTACCCTGGCTTCAAGACAACTCAGTGTGACGTCGCAGACTTCCACGCCACTATTTCTGCCGGCCGAGCTGTAAACGAGTCATACGAGCGGCAGCGAGTGTGGTGAAAGGACGACTACCGTAACTATACTTTTTCGCCTTCCAGATTTTGACGTCGACCCTGCTACCCTGGATTCAAGACAACTCAGTGTGACGTCGCAGACTTCCGCGCCACTATTTCTGCCGGCCGAGCTGTAAACGAGTCATACGAGCGGCAGCGTGTGTGGTGAAAGGTCGCCCACCTCAACTATTTATTTTTCGCTTTCCAGAATTGACGTCGACCCTGCTACCCTGGCTTCAAGACAACTCAGAGTGACGTCGCAGACATTCACGCCACTATTTCTGCCGGGCGAGCTGTAAACGAGTCATACGAGCGGCAGCGAGTGTGGTGAAAGGACGACTACCTTAACTATTACTTTTTGCCTTCCAGATTTTGACGTCGACCCTGCTACCCTGGCTTGAAGACAACTCAGTGTGACGTCGCAGACTTCCTCGACACTATTTCTACCGGCCGAGCTGTAAACGAGTCATACGAGCGATAGCGAGTCTGGTGAAAGGACGACTACCTTAACTATTTCTTTTTCGCCTTCCAGATTTTGACGTCGACCCTGCTACCCTGGCTTCAAGACAACTCAGAGTGACGTCGCAGACTTCCACGCCACTATTTCTGCCGGCCGAGCTGTAAACGAGTCATACGAGCGGCAGCGAGTGTGGGGAAAAGACGACTACCATAACTATTTCTTTTCCGCCTTCCAGATTTTGACGTCGACCCTGCTACCCTGGCTTCAAGGCAACTCAGTGTGACGTCGCAGACTTCCGCGCTACTATTTCTGCCGGCTGAGCTGTAAAGGAGTCATACGAGCGGCAGCCAGTGTGGTGAAAGGACGACTACTGTAACTATTTCTTTTTCGCCTTCCAGATTTTGACGTCGACCCTGCTACCCTGGCTTCAAGACAACTCAGTGTGACGTCGCAGACTTCCACGCCACTATTTCTGCCGGCCGAGCTGTAAACGAGTCATACGAGCGGCAGCGAGTGTGGTGAAAGGACGACTACCGTAACTATACTTTTTCGCCTTCCAGATTTTGACGTCGACCCTGCTACCCTGGATTCAAGACAACTCAGTGTGACGTCGCAGACTTCCGCGCCACTATTTCTGCCGGCCGAGCTGTAAACGAGTCATACGAGCGGCAGCGTGTGTGGTGAAAGGTCGCCCACCTCAACTATTTATTTTTCGCTTTCCAGAATTGACGTCGACCCTGCTACCCTGGCTTCAAGACAACTCAGAGTGACGTCGCAGACATTCACGCCACTATTTCTGCCGGCCGAGCTGTAAACGAGTCACACGAGCGGCAGCGACTGTGGTGAAAAAACACCCATCTTAACTATTTCTTTTTCGGCTTCCAGATTTTGACGTCGACCCTGCTTCTCTGGCTTCAAGACAACGCAGTGTGACGTCGCAGACTTCCGCGCCACTATTCCTGCCGGCAGAGCTGTAAACGAGTCACACGAGCGGCAGCGACTGTGGTGAAAGAACACCCACCCTAACTATTTCTTTTGCGCCTTCCAGATTTTGACGTCGACCCTGCTACCCTGGCTTCAAGACAACGCAGTGTGACGTCGCAGTCTTCCGCGCCACTATTTCTGCCGGCGGAGCTGTAAACGAGTCACACGAGCGGCAGCGACTGTGGTTAAAAAACACCCACCTTAACTACATCTTTTTCGCCTTCCAGATTTTGACGTCGACCCTGCTACCCTGGCTTCAAGACAACTCAGTGTGACGTCTCAGACTTCCACGCCACTATTTCTGCCGGCTGAGCTCTAAACGAGTCATACGAGCGGCAGCGAGTGTGGTGAAAGGACGACTACCCTAACTATTTCTTTTTCGCCTTCCAGATTTTGACGTCGACCCTGCTACCCTGGCTTCAAGACAACTCAGTGCGACGTCGCAGACTTCCGTGCTACTATTTCTGCCGGCCGAATGTAAACGAGTCATACGAGCGGTAGCGAGTGTGGTGAAAGGAAGACTACCTTAACTGTTTCTTTTTCGCCTTCCAGATTTTGACGTCGACCCTGCTACCCTGGCTTCAAGGCAACTCAGTGTGACGTCGCAGACTTCCGCGCTACTATTTCTGCCGGCCGAGCTGTAAAGGAGTCATACGAGCGGCAGCGAGTGTGGGGAAAAGACGACTACCATAACTATTTCTTTTCCGCCTTCCAGATTTTGACGTCGACCCTGCTACCCTGGCTTCAAGACAACTCAGTGTGACGTCGCACACTTCCGCGCCACTATTTCTGCCGGCCGAGCTGTAAACGAGTCACACGAGCGGCAGCGACTGTGGTGAAAAAACACCCATCTTAACTATTTCTTTTTCGGCTTCCAGATTTTGACGTCGACCCTGCTTCTCTGGCTTCAAGACAACGCAGTGTGACGTCGCAGACTTCCGCGCCACTATTCCTGCCGGCAGAGCTGTAAACGAGTCACACGAGCGGCAGCGACTGTGGTGAAAGAACACCCACCCTAACTATTTCTTTTGCGCCTTCCAGATTTTGACGTCGACCCTGCTACCCTGGCTTCAAGACAACGCAGTGTGACGTCGCAGTCTTCCGCGCCACTATTTCTGCCGGCGGAGCTGTAAACGAGTCACACGAGCGGCAGCGACTGTGGTTAAAAAACACCCACCTTAACTACATCTTTTTCGCCTTCCAGATTTTGACGTCGACCCTGCTACCCTGGCTTCAAGACAACTCAGTGTGACGTCTCAGACTTCCACGCCACTATTTCTGCCGGCTGAGCTCTAAACGAGTCATACGAGCGGCAGCGAGTGTGGTGAAAGGACGACTACCCTAACTATTTCTTTTTCGCCTTCCAGATTTTGACGTCGACCCTGCTACCCTGGCTTCAAGACAACTCAGTGCGACGTCGCAGACTTCCGTGCTACTATTTCTGCCGGCCGAATGTAAACGAGTCATACGAGCGGTAGCGAGTGTGGTGAAAGGAAGACTACCTTAACTGTTTCTTTTTCGCCTTCCAGATTTTGACGTCGACCCTGCTACCCTGGCTTCAAGGCAACTCAGTGTGACGTCGCAGACTTCCGCGCTACTATTTCTGCCGGCCGAGCTGTAAAGGAGTCATACGAGCGGCAGCCAGTGTGGTGAAAGGACGACTACTGTAACTATTTCTTTTTCGCCTTCCAGATTTTGACGTCGACCCTGCTACCCTGGCTTCAAGACAACTCAGTGTGACGTCGCAGACTTCCACGCCACTATTTCTGCCGGCCGAGCTGTAAACGAGTCATACGAGCGGCAGCGAGTGTGGTGAAAGGACGACTACCGTAACTATACTTTTTCGCCTTCCAGATTTTGACGTCGACCCTGCTACCCTGGATTCAAGACAACTCAGTGTGACGTCGCAGACTTCCGCGCCACTATTTCTGCCGGCCGAGCTGTAAACGAGTCATACGAGCGGCAGCGTGTGTGGTGAAAGGTCGCCCACCTCAACTATTTATTTTTCGCTTTCCAGAATTGACGTCGACCCTGCTACCCTGGCTTCAAGACAACTCAGAGTGACGTCGCAGACATTCACGCCACTATTTCTGCCGGCCGAGCTGTAAACGAGTCATACGAGCGGCAGCGAGTGTGGTGAAAGGAAGACTACCTTAACTGTTTCTTTTTCGCCTTCCAGATTTTGACGTCGACCCTGCTACCCTGGCTTCAAGGCAACTCAGTGTGACGTCGCAGACTTCCGCGCTACTATTTCTGCCGGCCGAGCTGTAAAGGAGTCATACGAGCGGCAGCCAGTGTGGTGAAAGGACGACTACTGTAACTATTTCTTTTTCGCCTTCCAGATTTTGACGTCGACCCTGCTACCCTGGCTTCAAGACAACTCAGTGTGACGTCGCAGACTTCCACGCCACTATTTCTGCCGGCCGAGCTGTAAACGAGTCATACGAGCGGCAGCGAGTGTGGTGAAAGGACGACTACCGTAACTATACTTTTTCGCCTTCCAGATTTTGACGTCGACCCTGCTACCCTGGATTCAAGACAACTCAGTGTGACGTCGCAGACTTCCGCGCCACTATTTCTGCCGGCCGAGCTGTAAACGAGTCATACGAGCGGCAGCGTGTGTGGTGAAAGGTCGCCCACCTCAACTATTTATTTTTCGCTTTCCAGAATTGACGTCGACCCTGCTACCCTGGCTTCAAGACAACTCAGAGTGACGTCGCAGACTTCCACGCCACTATTTCTGCCGGCCGAGCTGTAAACGAGTCATACGAGCGGCAGCGAGTGTGGTGAAAGGACGACTACCGTAACTATACTTTTTCGCCTTCCAGATTTTGACGTCGACCCTGCTACCCTGGATTCAAGACAACTCAGTGTGACGTCGCAGACTTCCGCGCCACTATTTCTGCCGGCCGAGCTGTAAACGAGTCATACGAGCGGCAGCGTGTGTGGTGAAAGGTCGCCCACCTCAACTATTTATTTTTCGCTTTCCAGAATTGACGTCGACCCTGCTACCCTGGCTTCAAGGCAACTCAGTGTGACGTCGCAGACTTCCGCGCTACTATTTCTGCCGGCCGAGCTGTAAACGAGTCATACGAGCGGCATCGAGTGTGGTGAAAGGACGACTACCTTAACTATTACTTTTTGCCTTCCAGATTTTGACGTCGACCCTGCTACCCTGGCTTGAAGACAACTCAGTGTGACGTCGCAGACTTCCTCGACACTATTTCTGCCGGCCGAGCTGTAAACGAGTCATACGAGCGATAGCGAGTCTGGTGAAAGGACGACTACCTTAACTATTTCTTTTTCGCCTTCCAGATTTTGACGTCGACCCTGCTACCCTGGCTTCAAGACAACTCAGAGTGACGTCGCAGACTTCCACGCCACTATTTCTGCCGGCCGAGCTGTAAACGAGTCATACGAGCGGCAGCGAGTGTGGGGAAAAGACGACTACCATAACTATTTCTTTTCCGCCTTCCAGATTTTGACGTCGACCCTGCTACCCTGGCTTCAAGACAACGCAGTGTGAAGTCGCAGACTTCCGCGCCACTATTTCTGCCGGCCGAGCTGTAAACGAGTCACACGAGCGGCAGCGACTGTGGTGAAAAAACACCCATCTTAACTATTTCTTTTTCGGCTTCCAGATTTTGACGTCGACCCTGCTTCTCTGGCTTCAAGACAACGCAGTGTGACGTCGCAGACTTCCGCGCCACTATTCCTGCCGGCAGAGCTGTAAACGAGTCACACGAGCGGCAGCGAGTGTGGGGAAAAGACGACTACCATAACTATTTCTTTTCCGCCTTCCAGATTTTGACGTCGACCCTGCTACCCTGGCTTCAAGACAACTCAGAGTGACGTCGCAGACTTCCGCGCCACTATTTCTGCCGGCCGAGCTGTAAACGAGTCATACGAGCGGCAGCGAGTGTGGGGAAAAGACGACTACCATAACTATTTCTTTTCCGCCTTCCAGATTTTGACGTCGACCCTGCTACCCTGGCTTCAAGACAACTCAGAGTGACGTCGCAGACTTCCGCGCCACTATTTCTGCCGGCCGAGCTGTAAACGAGTCATACGAGCGGCAGCGAGTGTGGGGAAAAGACGACTACCATAACTATTTCTTTTCCGCCTTCCAGATTTTGACGTCGACCCTGCTACCCTGGCTTCAAGACAACGCAGTGTGAAGTCGCAGACTTCCGCGCCACTATTTCTGCCGGCCGAGCTGTAAACGAGTCACACGAGCGGCAGCGACTGTGGTGAAAAAACACCCATCTTAACTATTTCTTTTTCGGCTTCCAGATTTTGACGTCGACCCTGCTTCTCTGGCTTCAAGACAACGCAGTGTGACGTCGCAGACTTCCGCGCCACTATTTCTGCCGGCCGAGCTGTAAACGAGTCACACGAGCGGCAGCGAGTGTGGGGAAAAGACGACTACCATAACTATTTCTTTTCCGCCTTCCAGATTTTGACGTCGACCCTGCTACCCTGGCTTCAAGACAACTCAGAGTGACGTCGCAGACTTCCACGCCACTATTTCTGCCGGCCGAGCTGTAAACGAGTCATACGAGCGGCAGCGAGTGTGGGGAAAAGACGACTACCATAACTATTTCTTTTCCGCCTTCCAGATTTTGACGTCGACCCTGCTACCCTGGCTTCAAGACAACTCAGAGTGACGTCGCAGACTTCCGCGCCACTATTTCTGCCGGCCGAGCTGTAAACGAGTCACACGAGCGGCAGCGACTGTGGTGAAAAAACACCCATCTTAACTATTTCTTTTTCGGCTTCCAGATTTTGACGTCGACCCTGCTTCTCTGGCTTCAAGACAACGCAGTGTGACGTCGCAGACTTCCGCGCCACTATTCCTGCCGGCAGAGCTGTAAACGAGTCACACGAGCGGCAGCGACTGTGGTGAAAGAACACCCACCCTAACTATTTCTTTTGCGCCTTCCAGATTTTGACGTCGACCCTGCTACCCTGGCTTCAAGACAACGCAGTGTGACGTCGCAGTCTTCCGCGCCACTATTTCTGCCGGCGGAGCTGTAAACGAGTCACACGAGCGGCAGCGACTGTGGTTAAAAAACACCCACCTTAACTACATCTTTTTCGCCTTCCAGATTTTGACGTCGACCCTGCTACCCTGGCTTCAAGACAACTCACTGTGACGTCGCAGACTTCCACGCCACTATTTCTGCCGGCTGAGCTCTAAACGAGTCATACGAGCGGCAGCGAGTGTGGTGAAAGGACGACTACCTTAACTATTTCTTTTTCGCCTTCCAGATTTTGACGTCGACCCTGCTACCCTGGCTTCAAGACAACTCAGTGTGAAGTCGCAGACTTCCGCGCCACTATTTCTGCCGGCCGAGCTGTAAACGAGTCATACGAGCGGCAGCGAGTGTGGGGAAAAGACGACTACTATAACTATTTCTTTTCCGCCTTCCAGATTTTGACGTCGACCCTGCTACCCTGGCTTCAAGACAACTCAGTGTGACGTCGCAGACTTCCGCGCCACTATTTCTGCCGGCCGAGCTGTAAACGAGTCACACGAGCGGCAGCGACTGTAGTGAAAAAACACCCACCTTAACTATTTCTTTTTCGCCTTCCAGATTTTGACGTCGACCATGCTACCCTGGCTTCAAGACAACTCAGTGTGACGTCGCAGACTTTCACGCCACTATTTCTGCCGGCCAAGCGGTAAACGAGTAATACGAGCGGCAGCGAGTGTGGTGAAAGGACGACTGCCTTAACTATTTCTTTTTCGCCTTCCAGATTTTGACGTCGACCCTGCTACCCTGGCTTCAAGACCACTCAGTGTGACGTCACAGACTTCCACTCCACTATTTCTGCCGGCCGAGCTGTAAACGAGTCATACGAGCGGCAGCGAGTGTGGTGAAAGGACGACTACCTTAAATGTCTTTTTCGCCTTCCAGATTTTGACGTCGACCCTGCTACTCTGGCTTCAAGACAACTCAGTGTGACGTCGCAGACTTCCGCGCTACTATTTCTGCCGCCCGAGCTGTAAAGGAGTTATACGAGCGGCAGCGAGTGTGGTGAAAGGACGATTACCTTAACTATTTATTTTCGCCTTACAGATTTTGACGTCGACGCTGCTACCCTGGCTTCAAGACAAGTCAGTGTGACGTCGCAGACTTCCACGCCACTATTTCTGCTGGCCCAGCTGTAAACGAGTCACACGAGCGGCAGCGAGTGTGGTGAAAGGACGACTACCTTAACTATTTCTTTTTCGCCTTCCAGATTTTGACGTCGACCCTGCTACCCTTGCTTCAAGACAACTCAGAGTGACGTCGCAGATTTCCGCGCCACTATTTCTGCCGGCCGAGCTGTAAACGAGTCATTCGAGCGGTAGCGAGTGTGGTGAAATTACGACTACCTTAACTATTTCTTTTTCGCCTTCCAGATTTTGACGTCGACCCTGCTACCCTGGCTTCAAGACTACTCAGAGTGACGTCGCAGATTTCCGCGCCACTATTTCTGCCGGCCGAGCTGTAAACGAGTCATACGAGCGGTAGCGAGTGTGGTGAAATTACGACTACCTTAACTATTTCTTTTTCGCCTTCCAGATTTTGACGTCGACCCTGCTACCCTTGCTTCAAGACAACTCAGTGTGACGTCGCAGACTTCCGCGCTGCTATTTCTGCCGGCCGGCGCTGTAAAGGAGTCATACGAGCGCCAGCGAGTGTGGTGAAAGGACGACTACCATAACTATTTCTTTTTCGCCTTCCAGATTTTGACGTCGACCCTGCTACCCTGGCTTCAAGACAACTCAGTGTGACGTCGCAGACTTCCACGCCACTATTCCTGCCGGCCGAGCTGTAAACGAGTCATACGAGCGGCAGAGAGTGTGGTGAAAGGACGACTACCTTAACTATACTTTTTCGCCTTCCAGATTTTGACGTCGACCCTGCTACCCTGGCTTCAAGATAACTCAGTGTGACGTCGCACACTTCCGCGCCACAATTTCTGCATTCCGAGCTGTAAACGAGTCACACGAGCGGCAGCGACTGTAGTGAAAATACACCCACCTTAACTATTTATTTTCGCCTTACAGATTTTGCCGTCGACCCTGCTACCCTGGCTTCAAGACAAGTCAGTGTGACGTCGCAGACTTCCACGCCACTATTTCTGCCGGCCGAGCTGTAAACGAGTCATACGATCGGCAGCGAGTGTGGTGAAAGGACGACTACCTTAACTATTTCTTTTTCGCCTTCCAGATTTTGACGTCGACCCTGCTACCCTGGCTTCAAGACTACTCAGGGTGACGTCGCAGACTTCCGCGCCACTATTTCTGCCGGCCGAGCTGTAAACGAGTCACACGAGCGGCAGCGACTGTGGTCAAAAAACACCCACCTTAACTATATCTTTTTCGCCTTCCAGATTTTGACGTCGACCCTGCTACCCTGGCTTCAAGGGAACTCAGTGTGACGTCGCAGACTTCCACGCCACTATTTCTGCCGGCCGAGCTCTAAACGAGTCATACGAGCGGCAGCGAGGGTGGTGAAAGGACGACTACCTTAACTGTTTCTTTTTCGCCTTCCAGATTTTGACGTCGACCCTGCTACCCTGGCTTCAAGACAACTCAGTGTGACGTCGCAGACTTCCACGCCACTATTTCTGCCGGCCGAGCAGTAAACGAGTCATACGAGCGGCAGCGAGTGTGGTGAAAGGACGACTGCCTTAACTATTTCTTTTTCGCCTTCCAGATTTTGACGTCGACCCTGCTACCCTGGCTTCAAGACCACTCAGTGTGACGTCGCAGACTTCCACGCTACTATTTCTGCCGCCCGAGCTGTAAAGGAGTTATACGAGCGGCAGCGAGTGAGGTGAAAGGACGATTACCTTAACTATTTATTTTCGCCTTACAGATTTTGACGTCGACGCTGCTACCCTGGCTTCAAAACAAGTCAGTGTGACGTCGCAGACTTCCACGCCACTATTTCTGCTGGCCCAGCTGTAAACGAATCATACGAGCGGCAGCGAGTGTGGTGAAAGGACGACTACCTTAACTATTTCTTTTACGCCTTCCAGATTTTGACGTCGACCCTGCTACCCTGGCTTCAAGACTACTCAGAGTGACGTCGCAGATTTCCGCGCCACTATTTCTGCCGGCCGAGCTGTAAACGAGTCATACGAGCGGTAGCGAGTGTGGTGAAATTACGACTACCTTAACTATTTCTTTTTCGCCTTCCAGATTTTGACGTCGACCCTGCTACCCTTGCTTCAAGACAACTCAGTGTGACGTCGCAGACTTCCGCGCTACTATTTCTGCCGGCCGAATGTAAACGAGTCATACGAGCGGTAGCGAGTGTGGTGAAAGGAAGACTACCTTAACTGTTTCTTTTTCGCCTTCCAGATTTTGACGTCGACCCTGCTACCCTGGCTTCAAGACTACTCAGAGTGACGTCGCAGATTTCCGCGCCACTATTTCTGCCGGCCGAGCTGTAAACGAGTCATACGAGCGGTAGCGAGTGTGGTGAAATTACGACTACCTTAACTATTTCTTTTTCGCCTTCCAGATTTTGACGTCGACCTTGCTACCCTGGCTTCAAGGCAACTCAGGGTGACGTCGCAGACATCCGCGCCACTATTTCTGCCAGCCGAGCTGTAAACGTGTACTACGAGCGGTAGCGAGTGTGGTGAAAGGACGACTACCTTAACTATTTCTTTTTCGCATTCCATATTTTGACGTCGACCCTGCTACCCTGGCTTCAAGACAATTCAGTGTGACGTCGCAAACTTCCACGCCACTATTTCTGCCGGCCAAGCTGTAAACGACTCATACGAGCGGCAGCGAGTGTGGTGAAAGGACGACTACCATAACTATTTATTTTTCGCCTTCCAGATTTTGACGTCGACCCTGCCACACTGGCCTCAAGACAACTCAAGGTGACGTCGCAGACTTCCGCGCCACTATTTCTGCCGGCCGAGCTGTTAACGAGTCACACGAGCGGCAGCGACTGTAGTGAAAAAACACCCACCTTAACTATTTCTTTTTCGCCTTCCAGATTTTGACGTCGACCATGCTACCCTGGCTTCAAGACAACTCAGTGTGACGTCGCAGACTTCCACGCCACTATTTCTGCCGGCCAAGCGGTAAACGAGTAATACGAGCGGCAGCGAGTGTGGTGAAAGGACGACTGCCATAACTATTTCTTTTTCGCCTTCCAGATTTTGACGACGACCCTGCTACCCTGGCTTCAAGACCACTCAGTGTGACATCACAGACTTCCACTCCACTATTTCTGCCGGCCGAGCTGTAAACGAGTCATACGAGCGGCAGCGAGTGTGGTGAAAGGACGACTACCTTAAATGTCTTTTTCGCCTTCCAGATTTTGACGTCGACCCTGCTACCCTGGCTTCAAGACAACTCAGTGTGACGTCGCAGACTTCCGCGCTACTATTTCTGCCGCCCGAGCTGTAAAGGAGTTATACGAGCGGCAGCGAGTTTGGTGAAAGGACGATTACCTTAACTATTTATTTTCGCCTTACAGATTTTGACGTCGACGCTGCTACCCTGGCTTCAAGACAAGTCAGTGTGACGTCGCAGACTTCCACGCCACTATTTCTGCTAGGCCAGCTGTAAACGAGTCACACGAGCGGCAGCGAGTGTGGTGAAAGGACGACTACCTTAACTATTTCTTTTTCGCCTTCCAGATTTTGACGTCGACCCTGCTACCCAGGCTTCAAGACAACTCAGTGTGACGTCGCAGACTTCGATGCCACTATTTCTGCCGGCCGAGCTGTAAACGAGTCATACGAGCGGCAGCGAGTGTGGTGAAAGGACGAGTACCTTAACTATTTCTTTTTCGCCTTCCAGATTTTGACGTCGACCCTGCTACCCTTGCTTCAAGACAACTCAGTGTGACGTCGCAGACTTCCGCGCTACTATTTATGCCGGCCGAATGTAAACGAGTCATACGAGCGGTAGCGAGTGTGGTGAAATTACGACTACCTTAACTATTTCTTTTTCGCCTTCCAGATTTTGACGTCGACCCTGCTACCCTTGCTTCAAGACAACTCAGTGTGACGTCGCAGACTTCCACGCCACTATTTCTGCCGGCCGAGCTGTAAACGAGTCATACGATCGGCAGCGAGTGTGGTGAAAGGACGACTACCTTAACTGTCTTTTTCGCCGTCCTGATTTTGACGTCGACCCTGCTACCCTGGCTTCAAGACAACTCAGTGTGACGTCGCAGACTTCCGCGCTACTATTTCTGCCGCCCGAGCTGTAAAGGAGTTATACGAGCGGCAGCGAGTGTGGTGAAAGGACGATTACCTTAACTATTTATTTTCGCCTTACAGATTTTGACGTCGACGCTGCTACCCTGGCTTCAAAACAAGTCAGTGTGACGTCGCAGACTTCCACGCCACTATTTCTGCTGGCCCAGCTGTAAACGAGTCATACGAGAGGCAGCGAGTGTGGTGAAAGGACGACTACCTTAACTATTTCTTTTTCGCCTTCCAGATTTTGACGTCGACCCTGCTACCCTTGCTTCAAGCCTACTCAGAGTGACGTCGCAGATTTCCGCGCCACTATTTCTGCCGGCCGAGCTGTAAACGAGTCATACGAGCGGTAGCGAGTGTGGGGAAATTACGACTACCTTAACTATTTCTTTTTCGCCTTCCAGATTTTGACGTCGACCCTGCTACCCTTGCTTCAAGACAACTCAGTGTGACGTCGCAGACTTCCGCGCTACTATTTCGGCCGGCCGAATGTAAACGAGTCATACGAGCGGTAGCGAGTGTGGTGAAAGGAAGACTACCCTAACTGTTTCTTTTTCGCCTTCCAGATTTTGACGTCGACCCTGCTACCCTGGCTTCAAGGCAACTCAGTGTGACGTCGCAGACTTCCGCGCTACTATTTCTGCCGGCCGAGCTGTAAGCGAGTCATACGAGCGGCAGCGAGTGTGGTGAAAGGAAGACTACCTTAACTGTTTCTTTTTCGCCTTCCAGATTTTGACGTCGACCCTGCTACCCTGGCTTCAAGGCAACTCAGTAGTGACGTCGCAGACTTCCGCGCTACTATTTCTGACGGCCGAGCTGTAAACGAGTCATACGAGCGGTAGCGAGTGTGGTGAAAGGAAGACTACCTTAACTGTTTCTTTTTCGCCTTCCAGATTTTGACGTCGACCCTGCTACCCTGGCTTCAAGGCAACTCAGTGTGACGTCGCAGACTTCCGCGCTACTATTTCTGCCGGCCGAGCTGTAAACGAGTCATACGATCGGCAGCGAGTGTGGTGAAAGGACGACTACCTTAACTATTTCTTTTTGGCCTTCCAGATTTTGACGTCGACCCTGCTACCCTGGCTTCAAGGCAACTCAGTAGTGACGTCGCAGACTTCCGCGCTACTATTTCTGCCGGCCGAGCTGTAAACGAGTCATACGAGCGGTAGCGAGTGTGGTGAAAGGAAGACTACCTTAACTGTTTCTTTTTCGCCTTCCAGATTTTGACGTCGACCCTGCAACCCTGGCTTCAAGGCAACTCAGTGTGACGTCGCAGACTTCCACGCCACTATTTCTGCCGGCCGAGCTGTAAACGAGTCATACGATCGGCAGCGAGTGTGGTGAAAGGACGACTACCTTAACTATTTCTTTTTCGCCTTCCAGATTTTGACGTCGACCCTGCTACCCTGGCTTCAAGACTACTCAGGGTGACGTCGCAGACTTCCGCGCCACTATTTCTGCAGGCCGAGCTGTAAACGAGTCATACGATCGGCAGCGAGTGTGGTGAAAGGACGACTACCTTAACTATTTCTTTTTCGCCTTCCAGATTTTGACGTCGACCCTGCTACCCTGGCTTCAAGACTACTCAGGGTGACGTCGCAGACTTCCGCGCCACTATTTCTGCAGGCCGAGCTGTAAACGAGTCATACGATCGGCAGCGAGTGTGGTGAAAGGACGACTACCTTAACTATTTCTTTTTCGCCTTCCAGATTTTGACGTCGACCCTGCTACCCTGGCTTCAAGGCAACTCAGTGTGACGTCGCAGACTTCCGCGCTACTATTTCTGCCGGCCGAGCTGTAAACGAGTCATACGATCGGCAGCGAGTGTGGTGAAAGGACGACTACCTTAACTATTTCTTTTTGGCCTTCCAGATTTTGACGTCGACCCTGCTACCCTGGCTTCAAGGCAACTCAGTAGTGACGTCGCAGACTTCCGCGCTACTATTTCTGCCGCCCGAGCTGTAAAGGAGTTATACGAGCGGCAGCGAGTGTGGTGAAAGGACGATTACCTTAACTATTTATTTTCGCCTTACAGATTTTGACGTCGACGCTGCTACCCTGGCTTCAAAACAAGTCAGTGTGACGTCGCAGACTTCCACGCCACTATTTCTGCTGGCCCAGCTGTAAACGAGTCATACGAGCGGCAGCGAGTGTGGTGAAAGGACGACTACCTTAACTATTTCTTTTTCGCCTTCCAGATTTTGACGTCGACCCTGCTACCCTGGCTTCAAGACTACTCAGAGTGACGTCGCAGATTTCCGCGCCACTATTTCTGCCGGCCGAGCTGTAAACGAGTCATACGAGCGGTAGCGAGTGTGGTGAAATTACGACTACCTTAACTATTTCTTTTTCGCCTTCCAGATTTTGACGTCGACACTGCTACCCTTGCCTCAAGACAACTCAGTGTGACGTCGCAGACTTCCGCGCTACTATTTCTGCCGGCCGAATGTAAACGAGTCATACGAGCGGTAGCGAGTGTGGTGAAAGGAAGACTACCTTAACTGTTTCTTTTTCGCCTTCAAGATTTTGACGTCGACCCTGCTACCCTGGCTTCAAGGCAACTCAGTAGTGACGTCGCAGACTTCCGCGCTACTATTTCTGCCGGCCGAGCTGTAAACGAGTCATATGATCGGCAACGAGTGTGGTGAAAGGACGACTACCTTAACTATTTCTTTTTCGCCTTCCAGATTTTGACGTCGACCCTGCTACCCTGGCTTCAAGACTACTCAGGGTGACGTCGCAGACTTCCGCGCCACTATTTCTGCAGGCCGAGCTGTAAACGAGTCATACGAGCGGTAGCGAGTGTGGTGAAAGGACGACTACCTTAACTATTTCTTTTTCGCCTTCCAGATTTTGACGTCGACCCTGCTACCCTGGCTTCAAGACTACTCAGGGTGACGTCGCAGACTTCCGCGCCACTATTTCTGCAGGCCGAGCTGTAAACGAGTCATACGAGCGGTAGCGAGTGTGGTGAAAGGACGACTACCTTAACTATTTCTTTTTCGCCTTCCAGATTTTGACGTCGACCCTGCTACCCTGGCTTCAAGACAACTCAGTGTGACGTCGCAAACTTCCGCGCTACTATTTCTGCCGGCCGAGCTGTAAAGGAGTCATACGAGCGGCAGCGAGTGTGGTGCAAGGACGACTACCTTAACTGTTTCTCTTTCGCCTTCCAGATTTTGACGTCGACCTTGCTACCCTGGCTTCAAGGCAACTCAGGGTGACGTCGCAGACATCCGCGCCACTATTTCTGCCAGCCGAGCTGTAAACGAGTACTACGAGCGGTAGCGAGTGTGGTGAAAGGACGACTACCTTAACTATTTCTTTTTCGCATTCCATATTTTGACGTCGACCCTGCTACCCTGGCTTCAAGACAATTCAGTGTGACGTCGCAAACTTCCACGCCACTATTTCTGCCGGCCGAGCTGTAAACGAGTCACACGAGCGGCAGCGACTGTAGTGAAAATACACCCACCTTAACTATTTATTTTCGCCTTACAGATTTTGACGTCGACCCTGCTACCCTGGCTTCAAGACAAGTCAGTGTGACGTCGCAGACTTCCACGCACTATTTCTGCTGGCCCAGCTGTAAACGAGTCCTACGATCGGCAGCGAGTGCGGTGAAAGGACGACTACCTTAACTATTTCTTTTTCGCCTTCCAGATTTTGACGTCGACCCTGCTACCCTGGCTTCAAGACAACTCAGTGTGACGTCGCAGACTTCCACGCCACTATTTCTGCCGGCCGAGCTGTAAACGAGTCATACGATCGGCAGCGAGTGTGGTGAAAGGACGACTACCTTAACTATTTCTTTTTCGCCTTCCAGATTTTTTCGTCGACCCTGCTACCCTGGCTTCAAGACTGCTCAGGGTGACGTCGCAGACTTCCGCGCCACTATTTCTGCCGGCCGAGCTGTAAACGAGTCACACGAGCGGCAGAAACTGTGGTTAAAAAACACCCACCTTAACTATATCTTTTTCGCCTTCCAGATTTTGACGTCGACCCTGCTACCCTGGCTTCAAGACAACTCAGTGTGACGTCGCAGACTTCCACGCCACTATTTCTGCCGGCCGAGCTCTAAACGAGTCATACGAGCGGCAGCGAGGGTGGTGAGAGGACGACTACCTTAACTGTTTCTTTTTCGCCTTCCAGATTTTGACGTCGACCATGCTACCCTGGCTTCAAGACAACTCAGTGTGACGTCGCAGACTTCCACGCCACTATTTCTGCCGGCCAAGCGGTAAACGAGTAATACGAGCGGCAGCGAGTGTGGTGAAAGGACGACTGCCTTAACTATTTCTTTTTCGCCTTCCAGATTTTGACGTCGACCCTGCTACCCTGGCTTCAAGACCACTCAGTGTGACGTCGCAGACTTCCACGCCACTATTTCTGCCGGCCGAGCTGTAAACGAGTCATACGAGCGGCAGCGAGTGTGGTGAAAGGACGACTACCTTAACTGTCTTTTTCGCCTTCTAGATTTTGACGTCGACCCTGCTACCCTGGCTTCAAGACAACTCAGTGTGACGTCGCAGACTTCCGCGCTACTATTTCTGCCGCCCGAGCTGTAAAGGAGTTATACGAGCGGCAGCGAGTGTGGTGAAAGGACGATTACCTTAACTATTTATTTTCGCCTTACAGATTTTGACGTCGACGCTGCTACCCTGGCTTCAAAACAAGTCAGTGTGACGTCGCAGACTTCCACGCCACTATTTCTGCTGGCCCAGCTGTAAACGAGTCATACGAGCGGCAGCGAGTGTGGTGAAAGGACGACTACCTTAACTATTTCTTTTTCGCCTTCCAGATTTTGACGTCGACCCTGCTACCCTGGCTTCAAGACTACTCAGAGTGACGTCGCAGATTTCCGCGCCACTATTTCTGCCGGCCGAGCTGTAAACGAGTCATACGAGCGGTAGCGAGTGTGGTGAAATTACGACTACCTTAACTATTTCTTTTTCGCCTTCCAGATTTTGACGTCGACACTGCTACCCTTGCCTCAAGACAACTCAGTGTGACGTCGCAGACTTCCGCGCTACTATTTCTGCCGGCCGAATGTAAACGAGTCATACGAGCGGTAGCGAGTGTGGTGAAAGGAAGACTACCTTAACTGTTTCTTTTTCGCCTTCAAGATTTTGACGTCGACCCTGCTACCCTGGCTTCAAGGCAACTCAGTAGTGACGTCGCAGACTTCCGCGCTACTATTTCTGCCGGCCGAGCTGTAAACGAGTCATATGATCGGCAACGAGTGTGGTGAAAGGACGACTACCTTAACTATTTCTTTTTCGCCTTCCAGATTTTGACGTCGACCCTGCTACCCTGGCTTCAAGACTACTCAGGGTGACGTCGCAGACTTCCGCGCCACTATTTCTGCAGGCCGAGCTGTAAACGAGTCATACGAGCGGTAGCGAGTGTGGTGAAAGGACGACTACCTTAACTATTTCTTTTTCGCCTTCCAGATTTTGACGTCGACCCTGCTACCCTGGCTTCAAGACAACTCAGTGTGACGTCGCAAACTTCCGCGCTACTATTTCTGCCGGCCGAGCTGTAAAGGAGTCATACGAGCGGCAGCGAGTGTGGTGCAAGGACGACTACCTTAACTGTTTCTCTTTCGCCTTCCAGATTTTGACGTCGACCTTGCTACCCTGGCTTCAAGGCAACTCAGGGTGACGTCGCAGACATCCGCGCCACTATTTCTGCCAGCCGAGCTGTAAACGAGTACTACGAGCGGTAGCGAGTGTGGTGAAAGGACGACTACCTTAACTATTTCTTTTTCGCATTCCATATTTTGACGTCGACCCTGCTACCCTGGCTTCAAGACAATTCAGTGTGACGTCGCAAACTTCCACGCCACTATTTCTGCCGGCCGAGCTGTAAACGAGTCACACGAGCGGCAGCGACTGTAGTGAAAATACACCCACCTTAACTATTTATTTTCGCCTTACAGATTTTGACGTCGACCCTGCTACCCTGGCTTCAAGACAAGTCAGTGTGACGTCGCAGACTTCCACGCACTATTTCTGCTGGCCCAGCTGTAAACGAGTCCTACGATCGGCAGCGAGTGCGGTGAAAGGACGACTACCTTAACTATTTCTTTTTCGCCTTCCAGATTTTGACGTCGACCCTGCTACCCTGGCTTCAAGACAACTCAGTGTGACGTCGCAGACTTCCACGCCACTATTTCTGCCGGCCGAGCTGTAAACGAGTCATACGATCGGCAGCGAGTGTGGTGAAAGGACGACTACCTTAACTATTTCTTTTTCGCCTTCCAGATTTTTTCGTCGACCCTGCTACCCTGGCTTCAAGACTGCTCAGGGTGACGTCGCAGACTTCCGCGCCACTATTTCTGCCGGCCGAGCTGTAAACGAGTCACACGAGCGGCAGAAACTGTGGTTAAAAAACACCCACCTTAACTATATCTTTTTCGCCTTCCAGATTTTGACGTCGACCCTGCTACCCTGGCTTCAAGACAACTCAGTGTGACGTCGCAGACTTCCACGCCACTATTTCTGCCGGCCGAGCTCTAAACGAGTCATACGAGCGGCAGCGAGGGTGGTGAGAGGACGACTACCTTAACTGTTTCTTTTTCGCCTTCCAGATTTTGACGTCGACCCTGCTACCCTGGCTTCAAGACAACTCAGTGTGACGTCGCAGACTTCCACGCCACTATTTCTGCCGGCCGAGCAGTAAACGAGTCATACGAGCGGCAGCGAGTGTGGGGAAAGGACGACTACCTTAACTATTTCTTTTTCGCCTTCCAGATTTTGACGTCGACCCTGCTACCCTGGCTTCAAGACAACTCAGTGTGAAGTCGCAGACTTCCGCGGCACTATTTCTGCCGGCCGAGCTGTAAACGAGTCATACGATCGGCAGCGAGTGTGGTGAAAGGACGACTACCTTAACTATTTCTTTTTCGCCTTCCAGATTTTGACGTCGACCCTGCTACCCTGGCTTCAAGACTACTCAGGGTGACGTCGCAGACTTCCGCGCCACTATTTCTGCAGGCCGAGCTGTAAACGAGTCATACGATCGGCAGCGAGTGTGGTGAAAGGACGACTACCTTAACTATTTCTTTTTCGCCTTCCAGATTTTGACGTCGACCCTGCTACCCTGGCTTCAAGGCAACTCAGTAGTGACGTCGCAGACTTCCGCGCTACTATTTCTGCCGGCCGAGCTGTAAACGAGTCATACGAGCGGTAGCGAGTTTGGTGAAAGGAAGACTACCTTAACTGTTTCTTTTTCGCCTTCCAGATTTTGACGTCGACCCTGCAACCCTGGCTTCAAGGCAACTCAGTGTGACGTCGCAGACTTCCACGCCACTATTTCTGCCGGCCGAGCTGTAAACGAGTCATACGAGCGGTAGCGAGTGTGGTGAAATTACGACTACCTTAACTATTTCTTTTTCGCCTTCCAGATTTTGACGTCGACCCTGCTACCCTTGCCTCAAGACAACTCAGTGTGACGTCGCAGACTTCCGCGCTACTATTTCTGCCGGCCGAATGTAAACGAGTCATACGAGCGGTAGCGAGTGTGGTGAAAGGAAGACTACCTTAACTGTTTCTTTTTCGCCTTCCAGATTTTGACGTCGACCCTGCTACCCTGGCTTCAAGGCAACTCAGTGTGACGTCGCAGACTTCCGCGCTACTATTTCTGCCGGCCGAGCTGTAAACGAGTCATACGTGAGGTAGCGAGTGTGGTGAAAGGAAGACTACCTTAACTGTTTCTTTTTCGCCTTCCAGATTTTGACGTCGACCCTGCTACCCTGGCTTCAAGGCAACTCAGTGTGACGTCGTAGACTTCCACGCCACTATTTCTGCCGGCCGAGCTGTAAACGAGTCATACGATCGGCAGCGAGTGTGGTGAAAGGACGACTACCTTAACTATTTCTTTTTCGCCTTCCAGATTTTGACGTCGACCCTGCTACCCTGGCTTCAAGACTACTCAGGGTGACGTCGCAGACTACCGCGCCACTATTTCTGCAGGCCGAGCTGTAAACGAGTCATACGAGCGGTAGCGAGTGTGGTGAAAGGACGACTACCTTAACTATTTCTTTTTCGCCTTCCAGATTTTGACGTCGACCCTGCTACCCTGGCTTCAAGACTACTCAGAGTGACGTCGCAGATTTCCGCGCCACTATTTCTGCCGGCCGATCTGTAAACGAGTCATACGAGCGGTAGCGAGTGTGGTGAAAGGACGACTACCTTAACTATTTCTTTTTTTGCCTTCCAGATTTTGACGTCGACCCTGCTACCCTGGCTTCAAGACTACTCAGGGTGACGTCGCAGACTTCTACTCCACTATATCTGTCGGCCGGGCTGTAAACGAGTCATACGAGCGGCAGCGAGTGTAGGTGAAAGGGCAACTACCTTAACTATTTCTTTTTCGCCTTCCAGATTTTGACGTCGACCCTGCTACAATGGCTTCAAGACTACAAAGTGTGATGTCGCAGACCTCCTCGCCACTATTTCTGCCGGCCGATCTGTAAACTAGTCATACGAGCGGCAGCGAGTGTGGTGAAAGGACGACTACCTTAACTATTTCTTTTTCGCCCTCCAGATTTTGACGTCGACCCTGCTACCCTGGCTTCAAGACAACTCAGTGTGACGTCGCACACTTCCGCGCCACGATTTCTGCCGGCCGAGCTGTAAAGGAGTCACACGAGCGGCAGCGACTGTAGTGAAAATACACCCACCTTAACTATTTATTTTCGCCTTACAGATTTTGAAGTCGACCATGCCACACTGGCTTCAAGACAACTCAGGGTGACGTCGCAGACTTCCGCGCCACTATTTCTGCCGGCCGAGCTGTTAACGAGTCATACGAGTGGCAGCGAGTGTGGTGAAAGGACGACTACCTTAACAATTTCTTTTCGCCTTCCAGATTTTAACGTCGACCCTGCTACTCTGGCTTCAAGGCAACTCAGTGTGACGTCGCAGACTTCCACTCCACTATATCTGCCGGCCGGGCTGTAAACGAGTCATACGAGCGGCAGCGAGTGTAGGTGAAAGGACAACTACCTTAACTATTTCTTTTTCGCCTTCCAGATTTTGACGTCGACCCTGCTACCCTGGCTTCAAGACCACTCAGTGTGACGTCGCAGACTTCCACGCCACTATTTCTGCCGGCCGAGCTGTAAACGAGTCATACGAGCGGCAGCGAGTGTGGTGAAAGGACGACTACCTTAACTGTCTTTTTCGCCTTCCAGATTTTGACGTCGACCCTGCTACCCTGGCTTCAAGACAACTCAGTGTGACGTCGCAGACTTCCGCGCTACTATTTCTGCCGCCCGAGCTGTAAAGGAGTTATACGAGCGGCAGCGAGTGTGGTGAAAGGACGATTACCTTAACTATCTATTTTCGCCTTACAGATTTTGACGTCGACGCTGCTACCCTGGCTTCAAAACAAGTCAGTGTGACGTCGCAGACTTCCACGCCACTATTTCTGCTGGCCCAGCTGTAAACGAGTCATACGAGCGGCAGCGAATGTGGTGAAAGGACGACTACCTTAACTATTTCTTTTTCGCCTTCCAGATTTTGACGTCGACCCTGCTACCCTGGCTTCAAGACTACTCAGAGTGACGTCGCAGATTTCCGCGCCACTATTTCTGCCGGCCGAGCTGTAAACGAGTCATACGAGCGGCAGCGAGTGTGGTGAAAGGACGACTACCTTAACTATTTCTTTTTCGCCTTCCAGATTTTGACGTCGACCCTGCTACCCTGGCTTCAAGACTACTCAGAGTGACGTCGCAGATTTCCGCGCCACTATTTCTGCCGGCCGATCTGTAAACGAGTCATACGAGCGGTAGCGAGTGTGGTGAAAGGACGACTACCTTAACTATTTCTTTTTTTGCCTTCCAGATTTTGACGTCGACCCTGCTACCCTGGCTTCAAGACTACTCAGGGTGACGTCGCAGACTTCCGCGCCACTATTTCTGCAGGCCGAGCTGTAAACGAGTCATACGAGCGGTAGCGAGTGTGGTGAAAGGACGACTACCTTAACTATTTCTTTTTCGCCCTCCAGATTTTGACGTCGACCCTGCTACCCTGGCTTCAAGACAACTCAGTGTGACGTCGCACACTTCCGCGCCACGATTTCTGCCGGCCGAGCTGTAAAGGAGTCACACGAGCGGCAGCGACTGTAGTGAAAATACACCCACCTTAACTATTTATTTTCGCCTTACAGATTTTGAAGTCGACCATGCCACACTGGCTTCAAGACAACTCAGGGTGACGTCGCAGACTTCCGCGCCACTATTTCTGCCGGCCGAGCTGTTAACGAGTCATACGAGTGGCAGCGAGTGTGGTGAAAGGACGACTACCTTAACAATTTCTTTTCGCCTTCCAGATTTTAACGTCGACCCTGCTACTCTGGCTTCAAGGCAACTCAGTGTGACGTCGCAGACTTCCACTCCACTATATCTGCCGGCCGGGCTGTAAACGAGTCATACGAGCGGCAGCGAGTGTAGGTGAAAGGACAACTACCTTAACTATTTCTTTTTCGCCTTCCAGATTTTGACGTCGACCCTGCTACCCTGGCTTCAAGACCACTCAGTGTGACGTCGCAGACTTCCACGCCACTATTTCTGCCGGCCGAGCTGTAAACGAGTCATACGAGCGGCAGCGAGTGTGGTGAAAGGACGACTACCTTAACTGTCTTTTTCGCCTTCCAGATTTTGACGTCGACCCTGCTACCCTGGCTTCAAGTCAACTCAGTGTGACGTCGCAGACTTCCGCGCTACTATTTCTGCCGCCCGAGCTGTAAAGGAGTTATACGAGCGGCAGCGAGTGTGGTGAAAGGACGATTACCTTAACTATCTATTTTCGCCTTACAGATTTTGACGTCGACGCTGCTACCCTGGCTTCAAAACAAGTCAGTGTGACGTCGCAGACTTCCACGCCACTATTTCTGCTGGCCCAGCTGTAAACGAGTCATACGAGCGGCAGCGAATGTGGTGAAAGGACGACTACCTTAACTATTTCTTTTTCGCCTTCCAGATTTTGACGTCGACCCTGCTACCCTGGCTTCAAGACTACTCAGAGTGACGTCGCAGATTTCCGCGCCACTATTTCTGCCGGCCGAGCTGTAAACGAGTCATACGAGCGGCAGCGAGTGTGGTGAAAGGACGACTACCTTAACTATTTCTTTTTCGCCTTCCAGATTTTGACGTCGACCCTGCTACCCTGGCTTCAAGACTACTCAGAGTGACGTCGCAGATTTCCGCGCCACTATTTCTGCCGGCCGATCTGTAAACGAGTCATACGAGCGGTAGCGAGTGTGGTGAAAGGACGACTACCTTAACTATTTCTTTTTTTGCCTTCCAGATTTTGACGTCGACCCTGCTACCCTGGCTTCAAGACTACTCAGGGTGACGTCGCAGACTTCCGCGCCACTATTTCTGCAGGCCGAGCTGTAAACGAGTCATACGAGCGGTAGCGAGTGTGGTGAAAGGACGACTACCTTAACTATTTCTTTTTCGCCTTCCAGATTTTGACGTCGACCCTGCTACCCTGGCTTCAAGACTACTCAGAGTGACGTCGCAGATTTCCGCGCCACTATTTCTGCCGGCCGAGCTGTAAACGAGTCATACGAGCGGCAGCGAGTGTGGTGAAAGGACGACTACCTTAACTATTTCTTTTTCGCCTTCCAGATTTTGACGTCGACCCTGCTACCCTGGCTTCAAGACTACTCAGAGTGACGTCGGAGATTTCCGCGCCACTATTTCTGCCGGCCGATCTGTAAACGAGTCATAGGAGCTGCAGCGAGTGTGGTGAAAGGACGACTACCTTAACTATTTCTTTTTCGCCTTCCAGATTTTGACGTCGACCCTGCTACCCTGGCTTCAAGACTACTCAGAGTGACGTCGGAGATTTCCGCGCCACTATTTCTGCCGGCCGATCTGTAAACGAGTCATACGAGCGGTAGCGAGTGTGGTGAAAGGAAGACTACCTTAACTGTTTCTTTTTCGCCTTCCAGAATTTGACGTCGACCCTGCTACCCTGGCTTCAAGACTACTCAGAGTGACGTCGCAGATTTCCGCGCCACTATTTCTGCCGGCCGAGCTGTAAACGAGTCATACGAGCGGCAGCGAGTGTGGTGAAAGGACGACTACCTTAACTATTTCTTTTTCGCCTTCCAGATTTTGACGTCGACCCTGCTACCCTGGCTTCAAGACTACTCAGAGTGACGTCGCAGATTTCCGCGCCACTATTTCTGCCGGCCGAGCTGTAAACGAGTCATACGAGCGGCAGCGAGTGTGGTGAAAGGACGACTACCTTAACTATTTCTTTTTCGCCTTCCAGATTTTGACGTCGACCCTGCTACCCTGGCTTCAAGACTACTCAGAGTGACGTCGCAGATTTCCGCGCCACTATTTCTGCCGGCCGATCTGTAAACGAGTCATACGAGCGGCAGCGAGTGTGGTGAAAGGACGACTACCTTAACTATTTCTTTTTCGCCTTCCAGATTTTGACGTCGACCCTGCTACCCTGGCTTCAAGACTACTCAGAGTGACGTCGCAGATTTCCGCGCCACTATTTCTGCCGGCCGAGCTGTAAACGAGTCATACGAGCGGCAGCGAATGTGGTGAAAGGACGACTACCTTAACTATTTCTTTTTCGCCTTCCAGATTTTGACGTCGACCCTGCTACCCTGGCTTCAAGACTACTCAGAGTGACGTCGCAGATTTCCGCGCCACTATTTCTGCCGGCCGAGCTGTAAACGAGTCATACGAGCGGCAGCGAATGTGGTGAAAGGACGACTACCTTAACTATTTCTTTTTCGCCTTCCAGATTTTGACGTCGACCCTGCTACCCTGGCTTCAAGACTACTCAGAGTGACGTCGCAGATTTCCGCGCCACTATTTCTGCCGGCCGAGCTGTAAACGAGTCATACGAGCGGCAGCGAGTGTGGTGAAAGGACGACTACCTTAACTATTTCTTTTTCGCCTTCCAGATTTTGACGTCGACCCTGCTACCCTGGCTTCAAGACTACTCAGAGTGACGTCGCAGATTTCCGCGCCACTATTTCTGCCGGCCGATCTGTAAACGAGTCATACGAGCGGCAGCGAGTGTGGTGAAAGGACGACTACCTTAACTATTTCTTTTTCGCCTTCCAGAATTTGACGTCGACCCTGCTACCCTGGCTTCAAGACTACTCAGAGTGACGTCGCAGACTTCCGCGCCACTATTTCTGCACGCCGAGCTGTAAACGAGTCATACGATCGGCAGCGAGTGTGGTGAAAGGAAGACTACCTTAACTATTTCTTTTTCGCCTTCCAGATTTTGACGTCGACCCTGCTACCCTGGCTTCAAGACTACTCAGGGTGACGTCGCAGACTTCCGCGCCACTATTTCTGCAGTACGAGCTGTAAACGAGTCATACGAGCGGTAGCGAGTGTGGTGAAAGGACGACTACCTTAACTATTTCTTTTTTTGCCTTCCAGATTTTGACGTCGACCCTGCTACCCTGGCTTCAAGACTACTCAGGGTGACGTCGCAGACTTCCGCGCCACTATTTCTGCAGGCCGAGCTGTAAACGAGTCATACGAGCGGTAGCGAGTGTGGTGAAAGGACAACTACCTTAACTATTTCTTTTTCGCCTTCCAGATTTTGACGTCGACCCTGCTACCCTGGCTTCAAGACCACTCAGTGTGACGTCGCAGACTTCCACGCCACTATTTCTGACAGCCGAGCTGTAAACGAGTCATACGAGCGGCAGCGAGTGTGGTGAAAGGACGACTACCTTAACTGTCTTTTTCGCCTTCCAGATTTTGACGTCGACCCTGCTACCCTGGCTTCAAGACAACTCAGTGTGACGTCGCAGACTTCTGCGCTACTATTTCTGCCGCCCGAGCTGTAAAGGAGTTATACGAGCGGCAGCGAGTGTGGTGAAAGGACGACTACCTTAACTATTTCTTTTTCGCCTTCCAGATTTTGACGTCGACCCTGCTACCCTGGCTTCAAGACTACTCAGAGTGACGTCGCAGATTTCCGCGCCACTATTTCTGCCGGCCGAGCTGTAAACGAGTCATACGAGCGGCAGCGAGTGTGGTGAAAGGACGACTACCTTAACTATTTCTTTTTTTGCCTTCCAGATTTTGACGTCGACCCTGCTACCCTGGCTTCAAGACTACTCAGGGTGACGTCGCAGACTTCCGCGCCACTATTTCTGCAGTACGAGCTGTAAACGAGTCATACGAGCGGTAGCGAGTGTGGTGAAAGGACGACTACCTTAACTATTTCTTTTTTTGCCTTCCAGATTTTGACGTCGACCCTGCTACCCTGGCTTCAAGACTACTCAGAGTGACGTCGCAGATTTCCGCGCCACTATTTCTGCCGGCCGATCTGTAAACGAGTCATACGAGCGGCAGCGAGTGTGGTGAAAGGAAGACTACCTTAACTGTTTCTTTTTCGCCTTCCAGATTTTGACGTCGACCCTGCTACCCTGGCTTCAAGACTACTCAGGGTGACGTCGCTGACTTCCGCGCCACTATTTCTGCACGCCGAGCTGTAAACGAGTCATACGAGCGGTAGCGAGTGTGGTGAAAGGACGACTACCTTAACTATTTCTTTTTCGCCTTCCAGATTTTGACGTCGACCCTGCTACCCTGGCTTCAAGACTACTCAGGGTGACGTCGCTGACTTCCGCGCCACTATTTCTGCACGCCGAGCTGTAAACGAGTCATACGATCGGCAGCGAGTGTGGTGAAAGGAAGACTACCTTAACTATTTCTTTTTCGCCTTCCAGATTTTGACGTCGACCCTGCTACCCTGGCTTCAAGACTACTCAGAGTGACGTCGCAGATTTCCGCGCCACTATTTCTGCCGGCCGAGCTGTAAACGAGTCATACGATCGGCAGCGAGTGTGGTGAAAGGACGACTACCTTAACTATTTCTTTTTCGCCTTCCAGATTTTGACGTCGACCCTGCTACCCTGGCTTCAAGACTACTCAGGGTGACGTCGCTGACTTCCGCGCCACTATTTCTACACGCCGAGCTGTAAACGAGTCATACGATCGGCAGCGAGTGTGGTGAAAGGACGAATACCTTAACTATTTCTTTTTCGCCTTCCAGAATTTGACGTCGACCCTGCTACCCTGGCTTCAAGACTACTCAGAGTGACGTCGCAGATTTCCGCGCCACTATTTCTGCCGGCCGAGCTGTAAACGAGTCATACGAGCGGCAGCGAGTGTGGTGAAAGGACGACTACCTTAACTATTTCTTTTTTTGCCTTCCAGATTTTGACGTCGACCCTGCTACCCTGGCTTCAAGACTACTCAGGGTGACGTCGCAGACTTCCGCGCCACTATTTCTGCAGTACGAGCTGTAAACGAGTCATACGAGCGGTAGCGAGTGTGGTGAAAGGACGACTACCTTAACTATTTCTTTTTTTGCCTTCCAGATTTTGACGTCGACCCTGCTACCCTGGCTTCAAGACTACTCAGAGTGACGTCGCAGATTTCCGCGCCACTATTTCTGCAGTACGAGCTGTAAACGAGTCATACGATCGGCAGCGAGTGTGGTGAAAGGAAGACTACCTTAACTATTTCTTTTTCGCCTTCCAGATTTTGACGTCGACCCTGCTACCCTGGCTTCAAGACTACTCAGGGTGACGTCGCAGACTTCCGCGCCACTATTTCTGCACGCCGAGCTGTAAACGAGTCATACGATCGGCAGCGAGTGTGGTGAAAGGACGAATACCTTAACTATTTCTTTTTCGCCTTCCAGAATTTGACGTCGACCCTGCTACCCTGGCTTCAAGACTACTCAGGGTGACGTCGCTGACTTCCGCGCCACTATTTCTGCACGCCGAGCTGTAAACGAGTCATACGATCGGCAGCGAGTGTGGTGAAAGGAAGACTACCTTAACTATTTCTTTTTCGCCTTCCAGATTTTGACGTCGACCCTGCTACCCTGGCTTCAAGACTACTCAGGGTGACGTCGCAGACTTCCGCGCCACTATTTCTGCAGTACGAGCTGTAAACGAGTCATACGAGCGGTAGCGAGTGTGGTGAAAGGACGACTACCTTAACTATTTCTTTTTTTGCCTTCCAGATTTTGACGTCGACCCTGCTACCCTGGCTTCAAGACTACTCAGGGTGACGTCGCAGACTTCCGCGCCACTATTTCTGCCGGCCGAGCTGTAAACGAGTCATACGAGCGGCAGCGAGTGTGGTGAAAGGACGACTACCTTAACTGTCTTTTTCGCCTTCCAGATTTTGACGTCGACCCTGCTACCCTGGCTTCAAGACAACTCAGTGTGACGTCGCAGACTTCTGCGCTACTATTTCTGCCGCCCGAGCTGTAAAGGAGTTATACGAGCGGCAGCGAGTGTGGTGAAAGGACGACTACCTTAACTATTTCTTTTTCGCCTTCCAGATTTTGACGTCGACCCTGCTACCCTGGCTTCAAGACTACTCAGAGTGACGTCGCAGATTTCCGCGCCACTATTTCTGCCGGCCGAGCTGTAAATGAGTCATACGAGCGGCAGCGAGTGTGGTGAAAGGACGACTACCTTAACTATTTCTTTTTTTGCCTTCCAGATTTTGACGTCGACCCTGCTACCCTGGCTTCAAGACTACTCAGGGTGACGTCGCAGACTTCCGCGCCACTATTTCTGCAGTACGAGCTGTAAACGAGTCATACGAGCGGTAGCGAGTGTGGTGAAAGGACGACTACCTTAACTATTTCTTTTTTTGCCTTCCAGATTTTGACGTCGACCCTGCTACCCTGGCTTCAAGACTACTCAGAGTGACGTCGCAGATTTCCGCGCCACTATTTCTGCCGGCCGATCTGTAAACGAGTCATACGAGCGGCAGCGAGTGTGGTGAAAGGAAGACTACCTTAACTGTTTCTTTTTCGCCTTCCAGATTTTGACGTCGACCCTGCTACCCTGGCTTCAAGACTACTCAGGGTGACGTCGCTGACTTCCGCGCCACTATTTCTGCACGCCGAGCTGTAAACGAGTCATACGAGCGGTAGCGAGTGTGGTGAAAGGACGACTACCTTAACTATTTCTTTTTCGCCTTCCAGATTTTGACGTCGACCCTGCTACCCTGGCTTCAAGACTACTCAGGGTGACGTCGCTGACTTCCGCGCCACTATTTCTGCACGCCGAGCTGTAAACGAGTCATACGATCGGCAGCGAGTGTGGTGAAAGGAAGACTACCTTAACTATTTCTTTTTCGCCTTCCAGATTTTGACGTCGACCCTGCTACCCTGGCTTCAAGACTACTCAGAGTGACGTCGCAGATTTCCGCGCCACTATTTCTGCCGGCCGAGCTGTAAACGAGTCATACGATCGGCAGCGAGTGTGGTGAAAGGACGACTACCTTAACTATTTCTTTTTCGCCTTCCAGATTTTGACGTCGACCCTGCTACCCTGGCTTCAAGACTACTCAGGGTGACGTCGCTGACTTCCGCGCCACTATTTCTGCACGCCGAGCTGTAAACGAGTCATACGAGCGGCAGCGAGTGTGGTGAAAGGACGACTACCTTAACTATTTCTTTTTTTGCCTTCCAGATTTTGACGTCGACCCTGCTACCCTGGCTTCAAGACTACTCAGGGTGACGTCGCAGACTTCCGCGCCACTATTTCTGCAGTACGAGCTGTAAACGAGTCATACGAGCGGTAGCGAGTGTGGTGAAAGGACGACTACCTTAACTATTTCTTTTTTTGCCTTCCAGATTTTGACGTCGACCCTGCTACCCTGGCTTCAAGACTACTCAGAGTGACGTCGCAGATTTCCGCGCCACTATTTCTGCAGTACGAGCTGTAAACGAGTCATACGATCGGCAGCGAGTGTGGTGAAAGGAAGACTACCTTAACTATTTCTTTTTCGCCTTCCAGATTTTGACGTCGACCCTGCTACCCTGGCTTCAAGACTACTCAGGGTGACGTCGCAGACTTCCGCGCCACTATTTCTGCACGCCGAGCTGTAAACGAGTCATACGATCGGCAGCGAGTGTGGTGAAAGGACGACTACCTTAACTATTTCTTTTTCGCCTTCCAGAATTTGACGTCGACCCTGCTACCCTGGCTTCAAGACTACTCAGGGTGACGTCGCTGACTTCCGCGCCACTATTTCTGCACGCCGAGCTGTAAACGAGTCATACGATCGGCAGCGAGTGTGGTGAAAGGAAGACTACCTTAACTATTTCTTTTTCGCCTTCCAGATTTTGACGTCGACCCTGCTACCCTGGCTTCAAGACTACTCAGGGTGACGTCGCAGACTTCCGCGCCACTATTTCTGCAGTACGAGCTGTAAACGAGTCATACGAGCGGTAGCGAGTGTGGTGAAAGGACGACTACCTTAACTATTTCTTTTTTTGCCTTCCAGATTTTGACGTCGACCCTGCTACCCTGGCTTCAAGACTACTCAGGGTGACGTCGCAGACTTCCGCGCCACTATTTCTGCAGTACGAGCTGTAAACGAGTCATACGAGCGGTAGCGAGTGTGGTGAAAGGACGACTACCTTAACTATTTCTTTTTCGCATTCCATATTTTGACGTCGACCCTGCTACCCTGGCTTCAAGACAATTCAGTGTGACGTCGCAAACTTCCACGCCACTATTTCTGCCGGCCAAGCTGTAAACGACTCATACGAGCGGCAGCGAGTGTGGTCAAAGGACGACTACCTTAACTATACTTTTTCGCCTTCCAGATTTTGACGTCAACCCTGCCACACTGGCTTCAAGACAACTCAGGGTGACGTCGCAGACTTCCGCGCCACTATTTCTGCCGGCCGAGCTGTTAACGAGTCATACGAGCGGCAGCGAGTGTGGTGAAAGGACGACTACCTTAACAATTTCTTTTCGCCTTCCAGATTTTAACGTCGACCCTGCTACCCTGGCTTCAAGACATGTCAGTGTGATGTCGCAGACGTCCACGCCACTATTTCTGCTGGCCGAGCTGTAAACGAGTCATACGAGCGGCAGCGAGTGTGGTGAAAGGACGACTACCTTAACTATTTCTTTTTCGCCTTCCAGATTTTGACGTCGACCCTGCTACCCTGGCTTCAACACAACTCAGTGTGACGTTGCAGACTTCCGCGCCACTATTTCTGCCGGCCGAGCTGTAAACGAGTCATACGAGCAGCAGCGCGTGTGGTGAAAGGACGACTACCTAAACTATTTCTTATTCGCCTCCCAGATTTTGACGTCGACCCTGCTACCCTGGCTTCAAGACAAGTCAGTGTGACGTCGCAGACTTCCACGCCACTGTTTCTGCTGGCCGAGCTGTAAACGAGTCATACGAGCGGCAGCGAGTGTGGTGAAAGGATGAGGACCTTAACTATTTCTTTTTCGCCTTCCAGATTTTGGCGTCGACCCTGCTACCCTGGCTTCAAGACAACTCAGGGTGACGTCGCAGACTTCCGCGCCACTGTTTCTGCCGGCCGAGCTGTAAACGAGTCATACGAGCGGTAGCGAGTGTGGTGAAAGGACGACTACCTTAACTGTTTCTTTTTCGCCTTCCAGATTTTGACGTCGACCCTGCTACCCTGGCTTCAAGACCACTCAGTGTGACTCGCAGACCTCCACGCCACTATTTCTGCCGGCCGAATGTAAACGAGTCATACGAGCGGCAGCGAGTGTGGTGAAAGGACGACTACCTTAACTATTTCTTTTTCACCTTCCAGATTTTGACGTCGACCCTGCTACCCTGGCTTCAAGACTACTCAGGGTGACGTCGCAGACTTCCGCGCCACTATTTCTGCAGTACGAGCTGTAAACGAGTCATACGAGCGGTAGCGAGTGTGGTGAAAGGACGACTACCTTAACTATTTCTTTTTTTGCCTTCCAGATTTTGACGTCGACCCTGCTACCCTGGCTTCAAGACTACTCAGGGTGACGTCGCAGACTTCTGCGCTACTATTTCTGCCGCCCGAGCTGTAAAGGAGTTATACGAGCGGCAGCGAGTGTGGTGAAAGGACAACTACCTTAACTATTTCTTTTTCGCCTTCCAGATTTTGACGTCGACCCTGCTACCCTGGCTTCAAGACCACTCAGTGTGACGTCGCAGACTTCCACGCCACTATTTCTGCCGGCCGAGCTGTAAACGAGTCATACGAGCGGCAGCGAGTGTGGTGAAAGGACGACTACCTTAACTGTCTTTTTCGCCTTCCAGATTTTGACGTCGACCCTGCTACCCTGGCTTCAAGACAACTCAGTGTGACGTCGCAGACTTCTGCGCTACTATTTCTGCCGCCCGAGCTGTAAAGGAGTTATACGAGCGGCAGCGAGTGTGGTGAAAGGACGACTACCTTAACTGTCTTTTTCGCCTTCCAGATTTTGACGTCGACCCTGCTACCCTGGCTTCAAGACAACTCAGTGTGACGTCGCAGACTTCTGCGCTACTATTTCTGCCGCCCGAGCTGTAAAGGAGTTATACGAGCGGTAGCGAGTGTGGTGAAAGGACAACTACCTTAACTATTTCTTTTTCGCCTTCCAGATTTTGACGTCGACCCTGCTACCCTGGCTTCAAGACCACTCAGTGTGACGTCGCAGACTTCCACGCCACTATTTCTGCCGGCCGAGCTGTAAACGAGTCATACGAGCGGCAGCGAGTGTGGTGAAAGGACGACTACCTTAACTGTCTTTTTCGCCTTCCAGATTTTGACGTCGACCCTGCTACCCTGGCTTCAAGACAACTCAGTGTGACGTCGCAGACTTCTGCGCTACTATTTCTGCCGCCCGAGCTGTAAAGGAGTTATACGAGCGGCAGCGAGTGTGGTGAAAGGACGACTACCTTAACTATTTCTTTTTTTGCCTTCCAGATTTTGACGTCGACCCTGCTACCCTGGCTTCAAGACTACTCAGGGTGACGTCGCAGACTTCCGCGCCACTATTTCTGCAGTACGAGCTGTAAACGAGTCATACGAGCGGTAGCGAGTGTGGTGAAAGGACGACTACCTTAACTATTTCTTTTTTTGCCTTCTAGATTTTGACGTCGACCCTGCTACCCTGGCTTCAAGACTACTCAGAGTGACGTCGCAGATTTCCGCGCCACTATTTCTGCCGGCCGATCTGTAAACGAGTCATACGAGCGGCAGCGAGTGTGGTGAAAGGAAGACTACCTTAACTGTTTCTTTTTCGCCTTCCAGATTTTGACGTCGACCCTGCTACCCTGGCTTCAAGACTACTCAGGGTGACGTCGCTGACTTCCGCGCCACTATTTCTGCACGCCGAGCTGTAAACGAGTCATACGATCGGCAGCGAGTGTGGTGAAAGGAAGACTACCTTAACTATTTCTTTTTCGCCTTCCAGATTTTGACGTCGACCCTGCTACCCTGGCTTCAAGACTACTCAGGGTGACGTCGCAGACTTCCGCGCCACTATTTCTGCAGTACGAGCTGTAAACGAGTCATACGAGCGGTAGCGAGTGTGGTGAAAGGACGACTACCTTAACTATTTCTTTTTTTGCCTTCCAGATTTTGACGTCGACCCTGCTACCCTGGCTTCAAGACTACTCAGGGTGACGTCGCAGACTTCCGCGCCACTATTTCTGCAGTACGAGCTGTAAACGAGTCATACGAGCGGTAGCGAGTGTGGTGAAAGGACGACTACCTTAACTATTTCTTTTTCGCATTCCATATTTTGACGTCGACCCTGCTACCCTGGCTTCAAGACAATTCAGTGTGACGTCGCAAACTTCCACGCCACTATTTCTGCCGGCCAAGCTGTAAACGACTCATACGAGCGGCAGCGAGTGTGGTCAAAGGACGACTACCTTAACTATACTTTTTCGCCTTCCAGATTTTGACGTCAACCCTGCCACACTGGCTTCAAGACAACTCAGGGTGACGTCGCAGACTTCCGCGCCACTATTTCTGCCGGCCGAGCTGTTAACGAGTCATACGAGCGGCAGCGAGTGTGGTGAAAGGACGACTACCTTAACAATTTCTTTTCGCCTTCCAGATTTTAACGTCGACCCTGCTACCCTGGCTTCAAGACATGTCAGTGTGATGTCGCAGACGTCCACGCCACTATTTCTGCTGGCCGAGCTGTAAACGAGTCATACGAGCGGCAGCGAGTGTGGTGAAAGGACGACTACCTTAACTATTTCTTTTTCGCCTTCCAGATTTTGACGTCGACCCTGCTACCCTGGCTTCAACACAACTCAGTGTGACGTCGCAGACTTCCGCGCCACTATTTCTGCCGGCCGAGCTGTAAACGAGTCATACGAGCAGCAGCGCGTGTGGTGAAAGGACGACTACCTAAACTATTTCTTATTCGCCTCCCAGATTTTGACGTCGACCCTGCTACCCTGGCTTCAAGACAAGTCAGTGTGACGTCGCAGACTTCCACGCCACTGTTTCTGCTGGCCGAGCTGTAAACGAGTCATACGAGCGGCAGCGAGTGTGGTGAAAGGATGAGGACCTTAACTATTTCTTTTTCGCCTTCCAGATTTTGGCGTCGACCCTGCTACCCTGGCTTCAAGACAACTCAGGGTGACGTCGCAGACTTCCGCGCCACTGTTTCTGCCGGCCGAGCTGTAAACGAGTCATACGAGCGGTAGCGAGTGTGGTGAAAGGACGACTACCTTAACTGTTTCTTTTTCGCCTTCCAGATTTTGACGTCGACCCTGCTACCCTGGCTTCAAGACCACTCAGTGTGACTCGCAGACCTCCACGCCACTATTTCTGCCGGCCGAATGTAAACGAGTCATACGAGCGGCAGCGAGTGTGGTGAAAGGACGACTACCTTAACTATTTCTTTTTCACCTTCCAGATTTTGACGTCGACCCTGCTACCCTGGCTTCAAGACCACTCAGTGTGACTCGCAGACTTCCACGCCACTATTTCTGCCGGCCGAATGTAAACGAGTCATACGAGCGGCAGCGAGTGTGGTGAAATACGACTACCTTAACTGTTTCTTTTTCGCCTTCCAGATTTTGACGTCGACCCTGCTACCCTGGCTTCAAGACCACTCAGTGTGACTCGCAGACTTCCACGCCACTATTTCTGCCGGCCGAATGTAAACGAGTCATACGAGCGGCAGCGAGTGTGGTGAAAGGACGACTACCTTAACTATTTCTTTTTCGCCTTCCAGATTTTGACGTCGACCCTGCTACTCTGGCTTCAAGACAGCTCAGTGCGACGTCGCAGACTTCCGCGCTACTATTTCTGCCTGCCAAGCTGTAAAGGAGCCATACGAGCGGTAGCGAGTGTGGTGAAAGGACGACTACCTTAACTATTTCTTTTTCGCCTTCCAGATTTTGACGTCGACCCTGCTACCCTGGCTTCAAGACAACTCAGTGCGACGTCGCAGACTTCCGTGCTACTATTTCTGCCGGCCGAATGTAAACGAGTCATACGAGCGGTAGCGAGTGTGGTGAAAGGAAGACTACCTTAACTGTTTCTTTTTCGCCTTCCAGATTTTGACGTCGACCCTGCTACCCTGGCTTCAAGGCAACTCAGTGTGACGTCGCAGACTTCCGCGCTACTATTTCTGCCGGCCGAGCTGTAAAGGAGTCATACGAGCGGCAGCCAGTGTGGTGAAAGGACGACTACTGTAACTATTTCTTTTTCGCCTTCCAGATTTTGACGTCGACCCTGCTACCCTGGCTTCAAGACAACTCAGTGTGACGTCGCAGACTTCCACGCCACTATTTCTGCCGGCCGAGCTGTAAACGAGTCATACGAGCGGCAGCGAGTGTGGTGAAAGGACGACTACCTTAACTATACTTTTTCGCCTTCCAGATTTTGACGTCGACCCTGCTACCCTGGCTTCAAGACAACTCAGTGTGACGTCGCACACTTCCGTGCCACAATTTCTGCCTTCCGAGCTGTAAACGAGTCACACGAGCGGCAGCGACTGTAGTGAAAATACACCCACCTTAACTATTTATTTTCGCCTTCCAGATTTTGACGTCGACCCTGCTGCCCTGGCTTCAAGACAACTCAGTGTGACGTCGCAGACTTCCACGCCACTATTTCTGCCGGCCGAGCTGTAAACGAGTCATACGATCGGCAGCGAGTGTGGTGAAAGGACGACTACCTTAACTATTTCTTTTTCGCCTTCCAGATTTTGACGTCGACCCTGCTACCCTGGCTTCAAGACTGCTCAGGGTGACGTCGCAGACTTCCGCGCCACTATTTCTGCCGGCCGAGCTGTAAACGAGTCATACGAGCGGTAGCGAGTGTGGTGAAAGGACGACTACCTTAACTATTTCTTTTTCGCCTTCCAGATTTTGACGTCGACCCTGCTACCCTGGATTCAAGACAACTCAGTGTGACGTCGCAGACTTCCGCGCCACTATTTCTGCCGGCCGAGCTGTAAACGAGTCATACGAGCGGCAGCGTGTGTGGTGAAAGGTCGCCCACCTCAACTATTAATTTTTCGCTTTCCAGAATTGACGTCGACCCTGCTACCCTGGCTTCAAGACAACTCAGAGTGACGTCGCAGACATTCACGCCACTATTTCGGCCGGCCGAGCTGTAAACGAGTCATACGAGCGGCAGCGAGTGTGGTGAAAGGACGACTACCTTAACTATTACTTTTTGCCTTCCAGATTTTGACGTCGACCCTGCTACCCTGGCTTGAAGACAACTCAGTGTGACGTCGCAGACTTCCTCGACACTATTTCTACCGGCCGAGCTGTAAACGAGTCATACGAGCGATAGCGAGTCTGGTGAAAGGACGACTACCTTAACTATTTCTTTTTCGCCTTCAAGATTTTGACGTCGACCCTGCTACCCTGGCTTCAAGACAACTCAGAGTGACGTCGCAGACTTCCACGCCACTATTTCTGCCGGCCAAGCGGTAAACGAGTCACACGAGCGGCAGCGACTGTGGTTAAAAAACACCCACCTTAACTACATCTTTTTCGCCTTCCAGATTTTGACGTCGACCCTGCTACCCTGGCTTCAAGACAACTCAGTGTGACGTCGCAGACTTCCACGCCACTATTTCTGCCGGCCGAGCTGTAAACGAGTCACACGAGCGGCAGCGAGTGTGGTGAAAGGACGACTACCTTAACTATTTCTTTTTCGCCTTCCAGATTTTGACGTCGACCCTGCTACCCTGGCTTCAAGACAACTCAGCGTGAAGTCGCAGACTTCCGCGGCACTATTTCTGCCGGCCGAGCTGTAAACGAGTCACACGAGCGGCAGCGAGTGTGGTGAAAGGACGACTACCTTAACTATTACTTTTTGCCTTCCAGATTTTGACGTCGACCCTGCTACCCTGGCTTGAAGACAACTCAGTGTGACGTCGCAGACTTCCTCGACACTATTTCTACCGGCCGAGCTGTAAACGAGTCATACGAGCGGCAGGAGTGTGGTGAAAGGACGACTACCTTAACTATTTCTTTTTCGCCTTCCAGATTTTGACGTCGACCCTGCTACCCTGGCTTCAAGACAACTCAGCGTGAAGTCGCAGACTTCCGCGGCACTATTTCTGCCGGCCGAGCTGTAAACGAGTCACACGAGCGGCAGCGAGTGTGGTGAAAGGACGACTACCTTAACTATTACTTTTTGCCTTCCAGATTTTGACGTCGACCCTGCTACCCTGGCTTCAAGACAACTCAGTGTGACGTCGCAGACTTCCACGCCACTATTTCTGCCGGCCGAGCTGTAAACGAGTCATACGAGCGGCAGGAGTGTGGTGAAAGGACGACTACCTTAACTATTTCTTTTTCGCCTTCCAGATTTTGACGTCGACCCTGCTACCCTGGCTTCAAGACAACTCAGCGTGAAGTCGCAGACTTCCGCGGCACTATTTCTGCCGGCCGAGCTGTAAACGAGTCACACGAGCGGCAGCGAGTGTGGTGAAAGGACGACTACCTTAACTATTACTTTTTGCCTTCCAGATTTTGACGTCGACCCTGCTACCCTGGCTTGAAGACAACTCAGTGTGACGTCGCAGACTTCCTCGACACTATTTCTACCGGCCGAGCTGTAAACGAGTCATACGAGCGATAGCGAGTCTGGTGAAAGGACGACTGCCTTAACTATTTCTTTTTCGCCTTCCAGATTTTGACGTCGACCCTGCTACCCTGGCTTCAAGACTACTCAGAGTGACGTCGCAGATTTCCGCGCCACTATTTCTGCCGGCCGAGCTGTAAACGAGTCACACGAGCGGCAGCGACTGTGGTTAAAAAACACCCACCTTAACTACATCTTTTTCGCCTTCCAGATTTTGACGTCGACCCTGCTACCCTGGCTTCAAGACAACTCAGTGTGACGTCGCAGACTTCCACGCCACTATTTCTGCCGGCCGAGCTCTAAACGAGTCATACGAGCGGCAGGAGTGTGGTGAAAGGACGACTACCTTAACTATTTCTTTTTCGCCTTCCAGATTTTGACGTCGACCCTGCTACCCTGGCTTCAAGACAACTCAGCGTGAAGTCGCAGACATTCACGCCACTATTTCTGCCGGCCGAGCTGTAAACGAGTCATACGAGCGGCAGCGAGTGTGGTGAAAGGACGACTACCTTAACTATTACTTTTTGCCTTCCAGATTTTGACGTCGACCCTGCTACCCTGGCTTGAAGACAACTCAGTGTGACGTCGCAGACTTCCTCGACACTATTTCTACCGGCCGAGCTGTAAACGAGTCATACGAGCGATAGCGAGTCTGGTGAAAGGACGACTGCCTTAACTATTTCTTTTTCGCCTTCCAGATTTTGACGTCGACCCTGCTACCCTGGCTTCAAGACTACTCAGAGTGACGTCGCAGATTTCCGCGCCACTATTTCTGCCGGCCGAGCTGTAAACGAGTCACACGAGCGGCAGCGACTGTGGTTAAAAAACACCCACCTTAACTACATCTTTTTCGCCTTCCAGATTTTGACGTCGACCCTGCTACCCTGGCTTCAAGACAACTCAGTGTGACGTCGCAGACTTCCACGCCACTATTTCTGCCGGCCGAGCTCTAAACGAGTCATACGAGCGGCAGGAGTGTGGTGAAAGGACGACTACCTTAACTATTTCTTTTTCGCCTTCCAGATTTTGACGTCGACCCTGCTACCCTGGCTTCAAGACAACTCAGCGTGAAGTCGCAGACTTCCGCGGCACTATTTCTGCCGGCCGAGCTGTAAACGAGTCACACGAGCGGCAGCGACTGTAGTGAAAAAACACCCACCTTAACTATTTCTTTTTCGCCTTCCAGATTTTGACGTCGACCATGCTACCCTGGCTTCAAGACAACTCAGTGTGACGTCGCAGACTTCCACGCCACTATTTCTGCCGGCCAAGCGGTAAACGAGTAATACGAGCGGCAGCGAGTGTGGTGAAAGGACGACTGCCTTAACTATTTCTTTTTCGCCTTCCAGGTTTTGACGTCGACCCTGCTACCTGGCTTCAAGACCACTCAGTGTGACGTCACAGACTTCCACTCCACTATTTCTGCCGGCCGAGCTGTAAACGAGTCATACGAGCGGCAGCGAGTGTGGTGAAAGGACGACTACCTTAAATGTCTTTTTCGCCTTCCAGATTTTGACGTCGACCCTGCTACTCTGGCTTCAAGACAACTCAGTTTGACGTCGCAGACTTCCGCGCTACTATTTCTGCCGCCCGAGCTGTAAAGGAGTTATACGAGCGGCAGCGAGTGTGGTGAAAGGACGATTACCTTAACTATTTATTTTCGCCTTACAGATTTTGACGTCGACGCTGCTACCCTGGCTTCAAGACAAGTCAGTGTGACGTCGCAGACTTCCACGCCACTATTTCTGCCGGCCGAGCTGTAAACGAGTCATACGAGCGGTAGCGAGTGTGGTGAAATTACGACTACCTGAACTATTTCTTTTTCGCCTTCCAGATTTTGACGTCGACCCTGCTACCCTGGCTTCAAGACTACTCAGAGTGACGTCGCAGATTTCCGCGCCACTATTTCTGCCGGCCGAGCTGTAAACGAGTCATACGGGCGGTAGCGAGTTTGGTGAAATTACGACTACCTTAACTATTTCTTTTTCGCCTTCCAGATTTTGACGTCGACCCTGCTACCCTTGCTTCAAGACAACTCAGTGTGACGTCGCAGACTTCCGCGCTACTATTTCTGCCGGCCGAATGTAAACGAGTCATACGAGCGGTAGCGAGTGTGGTGAAAGGAAGACTACCTTAACTGTTTCTTTTTCGCCTTCCAGATTTTGACGTCGACCCTGCTACCCTGGCTTCAAGGCAACTCAGTAGTGACGTCGCAGACTTCCGCGCTACTATTTCTGCCGGCCGGCGCTGTAAAGGAGTCATATGATCGGCAGCGAGTGTGGTGAAAGGACGACTACCTTAACTATTTATTTTCGCCTTACAGATTTTGACGTCGACCCTGCTACCCTGGCTTCAAGACAAGTCAGTGTGACGTCGCAGACTTCCACGCACTATTTCTGCTGGCCCAGCTGTAAACGAGTCATATGATCGGCAGCGAGTGTGGTGAAAGGACGACTACCTTAACTATTTCTTTTTCGCCTTCCAGATTTTGACGTCGACCCTGCTACCCTGGCTTCAAGACAACTCAGTGTGACGTCGCAGACTTCCACGCCACTATTTCTGCCGGCCGAGCTGTAAACGAGTCATACGATCGGCAGCGAGTGTGGTGAAAGGACGACTACCTTAACTATTTCTTTTTCGCCTTCCAGATTTTGACGTCGACCCTGCTACCCTGGCTTCAAGACTACTCAGGGTGACGTCGCAGACTTCCGCGCCACTATTTCTGCCGGCCGAGCTGTAAACGAGTCACACGAGCGGCAGCGACTGTGGTCAAAAAACACCCACCTTAACTATATCTTTTTCGCCTTCCAGATTTTGACGTCGACCCTGCTACCCTGGCTTCAAGGCAACTCAGTGTGACGTCGCAGACTTCCACGCCACTATTTCTGCCGGCCGAGCTCTAAACGAGTCATACGAGCGGCAGCGAATGTAGTGAAAAAACACCCACCTTAACTATTTCTTTTTCGCCTTCCAGATTTTGACGTCGACCATGCTACCCTGGCTTCAAGACAACTCAGTGTGACGTCGCAGACTTCCACGCCACTATTTCTGCCGGCCAAGCGGTAAACGAGTAATACGAGCGGCAGCGAGTGTGGTGAAATTACGACTACCTTAACTATTTCTTTTTCGCCTTCCAGATTTTGACGTCGACCCTGCTACCCTTGCTTCAAGACAACTCAGTGTGACGTCGCAGACTTCCGCGCTACTATTTCTGCCGGCCGAATGTAAACGAGTCATACGAGCGGTAGCGAGTGTGGTGAAAGGAAGACTACCTTAACTGTTTCTTTTTCGCCTTCCAGATTTTGACGTCGACCCTGCTACCCTGGCTTCAAGGCAACTCAGTAGTGACGTCGCAGACTTCCGCGCTACTATTTCTGCCAGCCGAGCTGTAAACGAGTCATACGAGCGGTAGCGAGTGTGGTGAAAGGAAGACTACCTTAACTGTTTCATTTCGCCTTCCAGATTTTGACGTCGACCCTGCTACCCTGGCTTCAAGACTACCCAGGGTGACGTCGCAGACTTCCGCGCCACTATTTCTGCAGGCCGAGCTGTAAACGAGTCATACGAGCGGTAGCGAGTGTGGTGAAAGGACGACTACCTTAACTATTTCTTTTTCGCCTTCCAGATTTTGACGTCGACCCTGCTACCCTGGCTTCAAGACAACTCAGTGTGATGTCGCTGACTTCCGCGCTACTCTTTCTGCCGGCCGAATGTAAGCGAGTCATAGGAGCTGCAGCGAGTGTGGTGAAAGGAAGACTACCTTAACTGCTTCTTTTTCGCCTTCCAGAATTTGACGTCGACCCTGCTACCCTGGCTTCAAGGCAACTCAGTGTGACGTCGCAAACTTCCGCGCTACTATTTCTGCCGGCCGAGCTGTAAAGGGGTCATACGAGCGGCAGCGAGTGTGGTGCAAGGACGACTACCTTAACTATTTCTCTTTCGCCTTCCAGATTTTGACGTCGACCTTGCTACCCTGGCTTCAAGGCAACTCAGGGTGACGTCGCAGACATCCGCGCCACTATTTCTGCCAGCCGAGCTGTAAACGTGTACTACGAGCGGTAGCGAGTGTGGTGAAAGGACGACTACCTTAACTATTTCTTTTTCGCATTCCATATTTTGACGTCGACCCTGCTACCCTGGCTTCAGGACAATTCAGTGTGACGTCGCAAACTTCCACGCCACTATTTCTGCCGGCCAAGCTGTAAACGACTGATACGAGCGGCAGCGAGTGTGGTGAAAGGACGACTACCTTAACTATTTATTTTTCGCCTTCCAGATTTTGACGTCGACCCTGCCACACTGGCCTCAAGACAACTCAAGGTGACGTCGCAGACTTCCGCGCCACTATTTCTGCCGGCCGAGCTGTTAACGAGTTACACGAGCGGCAGCGACTGTAGTGAAAAAGCACCCACCCTAACTATTTCTTTTTCGCCTTCCAGATTTTGACGTCGACCATGCTACCCTGGCTTCAAGACAACTCAGTGTGACGTCGCAGACTTCCACGCCACTATTTCTGCCGGCCAAGCGGTAAACGAGTAATACGAGCGGCAGCGAGTGTGGTGAAAGGACGACTGCCTTAACTATTTCTTTTTCGCCTTCCAGATTTTGACGTCGACCCTGCTACCCTGGCTTCAAGACCACTCAGTGTGACGTCACAGACTTCCACTCCACTATTTCTGCCGGCCGAGCTGTAAACGAGTCATACGAGCGGCAGCGAGTGTGGTGAAAGGACGACTACCTTAAATGTCTTTTTCGCCTTCCAGATTTTGACGTCGACCCTGCTACCCTGGCTTCAAGACAACTCAGTGTGACGTCGCAGACTTCCGCGCTACTATTTCTGCCGCCCGAGCTGTAAAGGAGTTATACGAGCGGCAGCGAGTTTGGTGAAAGGACGACTACCTTAACTATTTCTTTTTCGCCTTCCAGATTTTGACGTCGACCCTGCTACCCTGGCTTCAAGACAACTCAGTGTGACGTCGCAGACTTCCATGCCACTATTTCTGCCGGCCGAGCTGTAAACGAGTCATACGAGCGGCGGCGAGTGTGGTGAAAGGACGAGTACCTTAACTATTTCTTTTTCGCCTTCCAGATTTTGACGTCGACCCTGCTACCCTGGCTTCAAGACTACTCAGAGTGACGTCGCAGATTTCCGCGCCACTATTTCTGCCGGCCGAGCTGTAAACGAGTCATACGAGCGGTAGCGATTGTGGTGAAATTACGACTACCCTAACTATTTCTTTTTCGCCTTCCAGATTTTGACGTCGACCCTGCTACCCTTGCTTCAAGACAACTCAGTGTGACGTCGCAGACTTCCGCGCTACTATTTCTGCCGGCCGAATGTAAACGAGTGATACGAGCGGTAGCGAGTGTGGTGAAAGGAAGACTACCTTAACTGTTTCTTTTTCGCCTTCCAGATTTTGACGTCGACCCTGCTACCCTGGCTTCAAGGCAACTCAGTAGGGACGTCGCAGACTTCCGCGCTACTATTTCTGCCGGCCGAGCTGTAAACGAGTCATACGAGCGCCAGCAAGTGTGGTGAAAGGACGACTACCTTAACTGTCTTTTTCGCCTTCCTGATTTTGACGTCGACCCTGCTACCCTGGCTTCAAGACAACTCAGTGTGACGTCGCAGACTTCCGCGCTACTATTTCTGCCGCCCGAGCTGTAAAGGAGTTATACGAGCGGCAGCGAGTGTGGTGAAAGGACGATTACCTTAACTATTTATTTTCGCCTTACAAATTTTGACGTCGACGCTGCTACCCTGGATTCAAAACAAGTCAGTGTGACGTCGCAGACTTCTACGCCACTATTTCTGCTGGCCCAGCTGTAAACGAGTCATACGAGCGGCAGCGAGTGTGGTGAAAGAACGACTACCTTAACTATTTCTTTTTCGCCTTCCAGATTTTGACGTCGACCCTGCTACCCTGGCTTCAAGCCTACTCAGAGTGACGTGGCAGACTTCCGCGCTACTATTTCTGCCGGCCGAATGTAAACGAGTCATACGAGCGGTAGCGAGTGTGGTGAAAGGAAGACTACCTTAACTGTTTCTTTTTCGCCTTCCAGATTTTGACGTCGACCCTGCTACCCTGGCTTCAAGACAACTCAGTGTGACGTCGCAGACTTCCATGCCACTATTTCTGCCGGCCGAGCTGTACACGAGTCATACGAGCGGCAGCGAGTGTGGTGAAAGGACGAGTACCTTAACTATTTCTTTTTCGCCTTCCAGATTTTGACGTCGACCCTGCTACCCTGGCTTCAAGACTACTCAGAGTGACGTCGCAGATTTCCGCGCCACTATTTCTGCCGGCCGAGCTGTAAACTAGTCATACGAGCGGTAGCGAGTGTGGTGAAATTACGACTACCTTAACTATTTCTTTTTCGCCTTCCAGATTTTGACGTCGACCCTGCTACCCTTGCTTCAAGACAACTCAGTGTGACGTCGCAGACTTCCGCGCTACTATTTCGGCCGGCCGAATGTAAACGAGTCATACGAGCGGTAGCGAGTGTGGTGAAAGGAAGACTACCTTAACTGTTTCTTTTTCGCCTTCCAGATTTTGACGTCGACCCTGCTACCCTGGCTTCAAGGCAACTCAGTGTGACGTCGCAGACTTCCGCGCTAATATTTCTGCCGGCCGAGCTGTAAACGAGTCATACGAGCGGCAGCGAGTGTGGTGAAAGGAAGACAACCTTAACTGTTTCTTTTTCGCCTTCCAGATTTTGACGTCGACCCTGCTACCCTGGCTTCAAGGCAACTCAGTAGTGACGTCGCAGACTTCCGCGCTACTATTTCTGCCGGCCGAGCTGTAAACGAGTCATACGAGCGGTAGCGAGTGTGGTGAAAGGAAGACTACCTTAACTGTTTCTTTTTCGCCTTCCAGATTTTGACGTCGACCCTGCTACCCAGGCTTCAAGACAACTCAGTGTGACGTCGCAGACTTCCATGCCACTATTTCTGCCGGCCGAGCTGTAAACGAGTCATACGAGCGGTAGCGAGTGTGGTGAAAGGACGACTACCTTAACTATTTCTCTTTCGCCTTCCAGATTTTGACGTCGACCTTGCTACCCTGGCTTCAAGGCAACTCAGGGTGACGTCGCAGACATCCGCGCCACTATTTCTGCCAGCCGAGCTGTAAACGTGTACTACGAGCGGTAGCGAGTGTGGTGAAAGGACGACTACCTTAACTATTTCTTTTTCGCATTCCATATTTTGACGTCGACCCTGCTACCCTGGCTTCAGGACAATTCAGTGTGACGTCGCAAACTTCCACGCCACTATTTCTGCCGGCCAAGCTGTAAACGACTGATACGAGCGGCAGCGAGTGTGGTGAAAGGACGACTACCTTAACTATTTATTTTTCGCCTTCCAGATTTTGACGTCGACCCTGCCACACTGGCCTCAAGACAACTCAAGGTGACGTCGCAGACTTCCGCGCCACTATTTCTGCCGGCCGAGCTGTTAACGAGTTACACGAGCGGCAGCGACTGTAGTGAAAAAGCACCCACCCTAACTATTTCTTTTTCGCCTTCCAGATTTTGACGTCGACCATGCTACCCTGGCTTCAAGACAACTCAGTGTGACGTCGCAGACTTCCACGCCACTATTTCTGCCGGCCAAGCGGTAAACGAGTAATACGAGCGGCAGCGAGTGTGGTGAAAGGACGACTGCCTTAACTATTTCTTTTTCGCCTTCCAGATTTTGACGTCGACCCTGCTACCCTGGCTTCAAGACCACTCAGTGTGACGTCACAGACTTCCACGCCACTATTTCTGCCGGCCGAGCTGTAAACGAGTCATACGAGCGGCAGCGAGTGTGGTGAAAGGACGACTACCTTAAATGTCTTTTTCGCCTTCCAGATTTTGACGTCGACCCTGCTACCCTGGCTTCAAGACAACTCAGTGTGACGTCGCAGACTTCCGCGCTACTATTTCTGCCGCCCGAGCTGTAAAGGAGTTATACGAGCGGCAGCGAGTTTGGTGAAAGGACGACTACCTTAACTATTTCTTTTTCGCCTTCCAGATTTTGACGTCGACCCTGCTACCCTGGCTTCAAGACAACTCAGTGTGACGTCGCAGACTTCCATGCCACTATTTCTGCCGGCCGAGCTGTAAACGAGTCATACGAGCGGCGGCGAGTGTGGTGAAAGGACGAATACCTTAACTATTTCTTTTTCGTCTTCCAGATTTTGACGTCGACCCTGCTACCCTGGCTTCAAGACTACTCAGAGTGACGTCGCAGATTTCCGCGCCACTATTTCTGCCGGCCGAGCTGTAAACGAGTCATACGAGCGGTAGCGATTGTGGTGAAATTACGACTACCTTAACTATTTCTTTTTCGCCTTCCAGATTTTGACGTCGACCCTGCTACCCTTGCTTCAAGACAACTCAGTGTGACGTCGCAGACTTCCGCGCTACTATTTCTGCCGGCCGAATGTAAACGAGTCATACGAGCGGTAGCGATTGTGGTGAAATTACGACTACCTTAACTGTTTCTTTTTCGCCTTCCAGATTTTGACGTCGACCCTGCTACCCTGGCTTCAAGGCAACTCAGTAGGGACGTCGCAGACTTCCGCGCTACTATTTCTGCCGGCCGAGCTGTAAACGAGTCATACGAGCGCCAGCAAGTGTGGTGAAAGGACGACTACCTTAACTGTCTTTTTCGCCTTCCTGATTTTGACGTCGACCCTGCTACCCTGGCTTCAAGACAACTCAGTGTGACGTCGCAGACTTCCGCGCTACTATTTCTGCCGCCCGAGCTGTAAAGGAGTTATACGAGCGGCAGCGAGTGTGGTGAAAGGACGATTACCTTAACTATTTATTTTCGCCTTACAGATTTTGACGTCGACGCTGCTACCCTGGATTCAAAACAAGTCAGTGTGACGTCGCAGACTTCTACGCCACTATTTCTGCTGGCCCAGCTGTAAACGAGTCATACGAGCGGCAGCGAGTGTGGTGAAAGAACGACTACCTTAACTATTTCTTTTTCGCCTTCCAGATTTTGACGTCGACCCTGCTACCCTGGCTTCAAGCCTACTCAGAGTGACGTGGCAGACTTCCGCGCTACTATTTCTGCCGGCCGAATGTAAACGAGTCATACGAGCGGTAGCGAGTGTGGTGAAAGGAAGACTACCTTAACTGTTTCTTTTTCGCCTTCCAGATTTTGACGTCGACCCTGCTACCCTGGCTTCAAGACAACTCAGTGTGACGTCGCAGACTTCCATGCCACTATTTCTGCCGGCCGAGCTGTACACGAGTCATACGAGCGGCAGCGAGTGTGGTGAAAGGACGAGTACCTTAACTATTTCTTTTTCGCCTTCCAGATTTTGACGTCGACCCTGCTACCCTGGCTTCAAGACTACTCAGAGTGACGTTGCAGATTTCCGCGCCACTATTTCTGCCGGCCGAGCTGTAAACTAGTCATACGAGCGGTAGCGAGTGTGGTGAAATTACGACTACCTTAACTATTTCTTTTTCGCCTTCCAGATTTTGACGTCGACCCTGCTACCCTTGCTTCAAGACAACTCAGTGTGACGTCGCAGACTTCCGCGCTACTATTTCGGCCGGCCGAATGTAAACGAGTCATACGAGCGGTAGCGAGTGTGGTGAAAGGAAGACTACCTTAACTGTTTCTTTTTCGCCTTCCAGATTTTGACGTCGACCCTGCTACCCTGGCTTCAAGGCAACTCAGTAGTGACGTCGCAGACTTCCGCGCTACTATTTCTGCCGGCCGAGCTGTAAACGAGTCATACGAGCGGTAGCGAGTGTGGTGAAAGGAAGACTACCTTAACTGTTTCTTTTTCGCCTTCCAGATTTTGACGTCGACCCTGCTACCCTGGCTTCAAGACAACTCAGTGTGACGTCGCAGACTTCCATGCCACTATTTCTGCCGGCCGAGCTGTAAACGAGTCATACGAGCGGTAGCGAGTGTGGTGAAAGGAAGACTACCTTAACTGTTTCTTTTTCGCCTTCCAGATTTTGACGTCGACCCTGCTACCCTGGCTTCAAGACAACTCAGTGTGATGTCGCTGACTTCCGCGCTACTCTTTCTGCCGGCCGAATGTAAGCGAGTCATAGGAGCTGCAGCGAGTGTGGTGAAAGGAAAACTACCTTAACTGTTTCTTTTTCGCCTTCCAGAATTTGACGTCGACCCTGCTACCCTGGCTTCAAGGCAACTCAGTGTGACGTCGCAAACTTCCGCGCTACTATTTCTGCCGGCCGAGCTGTAAAGGAGTCATACGAGCGGCAGCGAGTGTGGTGCAAGGACGACTACCTTAACTGTTTCTCTTTCGCCTTCCAGATTTTGACGTCGACCTTGCTACCCTGGCTTCAAGGCAACTCAGGGTGACGTCGCAGACATCCGCGCCACTATTTCTGCCAGCCGAGCTGTAAACGAGTACTACGAGCGGTAGCGAGTGTGGTGAAAGGACGACTACCTTAACTATTTCTTTTTCGCATTCCATATTTTGACGTCGACCCTGCTACCCTGGCTTCAAGACAATTCAGTGTGACGTCGCAAACTTCCACGCCACTATTTCTGCCGGCCAAGCTGTAAACTACTCATACGATCGGCAGCGAGTGTGGTGAAAGGACGACTACCTTAACTATTTCTTTTTCGCCTTCCAGATTTTGACGTCGACCCTGCTACCCTGGCTTCAAGACAACTCAGTGTGACGTCGCTGACTTCCGCGCTACTCTTTCTGCCGGCCGAATGTAAGCGAGTCATAGGAGCTGCAGCGAGTGTGGTGAAAGGAAAACTACCTTAACTGTTTCTTTTTCGCCTTCCAGAATTTGACGTCGACCCTGCTACCCTGGCTTCAAGGCAACTCAGTAGTGACTTTGCGGACTTCCGCGCTACTATTTCTGCCGGCCAAGCTGTAAACTACTCATACGAGCGGCAGCGAGTGTGGTGAAAGGACGACTACCTTAACTATTTATTTTTCGCCTTCCAGATTTTGACGTCGACCCTGCTACCCTGGCTTCAAGGCAACTCAGTAGTGACGTCGCAGACTTCCGCGCTACTATTTCTGCCGGCCAAGCTGTAAACTACTCATACGAGCGGCAGCGAGTGTGGTGAAAGGACGACTACCTTAACTATTAATTTTTCGCCTTCCAGATTTTGACGTCGACCCTGCTACCCTGGCTTCAAGGCAACTCAGTGTGACGTCGCAAACTTCCACGCCACTATTTCTGCCGGCCGAGCTGTAAACGAGTCATACGATCGGCAGCGAGTGTGGTGAAAGGACGACTACCTTAACTGTTTCTTTTTCGCCTTCCAGATTTTGACGTCGACCCTGCTACCCTGGCTTCAAGACAACTCAGTGTGACGTCGCAGACTTCCATGCCACTATTTCTGCCGGCCGAGCTGTAAACGAGTCATACGAGCGGTAGCGAGTGTGGTGAAAGGAAGACTACCTTAACTGTTTCTTTTTCGCCTTCCAGATTTTGACGTCGACCCTGCTACCCTGGCTTCAAGACAACTCAGTGTGATGTCGCTGACTTCCGCGCTACTCTTTCTGCCGGCCGAATGTAAGCGAGTCATAGGAGCTGCAGCGAGTGTGGTGAAAGGAAAACTACCTTAACTGTTTGTTTTTCGCCTTCCAGAATTTGACGTCGACCCTGCTACCCTGGCTTCAAGGCAACTCAGTGTGACGTCGCAAACTTCCGCGCTACTATTTCTGCCGGCCGAGCTGTAAAGGAGTCATACGAGCGGCAGCGAGTGTGGTGCAAGGACGACTACCTTAACTGTTTCTCTTTCGCCTTCCAGATTTTGACGTCGACCTTGCTACCCTGGCTTCAAGGCAACTCAGGGTGACGTCGTAGACATCCGCGCCACTATTTCTGCCAGCCGAGCTGTAAACGAGTACTACGAGCGGTAGCGAGTGTGGTGAAAGGACGACTACCTTAACTATTTCTTTTTCGCATTCCATATTTTGACGTCGACCCTGCTACCCTGGCTTCAAGACAATTCAGTGTGACGTCGCTGACTTCCGCGCTACTCTTTCTGCCGGCCGAATGTAAGCGAGTCATAGGAGCTGCAGCGAGTGTGGTGAAAGGACGACTACCTTAACTATTTATTTTTCGCCTTCCAGATTTTGACGTCGACCCTGCTACCCTGGCTTCAAGGCAACTCAGTGTGACGTCGCAAACTTCCGCGCTACTATTTCTGCCGGCCGAGCTGTAAAGGAGTCATACGAGCGGCAGCGAGTGTGGTGCAAGGACGACTACCTTAACTGTTTCTCTTTCGCCTTCCAGATTTTGACGTCGACCTTGCTACCCTGGCTTCAAGGCAACTCAGGGTGACGTCGCAGACATCCGCGCCACTATTTCTGCCAGCCGAGCTGTAAACGAGTAATACGAGCGGTAGCGAGTGTGGTGAAAGGACGACTACCTTAACTATTTCTTTTTCGCATTCCATATTTTGACGTCGACCCTGCTACCCTGGCTTCAAGACAACTCAGGGTGACGTCGCAGACTTCCACGCCACTATTTCTGCCGGCCGAGCTGTTAACGAGTCACACGAGCGGCAGCGACTGTAGTGAAAAAACACGCACCTTAACTATTTCTTTTTCGCCTTCCAGATTTTGACGTCGACCATGCTACCCTGGCTTCAAGACAACTCAGTGTGACGTCGCAGACTTCCACGCCACTATTTCTGCCGGCCAAGTGGTAAACGAGTAATACGAGCGGCAGCGAGTGTGGTGAAAGGACGACTACCTTAAATGTATTTTTCGCCTTCCAGATTTTGACGTCGACCCTGCTACCCTGGCTTCAAGACAACTCAGTGTGACGTCGCAGACTTCCGCGCTACTATTTCTGCCGCCCGAGCTGTAAAGGAGTTATACGAGCGGCAGCGAGTGTGGTGAAAGGACGACTACCTTAACTATTTCTTTTTCGCCTTCCAGATTTTGACGTCGACCCTGCTACCCTGGCTTCAAGACAACTCAGTGTGACGTCGCAGACTTCCACGCCACTATTTCTGCCGGCCGAGCTGTAAACGAGTCATACGAGCGGCAGCGAGTGTGGTGAAAGGACGACTACCTTAACTATTTCTTTTTCGCCTTCCAGATTTTGACGTCGACCCTGCTACCCTGGCTTCAAGACTACTCAGAGTGACGTCGCAGATTTCCGCGCCACTATTTCTGCCGGCCGAGCTGTAAACGAGTCATACGAGCGGTAGCGAGTGTGGTGAAATTACGACTACCTTAACTATTTCTTTTTCGCCTTCCAGATTTTGACGTCGACCCTGCTACCCTTGCTTCAAGACAACTCAGTGTGACGTCGCAGACTTCCGCGCTACTATTTCTGCCGGCCGAATGTAAACGAGTCATACGAGCGGTAGCGAGTGTGGTGAAAGGAAGACTACCTTAACTGTTTCTTTTTCGCCTTCCAGATTTTGACGTCGACCCTGCTACCCTGGCTTCAAGGCAACTCAGTAGTGACGTCGCAGACTTCCGCGCTACTATTTCTGCCGGCCGGTGCTGTAAAGGAGTCATACGAGCGGCATCGAGTGTGGTGAAAGGACGACTACCATAACTATTTCTTTTTCGCCTTCCAGATTTTGACGTCGACCCTGCTACCCTGGCTTCAAGACAACTCAGTGTGACGTCGCAGAATTCCACGCCACTATTTCTGCCGGCCGAGCTGTAAACGAGTCATACGAGCGGCAGAGAGTGTGGTGAAAGGACGACTACCTTAACTATACTTTTTCGCCTTCCAGATTTTGACGTCGACCCTGCTACCCTGGCTTCAACACAACTCAGTGTGACGTCGCAGACTTCCGCGCCACAATTTCTGCCTTCCGAGCTGTAAACGAGTCACACGAGCGGCAGCGACTGTAGTGAAAATACACCCACCTTAACTATTTATTTTCGCCTTACAGATTTTGACGTCGACCCTGCTACCCTGGCTTCAAGACAAGTCAGTGTGACGTCGCAGACTTCCACGCACTATTTCTGCTGGCCCAGCTGTAAACGAGTCATACGATCGGCAGCGAGTGTGGTGAAAGGACGACTACCTTAACTATTTCTTTTTCGCCTTCCAGATTTTGACGTCGACCCTGCTACCCTGGCTGCAAGACAACTCAGTGTGACGTCGCAGACTTCCACGCCACTATTTCTGCCGGCCGAGCTGTAAACGAGTCATACGATCGGCAGCGAGTGTGGTGAAAGGACGACAACCTTAACTATTTCTTTTTCGCCTTCCAGATTTTGACGTCGACCCTGCTACCCTGGCTTCAAGACTACTCAGGGTGACGTCGCAGACTTCCGCGCCACTATTTCTGCAGGCCGAGCTGTAAACGAGTCATACGAGCGGTAGCGAGTGTGGTGAAAGGACGACTACCTTAACTATTTCTTTTTCGCCTTCCAGATTTTGACGTCGACCTTGCTACCCTGGCTTCAAGACTACTCAGGGTGACGTCGCAGACTTCCGCGCCACTATTTCTGCAGGCCGAGCTGTAAACGAGTCATACGATCGGCAGCGAGTGTGGTGAAAGGACGACTACCTTAACTATTTCTTTTTCGCCTTCCAGATTTTGACGTCGACCCTGCTACCCTGGCTTCAAGACAACTCAGTGTGACGTCGCAGACTTCCACGCCACTATTTCTGCCGGCCGAGCTGTAAACGAGTCATACGATCGGCAGCGAGTGTGGTGAAAGGACGACTACCTTAACTATTTCTTTTTCGCCTTCCAGATTTTGACGTCGACCCTGCTACCCTGGCTTCAAGACTACTCAGGGTGACGTCGCAGACTTCCGCGCCACTATTTCTGCAGGCCGAGCTGTAAACGAGTCATACGATCGGCAGCGAGTGTGGTGAAAGGACGACTACCTTAACTATTTATTTTTCGCCTTCCAGATTTTGACGTCGACCCTGCTACCCTGGCTTCAAGACTACTCAGGGTGACGTCGCAGACTTCCGCGCCACTATTTCTGCAGGCCGAGCTGTAAACGAGTCATACGAGCGGTAGCGAGTGTGGTGAAAGGACGACTACCTTAACTATTTCTTTTTCGCCTTCCAGATTTTGACGTCGACCCTGCTACCCTGGCTTCAAGACTACTCAGGGTGACGTCGCAGACTTCCGCGCCACTATTTCTGAAGGCCGAGCTGTAAACGAGTCATACGAGCGGTAGCGAGTGTGGTGAAAGGACGACTACCTTAACTATTTCTTTTTCGCCTTCCAGATTTTGACGTCGACCCTGCCACACTGGCTTCAAGACAACTCAGGGTGACGTCGCAGACTTCCGCGCTACTCTTTCTGCCGGCCGAATGTAAGCGAGTCATAGGAGCTGCAGCGAGTGTGGTGAAAGGACGACTACCTTAACTATTTATTTTTCGCCTTCCAGATTTTGACGTCGACCTTGCTACCCTGGCTTCAAGGCAACTCAGTAGTGACGTCGCTGACTTCCGCGCTACTCTTTCTGCCGGCCGAATGTAAGCGAGTCATAGGAGCTGCAGCGAGTGTGGTGAAAGGACGACTACCTTAACTATTTATTTTTCGCCTTCCAGATTTTGACGTCGACCTTGCTACCCTGGCTTCAAGGCAACTCAGTAGTGACGTCGCAGACTTCCGCGCTACTCTTTCTGCCGGCCGAATGTAAGCGAGTCATAGGAGCTGCAGCGAGTGTGGTGAAAGGACGACTACCTTAACTATTTATTTTTCGCCTTCCAGATTTTGACGTCGACCTTGCTACCCTGGCTTCAAGGCAACTCAGTAGTGACGTCGCAGACTTCCGCGCTACTATTTCTGCCGGCCGAGCTGTAAACGAGTCATACGAGCGGTAGCGAGTGTGGTGAAAGGAAAACTACCTTAACTGTTTCTTTTTCGCCTTCCAGAATTTGACGTCGACCCTGCTACCCTGGCTTCAAGGCAACTCAGTGTGACGTCGCAAACTTCCGCGCTACTATTTCTGCCGGCCGAGCTGTAAAGGAGTCATACGAGCGGCAGCGAGTGTGGTGCAAGGACGACTACCTTAACTGTTTCTCTTTCGCCTTCCAGATTTTGACGCCGACCCTGCCACACTGGCTTCAAGACAACTCAGTGTGACGTCGCAGACTTCCACGCCACTATTTCTGCAGGCCGAGCTGTAAACGAGTCACACGAGCGGCAGCGACTGTAGTGAAAATACACCCACCTTAACTATTTATTTTCGCCTTACAGATTTTGACGTCGACCCTGCTACCCTGGCTTCAAGACAAGTCAGTGTGACGTCGCAGACTTCCACGCACTATTTCTGCTGGCCCAGCTGTAAACGAGTCATACGATCGGCAGCGAGTGTGGTGAAAGGACGACTACCTTAACTATTTCTTTTTCGCCTTCCAGATTTTGACGTCGACCCTGCTACCCTGGCTTCAAGACAACTCAGTGTGACGTCGCAGACTTCCACGCCACTATTTCTGCCGGCCGAGCTGTAAACGAGTCATACGATCGGCAGCGAGTGTGGTGAAAGGACGACTACCTTAACTATTTCTTTTTCGCCTTCCAGATTTTGACGTCGACCCTGCTACCCTGGCTTCAAGACAACTCAGTGTGACGTCGCAGACTTCCACGCCACTATTTCTGCCGGCCGAGCAGTAAACGAGTCATACGAGCGGCATCGAGTGTGGGGAAAGGACGACTACCTTAACTATTTCTTTTTCGCCTTCCAGATTTTGACGTCGACCCTGCTACCCTGGCTTCAAGACAACTCAGTGTGAAGTCGCAGACTTCCGCGGCACTGTTTCTGCCGGCCGAGCTGTAAACGAGTCACACGAGCGGCAGCGACTGTAGTGAAAAAACACCCACCTTAACTATTTCTTTTTCGCCTTCCAGATTTTGACGTCGACCATGCTACCCTGGCTTCAAGACAACTCAGTGTGACGTCGCCGACTTCCACGCCACTATTTCTGCCGGCCAAGCGGTAAACGAGTAATACGAGCGGCAGCGAGTGTGGTGAAAGGACGACTGCCTTAACTATTTCTTTTTCGCCTTCCAGATTTTCACGTCGACCCTGCTACCCTGGCTTCAAGACTACTCAGAGTGACGTCGCAGATTTCCGCGCCACTATTTCTGCCGGCCGAGCTGTAAACGAGTCATACGAGCGGTAGCGAGTGTGGTGAAATTACGACTACCTTAACTATTTCTTTTTCGCCTTCCAGATTTTGACGTCGACACTGCTACCCTTGCCTCAAGACAACTCAGTGTGACGTCGCAGACTTCCGCGCTACTATTTCTGCCGGCCGAATGTAAACGAGTCATACGAGCGGTAGCGAGTGTGGTGAAAGGAAGACTACCTTAACTGTTTCTTTTTCGCCTTCCAGATTTTGACGTCGACCCTGCTACCCTGGCTTCAAGGCAACTCAGTAGTGACGTCGCAGACTTCCGCGCCACTATTTCTGCCGGCCGAGCTGTAAACGAGTCATACGTGCGGTAGCGAGTGTGGTGAAAGGAAGACTACCTTAACTGTTTCTTTTTCGCCTTCCAGATTTTGACGTCGACCCTGCTACCCTGGCTTCAAGGCAACTCAGTGTGACGTCGCAGACTTCCACGCCACTATTTCTGCCGGCCGAGCTGTAAACGAGTCATACGATCGGCAGCGAGTGTGGTGAAAGGACGACTACCTTAACTAATTCTTTTTCGCCTTCCAGATTTTGACGTCGACCCTGCTACCCTGGCTTCAAGACTACTCAGGGTGACGTCGCAGACTTCCGCGCCACTATTTCTGCAGGCCGAGCTGTAAACGAGTCATACGAGCGGTAGCGAGTGTGGTGAAAGGACGACTACCTTAACTATTTCTTTTTCGCCTTCCAGATTTTGACGTCGACCCTGCTACCCTGGCTTCAAGACAACTCAGTAGTGACGTCGCAGACTTCCGCGCTACTATTTCTGCCGGCCGAGCTGTAAACGAGTCATACGAGCGGTAGCGAGTGTGGTGAAAGGAAGACTACCTTAACTGTTTCTTTTTCGCCTTCCAGATTTTGACGTCGACCCTGCTACCCTGGCTTCAAGACAACTCAGTGTGACGTCGCAGACTTCCATGCCACTATTTCTGCCGGCCGAGCTGTAAACGAGTCATACGAGCGGTAGCGAGTGTGGTGAAAGGACGACTACCTTAACTATTTCTCTTTCGCCTTCCAGATTTTGACGTCGACCTTGCTACCCTGGCTTCAAGGCAACTCAGGGTGACGTCGCAGACATCCGCGCCACTATTTCTGCCAGCCGAGCTGTAAACGTGTACTACGAGCGGTAGCGAGTGTGGTGAAAGGACGACTACCTTAACTATTTCTTTTTCGCATTCCATATTTTGACGTCGACCCTGCTACCCTGGCTTCAGGACAATTCAGTGTGACGTCGCAAACTTCCACGCCACTATTTCTGCCGGCCAAGCTGTAAACGACTGATACGAGCGGCAGCGAGTGTGGTGAAAGGACGACTACCTTAACTATTTATTTTTCGCCTTCCAGATTTTGACGTCGACCCTGCCACACTGGCCTCAAGACAACTCAAGGTGACGTCGCAGACTTCCGCGCCACTATTTCTGCCGGCCGAGCTGTTAACGAGTTACACGAGCGGCAGCGACTGTAGTGAAAAAGCACCCACCCTAACTATTTCTTTTTCGCCTTCCAGATTTTGACGTCGACCATGCTACCCTGGCTTCAAGACAACTCAGTGTGACGTCGCAGACTTCCACGCCACTATTTCTGCCGGCCGAGCTGTAAACGAGTCATACGAGCGGCAGCGAGTGTGGTGAAAGGACGACTGCCTTAACTATTTCTTTTTCGCCTTCCAGATTTTGACGTCGACCCTGCTACCCTGGCTTCAAGAAAACTCAGTGTGACGTCACAGACTTCCACTCCACTATTTCTGCCGGCCGAGCTGTAAACGAGTCATACGAGCGGCAGCGAGTGTGGTGAAAGGACGACTACCTTAAATGTCTTTTTCGCCTTCCAGATTTTGACGTCGACCCTGCTACCCTGGCTTCAAGACAACTCAGTGTGACGTCGCAGACTTCCGCGCTACTATTTCTGCCGCCCGAGCTGTAAAGGAGTTATACGAGCGGCAGCGAGTTTGGTGAAAGGACGACTACCTTAACTATTTCTTTTTCGCCTTCCAGATTTTGACGTCGACCCTGCTACCCTGGCTTCAAGACAACTCAGTGTGACGTCGCAGACTTCCATGCCACTATTTCTGCCGGCCGAGCTGTAAACGAGTCATACGAGCGGCGGCGAGTGTGGTGAAAGGACGAGTACCTTAACTATTTCTTTTTCGCCTTCCAGATTTTGACGTCGACCCTGCTACCCTGGCTTCAAGACTACTCAGAGTGACGTCGCAGATTTCCGCGCCACTATTTCTGCCGGCCGAGCTGTAAACGAGTCATACGAGCGGTAGCGATTGTGGTGAAATTACGACTACCTTAACTATTTCTTTTTCGCCTTCCAGATTTTGACGTCGACCCTGCTACCCTTGCTTCAAGACAACTCAGTGTGACGTCGCAGACTTCCGCGCTACTATTTCTGCCGGCCGAATGTAAACGAGTGATACGAGCGGTAGCGAGTGTGGTGAAAGGAAGACTACCTTAACTGTTTCTTTTTCGCCTTCCAGATTTTGACGTCGACCCTGCTACCCTGGCTTCAAGGCAACTCAGTAGGGACGTCGCAGACTTCCGCGCTACTATTTCTGCCGGCCGAGCTGTAAACGAGTCATACGAGCGCCAGCAAGTGTGGTGAAAGGACGACTACCTTAACTGTCTTTTTCGCCTTCCTGATTTTGACGTCGACCCTGCTACCCTGGCTTCAAGACAACTCAGTGTGACGTCGCAGACTTCCGCGCTACTATTTCTGCCGCCCGAGCTGTAAAGGAGTTATACGAGCGGCAGCGAGTGTGGTGAAAGGACGATTACCTTAACTATTTATTTTCGCCTTACAGATTTTGACGTCGACGCTGCTACCCTGGATTCAAAACAAGTCAGTGTGACGTCGCAGACTTCTACGCCACTATTTCTGCTGGCCCAGCTGTAAACGAGTCATACGAGCGGCAGCGAGTGTGGTGAAAGAACGACTACCTTAACTATTTCTTTTTCGCCTTCCAGATTTTGACGTCGACCCTGCTACCCTTGCTTCAAGACAACTCAGTGTGACGTCGCAGACTTCCGCGCTACTATTTCGGCCGGCCGAATGTAAACGAGTCATACGAGCGGTAGCGAGTGTGGTGAAAGGAAGACTACCTTAACTGTTTCTTTTTCGCCTTCCAGATTTTGACGTCGACCCTGCTACCCTGGCTTCAAGGCAACTCAGTAGTGACGTCGCAGACTTCCGCGCTACTATTTCTGCCGGCCGAGCTGTAAACGAGTCATACGTGAGGTAGCGAGTGTGGTGAAAGGAAGACTACCTTAACTGTTTCTTTTTCGCCTTCCAGATTTTGACGTCGACCCTGCTACCCTGGCTTCAAGGCAACTCAGTGTGACGTCGCAGACTTCCACGCCACTATTTCTGCCGGCCGAGCTGTAAACGAGTCATACGTGAGGTAGCGAGTGTGGTGAAAGGAAGACTACCTTAACTGTTTCTTTTTCGCCTTCCAGATTTTGACGTCGACCCTGCTACCCTGGCTTCAAGGCAATTCAGTGTGACGTCGCAGACTTCCACGCCACTATTTCTGCCGGCCGAGCTGTAAACGAGTCATACGATCGGCAGCGAGTGTGGTGAAAGGACGACTACCTTAACTATTTCTTTTTCGCCTTCCAGATTTTGACGTCGACCCTGCCACACTTTCTTCAAGACAACTCAGGGTGACGTCGCAGACATCCGCGCCACTATTTCTGCCAGCCGAGCTGTAAACGAGTACTACGAGCGGTAGCGAGTGTGGTGAAAGGACGACTACCTTAACTATTTCTTTTTCGCATTCCATATTTTGACGTCGACCCTGCTACCCTGGCTTCAAGACAATTCAGTGTGACGTCGCAAACTTCCACGCCACTATTTCTGCCGGCCAAGCTGTAAACGACTCATACGAGCGGCAGCGAGTGTGGTGAAAGGACGACTACCTTAACTATTTATTTTTCGCCTTCCAGATTTTGACGTCGACCCTGCCACACTGGCTTCAAGACAACTCAGGGTGACGTCGCAGACTTCTACTCCACTATATCTGCCGGCCGAGCTGTTAACGAGTCATACGAGTGGCAGCGAGTGTAGGTGAAAGGACGACTACCTTAACAATTTCTTTTCGCCTTCCAGATTTTAACGTCGACCCTGCTACTCTGGCTTCAAGGCAACTCAGTGTGACGTCGCAGACTTCCACTCCACTATATCTGCCGGCCGGGCTGTAAACGAGTCATACGAGCGGCAGCGAGTGTAGGTGAAAGGACAACTACCCTAACTATTTCTTTTTCGCCTTTCAGATTTTGACGTCGACCCTGCTACCCTGGCTTCAAGACCACTCAGTGTGACGTCGCAGACTTCCACGCCACTATTTCTGCCGGCCGAGCTCTAAACGAGTCATACGAGCGGCAGCGAGGGTGGTGAGAGGACGACTACCTTAACTGTTTCTTTTTCGCCTTCCAGATTTTGACGTCGACCCTGCTACCCTGGCTTCAAGACAACTCAGTGTGACGTCGCAGACTTCCACGCCACTATTTCTGCCGGCCGAGCAGTAAACGAGTCATACGAGCGGCAGCGAGTGTTGGGAAAGGACGACTACCTTAACTATTTCTTTTTCGCCTTCCAGATTTTGACGTCGACCCTGCTACCCTGGCTTCAAGGCAACTCAGTGTGACGTCGCAGACTTCCGCGCTACTATTTCTGCTGGCCCAGCTGTAAACGAGTCATACGAGCGGCAGCGAATGTGGTGAAAGGACAACTACTTTAACTATTTCTTTTTCGCCTTCCAGATTTTGACGTCGACGCTGCTACCCTGGCTTCAAGACCACTCAGTGTGACGTCGCAGACATCCACGCCACTATTTCTGCTGGCCCAGCTGTAAACGAGTCATACGAGCGGCAGCGAATGTGGTGAAAGGACAACTACCTTAACTATTTCTTTTTCGCCTTCCAGATTTTGACGTCGACCCTGCTACCCTGGCTTCAAGACCACTCAGTGTGACGTCGCAGACTTCCACGCCACTATTTCTGCCGGCCGAGCTGTAAACGAGTCATACGAGCGGCAGCGAGTGTGGTGAAAGGACGACTACCTTAACTGTCTTTTTCGCCTTCCAGATTTTGACGTCGACCCTGCTACCCTGGCTTCAAGACAACTCAGTGTGACGTCGCAGACTTCCGCGCTACTATTTCTGCCGCCCGAGCTGTAAAGGAGTTATACGAGCGGCAGCGAGTGTGGTGAAAGGACGATTACCTTAACTATCTATTTTCGCCTTACAGATTTTGACGTCGACCCTGCTACCCTGGCTTCAAGACCACTCAGTGTGACGTCGCAGACATCCACGCCACTATTTCTGCTGGCCCAGCTGTAAACGAGTCATACGAGCGGCAGCGAATGTGGTGAAAGGACGACTACCTTAACTATTTCTTTTTCGCCTTCCAGATTTTGACGTCGACCCTGCTACCCTGGCTTCAAGACTACTCAGAGTGACGTCGCAGATTTCCGCGCCACTATTTCTGCCGGCCGAGCTGTAAACGAGTCATACGAGCGGCAGCGAGTGTGGTGAAAGGACGACTACCTTAACTATTTCTTTTTCGCCTTCCAGATTTTGACGTCGACCCTGCTACCCTGGCTTCAAGACTACTCAGAGTGACGTCGCAGATTTCCGCGCCACTATTTCTGCCGGCCGATCTGTAAACGAGTCATACGAGCGGCAGCGAGTGTGGTGAAAGGAAGACTACCTTAACTGTTTCTTTTTCGCCTTCCAGAATTTGACGTCGACCCTGCTACCCTGGCTTCAAGACTACTCAGGGTGACGTCGCAGACTTCCGCGCCACTATTTCTGCACGCCGAGCTGTAAACGAGTCATACGATCGGCAGCGAGTGTGGTGAAAGGAAGACTACCTTAACTATTTCTTTTTCGCCTTCCAGATTTTGACGTCGACCCTGCTACCCTGGCTTCAAGACTACTCAGGGTGACGTCGCAGACTTCCGCGCCACTATTTCTGCAGTACGAGCTGTAAACGAGTCATACGAGCGGTAGCGAGTGTGGTGAAAGGACGACTACCTTAACTATTTCTTTTTTTGCCTTCCAGATTTTGACGTCGACCCTGCTACCCTGGCTTCAAGACTACTCAGGGTGACGTCGCAGACTTCCGCGCCACTATTTCTGCAGGCCGAGCTGTAAACGAGTCATACGAGCGGTAGCGAGTGTGGTGAAAGGACGACTACCTTAACTATTTCTTTTTCGCCTTCCAGATTTTGACGTCGACCTTGCTACCCTGGCTTCAAGGCAACTCAGGGTGACGTCGCAGACATCAGCGCCACTATTTCTGCCAGCCGAGCTGTAAACGAGTACTACGAGCGGTAGCGAGTGGGGTGAAAGGACGACTACCTTAACTATTTCTTTTTCGCATTCCAGAATTTGACGTCGACCCTGCTACCCTGGCTTCAAGACTACTCAGGGTGACGTCGCAGACTTCCGCGCCACTATTTCTGCAGTACGAGCTGTAAACGAGTCATACGAGCGGTAGCGAGTGTGGTGAAAGGACGACTACCTTAACTATTTCTTTTTTTGCCTTCCAGATTTTGACGTCGACCCTGCTACCCTGGCTTCAAGACTACTCAGGGTGACGTCGCAGACTTCCGCGCCACTATTTCTGCAGGCCGAGCTGTAAACGAGTCATACGAGCGGTAGCGAGTGTGGTGAAAGGACGACTACCTTAACTGTTTCTCTTTCGGATTCCAGATTTTGACGTCGACCTTGCTACCCTGGCTTCAAGGCAACTCAGGGTGACGTCGCAGACATCAGCGCCACTATTTCTGCCAGCCGAGCTGTAAACGAGTACTACGAGCGGTAGCGAGTGGGGTGAAAGGACGACTACCTTAACTATTTCTTTTTCGCATTCCATATTTTGACGTCGACCCTGCTACCCTGGCTTCAAGACAATTCAGTGTGACGTCGCAAACTTCCACGCCACTATTTCTGCCGGCCAAGCTGTAAACGACTCATACGAGCGGCAGCGAGTGTGGTGAAAGGACGACTACCTTAACTATACTTTTTCGCCTTCCAGATTTTGACGTCAACCCTGCCACACTGGCTTCAAGACAACTCAGGGTGACGTCGCAGACTTCCGCGCCACTATTTCTGCCGGCCGAGCTGTTAACGAGTCATACGAGCGGCAGCGAGTGTGGTGAAAGGACGACTACCTTAACAATTTCTTTTCGCCTTCCAGATTTTAACGTCGACCCTGCTACCCTGGCTTCAAGGCAACTCAGTGTGACGTCGCAGACTTCCACTCCACTATTTCAGCCGGCCTGGCTGTAAACGAGTCATACGAGCGGCAGCGAGTGTAGGTGAAAGGACGACTACCTTAACTATTTCTTTTTCGCCTTCCAGATTTTGACGTCGACCCTGCTACCCTGGCTTCAAGACAACTCAGTGTGACGTCGCACACTTCCGCGCCACGATTTCTGCCGGCCGAGCTGTAAAGGAGCCACACGAGCGGCAGCGACTGTAGTGAAAATACACCCACCTTAACTATTTATTTTCGCCTTACAGATTTTGACGTCGACCCTGCTACCCTGGCTTCAAGACATGTCAGTGTGATGTCGCAGACGTCCACGCCACTATTTCTGCTGGCCGAGCTGTAAACGAGTCATACGAGCGGCAGCGAGTGTGGTGAAAGGACGACTACCTTAACTATTTCTTTTTCGCCTTCCAGATTTTGACGTCGACCCTGCTACCCTGGCTTCAAGACAACTCAGTGTGACGTCGCAGACTTCCACGCCACTATTTCTGCCGGCCGAGCTGTAAACGAGTCATACGATCGGCAGCGAGTGTGGTGAAAGGACGACTACCTTAACTATTTCTTTTTCGCCTTCCAGATTTTTTCGTCGACCCTGCTACCCTGGCTTCAAGACTACTCAGGGTGACGTCGCAGACTTCCGCGCCACTATATCTGCCGGCCGAGCTGTAAACGAGTCACACGAGCGGCAGAAACTGTGGTTAAAAAACACCCACCTTAACTATATCTTTTTCGCCTTCCAGATTTTGACGTCGACCCTGCTACCCTGGCTTCAAGACAACTCAGTGTGACGTCGCAGACTTCCACGCCACTATTTCTGCCGGCCGAGCAGTAAACGAGTCATACGAGCGGCAGCGAGTGTGGGGAAAGGACGACTACCTTAATTATTTCTTTTTCGCCTTCCAGATTTTGACGTCGACCCTGCTACCCTGGCTTCAAGGCAACTCAGTAGTGACGTCGCAGACTTCCGCGCTACTATTTCTGCCGGCCGAGCTGTAAACGAGTCATACGAGCGGTAGCGAGTGTGGTGAAAGGAAGACTACCTTAACTGTTTCTTTTTCGCCTTCCAGATTTTGACGTCGACCCTGCAACCCTGGCTTCAAGGCAACTCAGTGTGACGTCGCAGACTTCCACGCCACTATTTCTGCCGGCCGAGCTGTAAACGAGTCATACCATCGGCAGCGAGTGTGGTGAAAGGACGACTACCTTAACTATTTCTTTTTCGCCTTCCAGATTTTGACGTCGACCCTGCTACCCTGGCTTCAAGACTACTCAGGGTGACGTCGCAGACTTCCGCGCCACTATTTCTGCAGGCCGAGCTGTAAACGAGTCATACGATCGGCAGCGAGTGTGGTGAAAGGACGACTACCTTAACTATTTCTTTTTCGCCTTCCAGATTTTGACGTCGACCCTGCTACCCTGGCTTCAAGGCAACTCAGTAGTGACGTCGCAGACTTCCGCGCTACTATTTCTGCCGGCCGAGCTGTAAACGAGTCATACGAGCGGTAGCGAGTGTGGTGAAAGGAAGACTACCTTAACTGTTTCTTTTTCGCCTTCCAGATTTTGACGTCGACCCTGCAACCCTGGCTTCAAGGCAACTCAGTGTGACGTCGCAGACTTCCACGCCACTATATCTGCCGGCCGAGCTGTAAACGAGTCATACGATCGGCAGCGAGTGTGGTGAAATTACGACTACCTTAACTATTTCTTTTTCGCCTTCCAGATTTTGACGTCGACCCTGCTACCCTGGCTTCAAGGCAACTCAGTGTGACGTCGCAGACTTCCACGCCACTATTTCTGCCGGCCGAGCTGTAAACGAGTCATACGATCGGCAGCGAGTGTGGTGAAAGGACGACTACCTTAACTATTTCTTTTTCGCCTTCCAGATTTTGACGTCGACCCTGCTACCCTGGCTTCAAGACTACTCAGGGTGACGTCGCAGACTACCGCGCCACTATTTCTGCAGGCCGAGCTGTAAACGAGTCATACGAGCGGTAGCGAGTGTGGTGAAAGGACGACTACCTTAACTATTTCTTTTTCGCCTTCCAGATTTTGACGTCGACCCTGCCACACTTTCTTCAAGACAACTCAGGGTGACGTCGCAGACATCCGCGCCACTATTTCTGCCAGCCGAGCTGTAAACGAGTACTACGAGCGGTAGCGAGTGTGGTGAAAGGACGACTACCTTAACTATTTCTTTTTCGCAATCCAGATTTTGACGTCGACCCTGCTACCCTGGCTTCAAGACTACTCAGAGTGACGTCGCAGACATCCACGCCACTATTTCTGCTGGCCCAGCTGTAAACGAGTCATACGAGCGGCAGCGAATGTGGTGAAAGGACAACTACCTTAACTATTTCTTTTTCGCCTTCCAGATTTTGACGTCGACGCTGCTACCCTGGCTTCAAGACCACTCAGTGTGACGTCGCAGACATCCACGCCACTATTTCTGCTGGCCCAGCTGTAAACGAGTCATACGAGCGGCAGCGAATGTGGTGAAAGGACAACTACCTTAACTATTTCTTTTTCGCCTTCCAGATTTTGACGTCGACCCTGCTACCCTGGCTTCAAGACCACTCAGTGTGACGTCGCAGACTTCCACGCCACTATTTCTGCCGGCCGAGCTGTAAACGAGTCATACGAGCGGCAGCGAGTGTGGTGAAAGGACGACTACCTTAACTGTCTTTTTCGCCTTCCAGATTTTGACGTCGACCCTGCTACCCTGGCTTCAAGACAACTCAGTGTGACGTCGCAGACATCAGCGCCACTATTTCTGCCAGCCGAGCTGTAAACGAGTACTACGAGCGGTAGCGAGTGGGGTGAAAGGACGACTACCTTAACTATTTCTTTTTCGCATTCCATATTTTGACGTCGACCCTGCTACCCTGGCTTCAAGACAATTCAGTGTGACGTCGCAAACTTCCACGCCACTATTTCTGCCGGCCAAGCTGTAAACGACTCATACGAGCGGCAGCGAGTGTGGTGAAAGGACGACTACCTTAACTATACTTTTTCGCCTTCCAGATTTTGACGTCAACCCTGCCACACTGGCTTCAAGACAACTCAGGGTGACGTCGCAGACTTCCGCGCCACTATTTCTGCCGGCCGAATGTAAACGAGTGATACGAGCGGTAGCGAGTGTGGTGAAAGGAAGACTACCTTAACTGTTTCTTTTTCGCCTTCCAGATTTTGACGTCGACGCTGCTACCCTGGCTTCAAGACCACTCAGTGTGACGTCGCAGACATCCACGCCACTATTTCTGCTGGCCCAGCTGTAAACGAGTCATACGAGCGGCAGCGAATGTGGTGAAAGGACAACTACCTTAACTATTTCTTTTTCGCCTTCCAGATTTTGACGTCGACCCTGCTACCCTGGCTTCAAGACCACTCAGTGTGACGTCGCAGACTTCCACGCCACTATTTCTGCCGGCCGAGCTGTAAACGAGTCATACGAGCGGCAGCGAGTGTGGTGAAAGGACGACTACCTTAACTGTTTCTCTTTCGGATTCCAGATTTTGACGTCGACCTTGCTACCCTGGCTTCAAGGCAACTCAGGGTGACGTCGCAGACATCAGCGCCACTATTTCTGCCAGCCGAGCTGTAAACGAGTACTACGAGCGGTAGCGAGTGGGGTGAAAGGACGACTACCTTAACTATTTCTTTTTCGCATTCCATATTTTGACGTCGACCCTGCTACCCTGGCTTCAAGACAATTCAGTGTGACGTCGCAAACTTCCACGCCACTATTTCTGCCGGCCAAGCTGTAAACGACTCATACGAGCGGCAGCGAGTGTGGTGAAAGGACGACTACCTTAACTATACTTTTTCGCCTTCCAGATTTTGACGTCAACCCTGCCACACTGGCTTCAAGACAACTCAGGGTGACGTCGCAGACTTCCGCGCCACTATTTCTGCCGGCCGAATGTAAACGAGTGATACGAGCGGTAGCGAGTGTGGTGAAAGGAAGACTACCTTAACTGTTTCTTTTTCGCCTTCCAGATTTTGACGTCGACCCTGCTACCCTGGCTTCAAGGCAACTCAGTAGGGACGTCGCAGACTTCCGCGCTACTATTTCTGCCGGCCGAGCTGTAAACGAGTCATACGAGCGCCAGCAAGTGTGGTGAAAGGACGACTACCTTAACTGTCTTTTTCGCCTTCCTGATTTTGACGTCGACCCTGCTACCCTGGCTTCAAGACAACTCAGTGTGACGTCGCAGACTTCCGCGCTACTATTTCTGCCGCCCGAGCTGTAAAGGAGTTATACGAGCGGCAGCGAGTGTGGTGAAAGGACGATTACCTTAACTATTTATTTTCGCCTTACAGATTTTGACGTCGACGCTGCTACCCTGGATTCAAAACAAGTCAGTGTGACGTCGCAGACTTCTACGCCACTATTTCTGCTGGCCCAGCTGTAAACGAGTCATACGAGCGGCAGCGAGTGTGGTGAAAGAACGACTACCTTAACTATTTCTTTTTCGCCTTCCAGATTTTGACGTCGACCCTGCTACCCTTGCTTCAAGACAACTCAGTGTGACGTCGCAGACTTCCGCGCTACTATTTCGGCCGGCCGAATGTAAACGAGTCATACGAGCGGTAGCGAGTGTGGTGAAAGGAAGACTACCTTAACTGTTTCTTTTTCGCCTTCCAGATTTTGACGTCGACCCTGCTACCCTGGCTTCAAGGCAACTCAGTAGTGACGTCGCAGACTTCCGCGCTACTATTTCTGCCGGCCGAGCTGTAAACGAGTCATACGTGAGGTAGCGAGTGTGGTGAAAGGAAGACTACCTTAACTGTTTCTTTTTCGCCTTCCAGATTTTGACGTCGACCCTGCTACCCTGGCTTCAAGGCAACTCAGTGTGACGTCGCAGACTTCCACGCCACTATTTCTGCCGGCCGAGCTGTAAACGAGTCATACGTGAGGTAGCGAGTGTGGTGAAAGGAAGACTACCTTAACTGTTTCTTTTTCGCCTTCCAGATTTTGACGTCGACCCTGCTACCCTGGCTTCAAGGCAACTCAGTGTGACGTCGCAGACTTCCACGCCACTATTTCTGCCGGCCGAGCTGTAAACGAGTCATACGATCGGCAGCGAGTGTGGTGAAAGGACGACTACCTTAACTATTTCTTTTTCGCCTTCCAGATTTTGACGTCGACCCTGCCACACTTTCTTCAAGACAACTCAGGGTGACGTCGCAGACATCCGCGCCACTATTTCTGCCAGCCGAGCTGTAAACGAGTACTACGAGCGGTAGCGAGTGTGGTGAAAGGACGACTACCTTAACTATTTCTTTTTCGCATTCCATATTTTGACGTCGACCCTGCTACCCTGGCTTCAAGACAATTCAGTGTGACGTCGCAAACTTCCACGCCACTATTTCTGCCGGCCAAGCTGTAAACGACTCATACGAGCGGCAGCGAGTGTGGTGAAAGGACGACTACCTTAACTATTTATTTTTCGCCTTCCAGATTTTGACGTCGACCCTGCCACACTGGCTTCAAGACAACTCAGGGTGACGTCGCAGACTTCTACTCCACTATATCTGCCGGCCGAGCTGTTAACGAGTCATACGAGTGGCAGCGAGTGTAGGTGAAAGGACGACTACCTTAACAATTTCTTTTCGCCTTCCAGATTTTAACGTCGACCCTGCTACTCTGGCTTCAAGGCAACTCAGTGTGACGTCGCAGACTTCCACTCCACTATATCTGCCGGCCGGGCTGTAAACGAGTCATACGAGCGGCAGCGAGTGTAGGTGAAAGGACAACTACCCTAACTATTTCTTTTTCGCCTTTCAGATTTTGACGTCGACCCTGCTACCCTGGCTTCAAGACCACTCAGTGTGACGTCGCAGACTTCCACGCCACTATTTCTGCCGGCCGAGCTCTAAACGAGTCATACGAGCGGCAGCGAGGGTGGTGAGAGGACGACTACCTTAACTGTTTCTTTTTCGCCTTCCAGATTTTGACGTCGACCCTGCTACCCTGGCTTCAAGACAACTCAGTGTGACGTCGCAGACTTCCACGCCACTATTTCTGCCGGCCGAGCAGTAAACGAGTCATACGAGCGGCAGCGAGTGTTGGGAAAGGACGACTACCTTAACTATTTCTTTTTCGCCTTCCAGATTTTGACGTCGACCCTGCTACCCTGGCTTCAAGACAACTCAGTGTGAAGTCGCAGACTTCCGCGGCACTATTTCTGCCGGCCGAGCTGTAAACGAGTCACACGAGCGGCAGCGACTGTAGTGAAAAAACACCCACCAACGATTTCTTTTTCGCCTTCCAGATTTTGACGTCGACCCTGCTACCCTGGCTTCAAGGCAACTCAGTGTGACGTCGCAGACTTCCGCGCTACTATTTCTGCTGGCCCAGCTGTAAACGAGTCATACGAGCGGCAGCGAATGTGGTGAAAGGACAACTACTTTAACTATTTCTTTTTCGCCTTCCAGATTTTGACGTCGACGCTGCTACCCTGGCTTCAAGACCACTCAGTGTGACGTCGCAGACATCCACGCCACTATTTCTGCTGGCCCAGCTGTAAACGAGTCATACGAGCGGCAGCGAATGTGGTGAAAGGACAACTACCTTAACTATTTCTTTTTCGCCTTCCAGATTTTGACGTCGACCCTGCTACCCTGGCTTCAAGACCACTCAGTGTGACGTCGCAGACTTCCACGCCACTATTTCTGCCGGCCGAGCTGTAAACGAGTCATACGAGCGGCAGCGAGTGTGGTGAAAGGACGACTACCTTAACTGTCTTTTTCGCCTTCCAGATTTTGACGTCGACCCTGCTACCCTGGCTTCAAGACAACTCAGTGTGACGTCGCAGACTTCCGCGCTACTATTTCTGCCGCCCGAGCTGTAAAGGAGTTATACGAGCGGCAGCGAGTGTGGTGAAAGGACGATTACCTTAACTATCTATTTTCGCCTTACAGATTTTGACGTCGACCCTGCTACCCTGGCTTCAAGACCACTCAGTGTGACGTCGCAGACATCCACGCCACTATTTCTGCTGGCCCAGCTGTAAACGAGTCATACGAGCGGCAGCGAATGTGGTGAAAGGACGACTACCTTAACTATTTCTTTTTCGCCTTCCAGATTTTGACGTCGACCCTGCTACCCTGGCTTCAAGACTACTCAGAGTGACGTCGCAGATTTCCGCGCCACTATTTCTGCCGGCCGAGCTGTAAACGAGTCATACGAGCGGCAGCGAGTGTGGTGAAAGGACGACTACCTTAACTATTTCTTTTTCGCCTTCCAGATTTTGACGTCGACCCTGCTACCCTGGCTTCAAGACTACTCAGAGTGACGTCGCAGATTTCCGCGCCACTATTTCTGCCGGCCGATCTGTAAACGAGTCATACGAGCGGCAGCGAGTGTGGTGAAAGGAAGACTACCTTAACTGTTTCTTTTTCGCCTTCCAGAATTTGACGTCGACCCTGCTACCCTGGCTTCAAGACTACTCAGGGTGACGTCGCAGACTTCCGCGCCACTATTTCTGCACGCCGAGCTGTAAACGAGTCATACGATCGGCAGCGAGTGTGGTGAAAGGAAGACTACCTTAACTATTTCTTTTTCGCCTTCCAGATTTTGACGTCGACCCTGCTACCCTGGCTTCAAGACTACTCAGGGTGACGTCGCAGACTTCCGCGCCACTATTTCTGCAGTACGAGCTGTAAACGAGTCATACGAGCGGTAGCGAGTGTGGTGAAAGGACGACTACCTTAACTATTTCTTTTTTTGCCTTCCAGATTTTGACGTCGACCCTGCTACCCTGGCTTCAAGACTACTCAGGGTGACGTCGCAGACTTCCGCGCCACTATTTCTGCAGGCCGAGCTGTAAACGAGTCATACGAGCGGTAGCGAGTGTGGTGAAAGGACGACTACCTTAACTATTTCTTTTTCGCCTTCCAGATTTTGACGTCGACCTTGCTACCCTGGCTTCAAGGCAACTCAGGGTGACGTCGCAGACATCAGCGCCACTATTTCTGCCAGCCGAGCTGTAAACGAGTACTACGAGCGGTAGCGAGTGGGGTGAAAGGACGACTACCTTAACTATTTCTTTTTCGCATTCCAGAATTTGACGTCGACCCTGCTACCCTGGCTTCAAGACTACTCAGGGTGACGTCGCAGACTTCCGCGCCACTATTTCTGCAGTACGAGCTGTAAACGAGTCATACGAGCGGTAGCGAGTGTGGTGAAAGGACGACTACCTTAACTATTTCTTTTTTTGCCTTCCAGATTTTGACGTCGACCCTGCTACCCTGGCTTCAAGACTACTCAGGGTGACGTCGCAGACTTCCGCGCCACTATTTCTGCAGGCCGAGCTGTAAACGAGTCATACGAGCGGTAGCGAGTGTGGTGAAAGGACGACTACCTTAACTGTTTCTCTTTCGGATTCCAGATTTTGACGTCGACCTTGCTACCCTGGCTTCAAGGCAACTCAGGGTGACGTCGCAGACATCAGCGCCACTATTTCTGCCAGCCGAGCTGTAAACGAGTACTACGAGCGGTAGCGAGTGGGGTGAAAGGACGACTACCTTAACTATTTCTTTTTCGCATTCCATATTTTGACGTCGACCCTGCTACCCTGGCTTCAAGACAATTCAGTGTGACGTCGCAAACTTCCACGCCACTATTTCTGCCGGCCAAGCTGTAAACGACTCATACGAGCGGCAGCGAGTGTGGTGAAAGGACGACTACCTTAACTATACTTTTTCGCCTTCCAGATTTTGACGTCAACCCTGCCACACTGGCTTCAAGACAACTCAGGGTGACGTCGCAGACTTCCGCGCCACTATTTCTGCCGGCCGAGCTGTTAACGAGTCATACGAGCGGCAGCGAGTGTGGTGAAAGGACGACTACCTTAACAATTTCTTTTCGCCTTCCAGATTTTAACGTCGACCCTGCTACCCTGGCTTCAAGGCAACTCAGTGTGACGTCGCAGACTTCCACTCCACTATTTCAGCCGGCCTGGCTGTAAACGAGTCATACGAGCGGCAGCGAGTGTAGGTGAAAGGACGACTACCTTAACTATTTCTTTTTCGCCTTCCAGATTTTGACGTCGACCCTGCTACCCTGGCTTCAAGACAACTCAGTGTGACGTCGCACACTTCCGCGCCACGATTTCTGCCGGCCGAGCTGTAAAGGAGCCACACGAGCGGCAGCGACTGTAGTGAAAATACACCCACCTTAACTATTTATTTTCGCCTTACAGATTTTGACGTCGACCCTGCTACCCTGGCTTCAAGACATGTCAGTGTGATGTCGCAGACGTCCACGCCACTATTTCTGCTGGCCGAGCTGTAAACGAGTCATACGAGCGGCAGCGAGTGTGGTGAAAGGACGACTACCTTAACTATTTCTTTTTCGCCTTCCAGATTTTGACGTCGACCCTGCTACCCTGGCTTCAAGACAACTCAGTGTGACGTCGCAGACTTCCACGCCACTATTTCTGCCGGCCGAGCTGTAAACGAGTCATACGATCGGCAGCGAGTGTGGTGAAAGGACGACTACCTTAACTATTTCTTTTTCGCCTTCCAGATTTTTTCGTCGACCCTGCTACCCTGGCTTCAAGACTACTCAGGGTGACGTCGCAGACTTCCGCGCCACTATATCTGCCGGCCGAGCTGTAAACGAGTCACACGAGCGGCAGAAACTGTGGTTAAAAAACACCCACCTTAACTATATCTTTTTCGCCTTCCAGATTTTGACGTCGACCCTGCTACCCTGGCTTCAAGACAACTCAGTATGACGTCGCAGACTTCCACGCCACTATTTCTGCCGGCCGAGCAGTAAACGAGTCATACGAGCGGCAGCGAGTGTGGGGAAAGGACGACTACCTTAATTATTTCTTTTTCGCCTTCCAGATTTTGACGTCGACCCTGCTACCCTGGCTTCAAGGCAACTCAGTAGTGACGTCGCAGACTTCCGCGCTACTATTTCTGCCGGCCGAGCTGTAAACGAGTCATACGAGCGGTAGCGAGTGTGGTGAAAGGAAGACTACCTTAACTGTTTCTTTTTCGCCTTCCAGATTTTGACGTCGACCCTGCAACCCTGGCTTCAAGGCAACTCAGTGTGACGTCGCAGACTTCCACGCCACTATTTCTGCCGGCCGAGCTGTAAACGAGTCATACCATCGGCAGCGAGTGTGGTGAAAGGACGACTACCTTAACTATTTCTTTTTCGCCTTCCAGATTTTGACGTCGACCCTGCTACCCTGGCTTCAAGACTACTCAGGGTGACGTCGCAGACTTCCGCGCCACTATTTCTGCAGGCCGAGCTGTAAACGAGTCATACGATCGGCAGCGAGTGTGGTGAAAGGACGACTACCTTAACTATTTCTTTTTCGCCTTCCAGATTTTGACGTCGACCCTGCTACCCTGGCTTCAAGGCAACTCAGTAGTGACGTCGCAGACTTCCGCGCTACTATTTCTGCCGGCCGAGCTGTAAACGAGTCATACGAGCGGTAGCGAGTGTGGTGAAAGGAAGACTACCTTAACTGTTTCTTTTTCGCCTTCCAGATTTTGACGTCGACCCTGCAACCCTGGCTTCAAGGCAACTCAGTGTGACGTCGCAGACTTCCACGCCACTATATCTGCCGGCCGAGCTGTAAACGAGTCATACGATCGGCAGCGAGTGTGGTGAAATTACGACTACCTTAACTATTTCTTTTTCGCCTTCCAGATTTTGACGTCGACCCTGCTACCCTGGCTTCAAGGCAACTCAGTGTGACGTCGCAGACTTCCACGCCACTATTTCTGCCGGCCGAGCTGTAAACGAGTCATACGATCGGCAGCGAGTGTGGTGAAAGGACGACTACCTTAACTATTTCTTTTTCGCCTTCCAGATTTTGACGTCGACCCTGCTACCCTGGCTTCAAGACTACTCAGGGTGACGTCGCAGACTACCGCGCCACTATTTCTGCAGGCCGAGCTGTAAACGAGTCATACGAGCGGTAGCGAGTGTGGTGAAAGGACGACTACCTTAACTATTTCTTTTTCGCCTTCCAGATTTTGACGTCGACCCTGCCACACTTTCTTCAAGACAACTCAGGGTGACGTCGCAGACATCCGCGCCACTATTTCTGCCAGCCGAGCTGTAAACGAGTACTACGAGCGGTAGCGAGTGTGGTGAAAGGACGACTACCTTAACTATTTCTTTTTCGCAATCCAGATTTTGACGTCGACCCTGCTACCCTGGCTTCAAGACTACTCAGAGTGACGTCGCAGACATCCACGCCACTATTTCTGCTGGCCCAGCTGTAAACGAGTCATACGAGCGGCAGCGAATGTGGTGAAAGGACAACTACCTTAACTATTTCTTTTTCGCCTTCCAGATTTTGACGTCGACGCTGCTACCCTGGTTCAAGACCACTCAGTGTGACGTCGCAGACTTCCACGCCACTATTTCTGCCGGCCGAGCTGTAAACGAGTCATACGAGCGGCAGCGAGTGTGGTGAAAGGACGACTACCTTAACTGTCTTTTTCGCCTTCCAGATTTTGACGTCGACCCTGCTACCCTGGCTTCAAGACAACTCAGTGTGACGTCGCAGACTTCCGCGCTACTATTTCTGCCGCCCGAGCTGTAAAGGAGTTATACGAGCGGCAGCGAGTGTGGTGAAAGGACGATTACCTTAACTATCTATTTTCGCCTTACAGATTTTGACGTCGACCCTGCTACCCTGGCTTCAAGACCACTCAGTGTGACGTCGCAGACATCCACGCCACTATTTCTGCTGGCCCAGCTGTAAACGAGTCATACGAGCGGCAGCGAATGTGGTGAAAGGACGACTACCTTAACTATTTCTTTTTCGCCTTCCAGATTTTGACGTCGACCCTGCTACCCTGGCTTCAAGACTACTCAGAGTGACGTCGCAGATTTCCGCGCCACTATTTCTGCCGGCCGAGCTGTGAACGAGTCATACGAGCGGCAGCGAGTGTGGTGAAAGGACGACTACCTTAACTATTTCTTTTTCGCCTTCCAGATTTTGACGTCGACCCTGCTACCCTGGCTTCAAGACTACTCAGAGTGACGTCGCAGATTTCCGCGCCACTATTTCTGCCGGCCGATCTGTAAACGAGTCATACGAGCGGCAGCGAGTGTGGTGAAAGGAAGACTACCTTAACTGTTTCTTTTTCGCCTTCCAGAATTTGACGTCGACCCTGCTACCCTGGCTTCAAGACTACTCAGGGTGACGTCGCAGACTTCCGCGCTACTCTTTCTGCCGGTCGAATGTAAACGAGTCATAGGAGCTGCAGCGAGTGTGGTGAAAGGAAGACTACCTTAACTGTTTCTTTTTCGCCTTCCAGAATTTGACGTCGACCCTGCTACCCTGGCTTCAAGACTACTCAGGGTGACGTCGCTGACTTCCGCGCCACTATTTCTGCCGGCCGAGCTGTAAACGAGTCATACGATCGGCAGCGAGTGTGGTGAAAGGACGACTACCATAACTATTTCTTTTTCGCCTTCCAGATTTTGACGTCGACCCTGCTACCCTGGCTTCAAGACTACTCAGGGTGACGTCGCAGATTTCCGCGCCACTATTTCTGCCGGCCGATCTGTAAACGAGTCATACGAGCGGCAGCGAGTGTGGTGAAAGGAAGACTACCTTAACTGTTTCTTTTTCGCCTTCCAGAATTTGACGTCGACCCTGCTACCCTGGCTTCAAGACTACTCAGGGTGACGTCGCTGACTTCCGCGCTACTCTTTCTGCCGGTCGAATGTAAACGAGTCATAGGAGCTGCAGCGAGTGTGGTGAAAGGAAGACTACCTTAACTGTTTCTTTTTCGCCTTCCAGAATTTGACGTCGACCCTGCTACCCTGGCTTCAAGACTACTCAGGGTGACGTCGCAGACTTCCGCGCCACTATTTCTGCACGCCGAGCTGTAAACGAGTCATACGATCGGCAGCGAGTGTGGTGAAAGGACGACTACCATAACTATTTCTTTTTCGCCTTCCAGATTTTGACGTCGACCCTGCTACCCTGGCTTCAAGACTACTCAGGGTGACGTCGCTGACTTCCGCGCTACTCTTTCTGCCGGTCGAATGTAAACGAGTCATAGGAGCTGCAGCGAGTGTGGTGAAAGGAAGACTACCTTAACTGTTTCTTTTTCGCCTTCCAGAATTTGACGTCGACCCTGCTACCCTGGCTTCAAGACTACTCAGGGTGACGTCGCAGACTTCCGCGCCACTATTTCTGCACGCCGAGCTGTAAACGAGTCATACGATCGGCAGCGGGTGTGGTGAAAGGAAGACTACCTTAACTATTTCTTTTTCGCCTTCCAGATTTTGACGTCGACCCTGCTACCCTGGCTTCAAGACTACTCAGGGTGACGTCGCAGACTTCCGCGCCACTATTTCTGCAGTACGAGCTGTAAACGAGTCATACGAGCGGTAGCGAGTGTGGTGAAAGGACGACTACCTTAACTATTTCTTTTTCGCCTTCCAGATTTTGACGTCGACCTTGCTACCCTGGCTTCAAGGCAACTCAGGGTGACGTCGCAGACATCAGCGCCACTATTTCTGCCAGCCGAGCTGTAAACGAGTACTACGAGCGGTAGCGAGTGGGGTGAAAGGACGACTACCTTAACTATTTCTTTTTCGCATTCCAGAATTTGACGTCGACCCTGCTACCCTGGCTTCAAGACTACTCAGGGTGACGTCGCTGACTTCCGCGCTACTCTTTCTGCCGGCCGAATGTAAACGAGTCATAGGAGCTGCAGCGAGTGTGGTGCAAGGACGACTACCTTATCTGTTTCTCTTTCGCCTTCCAGATTTTGACGTCGACCTTGCTACCCTGGCTTCAAGGCAACTCAGGGTGACGTCGCAGACATCAGCGCCACTATTTCTACCAGCCGAGCTGTAAACGAGTACTACGAGCGGTAACGAGTGGGGTGAAAGGACGACTACCTTAACTGTTTCTTTTTCGCCTTCCAGAATTTGACGTCGACCCTGCTACCCTGGCTTCAAGACTACTCAGGGTGACGTCGCTGACTTCCGCGCTACTCTTTCTGCCGGTCGAATGTAAACGAGTCATAGGAGCTGCAGCGAGTGTGGTGAAAGGAAGACTACCTTAACTGTTTCTTTTTCGCCTTCCAGAATTTGACGTCGACCCTGCTACCCTGGCTTCAAGACTACTCAGGGTGACGTCGCAGACTTCCGCGCCACTATTTCTGCACGCCGAGCTGTAAACGAGTCATACGATCGGCAGCGAGTGTGGTGAAAGGACGACTACCATAACTATTTCTTTTTCGCCTTCCAGATTTTGACGTCGACCCTGCTACCCTGGCTTCAAGACTACTCAGGGTGACGTCGCTGACTTCCGCGCTACTCTTTCTGCCGGTCGAATGTAAACGAGTCATAGGAGCTGCAGCGAGTGTGGTGAAAGGAAGACTACCTTAACTGTTTCTTTTTCGCCTTCCAGAATTTGACGTCGACCCTGCTACCCTGGCTTCAAGACTACTCAGGGTGACGTCGCAGACTTCCGCGCCACTATTTCTGCACGCCGAGCTGTAAACGAGTCATACGATCGGCAGCGGGTGTGGTGAAAGGAAGACTACCTTAACTATTTCTTTTTCGCCTTCCAGATTTTGACGTCGACCCTGCTACCCTGGCTTCAAGACTACTCAGGGTGACGTCGCAGACTTCCGCGCCACTATTTCTGCAGTACGAGCTGTAAACGAGTCATACGAGCGGTAGCGAGTGTGGTGAAAGGACGACTACCTTAACTATTTCTTTTTCGCCTTCCAGATTTTGACGTCGACCTTGCTACCCTGGCTTCAAGGCAACTCAGGGTGACGTCGCAGACATCAGCGCCACTATTTCTGCCAGCCGAGCTGTAAACGAGTACTACGAGCGGTAGCGAGTGGGGTGAAAGGACGACTACCTTAACTATTTCTTTTTCGCATTCCAGAATTTGACGTCGACCCTGCTACCCTGGCTTCAAGACTACTCAGGGTGACGTCGCTGACTTCCGCGCTACTCTTTCTGCCGGCCGAATGTAAACGAGTCATAGGAGCTGCAGCGAGTGTGGTGCAAGGACGACTACCTTATCTGTTTCTCTTTCGCCTTCCAGATTTTGACGTCGACCTTGCTACCCTGGCTTCAAGGCAACTCAGGGTGACGTCGCAGACATCAGCGCCACTATTTCTGCCAGCCGAGCTGTAAACGAGTACTACGAGCGGTAACGAGTGGGGTGAAAGGACGACTACCTTAACTATTTCTTTTTCGCATTCCAGAATTTGACGTCGACCCTGCTACCCTGGCTTCAAGACTACTCAGGGTGACGTCGCTGACTTCCGCGCTACTCTTTCTGCCGGCCGAATGTAAACGAGTCATAGGAGCTGCAGCGAGTGTGGTGCAAGGACGACTACCTTAACTGTTTCTCTTTCGCCTTCCAGATTTTGACGTCGACCCTGCTACCCTGGCTTCAAGACAATTCAGTGTGACGTCGCAAACTTCCACGCCACTATTTCTGCCGGCCAAGCTGTAAACGACTCATACGAGCGGCAGCGAGTGTGGTGAAAGGACGACTACCTTAACTATACTTTTTCGCCTTCCAGATTTTGACGTCAACCCTGCCACACTGGCTTCAAGACAACTCAGGGTGACGTCGCAGACTTCCGCGCCACTATTTCTGCCGGCCGAGCTGTTAACGAGTCATACGAGCGGCAGCGAGTGTGGTGAAAGGACGACTACCTTAACAATTTCTTTTCGCCTTCCAGATTTTAACGTCGACCCTGCTACCCTGGCTTCAAGGCAACTCAGTGTGACGTCGCAGACTTCCACTCCACTATTTCAGCCGGCCTGGCTGTAAACGAGTCATACGAGCGGCAGCGAGTGTAGGTGAAAGGACGACTACCTTAACTATTTCTTTTTCGCCTTCCAGATTTTGACGTCGACCCTGCTACCCTGGCTTCAAGACAACTCAGTGTGACGTCGCACACTTCCGCGCCACGATTTCTGCCGGCCGAGCTGTAAAGGAGCCACACGAGCGGCAGCGACTGTAGTGAAAATACACCCACCTTAACTATTTATTTTCGCCTTACAGATTTTGACGTCGACTCTGCTACCCTGGCTTCAAGACATGTCAGTGTGATGTCGCAGACGTCCACGCCACTATTTCTGCTGGCCGAGCTGTAAACGAGTCATACGAGCGGCAGCGAGTGTGGTGAAAGGACGACTACCTTAACTATTTCTTTTTCGCCTTCCAGATTTTGACGTCGACCCTGCTACCCTGGCTTCAACACAACTCAGTGTGACGTCGCAGACTTCCGCGCCACTATTTCTGCCGGCCGAGCTGTAAACGAGTCATACGAGCAGCAGCGAGTGTGGTGAAAGGACGACTACCTAAACTATTTCTTATTCGCCTCCCAGATTTTGACGTCGACCCTGCTACCCTGGCTTCAAGACAAGTCAGTGTGACGTCGCAGACTTCCACGCCACTGTTTCTGCTGGCCGAGCTGTAAACGAGTCATACGAGCGGCAGCGAGTGTGGTGAAAGGATGAGGACCTTAACTATTTCTTTTTCGCCTTCCAGATTTTGGCGTCGACCCTGCTACCCTGGCTTCAAGACAACTCAGGGTGACGTCGCAGACTTCCGCGCCACTGTTTCTGCCGGCCGAGCTGTAAACGAGTCATACGAGCGGTAGCGAGTGTGGTGAAAGGACGACTACCTTAACTGTTTCTTTTTCGCCTTCCAGATTTTGACGTCGACCCTGCTACCCTGGCTTCAAGACCACTCAGTGTGACTCGCAGACCTCCACGCCACTATTTCTGCCGGCCGAATGTAAACGAGTCACACGAGCGGCAGCGAGTGTGGTGAAAGGACGACTACCTTAACTATTTCTTTTTCACCTTCCAGATTTTGACGTCGACCCTGCTACCCTGGCTTCAAGACCACTCAGTGTGACTCGCAGACTTCCACGCCACTATTTCTGCCGGCCGAATGTAAACGAGTCATACGAGCGGCAGCGAGTGTGGTGAAAGGACGACTACCTTAACAATTTCTTTTCGCCTTCCAGATTTTAACGTCGACCCTGCTACCCTGGCTTCAAGGCAACTCAGTGTGACGTCGCAGACTTCTACTCCACTATATCTGTCGGCCGGGCTGTAAACGAGTCATACGAGCGGCAGCGAGTGTAGGTGAAAGGACAACTACCTTAACTATTTCTTTTTCGCCTTCCAGATTTTGACGTCGACCCTGCTACAATGGCTTCAAGACTACAAAGTGTGATGTCGCAGACCTCCGCGCCACTATTTCTGCCGGCCGATCTGTAAACGAGTCATACGAGCGGCAGCGAGTGTGGTGAAAGGACGACTACCTTAACTATTTCTTTTTCGCCCTCCAGATTTTGACGTCGACCCTGCTACCCTGGCTTCAAGACAACTCAGTGTGACGTCGCACACTTCCGCGCCACGATTTCTGCCGGCCGAGCTGTAAAGGAGTCACACGAGCGGCAGCGACTGTAGTGAAAATACACCCACCTTAACTATTTATTTTCGCCTTACAGATTTTGAAGTCGACCATGCCACACTGGCTTCAAGACAACTCAGGGTGACGTCGCAGACTTCCGCGCCACTATTTCTGCCGGCCGAGCTGTTAACGAGTCATACGAGTGGCAGCGAGTGTGGTGAAAGGACGACTACCTTAACAATTTCTTTTCGCCTTCCAGATTTTAACGTCGACCCTGCTACTCTGGCTTCAAGGCAACTCAGTGTGACGTCGCAGACTTCCACTCCACTATATCTGCCGGCCGGGCTGTAAACGAGTCATACGAGCGGCAGCGAGTGTAGGTGAAAGGACAACTACCTTAACTATTTCTTTTTCGCCTTCCAGATTTTGACGTCGACCCTGCTACCCTGGCTTCAAGACCACTCAGTGTGACGTCGCAGACTTCCACGCCACTATTTCTGCCGGCCGAGCTGTAAACGAGTCATACGAGCGGCAGCGAGTGTGGTGAAAGGACGACTACCTTAACTGTCTTTTTCGCCTTCCAGATTTTGACGTCGACCCTGCTACCCTGGCTTCAAGACAACTCAGTGTGACGTCGCAGACTTCCGCGCTACTATTTCTGCCGCCCGAGCTGTAAAGGAGTTATACGAGCGGCAGCGAGTGTGGTGAAAGGACGATTACCTTAACTATCTATTTTCGCCTTACAGATTTTGACGTCGACGCTGCTACCCTGGCTTCAAAACAAGTCAGTGTGACGTCGCAGACTTCCACGCCACTATTTCTGCTGGCCCAGCTGTAAACGAGTCATACGAGCGGCAGCGAATGTGGTGAAAGGACGACTACCTTAACTATTTCTTTTTCGCCTTCCAGATTTTGACGTCGACCCTGCTACCCTGGCTTCAAGACTACTCAGAGTGACGTCGCAGATTTCCGCGCCACTATTTCTGCCGGCCGAGCTGTAAACGAGTCATACGAGCGGCAGCGAGTGTGGTGAAAGGACGACTACCTTAACTATTTCTTTTTCGCCTTCCAGATTTTGACGTCGACCCTGCTACCCTGGCTTCAAGACTACTCAGAGTGACGTCGCAGACTTCCGCGCCACTATTTCTGCAGGCCGAGCTGTAAACGAGTCATACGAGCGGTAGCGAGTGTGGTGAAAGGAAGACTACCTTAACTGTTTCTTTTTCGCCTTCCAGATTTTGACGTCGACCCTGCTACCCTGGCTTCAAGACTACTCAGGGTGACGTCGCAGACTTCCGCGCTACTCTTTCTGCCGGCCGAATGTAAACGAGTCATAGGAGCTGCAGCGAGTGTGGTGAAAGGAAGACTACCTTAACTGTTTCTTTTTCGCCTTCCAGAATTTGACGTCGACCCTGCTACCCTGGCTTCAAGACTACTCAGGGTGACGTCGCAGACTTCCGCGCTACTCTTTCTGCCGGCCGAATGTAAACGAGTCATAGGAGCTGCAGCGAGTGTGGTGAAAGGAAGACTACCTTAACTGTTTCTTTTTCGCCTTCCAGATTTTGACGTCGACCCTGCTACCCTGGCTTCAAGACTACTCAGGGTGACGTCGCTGACTTCCGCGCTACTCTTTCTGCCGGCCGAATGTAAACGAGTCATAGGAGCTGCAGCGAGTGTGGTGAAAGGAAGACTACCTTAACTGTTTCTTTTTCGCCTTCCAGATTTTGACGTCGACCCTGCTACCCTGGCTTCAAGACTACTCAGAGTGACGTCGCAGATTTCCGCGCTACTCTTTCTGCCGGCCGAATGTAAACGAGTCATAGGAGCTGCAGCGAGTGTGGTGAAAGGAAGACTACCTTAACTGTTTCTTTTTCGCCTTCCAGATTTTGACGTCGACCCTGCTACCCTGGCTTCAAGACTACTCAGAGTGACGTCGCAGACTTCCGCGCTACTCTTTCTGCCGGCCGAATGTAAACGAGTCATAGGAGCTGCAGCGAGTGTGGTGAAAGGAAGACTACCTTAACTGTTTCTTTTTCGCCTTCCAGATTTTGACGTCGACCCTGCTACCCTGGCTTCAAGACTACTCAGGGTGACGTCGCTGACTTCCGCGCTACTCTTTCTGCCGGCCGAATGTAAACGAGTCATAGGAGCTGCAGCGAGTGTGGTGAAAGGACGACTACCTTAACTATTTCTTTTTCGCCTTCCAGATTTTGACGTCGACCCTGCTACCCTGGCTTCAAGACTACTCAGAGTGACGTCGCAGATTTCCGCGCCACTATTTCTGCAGGCCGAGCTGTAAACGAGTCATACGAGCGGTAGCGAGTGTGGTGAAAGGAAGACTACCTTAACTGTTTCTTTTTCGCCTTCCAGATTTTGACGTCGACCCTGCTACCCTGGCTTCAAGACTACTCAGGGTGACGTCGCAGACTTCCGCGCTACTCTTTCTGCCGGCCGAATGTAAACGAGTCATAGGAGCTGCAGCGAGTGTGGTGAAAGGAAGACTACCTTAACTGTTTCTTTTTCGCCTTCCAGAATTTGACGTCGACCCTGCTACCCTGGCTTCAAGACTACTCAGGGTGACGTCGCAGACTTCCGCGCTACTCTTTCTGCCGGCCGAATGTAAACGAGTCATAGGAGCTGCAGCGAGTGTGGTGAAAGGAAGACTACCTTAACTGTTTCTTTTTCGCCTTCCAGATTTTGACGTCGACCCTGCTACCCTGGCTTCAAGACTACTCAGGGTGACGTCGCTGACTTCCGCGCTACTCTTTCTGCCGGCCGAATGTAAACGAGTCATAGGAGCTGCAGCGAGTGTGGTGAAAGGAAGACTACCTTAACTGTTTCTTTTTCGCCTTCCAGAATTTGACGTCGACCCTGCTACCCTGGCTTCAAGACTACTCAGGGTGACGTCGCAGACTTCCGCGCCACTATTTCTGCAGTACGAGCTGTAAACGAGTCATACGAGCGGTAGCGAGTGTGGTGAAAGGACGACTACCTTAACTATTTCTTTTTTTGCCTTCCAGATTTTGACGTCGACCCTGCTACCCTGGCTTCAAGACTACTCAGGGTGACGTCGCAGACTTCCGCGCCACTATTTCTGCAGGCCGAGCTGTAAACGAGTCATACGAGCGGTAGCGAGTGTGGTGAAAGGAAGACTACCTTAACTGTTTCTTTTTCGCCTTCCAGAATTTGACGTCGACCCTGCTACCCTGGCTTCAAGACTACTCAGAGTGACGTCGCAGATTTCCGCGCCACTATTTCTGCCGGCCGAGCTGTAAACGAGTCATACGAGCGGCAGCGAGTGTGGTGAAAGGACGACTACCTTAACTATTTCTTTTTCGCCTTCCAGATTTTGACGTCGACCCTGCTACCCTGGCTTCAAGACTACTCAGAGTGACGTCGCAGATTTCCGCGCCACTATTTCTGCAGTACGAGCTGTAAACGAGTCATACGAGCGGTAGCGAGTGTGGTGAAAGGACGACTACCTTAACTATTTCTTTTTCGCATTCCATATTTTGACGTCGACCCTGCTACCCTGGCTTCAAGACAATTCAGTGTGACGTCGCAAACTTCCACGCCACTATTTCTGCCGGCCAAGCTGTAAACGACTCATACGAGCGGCAGCGAGTGTGGTGAAAGGACGACTACCTTAACTATACTTTTTCGCCTTCCAGATTTTGACGTCAACCCTGCCACATTGGCTTCAAGACAACTCAGGGTGACGTCGCAGACTTCCGCGCCACTATTTCTGCCGGCCGAGCTGTTAACGAGTCATACGAGCGGCAGCGAGTGTGGTGAAAGGACGACTACCTTAATTTCTTTTCGCCTTCCAGATTTTAACGTCGACCCTGCTACCCTGGCTTCAAGGCAACTCAGTGTGACGTCGCAGACTTCCACTCCACTATTTCAGCCGGCCTGGCTGTAAACGAGTCATACGAGCGGCAGCGAGTGTAGGTGAAAGGACGACTACCTTAACTATTTCTTTTTCGCCTTCCAGATTTTGACGTCGACCCTGCTACCCTGGCTTCAAGACAACTCAGTGTGACGTCGCACACTTCAGCGCCACGATTTCTGCCGGCCGAGCTGTAAAGGAGCCACACGAGCGGCAGCGACTGTAGTGAAAATACACCCACCTTAACTATTTATTTTCGCCTTACAGATTTTGACGTCGACCCTGCTACCCTGGCTTCAAGAGATGTCAGTGTGATGTCGCAGACGTCCACGCCACTATTTCTGCTGGCCGAGCTGTAAACGAGTCATACGAGCGGCAGCGAGTGTGGTGAGAGGACGACTACCTTAACTATTTCTTTTTCGCCTTCCAGATTTTGACGTCGACCCTGCTACCCTGGCTTCAACACAACTCAGTGTGACGTCGCAGACTTCCGCGCCACTATTTCTGCCGGCCGAGCTGTAAACGAGTCATACGAGCAGCAGCGCGTGTGGTGAAAGGACGACTACCTAAACTATTTCTTATTCGCCTCCCAGATTTTGACGTCGACCCTGCTACCCTGGCTTCAAGACAAGTCAGTGTGACGTCGCAGACTTCCACGCCACTGTTTCTGCTGGCCGAGCTGTAAACGAGTCATACGAGCGGCAGCGAGTGTGGTGAAAGGATGAGGACCTTAACTATTTCTTTTTCGCCTTCCAGATTTTGGCGTCGACCCTGCTACCCTGGCTTCAAGACAACTCAGGGTGACGTCGCAGACTTCCGCGCCACTGTTTCTGCCGGCCGAGCTGTAAACGAGTCATACGAGCGGTAGCGAGTGTGGTGAAAGGACGACTACCTTAACTGTTTCTTTTTCGCCTTCCAGATTTTGACGTCGACCCTGCTACCCTGGCTTCAAGACCACTCAGTGTGACTCGCAGACTTCCACGCCACTATTTCTGCCGGCCGAATGTAAACGAGTCATACGAGCGGCAGCGAGTGTGGTGAAATACGACTACCTTAACTGTTTCTTTTTCGCCTTCCAGATTTTGACGTCGACCCTGCTACCCTGGCTTCAAGACCACTCAGTGTGACTCGCAGACTTCCACGCCACTATTTCTGCCGGCCGAATGAAAACGAGTCATACGAGCGGCAGCGAGTGTGGTGAAAGGACGACTACCTTAACTATTTCTTTTTCGCCTTCCAGATTTTGACGTCGACCCTGCTACTCTGGCTTCAAGACAGCTCAGTGCGACGTCGCAGACTTCCGCGCTACTATTTCTGCCGGCCAAGCTGTAAAGGAGCCATACGAGCGGTAGCGAGTGTGGTGAAAGGACGACTACCTTAACTATTTCTTTTTCGCCTTCCAGATTTTGACGTCGACCCTGCTACCCTGGCTTCAAGACAACTCAGTGCGACGTCGCAGACTTCCGTGCTACTATTTCTGCCGGCCGAATGTAAACGAGTCATACGAGCGGTAGCGAGTGTGGTGAAAGGAAGACTACCTTAACTGTTTCTTTTTCGCCTTCCAGATTTTGACGTCGACCCTGCTACCCTGGCTTCAAGGCAACTCAGTGTGACGTCGCAGACTTCCGCGCTACTATTTCTGCCGGCCGAGCTGTAAAGGAGTCATACGAGCGGCAGCCAGTGTGGTGAAAGGACGACTACTGTAACTATTTCTTTTTCGCCTTCCAGATTTTGACGTCGACCCTGCTACCCTGGCTTCAAGACAACTCAGTGTGACGTCGCACACTTCCGTGCCACAATTTCTGCCTTCCGAGCTGTAAACGAGTCACACGAGCGGCAGCGACTGTAGTGAAAATACACCCACCTTAACTATTTATTTTCGCCTTCCAGATTTTGACGTCGACCCTGCTACCCTGGCTTCAAGACTACTCAGAGTGACGTCGCAGATTTCCGCGCCACTATTTCTGCCGGCCGAGCTGTAAACGAGTCACACGAGCGGCAGCGACTGTGGTTAAAAAACACCCACCTTAACTACATCTTTTTCGCCTTCCAGATTTTGACGTCGACCCTGCTACCATGCTTCAAGACAACTCAGTGTGACGTCGCAGACTTCCACGCCACTATTTCTGCCGGCCGAGCTCTAAACGAGTCATACGAGCGGCAGGAGTGTGGTGAAAGGACGACTACCTTAACTATTTCTTTTTCGCCTTCCAGATTTTGACGTCGACCCTGCTACCCTGGCTTCAAGACAACTCAGAGTGAAGTCGCAGACTTCCGCGGCACTATTTCTGCCGGCCGAGCTGTAAACGAGTCACACGAGCGGCAGCGACTGTAGTGAAAAAACACCCACCTTAACTATTTCTTTTTCGCCTTCCAGATTTTGACGTCGACCATGCTACCCTGGCTTCAAGACAACTCAGTGTGACGTCGCAGACTTCCACGCCACTATTTCTGCCGGCCAAGCGGTAAACGAGTAATACGAGCGGCAGCGAGTGTGGTGAAAGGACGACTGCCTTAACTATTTCTTTTTCGCCTTCCAGGTTTTGACGTCGACCCTGCTACCTGGCTTCAAGACCACTCAGTGTGACGTCACAGACTTCCACTCCACTATTTCTGCCGGCCGAGCTGTAAATGAGTCATACGAGCGGCAGCGAGTGTGGTGAAAGGACGACTACCTTAAATGTCTTTTTCGCCTTCCAGATTTTGACGTCGACCCTGCTACTCTGGCTTCAAGACAACTCAGTTTGACGTCGCAGACTTCCGCGCTACTATTTCTGCCGCCCGAGCTGTAAAGGAGTTATACGAGCGGCAGCGAGTGTGGTGAAAGGACGATTACCTTAACTATCTATTTTCGCCTTACAGATTTTGAGTCGACGCTGCTACCCTGGCTTCAAGACAAGTCAGTGTGACGTCGCAGACTTCCACGCCACTATTTCTGCCGGCCGAGCTGTAAACGAGTCATACGAGCGGTAGCGAGTGTGGTGAAATTACGACTACCTGAACTATTTCTTTTTCGCCTTCCAGATTTTGACGTCGACCCTGCTACCCTGGCTTCAAGACTACTCAGAGTGACGTCGCAGATTTCCGCGCCACTATTTCTGCCGGCCGAGCTGTAAACGAGTCATACGAGCGGTAGCGAGTTTGGTGAAATTACGACTACCTTAACTATTTCTTTTTCGCCTTCCAGATTTTGACGTCGACCCTGCTACCCTTGCTTCAAGACAACTCAGTGTGACGTCGCAGACTTCCGCGCTACTATTTCTGCCGGCCGAATTTAAACGAGTCATACGAGCGGTAGCGAGTGTGGTGAAAGGAAGACTACCTTAACTGTTTCTTTTTCGCCTTCCAGATTTTGACGTCGACCCTGCTACCCTGGCTTCAAGGCAACTCAGTAGTGACGTCGCAGACTTCCGCGCTACTATTTCTGCCGGCCGGCGCTGTAAAGGAGTCATATGATCGGCAGCGAGTGTGGTGAAAGGACGACTACCTTAACTATTTATTTTCGCCTTACAGATTTTGACGTCGACCCTGCTACCCTGGCTTCAAGACAAGTCAGTGTGACGTCGCAGACTTCCACGCACTATTTCTGCTGGCCCAGCTGTAAACGAGTCATATGATCGGCAGCGAGTGTGGTGAAAGGACGACTACCTTAACTATTTCTTTTTCGCCTTCCAGATTTTGACGTCGACCCTGCTACCCTGGCTTCAAGACAACTCAGTGTGACGTCGCAGACTTCCACGCCACTATTTCTGCCGGCCGAGCTGTAAACGAGTCATACGATCGGCAGCGAGTGTGGTGAAAGGACGACTACCTTAACTATTTCTTTTTCGCCTTCCAGATTTTGACGTCGACCCTGCTACCCTGGCTTCAAGACTACTCAGGGTGACGTCGCAGACTTCCGCGCCACTATTTCTGCCGGCCGAGCTGTAAACGAGTCATACGAGCGGTAGCGAGTGTGGTGAAAGGAAGACTACCTTAACTGTTTCTTTTTCGCCTTCCAGATTTTGACGTCGACCCTGCTACCCTGGCTTCAAGGCAACTCAGTAGTGACGTCGCAGACTTCCGCGCTACTATTTCTGCCAGCCGAGCTGTAAACGAGTCATACGAGCGGTAGCGAGTGTGGTGAAAGGAAGACTACCTTAACTGTTTCATTTCGCCTTCCAGATTTTGACGTCGACCCTGCTACCCTGGCTTCAAGACTACCCAGGGTGACGTCGCAGACTTCCGCGCCACTATTTCTGCAGGCCGAGCTGTAAACGAGTCATACGAGCGGTAGCGAGTGTGGTGAAAGGACGACTACCTTAACTATTTCTTTTTCGCCTTCCAGATTTTGACGTCGACCCTGCTACCCTGGCTTCAAGACAACTCAGTGTGATGTCGCTGACTTCCGCGCTACTCTTTCTGCCTGCCGAATATAAGCGAGTCATAGGAGCTGCAGCGAGTGTGGTGAAAGGAAGACTACCTTAACTGCTTCTTTTTCGCCTTCCAGAATTTGACGTCGACCCTGCTACCCTGGCTTCAAGGCAACTCAGTGTGACGTCGCAAACTTCCGCGCTACTATTTCTGCCGGCCGAGCTGTAAAGGAGTCATACGAGCGGCAGCGAGTGTGGTGCAAGGACGACTACCTTAACTATTTCTCTTTCGCCTTCCAGATTTTGACGTCGACCTTGCTACCCTGGCTTCAAGGCAACTCAGGGTGACGTCGCAGACATCCGCGCCACTATTTCTGCCAGCCGAGCTGTAAACGTGTACTACGAGCGGTAGCGAGTGTGGTGAAAGGACGACTACCTTAACTATTTCTTTTTCGCATTCCATATTTTGACGTCGACCCTGCTACCCTGGCTTCAAGACAATTCAGTGTGACGTCGCAAACTTCCACGCCACTATTTCTGCCGGCCAAGCTGTAAACGACTCATACGAGCGGCAGCGAGTGTGGTGAAAGGACGACTACCTTAACTATTTATTTTTCGCCTTCCAGATTTTGACGTCGACCCTGCCACACTGGCCTCAAGACAACTCAAGGTGACGTCGCAGACTTCCGCGCCACTATTTCTGCCGGCCGAGCTGTTAACGAGTTACACGAGCGGCAGCGACTGTAGTGAAAAAGCACCCACCTTAACTATTTCTTTTTCGCCTTCCAGATTTTGACGTCGACCATGCTACCGTGGCTTCAAGACAACTCAGTGTGACGTCGCAGACTTCCACGCCACTATTTCTGCCGGCCAAGCGGTAAACGAGTAATACGAGCGGCAGCGAGTGTGGTGAAAGGACGACTGCCTTAACTATTTCTTTTTCGCCTTCCAGATTTTGACGTCGACCCTGCTACCCTGGCTTCAAGACCACTCAGTGTGACGTCACAGACTTCCACTCCACTATTTCTGCCGGCCGAGCTGTAAACGAGTCATACGAGCGGCAGCGAGTGTGGTGAAAGGACGACTACCTTAAATGTCTTTTTCGCCTTCCAGATTTTGACGTCGACCCTGCTACCCTGGCTTCAAGACAACTCAGTGTGACGTCGCAGACTTCCGCGCTACTATTTCTGCCGCCCGAGCTGTAAAGGAGTTATACGAGCGGCAGCGAGTTTGGTGAAAGGACGATTACCTTAACTATTTATTTTCGCCTTACAGATTTTGACGTCGACGCTGCTACCCTGGCTTCAAGACAAGTCAGTGTGACGTCGCAGACTTCCACGCCACTATTTCTGCTAGGCCAGCTGTAAACGAGTCACACGAGCGGCAGCGAGTGTGGTGAAAGGACGACTACCTTAACTATTTCTTTTTCGCCTTCCAGATTTTGACGTCGACCCTGCTACCCTGGCTTCAAGACAACTCAGTGTGACGTCGCAGACTTCCATGCCACTATTTCTGCCGGCCGAGCTGTAAACGAGTCATACGAGCGGCGGCGAGTGTGGTGAAAGGACGAGTACCTTAACTATTTCTTTTTCGCCTTCCAGATTTTGACGTCGACCCTGCTACCCTGGCTTCAAGACTACTCAGAGTGACGTCGCAGATTTCCGCGCCACTATTTCTGCCGGCCGAGCTGTAAACGAGTCATACGAGCGGTAGCGATTGTGGTGAAATTACGACTACCTTAACTATTTCTTTTTCGCCTTCCAGATTTTGACGTCGACCCTGCTACCCTTGCTTCAAGACAACTCAGTGTGACGTCGCAGACTTCCGCGCTACTATTTCTGCCGGCCGAATGTAAACGAGTGATACGAGCGGTAGCGAGTGTGGTGAAAGGAAGACTACCTTAACTGTTTCTTTTTCGCCTTCCAGATTTTGACGTCGACCCTGCTACCCTGGCTTCAAGGCAACTCAGTAGGGACGTCGCAGACTTCCGCGCTACTATTTCTGCCGGCCGAGCTGTAAACGAGTCATACGAGCGCCAGCAAGTGTGGTGAAAGGACGACTACCTTAACTGTCTTTTTCGCCTTCCTGATTTTGACGTCGACAATGCTACTCTGGCTTCAAGACAACTCAGTGTGACGTCGCCGACTTCCGCGCTACTATTTCTGCCGCCCGAGCTGTAAAGAAGTTATACGAGCGGCAGCGAGTGTGGTGAAAGGACGATTACCTTAACTATTTATTTTCGCCTTACAGATTTTGACGTCGACGCTGCTACCCTGGATTCAAAACAAGTCAGTGTGACGTCGCAGACTTCCACGCCACTATTTCTGCTGGCCCAGCTGTAAACGAGTCATACGAACGGCAGCGAGTGTGGTGAAAGAAAGACTACCTTAACTATTTCTTTTTCGCCTTCCAGATTTTGACGTCGACCCTGCTACCCTGGCTTCAAGCCTACTCAGAGTGACGTGGCAGACTTCCGCGCTACTATTTCTGCCGGCCGAATGTAAACGAGTCATACGAGCGGTAGCGAGTGTGGTGAAAGGAAGACTACCTTAACTGTTTCTTTTTCGCCTTCCAGATTTTGACGTCGACCCTGCTACCCTGGCTTCAAGACAACTCAGTGTGACGTCGCAGACTTCCATGCCACTATTTCTGCCGGCCGAGCTGTACACGAGTCATACGAGCGGCAGCGAGTGTGGTGAAAGGACGAGTACCTTAACTATTTCTTTTTCGCCTTCCAGATTTTGACGTCGACCCTGCTACCCTGGCTTCAAGACTACTCAGAGTGACGTCGCAGATTTCCGCGCCACTATTTCTGCCGGCCGAGCTGTAAACGAGTCATACGAGCGGTAGCGAGTGTGGTGAAATTACGACTACCTTAACTATTTCTTTTTCGCCTTCCAGATTTTGACGTCGACCCTGCTACCCTTGCTTCAAGACAACTCAGTGTGACGTCGCAGACTTCCGCGCTACTATTTCGGCCGGCCGAATGTAAACGAGTCATACGAGCGGTAGCGAGTGTGGTGAAAGGAAGACTACCTTAACTGTTTCTTTTTCGCCTTCCAGATTTTGACGTCGACCCTGCTACCCTGGCTTCAAGGCAACTCAGTGTGACGTCGCAGACTTCCGCGCTAATATTTCTGCCGGCCGAGCTGTAAACGAGTCATACGAGCGGCAGCGAGTGTGGTGAAAGGAAGACAACCTTAACTGTTTCTTTTTCGCCTTCCAGATTTTGACGTCGACCCTGCTACCCTGGCTTCAAGGCAACTCAGTAGTGACGTCGCAGACTTCCGCGCTACTATTTCTGCCGGCCGAGCTGTAAACGAGTCATACGAGCGGTAGCGAGTGTGGTGAAAGGAAGACTACCTTAACTGTTTCTTTTTCGCCTTCCAGATTTTGACGTCGACCCTGCTACCCTGGCTTCAAGACAACTCAGTGTGACGTCGCAGACTTCCATGCCACTATTTCTGCCGGCCGAGCTGTAAACGAGTCATACGAGCGGTAGCGAGTGTGGTGAAAGGAAGACTACCTTAACTGTTTCTTTTTCGCCTTCCAGATTTTGACGTCGACCCTGCTACCCTGGCTTCAAGACAATTCAGTGTGACGTCGCAAACTTCCACGCCACTATTTCTGCCGGCCAAGCTGTAAACTACTCATACGAGCGGCAGCGAGTGTGGTGAAAGGACGACTACCTTAACTATTTATTTTTCGCCTTCCAGATTTTGACGTCGACCCTGCTACCCTGGCTTCAAGGCAACTCAGTAGTGACGTCGCAGACTTCCGCGCTACTATTTCTGCCGGCCGAGCTGTAAACGAGTCATACGAGCGGTAGCGAGTGTGGTGAAAGGAAGACTACCTTAACTGTTTCTTTTTCGCCTTCCAGATTTTGACGTCGACCCTGCTACCCTGGCTTCAAGGCAACTCAGTGTGACGTCGCAGACTTCCACGCCACTATTTCTGCCGGCCGAGCTGTAAACGAGTCATAAGATCGGCAGCGAGTGTGGTGAAAGGACGACTACCTTAACTATTTCTTTTTCGCCTTCCAGATTTTGACGTCGACCCTGCTACCCTGGCTTCAAGACTACTCAGGGTGACGTCGCAGACTTCCGCGCCACTATTTCTGCAGGCCGAGCTGTAAACGAGTCATACGAGCGGTAGCGAGTGTGGTGAAAGGACGACTACCTTAAATATTTCTTTTTCGCCTTCCAGATTTTGACGTCGACCCTGCTACCCTGGCTTCAAGACAACTCAGTGTGACGTCGCTGACTTCCGCGCTACTCTTTCTGCCGGCCGAATGTAAGCGAGTCATAGGAGCTGCAGCGAGTGTGGTGAAAGGACGACTACCTTAACTATTTATTTTTCGCCTTCCAGATTTTGACGTCGACCCTGCTACCCTGGCTTCAAGGCAACTCAGTGTGACGTCGCAAACTTCCACGCCACTATTTCTGCCGGCCGAGCTGTAAACGAGTCATACGATCGGCAGCGAGTGTGGTGAAAGGACGACTACCTTAACTGTTTCTTTTTCGCCTTCCAGATTTTGACGTCGACCCTGCTACCCTGGCTTCAAGGCAACTCAGTGTGACGTCGCAGACTTCCACGCCACTATTTCTGCCGGCCGAGCTGTAAACGAGTCATACGATCGGCAGCGAGTGTGGTGAAAGGACGACTACCTTAACTATTTCTTTTTCGCCTTCCAGATTTTGACGTCGACCCTGCTACCCTGGCTTCAAGGCAACTCAGTGTGACGTCGCAAACTTCCACGCCACTATTTCTGCCGGCCGAGCTGTAAACGAGTCATACGATCGGCAGCGAGTGTGGTGAAAGGACGACTACCTTAACTGTTTCTTTTTCGCCTTCCAGATTTTGACGTCGACCCTGCTACCCTGGCTTCAAGGCAACTCAGTGTGACGTCGCAGACTTCCACGCCACTATTTCTGCCGGCCGAGCTGTAAACGAGTCATACGATCGGCAGCGAGTGTGGTGAAAGGACGACTACCTTAACTATTTCTTTTTCGCCTTCCAGATTTTGACGTCGACCCTGTTACCCTGGCTTCAAGACAACTCAGTGTGACGTCGCTGACTTCCGCGCTACTCTTTCTGCCGGCCGAATGTAAGCGAGTCATAGGAGCTGCAGCGAGTGTGGTGAAAGGACGACTACCTTAACTATTTATTTTTCGCCTTCCAGATTTTGACGTCGACCCTGCTACCCTGGCTTCAAGGCAACTCAGTGTGACGTCGCAGACTTCCACGCCACTATTTCTGCCGGCCGAGCTGTAAACGAGTCATACGAGCGGTAGCGAGTGTGGTGAAAGGAAAACTACCTTAACTGTTTCTTTTTCGCCTTCCAGAATTTGACGTCGACCCTGCTACCCTGGCTTCAAGGCAACTCAGTGTGACGTCGCAAACTTCCACGCCACTATTTCTGCCGGCCGAGCTGTAAACGAGTCATACGATCGGCAGCGAGTGTGGTGAAAGGACGACTACCTTAACTGTTTCTTTTTCGCCTTCCAGATTTTGACGTCGACCCTGCTACCCTGGCTTCAAGGCAACTCAGTGTGACGTCGCAGACTTCCACGCCACTATTTCTGCCGGCCGAGCTGTAAACGAGTCATACGATCGGCAGCGAGTGTGGTGAAAGGACGACTACCTTAACTATTTCTTTTTCGCCTTCCAGATTTTGACGTCGACCCTGCTACCCTGGCTTCAAGACAACTCAGTGTGACGTCGCTGACTTCCGCGCTACTCTTTCTGCCGGCCGAATGTAAGCGAGTCATAGGAGCTGCAGCGAGTGTGGTGAAAGGACGACTACCTTAACTATTTATTTTTCGCCTTCCAGATTTTGACGTCGACCCTGCTACCCTGGCTTCAAGGCAACTCAGTGTGACGTCGCAAACTTCCGCGCTACTATTTCTGCCGGCCGAGCTGTAAAGGAGTCATACGAGCGGCAGCGAGTGTGGTGCAAGGACGACTACCTTAACTGTTTCTCTTTCGCCTTCCAGATTTTGACGTCGACCTTGCTACCCTGGCTTCAAGGCAACTCAGGGTGACGTCGCAGACATCCGCGCCACTATTTCTGCCAGCCGAGCTGTAAACGAGTAATACGAGCGGTAGCGAGTGTGGTGAAAGGACGACTACCTTAACTATTTCTTTTTCGCATTCCATATTTTGACGTCGACCCTGCTACCCTGGCTTCAAGACAACTCAGGGTGACGTCGCAGACTTCCGCGCCACTATTTCTGCCGGCCGAGCTGTTAACGAGTCACACGAGCGGCAGCGGCTGTAGTGAAAAAACACCCACCTTAACTATTTCTTTTTCGCCTTCCAGATTTTGACGTCGACCATGCTACCCTGGCTTCAAGACAACTCAGTGTGACGTCGCAGACTTCCACGCCACTATTTCTGCCGGCCAAGTGGTAAACGAGTAATACGAGCGGCAGCGAGTGTGGTGAAAGGACGACTACCTTAAATGTCTTTTTCGCCTTCCAGATTTTGACGTCGACCCTGCTACCCTGGCTTCAAGACAACTCAGTGTGACGTCGCAGACTTCCGCGCTACTATTTCTGCCGCCCGAGCTGTAAAGGAGTTATACGAGCGGCAGCGAGTGTGGTGAAAGGACGACTACCTTAACTATTTCTTTTTCGCCTTCCAGATTTTGACGTCGACCCTGCTACCCTGGCTTCAAGACAACTCAGTGTGACGTCGCAGACTTCCACGCCACTATTTCTGCCGGCCGAGCTGTAAACGAGTCATACGAGCGGCAGCGAGTGTGGTGAAAGGACGACTACCTTAACTATTTCTTTTTCGCCTTCCAGATTTTGACGTCGACCCTGCTACCCTGGCTTCAAGACTACTCAGAGTGACGTCGCAGATTTCCGCGCCACTATTTCTGCCGGCCGAGCTGTAAACGAGTCATACGAGCGGTAGCGAGTGTGGTGAAATTACGACTACCTTAACTATTTCTTTTTCGCCTTCCAGATTTTGACGTCGACCCTGCTACCCTTGCTTCAAGACAACTCAGTGTGACGTCGCAGACTTCCGCGCTACTATTTCTGCCGGCCGAATGTAAACGAGTCATACGAGCGGTAGCGAGTGTGGTGAAAGGAAGACTACCTTAACTGTTTCTTTTTCGCCTTCCAGATTTTGACGTCGACCCTGCTACCCTGGCTTCAAGGCAACTCAGTAGTGACGTCGCAGACTTCCGCGCTACTATTTCTGCCGGCCGGTGCTGTAAAGGAGTCATACGAGCGGCATCGAGTGTGGTGAAAGGACGACTACCATAACTATTTCTTTTTCGCCTTCCAGATTTTGACGTCGACCCTGCTACCCTGGCTTCAAGACAACTCAGTGTGACGTCGCAGAATTCCACGCCACTATTTCTGCCGGCCGAGCTGTAAACGAGTCATACGAGCGGCAGAGAGTGTGGTGAAAGGACGACTACCTTAACTATACTTTTTCGCCTTCCAGATTTTGACGTCGACCCTGCTACCCTGGCTTCAACACAACTCAGTGTGACGTCGCAGACTTCCGCGCCACAATTTCTGCCTTCCGAGCTGTAAACGAGTCACACGAGCGGCAGCGACTGTAGTGAAAATACACCCACCTTAACTATTTATTTTCGCCTTACAGATTTTGACGTCGACCCTGCTACCCTGGCTTCAAGACAAGTCAGTGTGACGTCGCAGACTTCCACGAAACTATTTCTGCTGGCCCAGCTGTAAACGAGTCATACGATCGGCAGCGAGTGTGGTGAAAGGACGACTACCTTAACTATTTCTTTTTCGCCTTCCAGATTTTGACGTCGACCCTGCTACCCTGGCTGCAAGACAACTGAGTGTGACGTCGCAGACTTCCACGCCACTATTTCTGCCGGCCGAGCTGTAAACGAGTCATACGATCGGCAGCGAGTGTGGTGAAAGGACGACTACCTTAACTATTTCTTTTTCGCCTTCCAGATTTTGACGTCGACCCTGCTACCCTGGCTTCAAGACTACTCAGGGTGACGTCGCAGACTTCCGCGCCACTATTTCTGCAGGCCGAGCTGTAAACGAGTCATACGAGCGGTAGCGAGTGTGGTGAAAGGACGACTACCTTAACTATTTCTTTTTCGCCTTCCAGATTTTGACGTCGACCTTGCTACCCTGGCTTCAAGACTACTCAGGGTGACGTCGCAGACTTCCGCGCCACTATTTCTGCAGGCCGAGCTGTAAACGAGTCATACGATCGGCAGCGAGTGTGGTGAAAGGACGACTACCTTAACTATTTCTTTTTCGCCTTCCAGATTTTGACGTCGACCCTGCTACCCTGGCTTCAAGACAACTCAGTGTGACGTCGCAGACTTCCACGCCACTATTTCTGCCGGCCGAGCTGTAAACGAGTCATACGATCGGCAGCGAGTGTGGTGAAAGGACGACTACCTTAACTATTTCTTTTTCGCCTTCCAGATTTTGACGTCGACCCTGCTACCCTGGCTTCAAGACTACTCAGGGTGACGTCGCAGACTTCCGCGCCACTATTTCTGCAGGCCGAGCTGTAAACGAGTCATACGATCGGCAGCGAGTGTGGTGAAAGGACGACTACCTTAACTATTTCTTTTTCGCCTTCCAGATTTTGACGTCGACCCTGCTACCCTGGCTTCAAGACTACTCAGGGTGACGTCGCAGACTTCCGCGCCACTATTTCTGCAGGCCGAGCTGTAAACGAGTCATACGAGCGGTAGCGAGTGTGGTGAAAGGACGACTACCTTAACTATTTCTTTTTCGCCTTCCAGATTTTGACGTCGACCCTGCTACCCTGGCTTCAAGACTACTCAGGGTGACGTCGCAGACTTCCGCGCCACTATTTCTGAAGGCCGAGCTGTAAACGAGTCATACGAGCGGTAGCGAGTGTGGTGAAAGGACGACTACCTTAACTATTTATTTTTCGCCTTCCAGATTTTGACGTCGACCCTGCTACCCTGGCTTCAAGGCAACTCAGTAGTGGCGTCGCAGACTTCCGCGCTACTATTTCTGCCGGCCGAGCTGTAAACGAGTCATACGAGCGGTAGCGAGTGTGGTGAAAGGAAAACTACCTTAACTGTTTCTTTTTCGCCTTCCAGAATTTGACGTCGACCCTGCTACCCTGGCTTCAAGGCAACTCAGTGTGACGTCGCAAACTTCCGCGCTACTATTTCTGCCGGCCGAGCTGTAAAGGAGTCATACGAGCGGCAGCGAGTGTGGTGCAAGGACGACTACCTTAACTGTTTCTCTTTCGCCTTCCAGATTTTGACGTCGACCCTGCTACCCTGGCTTCAAGGCAACTCAGTGTGACGTCGCAAACTTCCGCGCTACTATTTCTGCCGGCCGAGCTGTAAAGGAGTCATACGAGCGGCAGCGAGTGTGGTGCAAGGACGACTACCTTAACTGTTTCTCTTTCGCCTTCCAGATTTTGACGTCGACCTTGCTACCCTGGCTTCAAGGCAACTCAGGGTGACGTCGCAGACATCCGCGCCACTATTTCTGCCAGCCGAGCTGTAAACGAGTACTACGAGCGGTAGCGAGTGTGGTGAAAGGACGACTACCTTAACTATTTCTTTTTCGCATTCCATATTTTGACGTCGACACTGCTACCCTGGCTTCAAGACAATTCAGTGTGACGTCGCAAACTTCCACGCCACTATTTCTGCCGGCCAAGCTGTAAACTACTCATACGAGCGGCAGCGAGTGTGGTGAAAGGACGACTACCTTAACTATTTCTTTTTCGCCTTCCAGATTTTGACGCCGACCCTGCCACACTGGCTTCAAGACAACTCAGGGTGACGTCGCAGACTTCCGCGCCACTATTTCTGCCGGCCGAGCTGTTAACGAGTCACACGAGCGGCAGCGAGTGTGGTGAAAGGACGACTACCTTAAATGTCTTTTTCGCCTTCCAGATTTTGACGTCGACCCTGCTACCCTGGCTTCAAGACAACTCAGTGTGACGTCGCAGACTTCCGCGCTACTATTTCTGCCGCCCGAGCTGTAAAGGAGTTATACGAGCGGCAGCGAGTGTGGTGAAAGGACGACTAACTTAACTATTTCTTTTTCGCCTTCCAGATTTTGACGTCGACCCTGCTACCCTGGCTTCAAGACAACTCAGTGTGACGTCGCAGACTTCCACGCCACTATTTCTGCCGGCCGAGCTGTAAACGAGTCATACGAGCGGCAGCGAGTGTGGTGAAAGGACGACTACCTTAACTATTTCTTTTTCGCCTTCCAGATTTTGACGTCGACCCTGCTACCCTGGCTTCAAGGCAACTCAGTAGTGACGTCGCAGACTTCCGCGCTACTATTTCTGCCGGCCGGCGCTGTAAAGGAGTCATACGAGCGGCATCGAGTGTGGTGAAAGGACGACTACCATAACTATTTCTTTTTCGCCTTCCAGATTTTGACGTCGACCCTGCTACCCTGGCTTCAAGACAACTCAGTGTGACGTCGCAGAATTCCACGCCACTATTTCTGCCGGCCGAGCTGTAAACGAGTCATACGAGCGGCAGAGAGTGTGGTGAAAGGACGACTACCTTAACTATACTTTTTCGCCTTCCAGATTTTGACGTCGACCCTGCTACCCTGGCTTCAAGACAACTCAGTGTGACGTCGCAGACTTCCGCGCCACAATTTCTGCCTTCCGAGCTGTAAACGAGTCACACGAGCGGCAGCGACTGTAGTGAAAATACACCCACCTTAACTATTTATTTTCGCCTTACAGATTTTGACGTCGACCCTGCTACCCTGGCTTCAAGACAAGTCAGTGTGACGTCGCAGACTTCCACGCACTATTTCTGCTGGCCCAGCTGTAAACGAGTCATACGATCGGCAGCGAGTGTGGTGAAAGGACGACTACCTTAACTATTTCTTTTTCGCCTTCCAGATTTTGACGTCGACCCTGCTACCCTGGCTTCAAGACAACTCAGTGTGACGTCGCAGACTTCCACGCCACTATTTCTGCCGGCCGAGCTGTAAACGAGTCATACGATCGGCAGTGAGTGTGGTGAAAGGACGACTACCTTAACTATTTCTTTTTCGCCTTCCAGATTTTGACGTCGACCCTGCAACCCTGGCTTCAAGACTACTCAGGGTGACGTCGCAGACTTCCTCGCCACTATTTCTGCCGGCCGAGCTGTAAACGAGTCACACGAGCGGCAGAAACTGTGGTTAAAAAACACCCACCTTAACTATATCTTTTTCGCCTTCCAGATTTTGACGTCGACCCTGCTACCCTGGCTTCAAGACAACTCAGTGTGACGTCGCAGACTTCCACGCCACTATTTCTGCCGGCCGAGCTCTAAACGAGTCATACGAGCGGCAGCGAGGGTGGTGAAAGGACGACTACCTTAACTGTTTCTTTTTCGCCTTCCAGATTTTGACGTCGACCCTGCTACCCTGGCTTCAAGACAACTCAGTGTGACGTCGCAGACTTCCACGCCACTATTTCTGCCGGCCGAGCAGTAAACGAGTCATACGAGCGGCATCGAGTGTGGGGAAAGGACGACTACCTTAACTATTTCTTTTTCGCCTTCCAGATTTTGACGTCGACCCTGCTACCCTGGCTTCAAGACAACTCAGTGTGAAGTCGCAGATTTCCGCGCTACTATTTCTGCCGGCCGAATGTAAACGAGTCATACGAGCGGTAGCGAGTGTGGTGAAAGGAAGACTACCTTAACTGTTTCTTTTTCGCCTTCCAGATTTTGACGTCGACCCTGCTACCCTGGCTTCAAGGCAACTCAGTAGTGACGTCGCAGACTTCCACGCCACTATTTCTGCTGGCCGAGCTGTAAACGAGTCATACGTGCGGTAGCGAGTGTGGTGAAAGGAAGACTACCTTAACTGTTTCTTTTTCGCCTTCCAGATTTTGACGTCGACCCTGCTACCCTGGCTTCAAGGCAACTCAGTGTGACGTCGCAGACTTCCACGCCACTATTTCTGCCGGCCGAGCTGTAAACGAGTCATACGATCGGCAGCGAGTGTGGTGAAAGGACGACTACTTAACTATTCTTTTTCGCCTTCCAGATTTTGACGTCGACCCTGCTACCCTGGCTTCAAGACTACTCAGGGTGACGTCGCAGACTTCCGCGCCACTATTTCTGCAGGCCGAGCTGTAAACGAGTCATACGAGCGGTAGCGAGTTGTGTGAAAGGACGACTACCTTAACTATTTCTTTTTTGCCTTCCAGATTTTGACGTCGACCCTGCTACCCTGGCTTCAAGACAACTCAGTGTGACGTCGCAAACTTCCGCGCTACTATTTCTGCCGGCCGAGCTGTAAAGGAGTCATACGAGCGGCAGCGAGTGTGGTGCAAGGACGACTACCTTAACTGTTTCTCTTTCGCCTTCCAGATTTGACGTCGACCTTGCTACCCTGGCTTCAAGGCAACTCAGGGTGACGTCGCAGACATCCGCGCCACTATTTCTCCCCAGCCGAGCTGTAAACGAGTACTACGAGCGGTAGCGAGTGTGGTGAAAGGACGACTACCTTAACTATTTCTTTTTCGCATTCCATATTTTGACGTCGACCCTGCTACCCTGGCTTCAAGACAATTCAGTGTGACGTCGCAAACTTCCACGCCACTATTTCTGCCGGCCGAGCTGTAAACGAGTCACACGAGCGGCAGCGACTGTAGTGAAAATACACCCACCCTTAACTATTTATTTTCGCCTTACAGATTTTGACGTCGACCCTGCTACCCTGGCTTCAAGGACAAGTCAGTGTGATCGTCGCAGACTTCCACGCACTATTTCTGCTGGCCCAGCTGTAAACGAGTCATACGATCGGCAGCGAGTGTGGTGAAAGGACGACTACCTTAACTATTTCTTTTTCGCCTTCCAGATTTGACGTCGACCCTGCTACCCTGGCTTCAAGACAACTCAGTGTGACGTCGCAGACTTCCACGCCACTATTTCTGCCGGCCGAGCTGTAACGAGTCATACGATCGGCAGCGAGTGTGGTGAAAGGACGACTACCTTAACTATTTCTTTTTCGCCTTCCAGATTTTGACGTCGACCCTGCTACCCTGGCTTCAAGACTACTCAGGGGTGACGTCGCAGACTTCCGGGCCACTATTTCTGCCGGCCGAGCTGTAAACGAGTCACACGAGCGGCAGAAACTGTGGTTAAAAAACACCCACCTTAACTATATCTTTTTCGCCTTCCAGATTTTGACGTCGACCCTGCTACCCTGGCTTCAAGACAACTCAGTGTGACGTCGCAGACTTCCACGCCACTATTTCTGCCGGCCGAGCTCTAAACGAGTCATACGAGCGGCAGCGAGGGTGGTGAAAGGACGACTACCTTAACTATTTCTTTTTCGCCTTCCAGATTTTGACGTCAACCCTGCTACCCTGGCTTCAAGACAACTCAGGGTGACGTCGCAGACTTCCGCGCCACTATTTCTGCAGGCCGAGCTGTAAACGAGTCATACGAGCGGTAGCGAGTGTGGTGAAAGGACGACTACCTTAACTATTTCTTTTTCGCCTTCCAGATTTTGACGTCGACCCTGATACCCTGGCTTCAAGATCTACTCAGGGTGACGTCGCAGACTTCCGCGCCCACTATTCTGCAGGCCGAGCTGTAACGAGTCATACGAGCGGTAGCGAGTGTGGTGAAACGAAGACTACCTTAACTGTTTCTTTTTCGCCTTCCATAATTTGACGTCGACCCTGCTACCCTGGCTTCAAGACTACTCAGGGTGACGTCGCAGACTTCCGCGCCACTATTTCTGCAGGCCGAGCTGTAAACGAGTCATACGATCGGCAGCGAGTGTGGTGAAAGGAAGACTACCTTAACTATTTCTTTTTCGCCTTCCAGATTTGACGTCGACCCTGCTACCCTGGCTTCAAGACTACTCAGGGTGACGTCGCAGACTTCCGCGCCACTATTTCTGCAGGCCGAGCTGTAAACGAGTCATACGATCGGCAGCGAGTGTGGTGAAAGGAAGACTACCTTAACTATTTCTTTTTCGCCTTCCAGATTTTGACGTCGACCCTGCTACCCTGGCTTCAGGACTACTCAGGGTGACGTCGCAGACTTCCGCGCCACTATTTCTGCAGGCCGAGCTGTAAACAAGTCATACGAGCGGTAGCGAGTGTGGTGAAAGGACGACTACCTTAACTATTTCTTTTTCGCCTTCCAGATTTTGACGTCGACCCTGCTACCCTGGCTTCAAGACTACTCAGGGTGACGTCGCAGACTTCCGCGCCACTATTTCTGCAGGCCGAGCTGTAAACGAGTCATACGAGCGGTAGCGAGTGTGGTGAAACGAAGACTACCTTAACTGTTTCTTTTTCGCCTTCCATAATTTGACGTCGACCCTGCTACCCTGGCTTCAAGACTACTCAGGGTGACGTCGCAGACTTCCGCGCCACTATTTCTGCAGGCCGAGCTGTAAACGAGTCATACGATCGGCAGCGAGTGTGGTGAAAGGGAAGACTACCTTAACTATTTCTTTTTCGCCTTCCAGATTTTGACGTCGACCCTGCTACCCTGGCTTCAAGACTACTCAGGGTGACGTCGCAGACTTCCGCGCACACTATTTCTGCAGGCCGAGCTGTAAACGAGTCATACGATCGGCAGCGAGTGTGGTGAAAGGAAGACTACCTAACTATTTCTTTTTCGCCTTCCAGATTTTGACGTCGACCCTGCTACCCTGGCTTCAAGACTACTCAGGGTGACGTCGCAGACTTCCGCGCCACTATTTCTGCAGGCCGAGCTGTAAACGAGTCATACGATCGGCAGCGAGTGTGGTGAAAGGACGACTACCTTAACTATTTCTTTTTCGCCTTCCAGATTTTGACGTCGACCCTGATACCCTGGCTTCAAGACTACTCAGGGTGACGTCGCTGACTTCCGCGCCACTATTTCTGCAGGCCGAGCTGTAAACGAGTCATACGATCGGCAGCGAGTGTGGTGAAAGGAAGACTACCTTAACTATTTCTTTTTCGCCTTCCAGATTTTGACGTCGACCCTGCTACCCTGGCTTCAAGACTACTCAGGGTGACGTCGCTGACTTCCGCGCCACTATTTCTGCAGCCGAGCTGTAAACGAGTCATACGATCGGCAGCGAGTGTGGTGAAAGGAAGACTACCTTAACTATTTCTTTTTCGCCTTCCAGATTTTGACGTCGACCCTGCTACCCTGGCTTCAAGACTACTCAGGGGTGACGTCGCAGACTTCCGCGCCACTATTTCTGCAGGCCGAGCTGTAAACGAGTCATACGATCGGCAGCGAGTGTGGTGAAAGGAAGACTACCTTAACTATTTCTTTTTCGCCTTCCAGATTTTGACGTCGACCCTGCTACCCTGGCCTCAAGACTACTCAGGGTGACGTCGCAGACTTCCGCGCCACTATTTCTGCAGGCCGAGCTGTAAACGAGTCATACGATCGGCAGCGAGTGTGGTGAAAGGACGACTACCTTAACTATTTCTTTTTCGCCTTCCAGATTTTGACGTCGACCCTGCTACCCTGGCTTCAAGACTACTCAGGGTGACGTCGCTGACTTCCGCGCCACTATTTCTGCAGGCCGAGCTGTAAACGAGTCATACGATCGGCAGCGAGTGTGGTGAAAGGAAGACTACCTTAACTATTTCTTTTTCGCCTTCCAGATTTTGACGTCGACCCTGCTACCCTGGCTTCAAGACTACTCAGGGTGACGTCGCAGACTTCCGCGCCACTATTTCTGCAGGCCGAGCTGTAAACGAGTCATACGATCGGCAGCGAGTGTGGTGAAAGGAAGACTACCTTAACTATTTCTTTTTCGCCTTCCAGATTTTGACGTCGACCCTGCTACCCTGGCCTCAAGACTACTCAGGGTGACGTCGCAGACTTCCGCGCCACTATTTCTGCAGGCCGAGCTGTAAACGAGTCATACGATCGGCAGCGAGTGTGGTGAAAGGACGACTACCTTAACTATTTCTTTTTCGCCTTCCAGATTTTGACGTCGACCCTGCTACCCTGGCTTCAAGACTACTCAGGGTGACGTCGCAGACTTCCGCGCCACTATTTCTGCAGGCCGAGCTGTAAACGAGTCATACGATCGGCAGCGAGTGTGGTGAAAGGAAGACTACCTTAACTATTTCTTTTTCGCCTTCCAGATTTTGACGTCGACCCTGCTACCCTGGCTTCAAGACTACTCAGGGTGACGTCGCAGACTTCCGCGCCGCTATTTCTGCAGGCCGAGCTGTAAACGAGTCATACGATCGGCAGCGAGTGTGGTGAAAGGACGACTACCTTAACTATTTCTTTTTCGCCTTCCAGATTTTGACGTCGACCCTGATACCCTGGCTTCAAGACTACTCAGGGTGACGTCGCAGACTTCCGCGCCACTATTTCTGCAGGCCGAGCTGTAAACGAGTCATACGATCGGCAGCGAGTGTGGTGAAAGGACGACTACCTTAACTATTTCTTTTTCGCCTTCCAGATTTTGACGTCGACCCTGCTACCCTGGCTTCAAGACTACTCAGGGTGACGTCGCTGACTTCCGCGCCACTATTTCTGCAGGCCGAGCTGTAAACGAGTCATACGATTGGCAGCGAGTGTGGTGAAAGGAAGACTACCTTAACTATTTCTTTTTCGCCTTCCAGATTTTGACGTCGACCCTGCTACCCTGGCTTCAAGACTACTCAGGGTGACGTCGCAGACTTCCGCGCCACTATTTCTGCAGGCCGAGCTGTAAACGAGTCATACGATCGGCAGCGAGTGTGGTGAAAGGAAGACTACCTTAACTATTTCTTTTTCGCCTTCCAGATTTTGACGTCGACCCTGCTACCCTGGCCTCAAGACTACTCAGGGTGACGTCGCAGACTTCCGCGCCACTATTTCTGCAGGCCGAGCTGTAAACGAGTCATACGATCGGCAGCGAGTGTGGTGAAATGAAGACTACCTTAACTATTTCTTTTTCGCCTTCCAGATTTTGACGTCGACCCTGCTACCCTGGCTTCAAGACTACTCAGGGTGACGTCGCAGACTTCCGCGCCACTATTTCTGCAGGCCGAGCTGTAAACGAGTCATACGATCGGCAGCGAGTGTGGTGAAAGGAAGACTACCTTAACTGTTTCTTTTTCGCCTTCCAGAATTTGACGTCGACCCTGCTACCCTGGCTTCAAGACTACTCAGGGTGACGTCGCAGACTTCCGCGCCACTATTTCTGCAGGCCGAGCTGTAAACGAGTCATACGATCGGCAGCGAGTGTGGTGAAAGGAAGACTACCTTAACTATTTCTTTTTCGCCTTCCAGATTTTGACGTCGACCCTGCTACCCTGGCTTCAAGACTACTCAGGGTGACGTCGCAGACTTCCGCGCCACTATTTCTGCAGGCCGAGCTGTAAACGAGTCATACGAGCGGTAGCGAGTGTGGTGAAACGAAGACTACCTTAACTGTTTCTTTTTCGCCTTCCAGAATTTGACGTCGACCCTTCTACCCTGGCTTCAAGACTACTCAGGGTGACGTCGCAGACTTCCGCGCCACTATTTCTGCAGGCCGAGCTGTAAACGAGTCATACGAGCGGTAGCGAGTGTGGTGAAAGGAAGACTACCTTAACTATTTCTTTTTCGCCTTCCAGATTTTGACGTCGACCCTGCTACCCTGGCTTCAAGACTACTGAGGGTGACGTCGCAGACTTCCGCGCCACTATTTCTGCAGGCCGAGCTGTAAACGAGTCATACGAGCGGTAGCGAGTGTGGTGAAACGAAGACTACCCTAACTGTTTCTTTTTCGCCTTCCAGAATTTGACGTCGACCCTTCTACCCTGGCTTCAAGACTACTCAGGGTGACGTCGCAGACTTCCGCGCCACTATTTCTGCAGGCCGAGCTGTAAACGAGTCATACGATCGGCAGCGAGTGTGGTGAAAGGAAGACTACCTTAACTATTTCTTTTTCGCCTTCCAGATTTTGACGTCGACCCTGCTACCCTGGCTTCAAGACTACTCAGAGTGACGTCGCAGATTTCCGCGCCACTATTTCTGCCGGCCGAGCTGTAAACGAGTCATACGAGCGGCAGCGAGTGTGGTGAAAGGACGACTACCTTAACTATTTGTTTTTCGCCTTCCAGATTTTGACGTCGACCCTGCTACCCTGCCTTCAAGACTACTCAGAGTGACGTCGCAGATTTCCGCGCCACTATTTCTGCCGGCCGAGCTGTAAACGAGTCATACGAGCGGTAGCGAGTGTGGTGAAATTACGACTACCTTAACTATTTCTTTTTCGCCTTCAGATTTTGACGTCGACCCTGCTACCCTTGCCTCAAGACAACTCAGTGTGACGTCGCAGACTTCCGCGCTTCTATTTCTGCCGGCCGAATGTAAACGAGTCATACGAGCGGTAGCGAGTGTGGTGAAAGGAAGACTACCTTAACTGTTTCTTTTTCGCCTTCCAGATTTTGACGTCGACCCTGCTACCCTGGCTTCAAGGCAACTCAGTAGTGACGTCGCAGACTTCCGCGCTACTATTTCTGCCGGCCGAGCTGTAAACGAGTTATACGTGAGGTAGCGAGTGTGGTGAAAGGAAGACTACCTTAACTATTTCTTTTTCGCCTTCCAGATTTTGACGTCGACCCTGCTACCCTGGCTTCAAGACTACTCAGAGTGACGTCGCAGATTTCCGCGCCACTATTTCTGCCGGCCGAGCTGTAAACGAGTCATACGAGCGGCAGCGAGTGTGGTGAAAGGACGACTACCTTAACTATTTGTTTTTCGCCTTCCAGATTTTGACGTCGACCCTGCTACCCTGCCTTCAAGACTACTCAGAGTGACGTCGCAGATTTCCGCGCCACTATTTCTGCCGGCCGAGCTGTAAACGAGTCATACGAGCGGTAGCGAGTGTGGTGAAATTACGACTACCTTAACTATTTCTTTTTCGCCTTCAGATTTTGACGTCGACCCTGCTACCCTTGCCTCAAGACAACTCAGTGTGACGTCGCAGACTTCCGCGCTACTATTTCTGCCGGCCGAATGTAAACGAGTCATACGAGCGGTAGCGAGTGTGGTGAAAGGAAGACTACCTTAACTGTTTCTTTTTCGCCTTCCAGATTTTGACGTCGACCCTGCTACCCTGGCTTCAAGGCAACTCAGTAGTGACGTCGCAGACTTCCGCGCTACTATTTCTGCCGGCCGAGCTGTAAACGAGTTATACGTGAGGTAGCGAGTGTGGTGAAAGGAAGACTACCTTAACTGTTTCTTTTTCGCCTTCCAGATTTTGACGTCGACCCTGCTACCCTGGCTTCAAGGCAACTCAGTGTGACGTCGCAGACTTCCACGCCACTATTTCTGCCGGCCGAGCTGTAAACGAGTCATACGATCGGCAGCGAGTGTGGTGAAAGGACGACTACCTTAACTATTTCTTTTTCGCCTTCCAGATTTTGACGTCGACCCTGCTACCCTGGCTTCAAGACTACTCAGGGTGACGTCGCAGACTACCGCGCCACTATTTCTGCAGGCCGAGCTGTAAACGAGTCATACGAGCGGTAGCGAGTGTGGTGAAAGGACGACTACCTTAACTATTTCTTTTTCGCCTTCCAGATTTTGACGTCGACCCTGCCACACTGGCTTCAAGACAACTCAGGGTGACGTCGCAGACATCCGCGCCACTATTTCTGCCAGCCGAGCTGTAAACGAGTACTACGAGCGGTAGCGAGTGTGGTGAAAGGACGACTACCTTAACAATTTCTTTTCGCCTTCCAGATTTTAACGTCGACCCTGCTACCCTGGCTTCAAGGCAACTCAGTATGACGTCGCAGACTTCCACTCCACTATATCTGCCGGCCGGGCTGTAAACGAGTCATACGAGCGGCAGCGAGTGTAGGTGAAAGGACAACTACCTTAACTATTTCTTTTTCGCCTTCCAGATTTTGACGTCGACCCTGCTACCCTGGCTTCAAGACCACTCAGTGTGACGTCGCAGACTTCCACGCCACTATTTCTGCCGGCCGAGCTGTAAACGAGTCATACGAGCGGCAGCGAGTGTGGTGAAAGGACGACTACCTTAACTGTCTTTTTCGCCTTCCAGATTTTGACGTCGACCCTGCTACCCTGGCTTCAAGAGAACTCAGTGTGACGTCGCAGACTTCCGCGCTACTATTTCTGCCGCCCGAGCTGTAAAGGAGATATACGAGCGGCAGCGAGTGTGGTGAAAGGACGATTACCTTAACTATCTATTTTCGCCTTACAGATTTTGACGTCGACGCTGGTACCCTGGCTTCAAAACAAGTCAGTGTGACGTCGCAGACTTCCACGCCACTATTTCTGCTGGCCCAGTTGTAAACGAGTCATACGAGCGGCAGCGAATGTGGTGAAAGGACGACTACCTTAACTATTTCTTTTTCGCCTTCCAGATTTTGACGTCGACCCTGCTACCCTGGCTTCAAGACTACTCAGAGTGACGTCGCAGATTTCCGCGCCACTATTTCTGCCGGCCGAGCTGTAAACGAGTCATACGAGCGGCAGCGAGTGTGGTGAAAGGACGACTACCTTAACTATTTCTTTTTCGCCTTCCAGATTTTGACGTCGACCCTGCTACCCTGGCTTCAAGACTACTCAGGGTGACGTCGCAGACTTCCGCGCCACTATTTCTGCAGGCCGAGCTGTAAACGAGTCATACGATCGGCAGCGAGTGTGGTGAAAGGAAGACTACCTTAACTGTTTCTTTTTCGCCTTCCAGAATTTGACGTCGACCCTGCTACCCTGGCTTCAAGACTACTCAGGGTGACGTCGCAGACTTCCGCGCCACTATTTCTGCAGGCCGAGCTGTAAACGAGTCATACGATCGGCAGCGAGTGTGGTGAAAGGAAGACTACCTTAACTATTTCTTTTTCGCCTTCCAGATTTTGACGTCGACCCTGCTACCCTGGCTTCAAGACTACTCAGGGTGACGTCGCAGACTTCCGCGCCACTATTTCTGCAGGCCGAGCTGTAAACGAGTCATACGAGCGGTAGCGAGTGTGGTGAAACGAAGACTACCTTAACTGTTTCTTTTTCGCCTTCCAGAATTTGACGTCGACCCTTCTACCCTGGCTTCAAGACTACTCAGGGTGACGTCGCAGACTTCCGCGCCACTATTTCTGCAGGCCGAGCTGTAAACGAGTCATACGAGCGGTAGCGAGTGTGGTGAAAGGAAGACTACCTTAACTATTTCTTTTTCGCCTTCCAGATTTTGACGTCGACCCTGCTACCCTGGCTTCAAGACTACTGAGGGTGACGTCGCAGACTTCCGCGCCACTATTTCTGCAGGCCGAGCTGTAAACGAGTCATACGAGCGGTAGCGAGTGTGGTGAAACGAAGACTACCCTAACTGTTTCTTTTTCGCCTTCCAGAATTTGACGTCGACCCTTCTACCCTGGCTTCAAGACTACTCAGGGTGACGTCGCAGACTTCCGCGCCACTATTTCTGCAGGCCGAGCTGTAAACGAGTCATACGATCGGCAGCGAGTGTGGTGAAAGGAAGACTACCTTAACTATTTCTTTTTCGCCTTCCAGATTTTGACGTCGACCCTGCTACCCTGGCTTCAAGACTACTCAGAGTGACGTCGCAGATTTCCGCGCCACTATTTCTGCCGGCCGAGCTGTAAACGAGTCATACGAGCGGCAGCGAGTGTGGTGAAAGGACGACTACCTTAACTATTTGTTTTTCGCCTTCCAGATTTTGACGTCGACCCTGCTACCCTGCCTTCAAGACTACTCAGAGTGACGTCGCAGATTTCCGCGCCACTATTTCTGCCGGCCGAGCTGTAAACGAGTCATACGAGCGGTAGCGAGTGTGGTGAAATTACGACTACCTTAACTATTTCTTTTTCGCCTTCAGATTTTGACGTCGACCCTGCTACCCTTGCCTCAAGACAACTCAGTGTGACGTCGCAGACTTCCGCGCTTCTATTTCTGCCGGCCGAATGTAAACGAGTCATACGAGCGGTAGCGAGTGTGGTGAAAGGAAGACTACCTTAACTGTTTCTTTTTCGCCTTCCAGATTTTGACGTCGACCCTGCTACCCTGGCTTCAAGGCAACTCAGTAGTGACGTCGCAGACTTCCGCGCTACTATTTCTGCCGGCCGAGCTGTAAACGAGTTATACGTGAGGTAGCGAGTGTGGTGAAAGGAAGACTACCTTAACTATTTCTTTTTCGCCTTCCAGATTTTGACGTCGACCCTGCTACCCTGGCTTCAAGACTACTCAGAGTGACGTCGCAGATTTCCGCGCCACTATTTCTGCCGGCCGAGCTGTAAACGAGTCATACGAGCGGCAGCGAGTGTGGTGAAAGGACGACTACCTTAACTATTTGTTTTTCGCCTTCCAGATTTTGACGTCGACCCTGCTACCCTGCCTTCAAGACTACTCAGAGTGACGTCGCAGATTTCCGCGCCACTATTTCTGCCGGCCGAGCTGTAAACGAGTCATACGAGCGGTAGCGAGTGTGGTGAAATTACGACTACCTTAACTATTTCTTTTTCGCCTTCAGATTTTGACGTCGACCCTGCTACCCTTGCCTCAAGACAACTCAGTGTGACGTCGCAGACTTCCGCGCTACTATTTCTGCCGGCCGAATGTAAACGAGTCATACGAGCGGTAGCGAGTGTGGTGAAAGGAAGACTACCTTAACTGTTTCTTTTTCGCCTTCCAGATTTTGACGTCGACCCTGCTACCCTGGCTTCAAGGCAACTCAGTAGTGACGTCGCAGACTTCCGCGCTACTATTTCTGCCGGCCGAGCTGTAAACGAGTTATACGTGAGGTAGCGAGTGTGGTGAAAGGAAGACTACCTTAACTGTTTCTTTTTCGCCTTCCAGATTTTGACGTCGACCCTGCTACCCTGGCTTCAAGGCAACTCAGTGTGACGTCGCAGACTTCCACGCCACTATTTCTGCCGGCCGAGCTGTAAACGAGTCATACGATCGGCAGCGAGTGTGGTGAAAGGACGACTACCTTAACTATTTCTTTTTCGCCTTCCAGATTTTGACGTCGACCCTGCTACCCTGGCTTCAAGACTACTCAGGGTGACGTCGCAGACTACCGCGCCACTATTTCTGCAGGCCGAGCTGTAAACGAGTCATACGAGCGGTAGCGAGTGTGGTGAAAGGACGACTACCTTAACTATTTCTTTTTCGCCTTCCAGATTTTGACGTCGACCCTGCCACACTGGCTTCAAGACAACTCAGGGTGACGTCGCAGACATCCGCGCCACTATTTCTGCCAGCCGAGCTGTAAACGAGTACTACGAGCGGTAGCGAGTGTGGTGAAAGGACGACTACCTTAACAATTTCTTTTCGCCTTCCAGATTTTAACGTCGACCCTGCTACCCTGGCTTCAAGGCAACTCAGTATGACGTCGCAGACTTCCACTCCACTATATCTGCCGGCCGGGCTGTAAACGAGTCATACGAGCGGCAGCGAGTGTAGGTGAAAGGACAACTACCTTAACTATTTCTTTTTCGCCTTCCAGATTTTGACGTCGACCCTGCTACCCTGGCTTCAAGACCACTCAGTGTGACGTCGCAGACTTCCACGCCACTATTTCTGCCGGCCGAGCTGTAAACGAGTCATACGAGCGGCAGCGAGTGTGGTGAAAGGACGACTACCTTAACTGTCTTTTTCGCCTTCCAGATTTTGACGTCGACCCTGCTACCCTGGCTTCAAGAGAACTCAGTGTGACGTCGCAGACTTCCGCGCTACTATTTCTGCCGCCCGAGCTGTAAAGGAGATATACGAGCGGCAGCGAGTGTGGTGAAAGGACGATTACCTTAACTATCTATTTTCGCCTTACAGATTTTGACGTCGACGCTGGTACCCTGGCTTCAAAACAAGTCAGTGTGACGTCGCAGACTTCCACGCCACTATTTCTGCTGGCCCAGTTGTAAACGAGTCATACGAGCGGCAGCGAATGTGGTGAAAGGACGACTACCTTAACTATTTCTTTTTCGCCTTCCAGATTTTGACGTCGACCCTGCTACCCTGGCTTCAAGACTACTCAGAGTGACGTCGCAGATTTCCGCGCCACTATTTCTGCCGGCCGAGCTGTAAACGAGTCATACGAGCGGCAGCGAGTGTGGTGAAAGGACGACTACCTTAACTATTTCTTTTTCGCCTTCCAGATTTTGACGTCGACCCTGCTACCCTGGCTTCAAGACTACTCAGAGTGACGTCGCAGATTTCCGCGCCACTATTTCTGCCGGCCGAGCTGTAAACGAGTCATACGAGCGGCAGCGAGTGTGGTGAAAGGACGACTACCTTAACTATTTCTTTTTCGCCTTCCAGATTTTGACGTCGACCCTGCTACCCTGGCTTCAAGACTACTCAGAGTGACGTCGCAGATTTCCGCGCCACTATTTCTGCCGGCCGAGCTGTAAACGAGTCATACGAGCGGTAGCGAGTGTGGTGAAATTACGACTACCTTAACTATTTCTTTTTCGCCTTCCAGATTTTGACGTCGACCCTGCTACCCTTGCCTCAAGACAACTCAGTGTGACGTCGCAGACTTCCGCGCTACTATTTCTGCCGGCCGAATGTAAACGAGTCATACGAGCGGTAGCGAGTGTGGTGAAAGGAAGACTACCTTAACTGTTTCTTTTTCGCCTTCCAGATTTTGACGTCGACCCTGCTACCCTGGCTTCAAGGCAACTCAGTGTGACGTCGCAGACTTCCACGCCACTATTTCTGCCGGCCGAGCTGTAAACGAGTCATACGATCGGCAGCGAGTGTGGTGAAAGGACGACTACCTTAACTATTTCTTTTTCGCCTTCCAGATTTTGACGTCGACCCTGCTACCCTGGCTTCAAGACTACTCAGGGTGACGTCGCAGACTTCCGCGCCACTATTTCTGCAGGCCGAGCTGTAAACGAGTCATACGAGCGGTAGCGAGTGTGGTGAAAGGACGACTACCTTAACTATTTCTTTTTCGCCTTCCAGATTTTGACGTCGACCCTGCTACCCTGGCTTCAAGACTACTCAGGGTGACGTCGCAGACTTCCGCGCCACTATTTCTGCAGGCCGAGCTGTAAACGAGTCATACGAGCGGTAGCGAGTGTGGTGAAACGAAGACTACCTTAACTGTTTCTTTTTCGCCTTCCAGATTTTGACGTCGACCCTTCTACCCTGGCTTCAAGACTACTCAGGGTGACGTCGCAGACTTCCGCGCCACTATTTCTGCAGGCCGAGCTGTAAACGAGTCATACGAGCGGTAGCGAGTGTGGTGAAAGGACGACTACCCTAACTATTTCTTTTTCGCCTTCCAGATTTTGACGTCGACCCTGCTACCCTGGCTTCAAGACTACTCAGGGTGACGTCGCAGACTTCCGCGCCACTATTTCTGCAGGCCGAGCTGTAAACAAGTCATACGAGCGGTAGCGAGTGTGGTGAAAGGACGACTACCTTAACTATTTCTTTTTCGCCTTCCAGATTTTGACGTCGACCCTGCTACCCTGGCTTCAAGACAACTCAGGGTGACGTCGCTGACTTCCGCGCTACTCTTTCTGCCGGCCGAATGTAAACGAGTCATAGGAGCTGCAGCGAGTGTGGTGAAAGGAAGACTACCTTAACTGTTTCTTTTTCGCCTTCCAGAATTTGACGTCGACCCTGCTACCCTGGCTTCAAGACTACTCAGGGTGACGTCGCAGACTTCCGCGCCACTATTTCTGCAGGCCGAGCTGTAAACGAGTCATACGATCGGCAGCGAGTGTGGTGAAAGGAAGACTACCTTAACTATTTCTTTTTCGCCTTCCAGATTTTGACGTCGACCCTGCTACCCTGGCTTCAAGACTACTCAGGGTGACGTCGCAGACTTCCGCGCCACTATTTCTGCAGGCCGAGCTGTAAACAAGTCATACGAGCGGTAGCGAGTGTGGTGAAAGGACGACTACCTTAACTATTTCTTTTTCGCCTTCCAGATTTTGACGTCGACCCTGCTACCCTGGCTTCAAGACTACTCAGGGTGACGTCGCTGACTTCCGCGCTACTCTTTCTGCCGGCCGAATGTAAACGAGTCATAGGAGCTGCAGCGAGTGTGGTGAAAGGAAGACTACCTTAACTGTTTCTTTTTCGCCTTCCAGAATTTGACGTCGACCCTGCTACTCTGGCTTCAAGGCAACTCAGTGTGACGTCGCAAACTTCCGCGCTACTATTTCTGCCGGCCGAGCTGTAAAGGAGTCATACGAGCGGCAGCGAGTGTGGTGCAAGGACGACTACCTTAACTGTTTCTCTTTCGCCTTCCAGATTTTGACGTCGACCTTGCTACCCTGGCTTCAAGGCAACTCAGGGTGACGTCGCAGACATCAGCGCCACTATTTCTGCCAGCCGAGCTGTAAACGAGTACTACGAGCGGTAGCGAGTGGGGTGAAAGGACGACTACCTTAACTATTTCTTTTTCGCATTCCATATTTTGACGTCGACCCTGCTACCCTGGCTTCAAGACAATTCAGTGTGACGTCGCAAACTTCCACGCCACTATTTCTGCCGGCCAAGCTGTAAACGACTCATACGAGCGGCAGCGAGTGTGGTGAAAGGACGACTACCTTAACTATTTATTTTTCGCCTTCCAGATTTTGACGTCGACCCTGCCACACTGGCTTCAAGACAACTCAGGGTGACGTCGCAGACTTCCGCGCCACTATTTCTGCCGGCCGAGCTGTTAACGAGTCATACGAGCGGCAGCGAGTGTGGTGAAAGGACGACTACCTTAACAATTTCTTTTCGCCTTCCAGATTTTAACGTCGACCCTGCTACTCTGGCTTCAAGGCAACTCAGTGTGACGTCGCAGACTTCCACTCCACTATATCTGCCGGCCGGGCTGTAAACGAGTCATACGAGCGGCAGCGAGTGTAGGTGAAAGGACAACTACCTTAACTATTTCTTTTTCGCCTTCCAGATTTTGACGTCGACCCTGCTACAATGGCTTCAAGACTACTCAGTGTGACGTCGCAGACTTCCGCGCTACTATTTCTGCCGGCCGAGCTGTAAACGAGTCATACGAGCGGCAGCGAGTGTGGTGAAAGGACGACTACCTTAACTGTCTTTTTCGCCTTCCAGATTTTGACGTCGACCCTGCTACCCTGGCTTCAAGACTACTCAGGGTGACGTCGCAGACTTCCGCGCCACTATTTCTGCAGGCCGAGCTGTAAACGAGTTATACGAGCGGTAGCGAGTGTGGTGAAAGGAAGACTACCTTAACTGTTTCTTTTTCGCCTTCCAGAATTTGACGTCGACCCTGCTACCCTGGCTTCAAGGCAACTCAGTGTGACGTCGCAAACTTCCGCGCTACTATTTCTGCCGGCCGAGCTGTAAAAGAGTCATACGAGCGGCAGCGAGTGTGGTGAAAGGACGACTACCTTAACTATTTCTTTTTCTCCTTCCAGATTTTGACGTCGACCCTGCTACCCTGGCTTCAAGACTACTCAGAGTGACGTCGCAGATTTCCGCGCCACTATGTCTGCCGGCCGAGCTGTAAACGAGTCATACGAGCGGCAGCGAGTGTGGTGAAAGGACGACTACCTTAACTGTCTTTTTCGCCTTCCAGATTTTGACGTCGACCCTGCTACCCTGGCTTCAAGACAACTCAGTGTGACGTCGCAGACTTCCGCGCTACTATTTCTGCCGCCCGAGCTGTAAAGGAGTTATACGAGCGGCAGCGAGTGTGGTGAAAGGACGACTACCTTAACTATTTATTTTTCGCCTTCCAGATTTTGACGTCGACCCAGCCACACTGGCTTCAAGACAACTCAGGGTGACGTCGCAGACTTCCGCGCCACTATTTCTGCCGGCCGAGCTCTTAACGAGTCATACGAGCGGCAGCGAGTGTGGTGAAAGGACGACTACCTTAACAATTTCTTTTTGCCTTCCAGATTTTAACGTCGACCCTGCTACTCTGGCTTCAAGGCAACTCAGTGTGACGTCGCAGACTTCCACTCCACTATATCTGCCGGCCGGGCTGTAAACGAGTCATACGAGCGGCAGCGAGTGTAGGTGAAAGGACAACTACCTTAACTATTTCTTTTTCGCCTTCCAGATTTTGACGTCGACCCTGCTACAATGGCTTCAAGACTACTCAGTGTGACGTCGCAGACTTCCGCGCTACTATTTCTGCCGGCCGAGCTGTAAACGAGTCATACGAGCGGCAGCGAGTGTGGTGAAAGGACGACTACCTTAACTGTCTTTTTCGCCTTCCAGATTTTGACGTCGACCCTGCTACCCTGGCTTCAAGACAACTCAGTGTGACGTCGCAGATTTCCGCGCTACTATTTCTGCCGCCCGAGCTGTAAAGGAGTTATACGAGCGGCAGCGAGTGTGGTGAAAGGACGATTACCTTAACTATTTATTTTCGCCTTACAGATTTTGACGTCGACGCTGCTACCCTGGCTTCAAAACAAGTCAGTGTGACGTCGCAGACTTCCACGCCACTATTTCTGCTGGCCCAGCTGTAAACGAGTCATACGAGCGGCAGCGAGTGTGGTGAAAGGACGACTACCTTAACTATTTCTTTTTCGCCTTCCAGATTTTGACGTCGACCCTGCTACCCTGGCTTCAAGACTACTCAGAGTGACGTCGCAGATTTCCGCGCCACTATTTCTGCCGGCCGAGCTGTAAACGAGTCATACGAGCGGCAGCGAGTGTGGTGAAAGGACGACTACCTTAACTATTTCTTTTTCGCCTTCCAGATTTTGACGTCGACCCTGCTACCCTGGCTTCAAGACTACTCAGAGTGACGTCGCAGATTTCCGCGCCACTATTTCTGCCGGCCGAGCTGTAAACGAGTCATACGAGCGGCAGCGAGTGTGGTGAAAGGACGACTACCTTAACTATTTCTTTTTCGCCTTCCAGATTTTGACGTCGACCCTGCTACCCTGGCTTCAAGACTACTCAGAGTGACGTCGCAGATTTCCGCGCCACTATTTCTGCCGGCCGAGCTGTAAACGAGTCATACGAGCGGTAGCGAGTGTGGTGAAATTACGACTACCTTAACTGTTTCTTTTTCGCCTTCCAGATTTTGACGTCGACCCTGCTACCCTGGCTTCAAGGCAACTCAGTAGTGACGTCGCAGACTTCCGCGCTACTATTTCTGCCGGCCGAGCTGTAAACGAGTCATACGTGCGGTAGCGAGTGTGGTGAAAGGAAGACTACCTTAACTGTTTCTTTTTCGCCTTCCAGATTTTGACGTCGACCCTGCTACCCTTGCCTCAAGACTACTCAGAGTGACGTCGCAGATTTCCGCGCCACTATTTCTGCCGCCCGAGCTGTAAAGGAGTTATACGAGCGGCAGCGAGTGTGGTGAAAGGACGATTACCTTAACTATTTATTTTCGCCTTACAGATTTTGACGTCGACGCTGCTACCCTGGCTTCAAAACAAGTCAGTGTGACGTCGCAGACTTCCACGCCACTATTTCTGCTGGCCCAGCTGTAAACGAGTCATACGAGCGGCAGCGAGTGTGGTGAAAGGACGACTACCTTAACTATTTCTTTTTCGCCTTCCAGATTTTGACGTCGACCCTGCTACCCTGGCTTCAAGACTACTCAGAGTGACGTCGCAGATTTCCGCGCCACTATTTCTGCCGGCCGAGCTGTAAACGAGTCATACGAGCGGCAGCGAGTGTGGTGAAAGGACGACTACCTTAACTATTTCTTTTTCGCCTTCCAGATTTTGACGTCGACCCTGCTACCCTGGCTTCAAGACTACTCAGAGTGACGTCGCAGATTTCCGCGCCACTATTTCTGCCGGCCGAGCTGTAAACGAGTCATACGAGCGGCAGCGAGTGTGGTGAAAGGACGACTACCTTAACTGTCTTTTTCGCCTTCCAGATTTTGACGTCGACCCTGCTACCCTGGCTTCAAGACAACTCAGTGTGACGTCGCAGACTTCCGCGCTACTATTTCTGCCGCCCGAGCTGTAAAGCAGTTATACGAGCGGCAGCGAGTGTGGTGAAAGGACGACTACCTTAACTATTTATTTTTCGCCTTCCAGATTTTGACGTCGACCCTGCCACACTGGCTTCAAGACAACTCAGGGTGACGTCGCAGACTTCCGCGCCACTATTTCTGCCGGCCGAGCTCTTAACGAGTCATACGAGCGGCAGCGAGTGTGGTGAAAGGACGACTACCTTAACAATTTCTTTTCGCCTTCCAGATTTTAACGTCGACCCTGCTACAATGGCTTCAAGACTACTCAGTGTGACGTCGCAGACTTCCGCGCTACAATTTCTGCCGGCCGAGCTGTAAACGAGTCATACGAGCGGCAGCGAGTGTGGTGAAAGGACGACTACCTTAACTGTCTTTTTCGCCTTCCAGATTTTGACGTCGACCCTGCTACCCTGGCTTCAAGACAACTCAGTGTGACGTCGCAGATTTCCGCGCTACTATTTCTGCCGCCCGAGCTGTAAAGGAGTTATACGAGCGGCAGCGAGTGTGGTGAAAGGACGATTACCTTAACTATTTATTTTCGCCTTACAGATTTTGACGTCGACGCTGCTACCCTGGCTTCAAAACAAGTCAGTGTGACGTCGCAGACTTCCACGCCACTATTTCTGCTGGCCCAGCTGTAAACGAGTCATACGATCGGCAGCGAGTGTGGTGAAAGGAAGACTACCTTAACTGTTTCTTTTTCGCCTTCCAGAATTTGACGTCGACCCTGCTACCCTGGCTTCAAGGCAACTCAGTGTGACGTCGCAAACTTCCGCGCTACTATTTCTGCCGGCCGAGCTGTAAAGGAGTCATACGAGCGGCAGCGAGTGTGGTGCAAGGACGACTACCTTAACTGTTTCTCTTTCGCCTTCCAGATTTTGACGTCGACCTTGCTACCCTGGCTTCAAGGCAACTCAGGGTGACGTCGCAGACATCAGCGCCACTATTTCTGCCAGCCGAGCTTTAAACGAGTACTACGAGCGGTAGCGAGTGGGGTGAAAGGACGACTACCTTAACTATTTCTTTTTCGCATTCCATATTTTGACGTCGACCCTGCTACCCTGGCTTCAAGACAATTCAGTGTGACGTCGCAAACTTCCACGCCACTATTTCTGCCGGCCAAGCTGTAAACGACTCATACGAGCGGCAGCGAGTGTGGTGAAAGGACGACTACCTTAACTATTTATTTTTCGCCTTCCAGATTTGGACGTCGACCCTGCCACACTGGCTTCAAGACAACTCAGGGTGACGTCGCAGACTTCCGCGCCACTATTTCTGCCGGCCGAGCTGTTAACGAGTCATACGAGCGGCAGCGAGTGTGGTGAAAGGACGACTACCTTAACAATTTCTTTTCGCCTTCCAGATTTTAACGTCGACCCTGCTACTCTGGCTTCAAGGCAACTCAGTGTGACGTCGCAGACTTCCACTCCACTATATCTGCCGGCCGGGCTGTAAACGAGTCATACGAGCGGCAGCGAGTGTAGGTGAAAGGAGAACTACCTTAACTATTTCTTTTTCGCCTTCCAGATTTTGACGTCAACCCTGCTACAATGGCTTCAAGACTACTCAGTGTGACGTCGCAGACTTCCGCGCTACTAATTCTGCCGGCCGAGCTGTAAACGAGTCATACGAGCGGCAGCGAGTGTGGTGAAAGGACGACTACCTTAACTGTCTTTTTCGCCTTCCAGATTTTGACGTCGACCCTGCTACCCTGGCTTCAAGACAACTCAGTGTGACGTCGCAGACTTCCGTGCTACTATTTCTGCCGCCCGAGCTGTAAAGGAGTTATACGAGCGGCAGCGAGTGTGGTGAAAGGACGATTACCTTAACTATTTATTTTCGCCTTACAGATTTTGACGTCGACGCTGCTACCCTGGCTTCAAAACAAGTCAGTGTGACGTCGCAGACTTCCACGCCACTATTTCTGCTGGCCCAGCTGTAAACGAGTCATACGAGCGGCAGCGAGTGTGGTGAAAGGACGACTACCTTAACTATTTCTTTTTCGCCTTCCAGATTTTGACGTCGACCCTGCTACCCTGGCTTCAAGACTACTCAGAGTGACGTCGCAGATTTCCGCGCCACTATTTCTGCCGGCCGAGGTGTAAACGAGTCATACGAGCGGCAGCGAGTGTGGTGAAAGGACGACTACCCTAACTATTTCTTTTTCGCCTTCCAGATTTTGACGTCGACCCTGCTACCCTGGCTTCAAGACTACTCAGAGTGACGTCGCAGATTTCCGCGCCACTATTTCTGCCGGCCGAGCTGTAAACGAGTCATACGAGCGGCAGCGAGTGTGGTGAAAGGACGACTACCTTAACTATTTCTTTTTCGCCTTCCAGATTTTGACGTCGACCCTGCTACCCTGGCTTCAAGACTACTCAGAGTGACGTCGCAGATTTCCGCGCCACTATTTCTGCCGGCCGAGCTGTAAACGAGTCATACGAGCGGTAGCGAGTGTGGTGAAATTACGACTACCTTAACTATTTCTTTTTCGCCTTCCAGATTTTGACGTCGACCCTGCTACCCTTGCCTCAAGACAACTCAGTGTGACGTCGCAGACTTCCGCGCTACTATTTCTGCCGGCCGAATGTAAACGAGTCATACGAGCGGTAGCGAGTGTGGTGAAAGGAAGACTACCTTAACTGTTTCTTTTTCGCCTTCCAGATTTTGACGTCGACCCTGCTACCCTGGCTTCAAGGCAACTCAGTAGTGACGTCGCAGACTTCCGCGCTACTATTTCTGCCGGCCGAGCTGTAAACGAGTCATACGTGCGGTAGCGAGTGTGGTGAAAGGAAGACTACCTTAACTGTTTCTTTTTCGCCTTCCAGATTTTGACGTCGACCCTGCTACCCTTGCCTCAAGACTACTCAGAGTGACGTCGCAGATTTCCGCGCCACTATTTCTGCCGGCCGAGCTGTAAACGAGTCATACGAGCGGCAGCGAGTGTGGTGAAAGGACGACTACCTTAACTATTTCTTTTTCGCCTTCCAGATTTTGACGTCGACCCTGCTACCCTGGCTTCAAGACTACTCAGAGTGACGTCGCAGATTTCCGCGCCACTATTTCTGCCGGCCGAGCTGTAAACGAGTCATACGAGCGGTAGCGAGTGTGGTGAAATTACGACTACCTTAACTATTTCTTTTTCGCCTTCCAGATTTTGACGTCGACCCTGCTACCCTGGCTTCAAGACTACTCAGAGTGACGTCGCAGATTTCCGCGCCACTATTTCTGCCGGCCGAGCTGTAAACGAGTCATACGAGCGGCAGCGAGTGTGGTGAAAGGACGACTACCTTAACTATTTCTTTTTCGCCTTCCAGATTTTGACGTCGACCCTGCTACCCTGGCTTCAAGACTACTCAGAGTGACGTCGCAGATTTCCGCGCCACTATTTCTGCCGGCCGAGCTGTAAACGAGTCATACGAGCGGCAGCGAGTGTGGTGAAAGGACGACTACCTTAACTATTTCTTTTTCGCCTTCCAGATTTTGACGTCGACCCTGCTACCCTGGCTTCAAGACTACTCAGGGTGACGTCGCAGACTTCCGCGCCACTATTTCTGCAGGCCGAGCTGTAAACGAGTCATACGAGCGGCAGCGAGTGTGGTGAAAGGACGACTACCTTAACTATTTCTTTTTCGCCTTCCAGATTTTGACGTCGACCCTGCTACCCTGGCGTCAAGACTACTCAGGGTGACGTCGCTGACTTCCGCGCTACTCTTTCTGCCGGCCGAATGTAAACGAGTCATAGGAGCTGCAGCGAGTGTGGTGAAAGGAAGACTACCTTAACTGTTTCTTTTTCGCCTTCCAGAATTTGACCTCGACCCTGCTACCCTGGCTTCAAGACTACTCAGGGTGACGTCGCAGACTTCCGCGCCACTATTTCTGCAGGCCGAGCTGTAAACGAGTCATACGAGCGGCAGCGAGTGTGGTGAAAGGACGACTACCTTAACTATTTCTTTTTCGCCTTCCAGATTTTGACGTCGACCCTGCTACCCTGGCTTCAAGACTACTCAGAGTGACGTCGCAGATTTCCGCGCCACTATTTCTGCCGGCCGAGCTGTAAACGAGTCATACGAGCGGCAGCGAGTGTGGTGAAAGGACGACTACCTTAACTATTTCTTTTTCGCCTTCCAGATTTTGACGTCGACCCTGCTACCCTGGCTTCAAGACTACTCAGGGTGACGTCGCAGACTTCCGCGCCACTATTTCTGCAGGCCGAGCTGTAAACGAGTCATACGATCGGCAGCGAGTGTGGTGAAAGGAAGACTACCTTAACTATTTCTTTTTCGCCTTCCAGGTTTTGACGTCGACCCTGCTACCCTGGCTTCAAGACTACTCAGGGTGACCTCGCAGACTTCCGCGCCACTATTTCTGCAGGCCGAGCTGTAAACGAGTCATACGAGCGGTAGCGAGTGTGGTGAAAGGACGACTACCTTAACTATTTCTTTTTCGCCTTCCAGATTTTGACGTCGACCCTGCTACCCTGGCTTCAAGACAACTCAGTGTGACGTCGCTGACTTCCGCGCTACTCTTTCTGCCGGCCGAGCTGTAAACGAGTCATACGAGCTGCAGCGAGTGTGGTGAAAGGACGACTACCTTAACTATTTCTTTTTCGCCTTCCAGATTTTGACGTCGACCCTGCTACCCTGGCTTCAAGACTACTCAGAGTGACGTCGCAGATTTCCGCGCCACTATTTCTGCCGGCCGAGCTGTAAACGAGTCATACGAGCGGCAGCGAGTGTGGTGAAAGGACGACTACCCTAACTATTTCTTTTTCGCCTTCCAGATTTTGACGTCGACCCTGCTACCCTGGCTTCAAGACTACTCAGAGTGACGTCGCAGATTTCCGCGCCACTATTTCTGCCGGCCGAGCTGTAAACGAGTCATACGAGCGGCAGCGAGTGTGGTGAAAGGACGACTACCTTAACTATTTCTTTTTCGCCTTCCAGATTTTGACGTCGACCCTGCTACCCTGGCTTCAAGACTACTCAGAGTGACGTCGCAGATTTCCGCGCCACTATTTCTGCCGGCCGAGCTGTAAACGAGTCATACGAGCGGTAGCGAGTGTGGTGAAATTACGACTACCTTAACTATTTCTTTTTCGCCTTCCAGATTTTGACGTCGACCCTGCTACCCTTGCCTCAAGACAACTCAGTGTGACGTCGCAGACTTCCGCGCTACTATTTCTGCCGGCCGAATGTAAACGAGTCATACGAGCGGTAGCGAGTGTGGTGAAAGGAAGACTACCTTAACTGTTTCTTTTTCGCCTTCCAGATTTTGACGTCGACCCTGCTACCCTGGCTTCAAGACTACTCAGAGTGACGTCGCAGATTTCCGCGCCACTATTTCTGCCGGCCGAGCTGTAAACGAGTCATACGAGCGGTAGCGAGTGTGGTGAAATTACGACTACCTTAACTATTTCTTTTTCGCCTTCCAGATTTTGACGTCGACCCTGCTACCCTGGCTTCAAGACTACTCAGAGTGACGTCGCAGATTTCCGCGCCACTATTTCTGCCGGCCGAGCTGTAAACGAGTCATACGAGCGGCAGCGAGTGTGGTGAAAGGACGACTACCTTAACTATTTCTTTTTCGCCTTCCAGATTTTGACGTCGACCCTGCTACCCTGGCTTCAAGACTACTCAGAGTGACGTCGCAGATTTCCGCGCCACTATTTCTGCCGGCCGAGCTGTAAACGAGTCATACGAGCGGCAGCGAGTGTGGTGAAAGGACGACTACCTTAACTATTTCTTTTTCGCCTTCCAGATTTTGACGTCGACCCTGCTACCCTGGCTTCAAGACTACTCAGGGTGACGTCGCAGACTTCCGCGCCACTATTTCTGCAGGCCGAGCTGTAAACGAGTCATACGAGCGGTAGCGAGTGTGGTGAAAGGACGACCACCTTAACTATTTCTTTTTCGCCTTCCAGATTTTGACGTCGACCCTGCTACCCTGGCTTCAAGACTACTCAGGGTGACCTCGCAGACTTCCGCGCTACTCTTTCTGCCGGCCGAATGTAAACGAGTCATAGGAGCTGCAGCGAGTGTGGTGAAAGGAAGACTACCTTAACTGTTTCTTTTTCGCCTTCCAGAATTTGACCTCGACCCTGCTACCCTGGCTTCAAGACTACTCAGGGTGACGTCGCAGACTTCCGCGCCACTATTTCTGCAGGCCGAGCTGTAAACGAGTCATACGAGCGGCAGCGAGTGTGGTGAAAGGACGACTACCTTAACTATTTCTTTTTCGCCTTCCAGATTTTGACGTCGACCCTGCTACCCTGGCTTCAAGACTACTCAGGGTGACGTCGCAGACTTCCGCGCCACTATTTCTGCCGGCCGAGCTGTAAACGAGTCATACGAGCGGCAGCGAGTGTGGTGAAAGGACGACTACCTTAACTATTTCTTTTTCGCCTTCCAGGTTTTGACGTTGACCCTGCTACCCTGGCTTCAAGACTACTCAGGGTGACCTCGCAGACTTCCGCGCCACTATTTCTGCAGGCCGAGCTGTAAACGAGTCATACGAGCGGTAGCGAGTGTGGTGAAAGGACGACTACCTTAACTATTTCTTTTTCGCCTTCCAGATTTTGACGTCGACCCTGCTACCCTGGCTTCAAGACAACTCAGTGTGACGTCGCTGACTTCCGCGCTACTCTTTCTGCCGGCCGAATGTAAACGAGTCATAGGAGCTGCAGCGAGTGTGGTGAAAGGAAGACTACCTTAACTATTTCTTTTTCGCCTTCCAGATTTTGACGTCGACCCTGCTACCCTGGCTTCAAGACTACTCAGAGTGACGTCGCAGATTTCCGCGCCACTATTTCTGCCGGCCGAGCTGTAAACGAGTCATACGAGCGGCAGCGAGTGTGGTGAAAGGACGACTACCTTAACTATTTCTTTTTCGCCTTCCAGATTTTGACGTCGACCCTGCTACCCTGGCTTCAAGACTACTCAGAGTGACGTCGCAGATTTCCGCGCCACTATTTCTGCCGGCCGAGCTGTAAACGAGTCATACGAGCGGTAGCGAGTGTGGTGAAATTACGACTACCTTAACTATTTCTTTTTCGCCTTCCAGATTTTGACGTCGACCCTGCTACCCTTGCCTCAAGACAACTCAGTGTGACGTCGCAGACTTCCGCGCTACTATTTCTGCCGGCCGAATGTAAACGAGTCATACGAGCGGTAGCGAGTGTGGTGAGAGGAAGACTACCTTAACTGTTTCTTTTTCGCCTTCCAGATTTTGACGTCGACCCTGCTACCCTGGCTTCAAGGCAACTCAGTAGTGACGTCGCAGACTTCCGCGCTACTATTTCTGCCGGCCGAGCTGTAAACGAGTCATACGTGCGGTAGCGAGTGTGGTGAAAGGAAGACTACCTTAACTGTTTCTTTTTCGCCTTCCAGATTTTGACGTCGACCCTGCTACCCTTGCCTCAAGACTACTCAGAGTGACGTCGCAGATTTCCGCGCCACTATTTCTGCCGGCCGAGCTGTAAACGAGTCATACGAGCGGCAGCGAGTGTGGTGAAAGGACGACTACCTTAACTATTTCTTTTTCGCCTTCCAGATTTTGACGTCGACCCTGCTACCCTGGCTTCAAGACTACTCAGAGTGACGTCGCAGATTTCCGCGCCACTATTTCTGCCGGCCGAGCTGTAAACGAGTCATACGAGCGGTAGCGAGTGTGGTGAAATTACGACTACCTTAACTATTTCTTTTTCGCCTTCCAGATTTTGACGTCGACCCTGCTACCCTGGCTTCAAGACTACTCAGAGTGACGTCGCAGATTTCCGCGCCACTATTTCTGCCGGCCGAGCTGTAAACGAGTCATACGAGCGGCAGCGAGTGTGGTGAAAGGACGACTACCTTAACTATTTCTTTTTCGCCTTCCAGATTTTGACGTCGACCCTGCTACCCTGGCTTCAAGACTACTCAGAGTGACGTCGCAGATTTCCGCGCCACTATTTCTGCCGGCCGAGCTGTAAACGAGTCATACGAGCGGCAGCGAGTGTGGTGAAAAGACGACTACCTTAACTATTTCTTTTTCGCCTTCCAGATTTTGACGTCGACCCTGCTACCCTGGCTTCAAGACTACTCAGGGTGACGTCGCAGACTTCCGCGCCACTATTTCTGCAGGCCGAGCTGTAAACGAGTCATACGAGCGGTAGCGAGTGTGGTGAAAGGACGACTACCTTAACTATTTCTTTTTCGCCTTCCAGATTTTGACGTCGACCCTGCTACCCTGGCTTCAAGACTACTCAGGGTGACCTCGCAGACTTCCGCGCCACTATTTCTGCAGGCCGAGCTGTAAACGAGTCATAGGAGCTGCAGCGAGTGTGGTGAAAGGAAGACTACCTTAACTGTTTCTTTTTCGCCTTCCAGAATTTGACCTCGACCCTGCTACCCTGGCTTCAAGACTACTCAGGGTGACCTCGCAGACTTCCGCGCTACTCTTGCTGCCGGCCGAATGTAAACGAGTCATAGGAGCTGCAGCGAGTGTGGTGAAAGGAAGACTACCTTAACTATTTCTTTTTCGCCTTCCAGATTTTGACGTCGACCCTGCTACCCTGGCTTCAAGACTACTCAGGGTGACGTCGCAGACTTCCGCGCCACTATTTCTGCAGGCCGAGCTGTAAACGAGTCATACGATCGGCAGCGAGTGTGGTGAAAGGAAGACTACCTTAACTATTTCTTTTTCGCCTTCCAGGTTTTGACGTCGACCCTGCTACCCTGGCTTCAAGACTACTCAGGGTGACCTCGCAGACTTCCGCGCCACTATTTCTGCAGGCCGAGCTGTAAACGAGTCATACGAGCGGTAGCGAGTGTGGTGAAAGGACGACTACCTTAACTATTTCTTTTTCGCCTTCCAGATTTTGACGTCGACCCTGCTACCCTGGCTTCAAGACAACTCAGTGTGACGTCGCTGACTTCCGCGCTACTCTTTCTGCCGGCCGAATGTAAACGAGTCATAGGAGCTGCAGCGAGTGTGGTGAAAGGAAGACTACCTTAACTATTTCTTTTTCGCCTTCCAGATTTTGACGTCGACCCTGCTACCCTGGCTTCAAGACTACTCAGAGTGACGTCGCAGATTTCCGCGCCACTATTTCTGCCGGCCGAGCTGTAAACGAGTCATACGAGCGGCAGCGAGTGTGGTGAAAGGACGACTACCTTAACTATTTCTTTTTCGCCTTCCAGATTTTGACGTCGACCCTGCTACCCTGGCTTCAAGACTACTCAGAGTGACGTCGCAGATTTCCGCGCCACTATTTCTGCCGGCCGAGCTGTAAACGAGTCATACGAGCGGTAGCGAGTGTGGTGAAATTACGACTACCTTAAGTATTTCTTTTTCGCCTTCCAGATTTTGACGTCGACCCTGCTACCCTTGCCTCAAGACAACTCAGTGTGACGTCGCAGACTTCCGCGCTACTATTTCTGCCGGCCGAATGTAAACGAGTCATACGAGCGGTAGCGAGTGTGGTGAAAGGAAGACTACCTTAACTGTTTCTTTTTCGCCTTCCAGATTTTGACGTCGACCCTGCTACCCTGGCTTCAAGGCAACTCAGTAGTGACGTCGCAGACTTCCGCGCTACTATTTCTGCCGGCCGAGCTGTAAACGAGTCATACGTGCGGTAGCGAGTGTGGTGAAAGGAAGACTACCTTAACTGTTTCTTTTTCGCCTTCCAGATTTTGACGTCGACCCTGCTACCCTTGCCTCAAGACTACTCAGAGTGACGTCGCAGATTTCCGCGCCACTATTTCTGCCGGCCGAGCTGTAAACGAGTCATACGAGCGGCAGCGAGTGTGGTGAAAGGACGACTACCTTAACTATTTCTTTTTCGCCTTCCAGATTTTGACGTCGACCCTGCTACCCTGGCTTCAAGACTACTCAGAGTGACGTCGCAGATTTCCGCGCCACTATTTCTGCCGGCCGAGCTGTAAACGAGTCATACGAGCGGTAGCGAGTGTGGTGAAATTACGACTACCTTAACTATTTCTTTTTCGCCTTCCAGATTTTGACGTCGACCCTGCTACCCTGGCTTCAAGACTACTCAGAGTGACGTCGCAGATTTCCGCGCCACTATTTCTGCCGGCCGAGCTGTAAACGAGTCATACGAGCGGCAGCGAGTGTGGTGAAAGGACGACTACCTTAACTATTTCTTTTTCGCCTTCCAGATTTTGACGTCGACCCTGCTACCCTGGCTTCAAGACTACTCAGGGTGACGTCGCAGACTTCCGCGCCACTATTTCTGCAGGCCGAGCTGTAAACGAGTCATACGAGCGGTAGCGAGTGTGGTGAAAGGACGACTACCTTAACTATTTCTTTTTCGCCTTCCAGATTTTGACGTCGACCCTGCTACCCTGGCTTCAAGACAACTCAGTGTGACGTCGCTGACTTCCGCGCTACTCTTTCTGCCGGCCGAATGTAAACGAGTCATAGGAGCTGCAGCGAGTGTGGTGAAAGGAAGACTACCTTAACTGTTTCTTTTTCGCCTTCCAGAATTTGACCTCGACCCTGCTACCCTGGCTTCAAGACTACTCAGGGTGACGTCGCAGACTTCCGCGCCACTATTTCTGCAGGCCGAGCTGTAAACGAGTCATACGATCGGCAGCGAGTGTGGTGAAAGGAAGACTACCTTAACTATTTCTTTTTCGCCTTCCAGGTTTTGACGTCGACCCTGCTACCCTGGCTTCAAGACTACTCAGGGTGACCTCGCAGACTTCCGCGCCACTATTTCTGCAGGCCGAGCTGTAAACGAGTCATACGAGCGGTAGCGAGTGTGGTGAAAGGACGACTACCTTAACTATTTCTTTTTCGCCTTCCAGATTTTGACGTCGACCCTGCTACCCTGGCTTCAAGACAACTCAGTGTGACGTCGCTGACTTCCGCGCTACTCTTTCTGCCGGCCGAATGTAAACGAGTCATAGGAGCTGCAGCGAGTGTGGTGAAAGGAAGACTACCTTAACTGTTTCTTTTTCGCCTTCCAGAATTTGACGTCGACCCTGCTACCCTGGCTTCAAGACTACTCAGGGTGACGTCGCAGACTTCCGCGCCACTATTTCTGCAGGCCGAGCTGTAAACGAGTCATACGAGCGGTAGCGAGTGTGGTGAAAGGAAGACTACCTTAACTGTTTCTTTTTCGCCTTCCAGAATTTGACGTCGACCCTGCTACCCTGGCTTCAAGGCAACTCAGTGTGACGTCGCAAACTTCCGCGCTACTATTTCTGCCGGCCGAGCTGTAAAGGAGTCATACGAGCGGCAGCGAGTGTGGTGCAAGGACGACTACCTTAACTGTTTCTCTTTCGCCTTCCAGATTTTGACGTCGACCTTGCTACCCTGGCTTCAAGGCAACTCAGGGTGACGTCGCAGACATCAGCGCCACTATTTCTGCCAGCCGAGCTGTAAACGAGTACTACGAGCGGTAGCGAGTGGGGTGAAAGGACGACTACCTTAACTATTTCTTTTTCGCATTCCATATTTTGACGTCGACCCTGCTACCCTGGCTTCAAGACAATTCAGTGTGACGTCGCAAACTTCCACGCCACTATTTCTGCCGGCCAAGCTGTAAACGACTCATACGAGCGGCAGCAAGTGTGGTGAAAGGACGACTACCTTAACTATTTATTTTTCGCCTTCCAGATTTGGACGTCGACCCTGCCACACTGGCTTCAAGACAACTCAGGGTGACGTCGCAGACTTCCGCGCCACTATTTCTGCCGGCCGAGCTGTTAACGAGTCATACGAGCGGCAGCGAGTGTGGTGAAAGGACGACTACCTTAACAATTTCTTTTCGCCTTCCAGATTTTAACGTCGACCCTGCTACTCTGGCTTCAAGGCAACTCAGTGTGACGTCGCAGACTTCCACTCCACTATATCTGCCGGCCGGGCTGTAAACGAGTCATACGAGCGGCAGCGAGTGTAGGTGAAAGGACAACTACCTTAACTATTTCTTTTTCGCCTTCCAGATTTTGACGTCAACCCTGCTACAATGGCTTCAAGACTACTCAGTGTGACGTCGCAGACTTCCGCGCTACTAATTCTGCCGGCCGAGCTGTAAACGAGTCATACGAGCGGCAGCGAGTGTGGTGAAAGGACGACTACCTTAACTGTCTTTTTCGCCTTCCAGATTTTGACGTCGACCCTGCTACCCTGGCTTCAAGACAACTCAGTGTGACGTCGCAGACTTCCGTGCTACTATTTCTGCCGCCCGAGCTGTAAAGGAGTTATACGAGCGGCAGCGAGTGTGGTGAAAGGACGATTACCTTAACTATTTATTTTCGCCTTACAGATTTTGACGTCGACGCTGCTACCCTGGCTTCAAAACAAGTCAGTGTGACGTCGCAGACTTCCACGCCACTATTTCTGCTGGCCCAGCTGTAAACGAGTCATACGAGCGGCAGCGAGTGTGGTGAAAGGACGACTACCTTAACTATTTCTTTTTCGCCTTCCAGATTTTGACGTCGACCCTGCTACCCTGGCTTCAAGACTACTCAGAGTGACGTCGTAGATTTCCGCGCCACTATTTCTGCCGGCCGAGCTGTAAACGAGTCATACGAGCGGCAGCGAGTGTGGTGAAAGGACGACTACCCTAACTATTTCTTTTTCGCCTTCCAGATTTTGACGTCGACCCTGCTACCCTGGCTTCAAGACTACTCAGAGTGACGTCGCAGATTTCCGCGCCACTATTTCTGCCGGCCGAGCTGTAAACGAGTCATACGAGCGGCAGCGAGTGTGGTGAAAGGACGACTACCTTAACTATTTCTTTTTCGCCTTCCAGATTTTGACGTCGACCCTGCTACCCTGGCTTCAAGACTACTCAGAGTGACGTCGCAGATTTCCGCGCCACTATTTCTGCCGGCCGAGCTGTAAACGAGTCATACGAGCGGTAGCGAGTGTGGTGAAATTACGACTACCTTAACTATTTCTTTTTCGCCTTCCAGATTTTGACGTCGACCCTGCTACCCTTGCCTCAAGACAACTCAGTGTGACGTCGCAGACTTCCGCGCTACTATTTCTGCCGGCCGAATGTAAACGAGTCATACGAGCGGTAGCGAGTGTGGTGAAAGGAAGACTACCTTAACTGTTTCTTTTTCGCCTTCCAGATTTTGACGTCGACCCTGCTACCCTGGCTTCAAGGCAACTCAGTAGTGACGTCGCAGACTTCCGCGCTACTATTTCTGCCGGCCGAGCTGTAAACGAGTCATACGTGCGGTAGCGAGTGTGGTGAAAGGAAGACTACCTTAACTGTTTCTTTTTCGCCTTCCAGATTTTGACGTCGACCCTGCTACCCTTGCCTCAAGACTACTCAGAGTGACGTCGCAGATTTCCGCGCCACTATTTCTGCCGGCCGAGCTGTAAACGAGTCATACGAGCGGCAGCGAGTGTGGTGAAAGGACGACTACCTTAACTATTTCTTTTTCGCCTTCCAGATTTTGACGTCGACCCTGCTACCCTGGCTTCAAGACTACTCAGAGTGACGTCGCAGATTTCCGCGCCACTATTTCTGCCGGCCGAGCTGTAAACGAGTCATACGAGCGGTAGCGAGTGTGGTGAAATTACGACTACCTTAACTATTTCTTTTTCGCCTTCCAGATTTTGACGTCGACCCTGCTACCCTGGCTTCAAGACTACTCAGAGTGACGTCGCAGATTTCCGCGCCACTATTTCTGCCGGCCGAGCTGTAAACGAGTCATACGAGCGGCAGCGAGTGTGGTGAAAGGACGACTACCTTAACTATTTCTTTTTCGCCTTCCAGATTTTGACGTCGACCCTGCTACCCTGGCTTCAAGACTACTCAGAGTGACGTCGCAGATTTCCGCGCCACTATTTCTGCCGGCCGAGCTGTAAACGAGTCATACGAGCGGCAGCGAGTGTGGTGAAAGGACGACTACCTTAACTATTTCTTTTACGCCTTCCAGATTTTGACGTCGACCCTGCTACCCTGGCTTCAAGACTACTCAGAGTGACGTCGCAGATTTCCGCGCCACTATTTCTGCCGGCCGAGCTGTAAACGAGTCATACGAGCGGTAGCGAGTGTGGTGAAATTACGACTACCTTAACTATTTCTTTTTCGCCTTCCAGATTTTGACGTCGACCCTGCTACCCTTGCCTCAAGACAACTCAGTGTGACGTCGCAGACTTCCGCGCTACTATTTCTGCCGGCCGAATGTAAACGAGTCATACGAGCGGTAGCGAGTGTGGTGAAAGGAAGACTACCTTAACTGTTTCTTTTTCGCCTTCCAGATTTTGACGTCGACCCTGCTACCCTGGCTTCAAGGCAACTCAGTAGTGACGTCGCAGACTTCCGCGCTACAATTTCTGCCGGCCGAGCTGTAAACGAGTCATACGTGCGGTAGCGAGTGTGGTGAAAGGAAGACTACCTTAACTGTTTCTTTTTCGCCTTCCAGATTTTGACGTCGACCCTGCTAACCTGGCTTCAAGGCAACTAAGTGTGACGTCGCAGACTTCCGCGCCACTATTTCTGCCGGCCGAGCTGTAAACGAGTCATACGAGCGGCAGCGAGTGTGGTGAAAGGACGACTACCTTAACTATTTCTTTTTCGCCTTCCAGATTTTGACGTCGACCCTGCTACCCTGGCTTCAAGACTACTCAGGGGGACGTCGCTGACTTCCGCGCTACTCTTTCTGCCGGCCGAATGTAAACGAGTCATAGGAGCTGCAGCGAGTGTGGTGAAAGGAAGACTACCTTAACTGTTTCTTTTTCGCCTTCCAGAATTTGACGTCGACCCTGCTACCCTGGCTTCAAGACTACTCAGGGTGACGTCGCAGACTTCCGCGCCACTATTTCTGCAGGCCGAGCTGTAAACGAGTCATACGATCAGCAGCGAGTGTGGTGAAAGGAAGACTACCTTACCTATTCCTTTTTCGCCTTCCAGATTTTGACGTCGACCCTGCTACCCTAGCTTCAAGACTACTCAGGGTGACGTCGCAGACTTCCGCGCCACTATTTCTGCAGGCCGAGCTGTAAACGAGTCATACGATCGGCAGCGAGTGTGGTGAAAGGACGACTACCTTAACTATTTCTTTTTCGCCTTCCAGATTTTGACGTCGACCTTGCTACCCTGGCTTCAAGGCAACTCAGGGTGACGTCGCAGACATCAGCGCCACTATTTCTGCCAGCCGAGCTGTAAACGAGTACTACGAGCGGTAGCGAGTGGGGTGAAAGGACGACTACCTTAACTATTTCTTTTTCGCATTCCATATTTTGACGTCGACCCTGCTACCCTGGCTTCAAGACAATTCAGTGTGACGTCGCAAACTTCCACGCCACTATTTCTGCCGGCCAAGCTGTAAACGACTCATACGAGCGGCAGCGAGTGTGGTGCAAGGACGACTACCTTAACTGTTTCTCTTTCGCCTTCCAGATTTTGACGTCGACCTTGCTACCCTGGCTTCAAGGCAACTCAGGGTGACGTCGCAGACATCAGCGCCACTATTTCTGCCAGCCGAGCTGTAAACGAGTACTACGAGCGGTAGCGAGTGGGGTGAAAGGACGACTACCTTAAATATTTCTTTTTCGCATTCCATATTTTGACGTCGACCCTGCTACCCTAGCTTCAAGACAATTCAGTGTGACGTCGCAAACTTCCACGCCACTATTTCTGCCGGCCAAGCTGTAAACGAGTCATACGAGCGGTAGCGAGTGTGGTGAAATTACGACTACCTTAACTATTTCTTTTTCGCCTTCCAGATTTTGACGTCGACCCTGCTACCCTTGCCTCAAGACAACTCAGTGTGACGTCGCAGACTTCCGCGCTACTATTTCTGCCGGCCGAATGTAAACGAGTCATACGAGCGGTAGCGAGTGTGGTGAAAGGAAGACTACCTTAACTGTTTCTTTTTCGCCTTCCAGATTTTGACGTCGACCCTGCTACCCTGGCTTCAAGGCAACTCAGTAGTGACGTCGCAGACTTCCGCGCTACAATTTCTGCCGGCCGAGCTGTAAACGAGTCATACGTGCGGTAGCGAGTGTGGTGAAAGGAAGACTACCTTAACTGTTTCTTTTTCGCCTTCCAGATTTTGACGTCGACCCTGCTAACCTGGCTTCAAGGCAACTAAGTGTGACGTCGCAGACTTCCGCGCCACTATTTCTGCCGGCCGAGCTGTAAACGAGTCATACGAGCGGCAGCGAGTGTGGTGAAAGGACGACTACCTTAACTATTTCTTTTTCGCCTTCCAGATTTTGACGTCGACCCTGCTACCCTGGCTTCAAGACTACTCAGGGGGACGTCGCTGACTTCCGCGCTACTCTTTCTGCCGGCCGAATGTAAACGAGTCATAGGAGCTGCAGCGAGTGTGGTGAAAGGAAGACTACCTTAACTGTTTCTTTTTCGCCTTCCAGAATTTGACGTCGACCCTGCTACCCTGGCTTCAAGACTACTCAGGGTGACGTCGCAGACTTCCGCGCCACTATTTCTGCAGGCCGAGCTGTAAACGAGTCATACGATCAGCAGCGAGTGTGGTGAAAGGAAGACTACCTTAACTATTCCTTTTTCGCCTTCCAGATTTTGACGTCGACCCTGCTACCCTAGCTTCAAGACTACTCAGGGTGACGTCGCAGACTTCCGCGCCACTATTTCTGCAGGCCGAGCTGTAAACGAGTCATACGATCGGCAGCGAGTGTGGTGAAAGGACGACTACCTTAACTATTTCTTTTTCGCCTTCCAGATTTTGACGTCGACCTTGCTACCCTGGCTTCAAGGCAACTCAGGGTGACGTCGCAGACATCAGCGCCACTATTTCTGCCAGCCGAGCTGTAAACGAGTACTACGAGCGGTAGCGAGTGGGGTGAAAGGACGACTACCTTAACTATTTCTTTTTCGCATTCCATATTTTGACGTCGACCCTGCTACCCTGGCTTCAAGACAATTCAGTGTGACGTCGCAAACTTCCACGCCACTATTTCTGCCGGCCAAGCTGTAAACGACTCATACGAGCGGCAGCGAGTGTGGTGCAAGGACGACTACCTTAACTGTTTCTCTTTCGCCTTCCAGATTTTGACGTCGACCTTGCTACCCTGGCTTCAAGGCAACTCAGGGTGACGTCGCAGACATCAGCGCCACTATTTCTGCCAGCCGAGCTGTAAACGAGTACTACGAGCGGTAGCGAGTGGGGTGAAAGGACGACTACCTTAAATATTTCTTTTTCGCATTCCATATTTTGACGTCGACCCTGCTACCCTAGCTTCAAGACAATTCAGTGTGACGTCGCAAACTTCCACGCCACTATTTCTGCCGGCCAAGCTGTAAACGAGTCATACGAGCGGTAGCGAGTGTGGTGAAATTACGACTACCTTAACTATTTCTTTTTCGCCTTCCAGATTTTGACGTCGACCCTGCTACCCTTGCCTCAAGACAACTCAGTGTGACGTCGCAGACTTCCGCGCTACTATTTCTGCCGGCCGAATGTAAACGAGTCATACGAGCGGTAGCGAGTGTGGTGAAAGGAAGACTACCTTAACTGTTTCTTTTTCGCCTTCCAGATTTTGACGTCGACCCTGCTACCCTGGCTTCAAGGCAACTCAGTAGTGACGTCGCAGACTTCCGCGCTACAATTTCTGCCGGCCGAGCTGTAAACGAGTCATACGTGCGGTAGCGAGTGTGGTGAAAGGAAGACTACCTTAACTGTTTCTTTTTCGCCTTCCAGATTTTGACGTCGACCCTGCTAACCTGGCTTCAAGGCAACTAAGTGTGACGTCGCAGACTTCCGCGCCACTATTTCTGCCGGCCGAGCTGTAAACGAGTCATACGAGCGGCAGCGAGTGTGGTGAAAGGACGACTACCTTAACTATTTCTTTTTCGCCTTCCAGATTTTGACGTCGACCCTGCTACCCTGGCTTCAAGACTACTCAGGGGGACGTCGCTGACTTCCGCGCTACTCTTTCTGCCGGCCGAATGTAAACGAGTCATAGGAGCTGCAGCGAGTGTGGTGAAAGGAAGACTACCTTAACTGTTTCTTTTTCGCCTTCCAGAATTTGACGTCGACCCTGCTACCCTGGCTTCAAGACTACTCAGGGTGACGTCGCAGACTTCCGCGCCACTATTTCTGCAGGCCGAGCTGTAAACGAGTCATACGATCAGCAGCGAGTGTGGTGAAAGGAAGACTACCTTAACTATTCCTTTTTCGCCTTCCAGATTTTGACGTCGACCCTGCTACCCTAGCTTCAAGACTACTCAGGGTGACGTCGCAGACTTCCGCGCCACTATTTCTGCAGGCCGAGCTGTAAACGAGTCATACGATCGGCAGCGAGTGTGGTGAAAGGACGACTACCTTAACTATTTCTTTTTCGCCTTCCAGATTTTGACGTCGACCTTGCTACCCTGGCTTCAAGGCAACTCAGGGTGACGTCGCAGACATCAGCGCCACTATTTCTGCCAGCCGAGCTGTAAACGAGTACTACGAGCGGTAGCGAGTGGGGTGAAAGGACGACTACCTTAACTATTTCTTTTTCGCATTCCATATTTTGACGTCGACCCTGCTACCCTGGCTTCAAGACAATTCAGTGTGACGTCGCAAACTTCCACGCCACTATTTCTGCCGGCCAAGCTGTAAACGACTCATACGAGCGGCAGCGAGTGTGGTGCAAGGACGACTACCTTAACTGTTTCTCTTTCGCCTTCCAGATTTTGACGTCGACCTTGCTACCCTGGCTTCAAGGCAACTCAGGGTGACGTCGCAGACATCAGCGCCACTATTTCTGCCAGCCGAGCTGTAAACGAGTACTACGAGCGGTAGCGAGTGGGGTGAAAGGACGACTACCATAAATATTTCTTTTTCGCATTCCATATTTTGACGTCGACCCTGCTACCCTAGCTTCAAGACAATTCAGTGTGACGTCGCAAACTTCCACGCCACTATTTCTGCCGGCCAAGCTGTAAACGACTCATACGAGCGGCAGCGAGTGTGGTGAAAGGACGACTACCTTAACTATTTATTTTTCGCCTTCCAGATTTTGACGTCGACCCTGCCACACTGGCTTCAAGACAACTCAGGGTGACGTCGCAGACTTCCGCGCCACTATTTCTGCCGGCCGAGCTGTTAACGAGTCATACGAGCGGCAGAGAGTGTGGTGAAAGGACGACTACCTTAACAATTTCTTTTCGCCTTCCAGATTTTAACGTCGACCCTGCTACTCTGGCTTCAAGGCAACTCAGTGTGACGTCGCAGACTTCCACTCCACTATATCTGCCGGCCGGGCTGTAAACGAGTCATACGAGCGGCAGCGAGTGTAGGTGAAAGGACAACTACCTTAACTATTTCTTTTTCGCCTTCCAGATTTTGACGTCGACCCTGCTACCCTGGCTTCAAAACAAGTCAGTGTGACGTCGCAGACTTCCACGCCACTATTTCTGCTGGCCCAGCTGTAAACGAGTCAGACGAGCGGCAGCGAGTGTGGTGAAAGGACGACTACCTTAACTATTTCTTTTTCGCCTTCCAGATTTTGACGTCGACCCTGCTACCCTGGCTTCAAGACTACTCAGAGTGACGTCGCAGATTTCCGCGCCACTATTTCTGCCGGCCGAGCTGTAAACGAGTCATACGAGCGGCAGCGAGTGTGGTGAAAGGACGACTACCTTAACTATTTCTTTTTCGCCTTCCAGATTTTGACGTCGACCCTGCTACCCTGGCTTCAAGACTACTCAGAGTGACGTCGCAGATTTCCGCGCCACTATTTCTGCCGGCCGAGCTGTAAACGAGTCATACGAGCGGTAGCGAGTGTGGTGAAAGGAAGACTACCTTAACTGTTTCTTTTTCGCCTTCCAGATTTTGACGTCGACCCTGCTAACCTTGCCTCAAGACAACTCAGTGTGACGTCGCAGACTTCCGCGCTACTATTTCTGCCGGCCGAATGTAAACGAGTCATACGAGCGGTAGCGAGTGTGGTGAAAGGAAGACTACCTTAACTGTTTCTTTTTCGCCTTCCAGATTTTGACGTCGACCCTGCTACCCTGGCTTCAAGGCAACTCAGTAGTGACGTCGCAGACTTCCGCGCTACTATTTCTGCCGGCCGAGCTGTAAACGAGTCATACGTGCGGTAGCGAGTGTGGTGAAAGGAAGACTACCTTAACTGTTTCTTTTTCGCCTTCCAGATTTTGACGTCGACCCTGCTACCCTGGCTTCAAGGCAACTCAGTGTGACGTCGCAGACTTCCACGCCACTATTTCTGCCGGCCGAGCTGTAAACGAGTCATACGATCGGCAGCGAGTGTGGTGAAAGGACCACTACCTTAACTATTTCTTTTTCGCCTTCCAGATTTTGACGTCGACCCTGCTACCCTGGCTTCAAGACTACTCAGGGTGACGTCGCAGACTTCCGCGCCACTATTTCTGCAGGCCGAGCTGTAAACGAGTCATACGAGCGGTAGCGAGTGTGGTGAAAGCAAGACTACCTTAACTGTTTCTTTTTCGCATTCCATATTTTGACGTCGACCCTGCTACCCTGGCTTCAAGACAATTCAGTGTGACGTCGCAAACTTCCACGCCACTATTTCTGCCGGCCAAGCTGTAAACGACTCATACGAGCGGCAGCGAGTGTGGTGAAAGGACGACTACCTTAACTATTTATTTTTCGCCTTCCAAATTTTGACGTCGACCCTGCCACACTGGCTTCAAGACAACTCAGGGTGACGTCGCAGACTTCCGCGCCACTATTTCTGCCGGCCGAGCTGTTAACGAGTCATACGAGCGGCAGCGAGTGTGGTGAAAGGACGACTACCTTAACAATTTCTTTTCGCCTTCCAGATTTTAACGTCGACCCTGCTACTCTGGCTTCAAGGCAACTCAGTGTGACGTCGCAGACTTCCACTCCACTATATCTGCCGGCCGGGCTGTAAACGAGTCATACGAGCGGCAGCGAGTGTGGTGAAAGGACGACTACCTTAACTGTCTTTTTCGCCTTCCAGATTTTGACGTCGACCCTGCTACCCTGGCTTCAAGACAACTCAGTGTGATGTCGCAGACTTCCGCGCTACTATTTCTGCCGCCCGAGCTGTAAAGGAGTTATACGAGCGGCAGCGAGTGTGGTGAAAGGACGATTACCTTAACTATTTATTTTCGCCTTACAGATTTTGACGTCGACGCTTCTACCCTGGCTTCAAAACAAGTCAGTGTGACGTCGCAGACTTCCACGCCACTATTTCTGCTGGCCCAGCTGTAAACGAGTCAGACGAGCGGCAGCGAGTGTGGTGAAAGGACGACTACCTTAACTATTTCTTTTTCGCCTTCCAGATTTTGACGTCGACCCTGCTACCCTGGCTTCAAGACTACTCAGAGTGACGTCGCAGATTTCCGCGCCACTATTTCTGCCGGCCGAGCTGTAAACGAGTCATACGAGCGGCAGCGAGTGTGGTGAAAGGACGACTACCTTAACTATTTCTTTTTCGCCTTCCAGATTTTGACGTCGACCCTGCTACCCTGGCTTCAAGACTACTCAGAGTGACGTCGCAGATTTCCGCGCCACTATTTCTGCCGGCCGAGCTGTAAACGAGTCATACGAGCGGTAGCGAGTGTGGTGAAATTACGACTACCTTAACTATTTCTTTTTCGCCTTCCAGATTTTGACGTCGACCCTGCTAACCTTGCCTCAAGACAACTCAGTGTGACGTCGCAGACTTCCGCGCTACTATTTCTGCCGGCCGAATGTAAACGAGTCATACGAGCGGTAGCGAGTGTTGTGAAAGGAAGACTACCTTAACTGTTTCTTTTTCGCCTTCCAGATTTTGACGTCGACCCTGCCACCCTGGCTTCAAGGCAACTGAGTAGTGACGTCGCAGACTTCCGCGCTACTATTTCTGCCGGCCGAGCTGTAAACGAGTCATACGTGCGGTAGCGAGTGTGGTGAAAGGAAGACTACCTTAACTGTTTCTTTTTCGCCTTCCAGATTTTGACGTCGACCCTGCTACCCTGGCTTCAAGGCAACTCAGTGTGACGTCGCAGACTTCCACGCCACTATTTCTGCCGGCCGAGCTGTAAACGAGTCATACGATCGGCAGCGAGTGTGGTGAAAGGACCACTACCTTAACTATTTCTTTTTCGCCTTCCAGATTTTGACGTCGACCCTGCTACCCTGGCTTCAAGACTACTCAGGGTGACGTCGCAGACTTCCGCGCCACTATTTCTGCAGGCCGAGCTGTAAACGAGTCATACGAGCGGTAGCGAGTGTGGTGAAAGCAAGACTACCTTAACTGTTTCTTTTTCGCCTTCCAGATTTTGACGTCGACCTTGCTACCCTGGCTTCAAGGCAACTCAGGGTGACGTCGCAGACATCAGCGCCACTATTTCTGCCAGCCGAGCTGTAAACGAGTACTACGAGCGGTAGCGAGTGGGGTGAAAGGACGACTACCTTAACTATTTCTTTTTCGCATTCCATATTTTGACGTCGACCCTGCTACCCTGGCTTCAAGACAATTCAGTGTGACGTCGCAAACTTCCACGCCACTATTTCTGCCGGCCGAGCTGTAAACGAGTCATACGATCGGCAGCGAGTGTGGTGCAAGGACGACTACCTTAACTGTTTCTCTTTCGCCTTCCAGATTTTGACGTCGACCTTGCTACCCTGGCTTCAAGGCAACTCAGGGTGACGTCGCAGACATCAGCGCCACTATTTCTGCCAGCCGAGCTGTAAACGAGTACTACGAGCGGTAGCGAGTGGGGTGAAAGGACGACTACCTTAACTATTTCTTTTTCGCATTCCATATTTTGACGTCGACCCTGCTACCCTGGCTTCAAGACAATTCAGTGTGACGTCGCAAACTTCCACGCCACTATTTCTGCCGGCCAAGCTGTAAACGACTCATACGAGCGGCAGCGAGTGTGGTGCAAGGACGACTACCTTAACTGTTTCTCTTTCGCCTTCCAGATTTTGACGTCGACCTTGCTACCCTGGCTTCAAGGCAACTCAGGGTGACGTCGCAGACATCAGCGCCACTATTTCTGCCAGCCGAGCTGTAAACGAGTACTACGAGCGGTAGCGAGTGGGGTGAAAGGACGACTACCTTAACTATTTCTTTTTCGCATTCCATATTTTGACGTCGACCCTGCTACCCTGGCTTCAAGACAATTCAGTGTGACGTCGCAAACTTCCACGCCACTATTTCTGCCGGCCAAGCTGTAAACGACTCATACGAGCGGCAGCGAGTGTGGTGAAAGGACGACTACCTTAACTATTTATTTTTCGCCTTCCAAATTTTGACGTCGACCCTGCCACACTGGCTTCAAGACAACTCAGGGTGACGTCGCAGACTTCCGCGCCACTATTTCTGCCGGCCGGGCTGTAAACGAGTCATACGAGCGGCAGCGAGTGTAGGTGAAAGGACAACTACCTTAACTATTTCTTTTTCGCCTTCCAGATTTTGACGTCGACCCTGCTACCCTGGCTTCAAGACCACTCAGTGTGACGTCGCCGACTTCCACGCCACTATTTCTGCCGGCCAAGCTGTAAACGACTCATACGAGCGGCAGCGAGTGTGGTGCAAGGACGACTACCTTAACTGTTTCTCTTTCGCCTTCCAGATTTTGACGTCGACCTTGCTACCCTGGCTTCAAGGCAACTCAGGGTGACGTCGCAGACATCAGCGCCACTATTTCTGCCAGCCGAGCTGTAAACGAGTACTACGAGCGGTAGCGAGTGGGGTGAAAGGACGACTACCTTAACAATTTCTTTTCGCCTTCCAGATTTTAACGTCGACCCTGCTACTCTGGCTTCAAGGCAACTCAGTGTGACGTCGCAGACTTCCACTCCACTATATCTGCCGGCCGGGCTGTTAACGAGTCATACGAGCGGCAGCGAGTGTGGTGAAAGGACGACTACCTTAACAATTTCTTTTCGCCTTCCAGATTTTAACGTCGACCCTGCTACTCTGGCTTCAAGGCAACTCAGTGTGACGTCGCAGACTTCCACTCCACTATATCTGCCGGCCGGGCTGTAAACGAGTCATACGAGCGGCAGCGAGTGTAGGTGAAAGGACAACTACCTTAACTATTTCTTTTTCGCCTTCCAGATTTTGACGTCGACCCTGCTACCCTGGCTTCAAGACCACTCAGTGTGACGTCGCAGACTTCCACGCCACTATTTCTGCCGGCCGAGCTGTAAACAAGTCATACGAGCGGCAGCGAGTGTAGGTGAAAGGACGACTGCCTTAACTATTTCTTTTTCGCCTTCCAGATTTTGACGTCGACCCTGCTACCCTGGCTTCAAGACCACTCAGTGTGACGTCGCAGACTTCCACGCCACTATTTCTGCCGGCCGAGCTGTAAACGAGTCATACGAGCGGCAGCGAGTGTGGTGAAAGGACGACTACCTTAACTGTCTTTTTCGCCTTCCAGATTTTGACGTCGACCCTGCTACCCTGGCTTCAAGACAACTCAGTGTGACGTCGCAGACTTCCGCGCTACTATTTCTGCCGCCCGAGCTGTAAAGGAGTTATACGAGCGGCAGCGAGTGTGGTGAAAGGACGATTACCTTAACTATTTATTTTCGCCTTACAGATTTTGACGTCGACGCTTCTACCCTGGCTTCAAAACAAGTCAGTGTGACGTCGCAGACTTCCACGCCACTATTTCTGCTGGCCCAGCTGTAAACGAGTCAGACGAGCGGCAGCGAGTGTGGTGAAAGGACGACTACCTTAACTATTTCTTTTTCGCCTTCCAGATTTTGACGTCGACCCTGCTACCCTGGCTTCAAGACTACTCAGAGTGACGTCGCAGATTTCCGCGCCACTATTTCTGCCGGCCGAGCTGTAAACGAGTCATACGAGCGGCAGCGAGTGTGGTGAAAGGACGACTACCTTAACTATTTCTTTTTCGCCTTCCAGATTTTGACGTCGACCCTGCTACCCTGGCTTCAAGACTACTCAGAGTGACGTCGCAGATTTCCGCGCCACTATTTCTGCCGGCCGAGCTGTAAACGAGTCATACGAGCGGTAGCGAGTGTGGTGAAATTACGACTACCTTAACTATTTCTTTTTCGCCTTCCAGATTTTGACGTCGACCCTGCTAACCTTGCCTCAAGACAACTCAGTGTGACGTCGCAGACTTCCGCGCTACTATTTCTGCCGGCCGAATGTAAACGAGTCATACGAGCGGTAGCGAGTGTTGTGAAAGGAAGACTACCTTAACTGTTTCTTTTTCGCCTTCCAGATTTTGACGTCGACCCTGCCACCCTGGCTTCAAGGCAACTGAGTAGTGACGTCGCAGACTTCCGCGCTACTATTTCTGCCGGCCGAGCTGTAAACGAGTCATACGTGCGGTAGCGAGTGTGGTGAAAGGAAGACTACCTTAACTGTTTCTTTTTCGCCTTCCAGATTTTGACGTCGACCCTGCTACCCTGGCTTCAAGGCAACTCAGTGTGACGTCGCAGACTTCCACGCCACTATTTCTGCCGGCCGAGCTGTAAACGAGTCATACGATCGGCAGCGAGTGTGGTGAAAGGACCACTACCTTAACTATTTCTTTTTCGCCTTCCAGATTTTGACGTCGACCCTGCTACCCTGGCTTCAAGACTACTCAGGGTGACGTCGCAGACTTCCGCGCCACTATTTCTGCAGGCCGAGCTGTAAACGAGTCATACGAGCGGTAGCGAGTGTGGTGAAAGCAAGACTACCTTAACTGTTTCTTTTTCGCCTTCCAGATTTTGACGTCGACCTTGCTACCCTGGCTTCAAGGCAACTCAGGGTGACGTCGCAGACATCAGCGCCACTATTTCTGCCAGCCGAGCTGTAAACGAGTACTACGAGCGGTAGCGAGTGGGGTGAAAGGACGACTACCTTAACTATTTCTTTTTCGCATTCCATATTTTGACGTCGACCCTGCTACCCTGGCTTCAAGACAATTCAGTGTGACGTCGCAAACTTCCACGCCACTATTTCTGCCGGCCGAGCTGTAAACGAGTCATACGATCGGCAGCGAGTGTGGTGCAAGGACGACTACCTTAACTGTTTCTCTTTCGCCTTCCAGATTTTGACGTCGACCTTGCTACCCTGGCTTCAAGGCAACTCAGGGTGACGTCGCAGACATCAGCGCCACTATTTCTGCCAGCCGAGCTGTAAACGAGTACTACGAGCGGTAGCGAGTGGGGTGAAAGGACGACTACCTTAACTATTTCTTTTTCGCATTCCATATTTTGACGTCGACCCTGCTACCCTGGCTTCAAGACAATTCAGTGTGACGTCGCAAACTTCCACGCCACTATTTCTGCCGGCCAAGCTGTAAACGACTCATACGAGCGGCAGCGAGTGTGGTGCAAGGACGACTACCTTAACTGTTTCTCTTTCGCCTTCCAGATTTTGACGTCGACCTTGCTACCCTGGCTTCAAGGCAACTCAGGGTGACGTCGCAGACATCAGCGCCACTATTTCTGCCAGCCGAGCTGTAAACGAGTACTACGAGCGGTAGCGAGTGGGGTGAAAGGACGACTACCTTAACTATTTCTTTTTCGCATTCCATATTTTGACGTCGACCCTGCTACCCTGGCTTCAAGACAATTCAGTGTGACGTCGCAAACTTCCACGCCACTATTTCTGCCGGCCAAGCTGTAAACGACTCATACGAGCGGCAGCGAGTGTGGTGAAAGGACGACTACCTTAACTATTTATTTTTCGCCTTCCAAATTTTGACGTCGACCCTGCCACACTGGCTTCAAGACAACTCAGGGTGACGTCGCAGACTTCCGCGCCACTATTTCTGCCGGCCGGGCTGTAAACGAGTCATACGAGCGGCAGCGAGTGTAGGTGAAAGGACAACTACCTTAACTATTTCTTTTTCGCCTTCCAGATTTTGACGTCGACCCTGCTACCCTGGCTTCAAGACCACTCAGTGTGACGTCGCCGACTTCCACGCCACTATTTCTGCCGGCCAAGCTGTAAACGACTCATACGAGCGGCAGCGAGTGTGGTGCAAGGACGACTACCTTAACTGTTTCTCTTTCGCCTTCCAGATTTTGACGTCGACCTTGCTACCCTGGCTTCAAGGCAACTCAGGGTGACGTCGCAGACATCAGCGCCACTATTTCTGCCAGCCGAGCTGTAAACGAGTACTACGAGCGGTAGCGAGTGGGGTGAAAGGACGACTACCTTAACAATTTCTTTTCGCCTTCCAGATTTTAACGTCGACCCTGCTACTCTGGCTTCAAGGCAACTCAGTGTGACGTCGCAGACTTCCACTCCACTATATCTGCCGGCCGGGCTGTTAACGAGTCATACGAGCGGCAGCGAGTGTGGTGAAAGGACGACTACCTTAACAATTTCTTTTCGCCTTCCAGATTTTAACGTCGACCCTGCTACTCTGGCTTCAAGGCAACTCAGTGTGACGTCGCAGACTTCCACTCCACTATATCTGCCGGCCGGGCTGTAAACGAGTCATACGAGCGGCAGCGAGTGTAGGTGAAAGGACAACTACCTTAACTATTTCTTTTTCGCCTTCCAGATTTTGACGTCGACCCTGCTACCCTGGCTTCAAGACCACTCAGTGTGACGTCGCAGACTTCCACGCCACTATTTCTGCCGGCCGAGCTGTAAACAAGTCATACGAGCGGCAGCGAGTGTAGGTGAAAGGACGACTGCCTTAACTATTTCTTTTTCGCCTTCCAGATTTTGACGTCGACCCTGCTACCCTGGCTTCAAGACCACTCAGTGTGACGTCGCAGACTTCCACGCCACTATTTCTGCCGGCCGAGCTGTAAACGAGTCATACGAGCGGCAGCGAGTGTGGTGAAAGGACGACTACCTTAACTGTCTTTTTCGCCTTCCAGATTTTGACGTCGACCCTGCTACCCTGGCTTCAAGACAACTCAGTGTGACGTCGCAGACTTCCGCGCTACTATTTCTGCCGCCCGAGCTGTAAAGGAGTTATACGAGCGGCAGCGAGTGTGGTGAAAGGACGATTACCTTAACTATTTATTTTCGCCTTACAGATTTTGACGTCGACGCTTCTACCCTGGCTTCAAAACAAGTCAGTGTGACGTCGCAGACTTCCACGCCACTATTTCTGCTGGCCCAGCTGTAAACGAGTCAGACGAGCGGCAGCGAGTGTGGTGAAAGGACGACTACCTTAACTATTTCTTTTTCGCCTTCCAGATTTTGACGTCGACCCTGCTACCCTGGCTTCAAGACTACTCAGAGTGACGTCGCAGATTTCCGCGCCACTATTTCTGCCGGCCGAGCTGTAAACGAGTCATACGAGCGGCAGCGAGTGTGGTGAAAGGACGACTACCTTAACTATTTCTTTTTCGCCTTCCAGATTTTGACGTCGACCCTGCTACCCTGGCTTCAAGACTACTCAGAGTGACGTCGCAGATTTCCGCGCCACTATTTCTGCCGGCCGAGCTGTAAACGAGTCATACGAGCGGTAGCGAGTGTGGTGAAATTACGACTACCTTAACTATTTCTTTTTCGCCTTCCAGATTTTGACGTCGACCCTGCTACCCTTGCCTCAAGACAACTCAGTGTGACGTCGCAGACTTCCGCGCTACTATTTCTGCCGGCCGAATGTAAACGAGTCATACGAGCGGTAGCGAGTGTGGTGAAAGGAAGACTACCTTAACTGTTTCTTTTTCGCCTTCCAGATTTTGACGTCGACCCTGCTACCCTGGCTTCAAGGCAACTCAGTAGTGACGTCGCAGACTTCCGCGCTACTATTTCTGCCGGCCGAGCTGTAAACGAGTCATACGTGCGGTAGCGAGTGTGGTGAAAGGAAGACTACCTTAACTGTTTCTTTTTCGCCTTCCAGATTTTGACGTCGACCCTGCTACCCTGGCTTCAAGGCAACTCAGTGTGACGTCGCAGACTTCCACGCCACTATTTCTGCCGGCCGAGCTGTAAACGAGTCATACGATCGGCAGCGAGTGTGGTGAAAGGACCACTACCTTAACTATTTCTTTTTCGCCTTCCAGATTTTGACGTCGACCCTGCTACCCTGGCTTCAAGACTACTCAGGGTGACGTCGCAGACTTCCGCGCCACTATTTCTGCAGGCCGAGCTGTAAACGAGTCATACGAGCGGTAGCGAGTGTGGTGAAAGGACGACTACCTTAACTATTTCTTTTTCGCCTTCCAGATTTTGACGTCGACCCTGCTACCCTGGCTTCAAGACTACTCAGGGTGACGTCGCTGACTTCCGCGCTACTCTTTCTGCCGGCCGAATGTAAACGAGTCATAGGAGCTGCAGCGAGTGTGGTGAAAGGAAGACTACCTTAACTGTTTCTTTTTCGCCTTCCAGAATTTGACGTCGACCCTGCTACCCTGGCTTCAAGACTACTCAGGGTGACGTCGCTGACTTCCGCGCTACTCTTTCTGCCGGCCGAATGTAAACGAGTCATAGGAGCTGCAGCGAGTGTGGTGAAAGGAAGACTACCTTAACTATTTCTTTTTCGCCTTCCAGATTTTGACGTCGACCCTGCTACCCTGGCTTCAAGACTACTCAGGGTGACGTCGCTGACTTCCGCGCTACTCTTTCTGCCGGCCGAATGTAAACGAGTCATAGGAGCTGCAGCGAGTGTGGTGAAAGGAAGACTACCTTAACTATTTCTTTTTCGCCTTCCAGAATTTGACGTCGACCCTGCTACCCTGGCTTCAAGACTACTCAGGGTGACGTCGCTGACTTCCGCGCTACTCTTTCTGCCGGCCGAATGTAAACGAGTCATAGGAGCTGCAGCGAGTGTGGTGAAAGGAAGACTACCTTAACTGTTTCTTTTTCGCCTTCCAGATTTTGACGTCGACCCTGCTACCCTGGCTTCAAGGCAACTCAGTGTGACGTCGCAGACTTCCACGCCACTATTTCTGCCGGCCGAGCTGTAAACGAGTCATACGATCGGCAGCGAGTGTGGTGAAAGGACCACTACCTTAACTATTTCTTTTTCGCCTTCCAGATTTTGACGTCGACCCTGCTACCCTGGCTTCAAGACTACTCAGGGTGACGTCGCAGACTTCCGCGCCACTATTTCTGCAGGCCGAGCTGTAAACGAGTCATACGAGCGGTAGCGAGTGTGGTGAAAGGACGTCTACCTTAACTATTTCTTTTTCGCCTTCCAGATTTTGACGTCGACCCTGCTACCCTGGCTTCAAGACTACTCAGGGTGACGTCGCTGACTTCCGCGCTACTCTTTCTGCCGGCCGAATGTAAACGAGTCATAGGAGCTGCAGCGAGTGTGGTGAAAGGAAGACTACCTTAACTGTTTCTTTTTCGCCTTCCAGAATTTGACGTCGACCCTGCTACCCTGGCTTCAAGACTACTCAGGGTGACGTCGCTGACTTCCGCGCTACTCTTTCTGCCGGCCGAATGTAAACGAGTCATAGGAGCTGCAGCGAGTGTGGTGAAAGGAAGACTACCTTAACTATTTCTTTTTCGCCTTCCAGATTTTGACGTCGACCCTGCTACCCTGGCTTCAAGACTACTCAGGGTGACGTCGCTGACTTCCGCGCTACTCTTTCTGCCGGCCGAATGTAAACGAGTCATAGGAGCTGCAGCGAGTGTGGTGAAAGGAAGACTACCTTAACTATTTCTTTTTCGCCTTCCAGAATTTGACGTCGACCCTGCTACCCTGGCTTCAAGACTACTCAGGGTGACGTCGCTGACTTCCGCGCTACTCTTTCTGCCGGCCGAATGTAAACGAGTCATAGGAGCTGCAGCGAGTGTGGTGAAAGGAAGACTACCTTAACTGTTTCTTTTTCGCCTTCCAGAATTTGACGTCGACCCTGCTACCCTGGCTTCAAGACTACTCAGGGTGACGTCGCTGACTTCCGCGCTACTCTTTCTGCCGGCCGAATGTAAACGAGTCATAGGAGCTGCAGCGAGTGTGGTGAAAGGAAGACTACCTTAACTATTTCTTTTTCGCCTTCCAGATTTTGACGTCGACCCTGCTACCCTGGCTTCAAGACTACTCAGGGTGACGTCGCTGACTTCCGCGCTACTCTTTCTGCCGGCCGAATGTATACGAGTCATAGGAGCTGCAGCGAGTGTGGTGAAAGGAAGACTACCTTAACTATTTCTTTTTCGCCTTCCAGAATTTGACGTCGACCCTGCTACCCTGGCTTCAAGACTACTCAGGGTGACGTCGCTGACTTCCGCGCTACTCTTTCTGCCGGCCGAATGTAAACGAGTCATAGGAGCTGCAGCGAGTGTGGTGAAAGGAAGACTACCTTAACTGTTTCTTTTTCGCCTTCCAGAATTTGACGTCGACCCTGCTACCCTGGCTTCAAGACTACTCAGCGTGACGTCGCTGACTTCCGCGCTACTCTTTCTGCCGGCCGAATGTAAACGAGTCATAGGAGCTGCAGCGAGTGTGGTGAAAGGAAGACTACCTTAACTATTTCTTTTTCGCCTTCCAGATTTTGACGTCGACCCTGCTACCCTGGCTTCAAGACTACTCAGGGTGACGTCGCTGACTTCCGCGCTACTCTTTCTGCCGGCCGAATGTAAACGAGTCATAGGAGCTGCAGCGAGTGTGGTGAAAGGAAGACTACCTTAACTGTTTCTTTTTCGCCTTCCAGAATTTGACGTCGACCCTGCTACCCTGGCTTCAAGACAACTCAGGGTGACGTCGCAGACTTCCGCGCCACTATTTCTGCAGGCCGAGCTGTAAAGAGTCATACGAGCGGTAGCGAGTGTGGTGAAAGGACGACTACCTTAACTATTTCTTTTTCGCCTTCCAGATTTTGACGTCGACCCTGCTACCCTGGCTTCAAGACAACTCAGTGTGACGTCGCTGACTTCCGCGCTACTCTTTCTGCCGGCCGAATGTAAACGAGTCATAGGAGCTGCAGCGAGTGTGGTGAAAGGAAGACTACCTTAACTGCTTCTTTTTCGCCTTCCAGATTTTGACGTCGACCCTGCTACCCTGGCTTCAAGGCAACTCAGTGTGACGTCGCAGACTTCCACGCCACTATTTCTGCCGGCCGAGCTGTAAACGAGTCATACGATCGGCAGCGAGTGTGGTGAAAGGACCACTACCTTAACTATTTCTTTTTCGCCTTCCAGATTTTGACGTCGACCCTGCTACCCTGGCTTCAAGACTACTCAGGGTGACGTCGCAGACTTCCGCGCCACTATTTCTGCAGGCCGAGCTGTAAACGAGTCATACGAGCGGTAGCGAGTGTGGTGAAAGGACGACTACCTTAACTATTTCTTTTTCGCCTTCCAGATTTTGACGTCGACCCTGCTACCCTGGCTTCAAGACTACTCAGGGTGACGTCGCTGACTTCCGCGCTACTCTTTCTGCCGGCCGAATGTAAACGAGTCATAGGAGCTGCAGCGAGTGTGGTGAAAGGAAGACTACCTTAACTGTTTCTTTTTCGCCTTCCAGAATTTGACGTCGACCCTGCTACCCTGGCTTCAAGACTACTCAGGGTGACGTCGCTGACTTCCGCGCTACTCTTTCTGCCGGCCGAATGTAAACGAGTCATAGGAGCTGCAGCGAGTGTGGTGAAAGGAAGACTACCTTAACTATTTCTTTTTCGCCTTCCAGATTTTGACGTCGACCCTGCTACCCTGGCTTCAAGACTACTCAGGGTGACGTCGCTGACTTCCGCGCTACTCTTTCTGCCGGCCGAATGTAAACGAGTCATAGGAGCTGCAGCGAGTGTGGTGAAAGGAAGACTACCTTAACTATTTCTTTTTCGCCTTCCAGAATTTGACGTCGACCCTGCTACCCTGGCTTCAAGACTACTCAGGGTGACGTCGCTGACTTCCGCGCTACTCTTTCTGCCGGCCGAATGTAAACGAGTCATAGGAGCTGCAGCGAGTGTGGTGAAAGGAAGACTACCTTAACTGTTTCTTTTTCGCCTTCCAGAATTTGACGTCGACCCTGCTACCCTGGCTTCAAGACTACTCAGGGTGACGTCGCTGACTTCCGCGCTACTCTTTCTGCCGGCCGAATGTAAACGAGTCATAGGAGCTGCAGCGAGTGTGGTGAAAGGAAGACTACCTTAACTATTTCTTTTTCGCCTTCCAGATTTTGACGTCGACCCTGCTACCCTGGCTTCAAGACTACTCAGGGTGACGTCGCTGACTTCCGCGCTACTCTTTCTGCCGGCCGAATGTAAACGAGTCATAGGAGCTGCAGCGAGTGTGGTGAAAGGAAGACTACCTTAACTATTTCTTTTTCGCCTTCCAGAATTTGACGTCGACCCTGCTACCCTGGCTTCAAGACTACTCAGGGTGACGTCGCTGACTTCCGCGCTACTCTTTCTGCCGGCCGAATGTAAACGAGTCATAGGAGCTGCAGCGAGTGTGGTGAAAGGAAGACTACCTTAACTGTTTCTTTTTCGCCTTCCAGAATTTGACGTCGACCCTGCTACCCTGGCTTCAAGACTACTCAGGGTGACGTCGCTGACTTCCGCGCTACTCTTTCTGCCGGCCGAATGTAAACGAGTCATAGGAGCTGCAGCGAGTGTGGTGAAAGGAAGACTACCTTAACTATTTCTTTTTCGCCTTCCAGATTTTGACGTCGACCCTGCTACCCTGGCTTCAAGACTACTCAGGGTGACGTCGCTGACTTCCGCGCTACTCTTTCTGCCGGCCGAATGTAAACGAGTCATAGGAGCTGCAGCGAGTGTGGTGAAAGGAAGACTACCTTAACTGTTTCTTTTTCGCCTTCCAGAATTTGACGTCGACCCTGCTACCCTGGCTTCAAGACTACTCAGGGTGACGTCGCTGACTTCCGCGCTACTCTTTCTGCCGGCCGAATGTAAACGAGTCATAGGAGCTGCAGCGAGTGTGGTGAAAGGAAGACTACCTTAACTGTTTCTTTTTCGCCTTCCAGAATTTGACGTCGACCCTGCTACCCTGGCTTCAAGACTACTCAGGGTGACGTCGCTGACTTCCGCGCTACTCTTTCTGCCGGCCGAATGTAAACGAGTCATAGGAGCTGCAGCGAGTGTGGTGAAAGGAAGACTACCTTAACTATTTCTTTTTCGCCTTCCAGATTTTGACGTCGACCCTGCTACCCTGGCTTCAAGACAACTCAGTGTGACGTCGCTGACTTCCGCGCTACTCTTTCTGCCGGCCGAATGTAAACGAGTCATAGGAGCTGCAGCGAGTGTGGTGAAAGGAAGACTACCTTAACTGTTTCTTTTTCGCCTTCCAGAATTTGACGTCGACCCTGCTACCCTGGCTTCAAGACTACTCAGGGTGACGTCGCAGACTTCCGCGCCACTATTTCTGCAGGCCGAGCTGTAAAGAGTCATACGAGCGGTAGCGAGTGTGGTGAAAGGACGACTACCTTAACTATTTCTTTTTCGCCTTCCAGATTTTGACGTCGACCCTGCTACCCTGGCTTCAAGACAACTCAGTGTGACGTCGCTGACTTCCGCGCTACTCTTTCTGCCGGCCGAATGTAAACGAGTCATAGGAGCTGCAGCGAGTGTGGTGAAAGGAAGAATACCTTAACTATTTCTTTTTCGCCTTCCAGATTTTGACGTCGACCCTGCTACCCTGGCTTCAAGACAACTCAGGGTGACGTCGCAGACTTCCGCGCCACTATTTCTGCAGGCCGAGCTGTAAAGAGTCATACGAGCGGTAGCGAGTGTGGTGAAAGGACGACTACCTTAACTATTTCTTTTTCGCCTTCCAGATTTTGACGTCGACCCTGCTACCCTGGCTTCAAGACAACTCAGTGTGACGTCGCTGACTTCCGCGCTACTCTTTCTGCCGGCCGAATGTAAACGAGTCATAGGAGCTGCAGCGAGTGTTGTGAAAGGAAGACTACCTTAACTGTTTCTTCTTCGCCTTCCAGAATTTGACGTCGACCCTGCTAGCCTGGCTTCAAGACTACTCAGGGTGACGTCGCAGACTTCCGCGCCACTATTTCTGCAGGCCGAGCTGTAAAGAGTCATACGAGCGGTAGCGAGTGTGGTGAAAGGACGACTACCTTAACTATTTCTTTTTCGCCTTCCAGATTTTGACGTCGACCCTGCTACCCTGGCTTCAAGACAACTCAGTGTGACGTCGCTGACTTCCGCGCTACTCTTTCTGCCGGCCGAATGTAAACGAGTCATAGGAGCTGCAGCGAGTGTGGTGAAAGGAAGACTACCTTAACTGTTTCTTTTTCGCCTTCCAGAATTTGACGTCGACCCTGCTACCCTGGCTTCAAGACTACTCAGGGTGACGTCGCTGACTTCCGCGCTACTCTTTCTGCCGGCCGAATGTAAACGAGTCATAGGAGCTGAAGCGAGTGTGGTGAAAGGAAGACTACCTTAACTGTTTCTTTTTCGCCTTCCAGAATTTGACGTCGACCCTGCTACCCTGGCTTCAAGACTACTCAGGGTGACGTCGCTGACTTCCGCGCTACTCTTTCTGCCGGCCGAATGTAAACGAGTCATAGGAGCTGCAGCGAGTGTGGTGAAAGGAAGACTACCTTAACTGTTTCTTTTTCGCCTTCCAGAATTTGACGTCGACCCTGCTACTCTGGCTTCAAGACTACTCAGGGTGACGTCGCTGACTTCCGCGCTACTCTTTCTGCCGGCCGAATGTAAACGAGTCATAGGAGCTGAAGCGAGTGTGGTGAAAGGAAGACTACCTTAACTGTTTCTTTTTCGCCTTCCAGATTTTGACGTCGACCCTGCTACCCTGGCTTCAAGGCAACTCAGTGTGACGTCGCAGACTTCCACGCCACTATTTCTGCCGGCCGAGCTGTAAACGAGTCATACGATCGGCAGCGAGTGTGGTGAAAGGACCACTACCTTAACTATTTCTTTTTCGCCTTCCAGATTTTGACGTCGACCCTGCTACCCTGGCTTCAAGACTACTCAGGGTGACGTCGCAGACTTCCGCGCCACTATTTCTGCAGGCCGAGCTGTAAACGAGTCATACGAGCGGTAGCGAGTGTGGTGAAAGGACGACTACCTTAACTATTTCTTTTTCGCCTTCCAGATTTTGACGTCGACCCTGCTACCCTGGCTTCAAGACTACTCAGGGTGACGTCGCTGACTTCCGCGCTACTCTTTCTGCCGGCCGAATGTAAACGAGTCATAGGAGCTGCAGCGAGTGTGGTGAAAGGAAGACTACCTTAACTGTTTCTTTTTCGCCTTCCAGAATTTGACGTCGACCCTGCTACCCTGGCTTCAAGACTACTCAGGGTGACGTCGCTGACTTCCGCGCTACTCTTTCTGCCGGCCGAATGTAAACGAGTCATAGGAGCTGCAGCGAGTGTGGTGAAAGGAAGACTACCTTAACTATTTCTTTTTCGCCTTCCAGATTTTGACGTCGACCCTGCTACCCTGGCTTCAAGACTACTCAGGGTGACGTCGCTGACTTCCGCGCTACTCTTTCTGCCGGCCGAATGTAAACGAGTCATAGGAGCTGCAGCGAGTGTGGTGAAAGGAAGACTACCTTAACTATTTCTTTTTCGCCTTCCAGAATTTGACGTCGACCCTGCTACCCTGGCTTCAAGACTACTCAGGGTGACGTCGCTGACTTCCGCGCTACTCTTTCTGCCGGCCGAATGTAAACGAGTCATAGGAGCTGCAGCGAGTGTGGTGAAAGGAAGACTACCTTAACTGTTTCTTTTTCGCCTTCCAGATTTTGACGTCGACCCTGCTACCCTGGCTTCAAGGCAACTCAGTGTGACGTCGCAGACTTCCACGCCACTATTTCTGCCGGCCGAGCTGTAAACGAGTCATACGATCGGCAGCGAGTGTGGTGAAAGGACCACTACCTTAACTATTTCTTTTTCGCCTTCCAGATTTTGACGTCGACCCTGCTACCCTGGCTTCAAGACTACTCAGGGTGACGTCGCAGACTTCCGCGCCACTATTTCTGCAGGCCGAGCTGTAAACGAGTCATACGAGCGGTAGCGAGTGTGGTGAAAGGACGACTACCTTAACTATTTCTTTTTCGCCTTCCAGATTTTGACGTCGACCCTGCTACCCTGGCTTCAAGACTACTCAGGGTGACGTCGCTGACTTCCGCGCTACTCTTTCTGCCGGCCGAATGTAAACGAGTCATAGGAGCTGCAGCGAGTGTGGTGAAAGGAAGACTACCTTAACTGTTTCTTTTTCGCCTTCCAGAATTTGACGTCGACCCTGCTACCCTGGCTTCAAGACTACTCAGGGTGACGTCGCTGACTTCCGCGCTACTCTTTCTGCCGGCCGAATGTAAACGAGTCATAGGAGCTGCAGCGAGTGTGGTGAAAGGAAGACTACCTTAACTATTTCTTTTTCGCCTTCCAGATTTTGACGTCGACCCTGCTACCCTGGCTTCAAGACTACTCAGGGTGACGTCGCTGACTTCCGCGCTACTCTTTCTGCCGGCCGAATGTAAACGAGTCATAGGAGCTGCAGCGAGTGTGGTGAAAGGAAGACTACCTTAACTATTTCTTTTTCGCCTTCCAGAATTTGACGTCGACCCTGCTACCCTGGCTTCAAGACTACTCAGGGTGACGTCGCTGACTTCCGCGCTACTCTTTCTGCCGGCCGAATGTAAACGAGTCATAGGAGCTGCAGCGAGTGTGGTGAAAGGAAGACTACCTTAACTGTTTCTTTTTCGCCTTCCAGAATTTGACGTCGACCCTGCTACCCTGGCTTCAAGACTACTCAGGGTGACGTCGCTGACTTCCGCGCTACTCTTTCTGCCGGCCGAATGTAAACGAGTCATAGGAGCTGCAGCGAGTGTGGTGAAAGGAAGACTACCTTAACTATTTCTTTTTCGCCTTCCAGATTTTGACGTCGACCCTGCTACCCTGGCTTCAAGACTACTCAGGGTGACGTCGCTGACTTCCGCGCTACTCTTTCTGCCGGCCGAATGTAAACGAGTCATAGGAGCTGCAGCGAGTGTGGTGAAAGGAAGACTACCTTAACTATTTCTTTTTCGCCTTCCAGAATTTGACGTCGACCCTGCTACCCTGGCTTCAAGACTACTCAGGGTGACGTCGCTGACTTCCGCGCTACTCTTTCTGCCGGCCGAATGTAAACGAGTCATAGGAGCTGCAGCGAGTGTGGTGAAAGGAAGACTACCTTAACTGTTTCTTTTTCGCCTTCCAGAATTTGACGTCGACCCTGCTACCCTGGCTTCAAGACTACTCAGCGTGACGTCGCTGACTTCCGCGCTACTCTTTCTGCCGGCCGAATGTAAACGAGTCATAGGAGCTGCAGCGAGTGTGGTGAAAGGAAGACTACCTTAACTATTTCTTTTTCGCCTTCCAGATTTTGACGTCGACCCTGCTACCCTGGCTTCAAGACTACTCAGGGTGACGTCGCTGACTTCCGCGCTACTCTTTCTGCCGGCCGAATGTAAACGAGTCATAGGAGCTGCAGCGAGTGTGGTGAAAGGAAGACTACCTTAACTGTTTCTTTTTCGCCTTCCAGAATTTGACGTCGACCCTGCTACCCTGGCTTCAAGACAACTCAGGGTGACGTCGCAGACTTCCGCGCCACTATTTCTGCAGGCCGAGCTGTAAAGAGTCATACGAGCGGTAGCGAGTGTGGTGAAAGGACGACTACCTTAACTATTTCTTTTTCGCCTTCCAGATTTTGACGTCGACCCTGCTACCCTGGCTTCAAGACAACTCAGTGTGACGTCGCTGACTTCCGCGCTACTCTTTCTGCCGGCCGAATGTAAACGAGTCATAGGAGCTGCAGCGAGTGTGGTGAAAGGAAGACTACCTTAACTGCTTCTTTTTCGCCTTCCAGATTTTGACGTCGACCCTGCTACCCTGGCTTCAAGGCAACTCAGTGTGACGTCGCAGACTTCCACGCCACTATTTCTGCCGGCCGAGCTGTAAACGAGTCATACGATCGGCAGCGAGTGTGGTGAAAGGACCACTACCTTAACTATTTCTTTTTCGCCTTCCAGATTTTGACGTCGACCCTGCTACCCTGGCTTCAAGACTACTCAGGGTGACGTCGCTGACTTCCGCGCTACTCTTTCTGCCGGCCGAATGTAAACGAGTCATAGGAGCTGCAGCGAGTGTGGTGAAAGGAAGACTACCTTAACTATTTCTTTTTCGCCTTCCAGAATTTGACGTCGACCCTGCTACCCTGGCTTCAAGACTACTCAGGGTGACGTCGCTGACTTCCGCGCTACTCTTTCTGCCGGCCGAATGTAAACGAGTCATAGGAGCTGCAGCGAGTGTGGTGAAAGGAAGACTACCTTAACTGTTTCTTTTTCGCCTTCCAGATTTTGACGTCGACCCTGCTACCCTGGCTTCAAGGCAACTCAGTGTGACGTCGCAGACTTCCACGCCACTATTTCTGCCGGCCGAGCTGTAAACGAGTCATACGATCGGCAGCGAGTGTGGTGAAAGGACCACTACCTTAACTATTTCTTTTTCGCCTTCCAGATTTTGACGTCGACCCTGCTACCCTGGCTTCAAGACTACTCAGGGTGACGTCGCAGACTTCCGCGCCACTATTTCTGCAGGCCGAGCTGTAAACGAGTCATACGAGCGGTAGCGAGTGTGGTGAAAGGACGACTACCTTAACTATTTCTTTTTCGCCTTCCAGATTTTGACGTCGACCCTGCTACCCTGGCTTCAAGACTACTCAGGGTGACGTCGCTGACTTCCGCGCTACTCTTTCTGCCGGCCGAATGTAAACGAGTCATAGGAGCTGCAGCGAGTGTGGTGAAAGGAAGACTACCTTAACTGTTTCTTTTTCGCCTTCCAGAATTTGACGTCGACCCTGCTACCCTGGCTTCAAGACTACTCAGGGTGACGTCGCTGACTTCCGCGCTACTCTTTCTGCCGGCCGAATGTAAACGAGTCATAGGAGCTGCAGCGAGTGTGGTGAAAGGAAGACTACCTTAACTATTTCTTTTTCGCCTTCCAGATTTTGACGTCGACCCTGCTACCCTGGCTTCAAGACTACTCAGGGTGACGTCGCTGACTTCCGCGCTACTCTTTCTGCCGGCCGAATGTAAACGAGTCATAGGAGCTGCAGCGAGTGTGGTGAAAGGAAGACTACCTTAACTATTTCTTTTTCGCCTTCCAGAATTTGACGTCGACCCTGCTACCCTGGCTTCAAGACTACTCAGGGTGACGTCGCTGACTTCCGCGCTACTCTTTCTGCCGGCCGAATGTAAACGAGTCATAGGAGCTGCAGCGAGTGTGGTGAAAGGAAGACTACCTTAACTGTTTCTTTTTCGCCTTCCAGAATTTGACGTCGACCCTGCTACCCTGGCTTCAAGACTACTCAGGGTGACGTCGCTGACTTCCGCGCTACTCTTTCTGCCGGCCGAATGTAAACGAGTCATAGGAGCTGCAGCGAGTGTGGTGAAAGGAAGACTACCTTAACTATTTCTTTTTCGCCTTCCAGATTTTGACGTCGACCCTGCTACCCTGGCTTCAAGACTACTCAGGGTGACGTCGCTGACTTCCGCGCTACTCTTTCTGCCGGCCGAATGTAAACGAGTCATAGGAGCTGCAGCGAGTGTGGTGAAAGGAAGACTACCTTAACTATTTCTTTTTCGCCTTCCAGAATTTGACGTCGACCCTGCTACCCTGGCTTCAAGACTACTCAGGGTGACGTCGCTGACTTCCGCGCTACTCTTTCTGCCGGCCGAATGTAAACGAGTCATAGGAGCTGCAGCGAGTGTGGTGAAAGGAAGACTACCTTAACTGTTTCTTTTTCGCCTTCCAGAATTTGACGTCGACCCTGCTACCCTGGCTTCAAGACTACTCAGCGTGACGTCGCTGACTTCCGCGCTACTCTTTCTGCCGGCCGAATGTAAACGAGTCATAGGAGCTGCAGCGAGTGTGGTGAAAGGAAGACTACCTTAACTATTTCTTTTTCGCCTTCCAGATTTTGACGTCGACCCTGCTACCCTGGCTTCAAGACTACTCAGGGTGACGTCGCTGACTTCCGCGCTACTCTTTCTGCCGGCCGAATGTAAACGAGTCATAGGAGCTGCAGCGAGTGTGGTGAAAGGAAGACTACCTTAACTGTTTCTTTTTCGCCTTCCAGAATTTGACGTCGACCCTGCTACCCTGGCTTCAAGACAACTCAGGGTGACGTCGCAGACTTCCGCGCCACTATTTCTGCAGGCCGAGCTGTAAAGAGTCATACGAGCGGTAGCGAGTGTGGTGAAAGGACGACTACCTTAACTATTTCTTTTTCGCCTTCCAGATTTTGACGTCGACCCTGCTACCCTGGCTTCAAGACAACTCAGTGTGACGTCGCTGACTTCCGCGCTACTCTTTCTGCCGGCCGAATGTAAACGAGTCATAGGAGCTGCAGCGAGTGTGGTGAAAGGAAGACTACCTTAACTGCTTCTTTTTCGCCTTCCAGATTTTGACGTCGACCCTGCTACCCTGGCTTCAAGGCAACTCAGTGTGACGTCGCAGACTTCCACGCCACTATTTCTGCCGGCCGAGCTGTAAACGAGTCATACGATCGGCAGCGAGTGTGGTGAAAGGACCACTACCTTAACTATTTCTTTTTCGCCTTCCAGATTTTGACGTCGACCCTGCTACCCTGGCTTCAAGACTACTCAGGGTGACGTCGCAGACTTCCGCGCCACTGTTTCTGCAGGCCGAGCTGTAAACGAGTCATACGAGCGGTAGCGAGTGTGGTGAAAGGACGACTACCTTAACTATTTCTTTTTCGCCTTCCAGATTTTGACGTCGACCCTGCTACCCTGGCTTCAAGACTACTCAGGGTGACGTCGCTGACTTCCGCGCTACTCTTTCTGCCGGCCGAATGTAAACGAGTCATAGGAGCTGCAGCGAGTGTGGTGAAAGGAAGACTACCTTAACTGTTTCTTTTTCGCCTTCCAGAATTTGACGTCGACCCTGCTACCCTGGCTTCAAGACTACTCAGGGTGACGTCGCTGACTTCCGCGCTACTCTTTCTGCCGGCCGAATGTAAACGAGTCATAGGAGCTGCAGCGAGTGTGGTGAAAGGAAGACTACCTTAACTATTTCTTTTTCGCCTTCCAGATTTTGACGTCGACCCTGCTACCCTGGCTTCAAGACTACTCAGGGTGACGTCGCTGACTTCCGCGCTACTCTTTCTGCCGGCCGAATGTAAACGAGTCATAGGAGCTGCAGCGAGTGTGGTGAAAGGAAGACTACCTTAACTATTTCTTTTTCGCCTTCCAGAATTTGACGTCGACCCTGCTACCCTGGCTTCAAGACTACTCAGGGTGACGTCGCTGACTTCCGCGCTACTCTTTCTGCCGGCCGAATGTAAACGAGTCATAGGAGCTGCAGCGAGTGTGGTGAAAGGAAGACTACCTTAACTGTTTCTTTTTCGCCTTCCAGAATTTGACGTCGACCCTGCTACCCTGGCTTCAAGACTACTCAGGGTGACGTCGCTGACTTCCGCGCTACTCTTTCTGCCGGCCGAATGTAAACGAGTCATAGGAGCTGCAGCGAGTGTGGTGAAAGGAAGACTACCTTAACTATTTCTTTTTCGCCTTCCAGATTTTGACGTCGACCCTGCTACCCTGGCTTCAAGACTACTCAGGGTGACGTCGCTGACTTCCGCGCTACTCTTTCTGCCGGCCGAATGTAAACGAGTCATAGGAGCTGCAGCGAGTGTGGTGAAAGGAAGACTACCTTAACTATTTCTTTTTCGCCTTCCAGAATTTGACGTCGACCCTGCTACCCTGGCTTCAAGACTACTCAGGGTGACGTCGCTGACTTCCGCGCTACTCTTTCTGCCGGCCGAATGTAAACGAGTCATAGGAGCTGCAGCGAGTGTGGTGAAAGGAAGACTACATTAACTGTTTCTTTTTCGCCTTCCAGAATTTGACGTCGACCCTGCTACCCTGGCTTCAAGACTACTCAGGGTGACGTCGCTGACTTCCGCGCTACTCTTTCTGCCGGCCGAATGTAAACGAGTCATAGGAGCTGCAGCGAGTGTGGTGAAAGGAAGACTACCTTAACTATTTCTTTTTCGCCTTCCAGATTTTGACGTCGACCCTGCTACCCTGGCTTCAAGACTACTCAGGGTGACGTCGCTGACTTCCGCGCTACTCTTTCTGCCGGCCGAATGTAAACGAGTCATAGGAGCTGCAGCGAGTGTGGTGAAAGGAAGACTACCTTAACTGTTTCTTTTTCGCCTTCCAGAATTTGACGTCGACCCTGCTACCCTGGCTTCAAGACTACTCAGGGTGACGTCGCTGACTTCCGCGCTACTCTTTCTGCCGGCCGAATGTAAACGAGTCATAGGAGCTGCAGCGAGTGTGGTGAAAGGAAGACTACCTTAACTGTTTCTTTTTCGCCTTCCAGAATTTGACGTCGACCCTGCTACCCTGGCTTCAAGACTACTCAGGGTGACGTCGCTGACTTCCGCGCTACTCTTTCTGCCGGCCGAATGTAAACGAGTCATAGGAGCTGCAGCGAGTGTGGTGAAAGGAAGACTACCTTAACTATTTCTTTTTCGCCTTCCAGATTTTGACGTCGACCCTGCTACCCTGGCTTCAAGACAACTCAGTGTGACGTCGCTGACTTCCGCGCTACTCTTTCTGCCGGCCGAATGTAAACGAGTCATAGGAGCTGCAGCGAGTGTGGTGAAAGGAAGACTACCTTAACTGTTTCTTTTTCGCCTTGAAGAATTTGACGTCGACCCTGCTACCCTGGCTTCAAGACTACTCAGGGTGACGTCGCAGACTTCCGCGCCACTATTTCTGCAGGCCGAGCTGTAAAGAGTCATACGAGCGGTAGCGAGTGTGGTGAAAGGACGACTACCTTAACTATTTCTTTTTCGCCTTCCAGATTTTGACGTCGACCCTGCTACCCTGGCTTCAAGACAACTCAGTGTGACGTCGCTGACTTCCGCGCTACTCTTTCTGCCGGCCGAATGTAAACGAGTCATAGGAGCTGCAGCGAGTGTGGTGAAAGGAAGAATACCTTAACTATTTCTTTTTCGCCTTCCAGATTTTGACGTCGACCCTGCTACCCTGGCTTCAAGACAACTCAGGGTGACGTCGCAGACTTCCGCGCCACTATTTCTGCAGGCCGAGCTGTAAAGAGTCATACGAGCGGTAGCGAGTGTGGTGAAAGGACGACTACCTTAACTATTTCTTTTTCGCCTTCCAGATTTTGACGTCGACCCTGCTACCCTGGCTTCAAGACAACTCAGTGTGACGTCGCTGACTTCCGCGCTACTCTTTCTGCCGGCCGAATGTAAACGAGTCATAGGAGCTGCAGCGAGTGTTGTGAAAGGAAGACTACCTTAACTGTTTCTTCTTCGCCTTCCAGAATTTGACGTCGACCCTGCTAGCCTGGCTTCAAGACTACTCAGGGTGACGTCGCAGACTTCCGCGCCACTATTTCTGCAGGCCGAGCTGTAAAGAGTCATACGAGCGGTAGCGAGTGTGGTGAAAGGACGACTACCTTAACTATTTCTTTTTCGCCTTCCAGATTTTGACGTCGACCCTGCTACCCTGGCTTCAAGACAACTCAGTGTGACGTCGCTGACTTCCGCGCTACTCTTTCTGCCGGCCGAATGTAAACGAGTCATAGGAGCTGCAGCGAGTGTGGTGAAAGGAAGACTACCTTAACTGTTTCTTTTTCGCCTTCCAGAATTTGACGTCGACCCTGCTACCCTGGCTTCAAGACTACTCAGGGTGACGTCGCTGACTTCCGCGCTACTCTTTCTGCCGGCCGAATGTAAACGAGTCATAGGAGCTGAAGCGAGTGTGGTGAAAGGAAGACTACCTTAACTGTTTCTTTTTCGCCTTCCAGAATTTGACGTCGACCCTGCTACCCTGGCTTCAAGACTACTCAGGGTGACGTCGCTGACTTCCGCGCTACTCTTTCTGCCGGCCGAATGTAAACGAGTCATAGGAGCTGAAGCGAGTGTGGTGAAAGGAAGACTACCTTAACTGTTTCTTTTTCGCCTTCCAGAATTTGACGTCGACCCTGCTACCCTGGCTTCAAGACAACTCAGTGTGACGTCGCTGACTTCCGCGCTACTCTTTCTGCCGGCCGAATGTAAACGAGTCATAGGAGCTGAAGCGAGTGTGGTGAAAGGAAGACTACCTTAACTGTTTCTTTTTCGCCTTCCAGAATTTGACGTCGACCCTGCTACCCTGGCTTCAAGACAACTCAGTGTGACGTCGCAGACTTCCGCGCCACTATTTCTGCAGGCCGAGCTGTAAAGAGTCATACGAGCGGTAGCGAGTGTGGTGAAAGGACGACTACCTTAACTATTTCTTTTTCGCCTTCCAGATTTTGACGTCGACCCTGCTACCCTGGCTTCAAGACAACTCAGTGTGACGTCGCTGACTTCCGCGCTACTCTTTCTGCCGGCCGAATGTAAACGAGTCATAGGAGCTGAAGCGAGTGTGGTGAAAGGAAGACTACCTTAACTGTTTCTTTTTCGCCTTCCAGAATTTGACGTCGACCCTGCTACCCTGGCTTCAAGACTACTCAGGGTGACGTCGCTGACTTCCGCGCTACTCTTTCTGCCGGCCGAATGTAAATGAGTCATAGGAGCTGCAGCGAGTGTGGTGAAAGGAAGACTACCTTAACTGTTTCTTTTTCGCCTTCCAGAATTTGACGTCGACCCTGCTACTCTGGCTTCAAGACTACTCAGGGTGACGTCGCTGACTTCCGCGCTACTCTTTCTGCCGGCCGAATGTAAACGAGTCATAGGAGCTGAAGCGAGTGTGGTGAAAGGAAGACTACCTTAACTGTTTCTTTTTCGCCTTCCAGAATTTGACGTCGACCCTGCTACCCTGGCTTCAAGACAACTCAGTGTGACGTCGCAGACTTCCGCGCCACTATTTCTGCAGGCCGAGCTGTAAAGAGTCATACGAGCGGTAGCGAGTGTGGTGAAAGGACGACTACCTTAACTATTTCTTTTTCGCCTTCCAGAATTTGACGTCGACCCTGCTACCCTGGCTTCAAGACTACTCAGGGTGACGTCGCTGACTTCCGCGCTACTCTTTCTGCCGGCCGAATGTAAACGAGTCATAGGAGCTGAAGCGAGTGTGGTGAAAGGAAGACTACCTTAACTGTTTCTTTTTCGCCTTCCAGAATTTGACGTCGACCCTGCTACCCTGGCTTCAAGACTACTCAGGGTGACGTCGCTGACTTCCGCGCTACTCTTTCTGCCGGCCGAATGTAAATGAGTCATAGGAGCTGCAGCGAGTGTGGTGAAAGGAAGACTACCTTAACTGTTTCTTTTTCGCCTTCCAGAATTTGACGTCGACCCTGCTACTCTGGCTTCAAGACTACTCAGGGTGACGTCGCTGACTTCCGCGCTACTCTTTCTGCCGGCCGAATGTAAACGAGTCATAGGAGCTGAAGCGAGTGTGGTGAAAGGAAGACTACCTTAACTGTTTCTTTTTCGCCTTCCAGAATTTGACGTCGACCCTGCTACCCTGGCTTCAAGACAACTCAGTGTGACGTCGCTGACTTCCGCGCTACTCTTTCTGCCGGCCGAATGTAAACGAGTCATAGGAGCTGAAGCGAGTGTGGTGAAAGGAAGACTACCTTAACTGTTTCTTTTTCGCCTTCCAGAATTTGACGTCGACCCTGCTACCCTGGCTTCAAGACTACTCAGGGTGACGTCGCTGACTTCCGCGCTACTCTTTCTGCCGGCCGAATGTAAACGAGTCATAGGAGCTGAAGCGAGTGTGGTGAAAGGAAGACTACCTTAACTGTTTCTTTTTCGCCTTCCAGAATTTGACGTCGACCCTGCTACCCTGGCTTCAAGACAACTCAGTGTGACGTCGCTGACTTCCGCGCTACTCTTTCTGCCGGCCGAATGTAAACGAGTCATAGGAGCTGAAGCGAGTGTGGTGAAAGGAAGACTACCTTAACTGTTTCTTTTTCGCCTTCCAGAATTTGACGTCGACCCTGCTACCCTGGCTTCAAGACAACTCAGTGTGACGTCGCAGACTTCCGCGCCACTATTTCTGCAGGCCGAGCTGTAAAGAGTCATACGAGCGGTAGCGAGTGTGGTGAAAGGACGACTACCTTAACTATTTCTTTTTCGCCTTCCAGATTTTGAAGTCGACCCTGCTACCCTGGCTTCAAGACAACTCAGTGTGACGTCGCTGACTTCCGCGCTACTCTTTCTGCCGGCCGAATGTAAACGAGTCATAGGAGCTGCAGCGAGTGTGGTGAAAGGAAGACTACCTTAACTGTTTCTTTTTCGCCTTCCAGAATTTGACGTCGACCCTGCTACCCTGGCTTCAAGACTACTCAGGGTGACGTCGCTGACTTCCGCGCTACTCTTTCTGCCGGCCGAATGTAAACGAGTCATAGGAGCTGAAGCGAGTGTGGTGAAAGGAAGACTACCTTAACTGTTTCTTTTTCGCCTTCCAGAATTTGACGTCGACCCTGCTACCCTGGCTTCAAGACTACTCAGGGTGACGTCGCTGACTTCCGCGCTACTCTTTCTGCCGGCCGAATGTAAACGAGTCATAGGAGCTGAAGCGAGTGTGGTGAAAGGAAGACTACCTTAACTGTTTCTTTTTCGCCTTCCAGAATTTGACGTCGACCCTGCTACCCTGGCTTCAAGACAACTCAGTGTGACGTCGCTGACTTCCGCGCTACTCTTTCTGCCGGCCGAATGTAAACGAGTCATAGGAGCTGAAGCGAGTGTGGTGAAAGGAAGACTACCTTAACTGTTTCTTTTTCGCCTTCCAGAATTTGACGTCGACCCTGCTACCCTGGCTTCAAGACAACTCAGTTTGACGTCGCTGACTTCCGCGCTACTCTTTCTGCCGGCCGAATGTAAACGAGTCATAGGAGCTGAAGCGAGTGTGGTGAAAGGAAGACTACCTTAACTGTTTCTTTTTCGCCTTCCAGAATTTGACGTCGACCCTGCTACCCTGGCTTCAAGACTACTCAGGGTGACGTCGCTGACTTCCGCGCTACTCTTTCTGCCGGCCGAATGTAAACGAGTCATAGGAGCTGCAGCGAGTGTGGTGAAAGGAAGACTACCTTAACTGTTTCTTTTTCGCCTTCCAGAATTTGACGTCGACCCTGCTACCCTGGCTTCAAGACTACTCAGGGTGACGTCGCTGACTTCCGCGCTACTCTTTCTGCCGGCCGAATGTAAACGAGTCATAGGAGCTGAAGCGAGTGTGGTGAAAGGAAGACTACCTTAACTGTTTCTTTTTCGCCTTCCAGAATTTGACGTCGACCCTGCTACCCTGGCTTCAAGACAACTCAGTGTGACGTCGCTGACTTCCGCGCTACTCTTTCTGCCGGCCGAATGTAAACGAGTCATAGGAGCTGAAGCGAGTGTGGTGAAAGGAAGACTACCTTAACTGTTTCTTTTTCGCCTTCCAGAATTTGACGTCGACCCTGCTACCCTGGCTTCAAGACAACTCAGTGTGACGTCGCTGACTTCCGCGCTACTCTTTCTGCCGGCCGAATGTAAACGAGTCATAGGAGCTGAAGCGAGTGTGGTGAAAGGAAGACTACCTTAACTGTTTCTTTTTCGCCTTCCAGAATTTGACGTCGACCCTGCTACCCTGGCTTCAAGACTACTCAGGGTGACGTCGCTGACTTCCGCGCTACTCTTTCTGCCGGCCGAATGTAAACGAGTCATAGGAGCTGCAGCGAGTGTGGTGAAAGGAAGACTACCTTAACTGTTTCTTTTTCGCCTTCCAGAATTTGACGTCGACCCTGCTACCCTGGCTTCAAGACAACTCAGTGTGACGTCGCTGACTTCCGCGCTACTCTTTCTGCCGGCCGAATGTAAACGAGTCATAGGAGCTGAAGCGAGTGTGGTGAAAGGAAGACTACCTTAACTGTTTCTTTTTCGCCTTCCAGAATTTGACGTCGACCCTGCTACCCTGGCTTCAAGACAACTCAGTGTGACGTCGCTGACTTCCGCGCTACTCTTTCTGCCGGCCGAATGTAAACGAGTCATAGGAGCTGAAGCGAGTGTGGTGAAAGGAAGACTACCTTAACTGTTTCTTTTTCGCCTTCCAGAATTTGACGTCGACCCTGCTACCCTGGCTTCAAGACAACTCAGTGTGACGTCGCTGACTTCCGCGCTACTCTTTCTGCCGGCCGAATGTAAACGAGTCATAGGAGCTGAAGCGAGTGTGGTGAAAGGAAGACTACCTTAACTGTTTCTTTTTCGCCTTCCAGAATTTGACGTCGACCCTGCTACCCTGGCTTCAAGACAACTCAGTGTGACGTCGCTGACTTCCGCGCTACTCTTTCTGCCGGCCGAATGTAAACGAGTCATAGGAGCTGCAGCGAGTGTGGTGAAAGGAAGACTACCTTAACTGTTTCTTTTTCGCCTTCCAGAATTTGACGTCGACCCTGCTACCCTGGCTTCAAGACAACTCAGTGTGACGTCGCTGACTTCCGCGCTACTCTTTCTGCCGGCCGAATGTAAACGAGTCATAGGAGCTGAAGCGAGTGTGGTGAAAGGAAGACTACCTTAACTGTTTCTTTTTCGCCTTCCAGAATTTGACGTCGACCCTGCTACCCTGGCTTCAAGACAACTCAGTGTGACGTCGCTGACTTCCGCGCTACTCTTTCTGCCGGCCGAATGTAAACGAGTCATAGGAGCTGCAGCGAGTGTGGTGAAAGGAAGACTACCTTAACTGTTTCTTTTTCGCCTTCCAGAATTTGACGTCGACCCTGCTACCCTGGCTTCAAGACAACTCAGTGTGACGTCGCTGACTTCCGCGCTACTCTTTCTGCCGGCCGAATGTAAACGAGTCATAGGAGCTGCAGCGAGTGTGGTGAAAGGAAGACTACCTTAACTGTTTCTTTTTCGCCTTCCAGAATTTGACGTCGACCCTGCTACCCTGGCTTCAAGACAACTCAGTGTGACGTCGCTGACTTCCGCGCTACTCTTTCTGCCGGCCGAATGTAAACGAGTCATAGGAGCTGAAGCGAGTGTGGTGAAAGGAAGACTACCTTAACTGTTTCTTTTTCGCCTTCCAGAATTTGACGTCGACCCTGCTACCCTGGCTTCAAGACAACTCAGTGTGACGTCGCTGACTTCCGCGCTACTCTTTCTGCCGGCCGAATGTAAACGAGTCATAGGAGCTGAAGCGAGTGTGGTGAAAGGAAGACTACCTTAACTGTTTCTTTTTCGCCTTCCAGAATTTGACGTCGACCCTGCTACCCTGGCTTCAAGACAACTCAGTGTGACGTCGCTGACTTCCGCGCTACTCTTTCTGCCGGCCGAATGTAAACGAGTCATAGGAGCTGAAGCGAGTGTGGTGAAAGGAAGACTACCTTAACTGTTTCTTTTTCGCCTTCCAGAATTTGACGTCGACCCTGCTACCCTGGCTTCAAGACAACTCAGTGTGACGTCGCTGACTTCCGCGCTACTCTTTCTGCCGGCCGAATGTAAACGAGTCATAGGAGCTGAAGCGAGTGTGGTGAAAGGAAGACTACCTTAACTGTTTCTTTTTCGCCTTCCAGAATTTGACGTCGACCCTGCTACCCTGGCTTCAAGACAACTCAGTGTGACGTCGCTGACTTCCGCGCTACTCTTTCTGCCGGCCGAATGTAAACGAGTCATAGGAGCTGAAGCGAGTGTGGTGAAAGGAAGACTACCTTAACTGTTTCTTTTTCGCCTTCCAGAATTTGACGTCGACCCTGCTACCCTGGCTTCAAGACAACTCAGTGTGACGTCGCTGACTTCCGCGCTACTCTTTCTGCCGGCCGAATGTAAACGAGTCATAGGAGCTGCAGCGAGTGTGGTGAAAGGAAGACTACCTTAACTGTTTCTTTTTCGCCTTCCAGAATTTGACGTCGACCCTGCTACCCTGTCTTCAAGACAACTCAGGGTGACGTCGCTGACTTCCGCGCTACTCTTTCTGCCGGCCGAATGTAAACGAGTCATAGGAGCTGAAGCGAGTGTGGTGAAAGGAAGACTACCTTAACTGTTTCTTTTTCGCCTTCCAGAATTTGACGTCGACCCTGCTACCCTGGCTTCAAGACAACTCAGGGTGACGTCGCTGACTTCCGCGCTACTCTTTCTGCCGGCCGAATGTAAACGAGTCGTAGGAGCTGCAGCGAGTGTGGTGAAAGGAAGACTACCTTAACTGTTTCTTTTTCGCCTTCCAGAATGTGACGTCGACCCTGCTACCCTGGCTTCAAGACTACTCAGGGTGACGTCGCTGACTTCCGCGCTACTCTTTCTGCCGGCCGAATGTAAACGAGTCATAGGAGCTGAAGCGAGTGTGGTGAAAGGAAGACTACCTTAACTGTTTCTTTTTCGCCTTCCAGAATTTGACGTCGACCCTGCTACCCTGGCTTCAAGACAACTCAGTGTGACGTCGCTGACTTCCGCGCTACTCTTTCTGCCGGCCGAATGTAAACGAGTCATAGGAGCTGCAGCGAGTGTGGTGAAAGGAAGACTACCTTAACTGTTTCTTTTTCGCCTTCCAGAATTTGACGTCGACCCTGCTACAGTGTGACGTCGCTGACTTCCGCGCTACTCTTTCTGCCGGCCGAATGTAAACGAGTCATAGGAGCTGAAGCGAGTGTGGTGAAAGGAAGACTACCTTAACTGTTTCTTTTTCGCCTTCCAGAATTTGACGTCGACCCTGCTACAGTGTGACGTCGCTGACTTCCGCGCTACTCTTTCTGCCGGCCGAATGTAAACGAGTCATAGGAGCTGAAGCGAGTGTGGTGAAAGGAAGACTACCTTAACTGTTTCGTTTTCGCCTTCCAGAATTTGACGTCGACCCTGCTACCCTGGCTTCAAGACAACTCAGTGTGACGTCGCTGACTTCCGCGCTACTCTTTCTGCCGGCCGAATGTAAACGAGTCATAGGAGCTGCAGCGAGTGTGGTGAAAGGAAGACTACCTTAACTGTTTCTTTTTCGCCTTCCAGAATTTGACGTCGACCCTGCTACCCTGGCTTCAAGGCAACTCAGGGTGACGTCGCAAACTTCCGCGCTACTATTTCTGCCGGCCGAGCTGTAAAGGAGTCATGCGAGCGGCAGCGAGTGTGGTGCAAGGACGACTACCTTAACTGTTTCTCTTTCGCCTTCCAGATTTTGACGTCGACCTTGCTACCCTGGCTTCAAGGCAACTCAGGGTGACGTCGCAGACATCAGCGCCACTATTTCTGCCAGCCGAGCTGTAAACGAGTACTACGAGCGGTAGCGAGTGGGGTGAAAGGACGACTACCTTAACTATTTCTTTTTCGCATTCCGTATTTTGACGTCGACCCTGCTACCCTGGCTTCAAGACAATTCAGTGTGACGTCGCAAACTTCCACGCCACTATTTCTGCTGGCCAAGCTGTAAACGACTCATACGAGCGGCAGCGAGAGTTGTGAAAGGACGACTACCTTAACTATTTATTTTTCGCCTTCCAGAATTTGACGTCGACCCTGCTACCCTGGCTTCAAGACAACTCAGTGTGACGTCGCTGACTTCCGCGCTACTCTTTCTGCCGGCCGAATGTAAACGAGTCATAGGAGCTGAAGCGAGTGTGGTGAAAGGAAGACTACCTTAACTGTTTCTTTTTCGCCTTCCAGAATTTGACGTCGACCCTGCTACAGTGTGACGTCGCTGACTTCCGCGCTACTCTTTCTGCCGGCCGAATGTAAACGAGTCATAGGAGCTGAAGCGAGTGTGGTGAAAGGAAGACTACCTTAACTGTTTCGTTTTCGCCTTCCAGAATTTGACGTCGACCCTGCTACCCTGGCTTCAAGACAACTCAGTGTGACGTCGCTGACTTCCGCGCTACTCTTTCTGCCGGCCGAATGTAAACGAGTCATAGGAGCTGCAGCGAGTGTGGTGAAAGGAAGACTACCTTAACTGTTTCTTTTTCGCCTTCCAGAATTTGACGTCGACCCTGCTACCCTGGCTTCAAGGCAACTCAGGGTGACGTCGCAAACTTCCGCGCTACTATTTCTGCCGGCCGAGCTGTAAAGGAGTCATGCGAGCGGCAGCGAGTGTGGTGCAAGGACGACTACCTTAACTGTTTCTCTTTCGCCTTCCAGATTTTGACGTCGACCTTGCTACCCTGGCTTCAAGGCAACTCAGGGTGACGTCGCAGACATCAGCGCCACTATTTCTGCCACCCGAGCTGTAAACGAGTACTACGAGCGGTAGCGAGTGGGGTGAAAGGACGACTACCTTAACTATTTCTTTTTCGCATTCCGTATTTTGACGTCGACCCTGCTACCCTGGCTTCAAGACAATTCAGTGTGACGTCGCAAACTTCCACGCCACTATTTCTGCTGGCCAAGCTGTAAACGACTCATACGAGCGGCAGCGAGAGTTGTGAAAGGACGACTACCTTAACTATTTATTTTTCGCCTTCCAGATTTTGACGTCGACCCTGCCACACTGGCTTCAAGACAACTCAGGGTGACGTCGCAGACTTCCGCGCCACTATTTCTGCCGGCCGAGCTGTTAACGAGTCATACGAGCGGCAGCGAGTGTGGTGAAAGGACGACTACCTTAACAATTTCTTTTCGCCTTCCAGATTTTAACGGCGACCCTGCTACCCTGGCTTCAAGGCAACTCAGTGTGACGTCGCAGACTTCCACTCCACTATATCTGCCGGCCGGGCTGTAAACGAGTCATACGAGCGGCAGCGAGTGTAGGTGAAAGGACAACTATCTTAACTATTTCTTTTTCGCCTTCCAGATTTTGACGTCGACCCTGCTACAATGGCTTCAAGACTACTCAGTGTGACGTCGCAGACCTCCGCGCCACTATTTCTGCCGGCCGATCTGTAAACGAGTCATACGAGCGGCAGCGAGTGTGGTGAAAGGACGACTACCTTAACTATTTCTTTTTCGCCCTCCAGATTTTGACGTCGACCCTGCTACCCTGGCTTCAAGACAACTCAGTGTGACGTCGCACACTTCCGCGCCACGATTTCTGCCGGCCGGGCTGTAAACGAGTCATACGAGCGGCAGCGAGTGTAGGTGAAAATACACCCACCTTAACTATTTATTTTCGCCTTACAGGTTTTGACGTCGACCCTGCTACCCTGGCTTCAAGACCACTCAGTGTGACTCGCAGACTTCCACGCCACTATTTCTGCCGGCCGAATGTAAACGAGTCATACGAGCGGCAGCGACTGTAGTGAAAATACACCCACCTTAACTATTTATTTTCGCCTTACAGATTTTGAAGTCGACCATGCCACACTGGCTTCAAGACAACTCAGTGTGACGTCGCAGACCTCCGCGCCACTATTTCTGCCGGCCGATCTGTAAACGAGTACTACGAGCGGCAGCGAGTGTGGTGAAAGGACGACTACCTTAACTATTTCTTTTTCGCCCTCCAGATTTTGACGTCGACCCTGCTACCCTGGCTTCAAGACAACTCAGTGTGACGTCGCACACTTCCGCGCCACGATTTCTGCCGGCCGAGCTGTAAACGAGTCATACGAGCGGCAGCGAGTGTGGTGAAAGGACGATTACCTTAACTATTTATTTTCGCCTTACAGATTTTGACGTCGACCCTGCTACCCTGGCTTCAAGACCACTCAGTGTGACTCGCAGACTTCCACGCCACTATTTCTGCCGGCCGAATGTAAACGAGTCATACGAGCGGCAGCGAGTGTGGTGAAAGGACGACTACCTTAACTGTTTCTTTTTCGCCTTCCAGATTTTCACGTCGACCCTGCTACTCTGGCTTCAAGACAGCTCAGTGTGACGTCGCAGACTTCCGCGCTACTATTTCTGCCGGCCGAGCTGTAAACGAGTCATACGAGCGGCAGCGAGTGTGGTGAAAGGACGATTACCTTAACTATTTATTTTCGCCTTACAGATTTTGACGTCGACGCTGCTACCCTGGCTTCAAAACAAGTCAGTGTGACGTCGCATACTTCCACGCCACTATTTCTGCTGGCCCAGCTGTAAACGAGTCACACGAGCGGCAGCGAGTGTGGTGAAAGGACGACTACCTTAACTATTTCTTTTTCGCCTTCCAGATTTTGACGTCGACCCTGCTACCCTGGCTTCAAGACAACTCAGTGTGACGTCGCAGACTTCTTCCACGCCACTATTTCTGCCGGCCGAGCTGTAAACGAGTCATACGAGCGGCAGCGAGTGTGGTGAAAGGTCGACTACCTTAACAATTTCTTTTCGCCTTCCAGATTTTAACGTCGACCCTGCTACTCTGGCTTCAAGGCAACTCAGTGTGACGTCGCAGACTTCCACTCCACTATATCTGCCGGCCGGGCTGTAAACGAGTCATACGAGCGGCAGCGAGTGTAGGTGAAAGGACAACTATCTTAACTATTTCTTTTTCGCCTTCCAGATTTGGACGTCGACCCTGCTACCCTGGCTTCAAGACAACTCAGTGTGACGTCGCAGACTTCTTCCACGCCACTATTTCTGCCGGCCGAGCTGTAAACGAGTCATACGAGCGGCAGCGAGTGTGGTGAAAGGTCGACTACCTTAACAATTTCTTTTCGCCTTCCAGATTTTAACGTCGACCCTGCTACTCTGGCTTCAAGGCAACTCAGTGTGACGTCGCAGACTTCCACTCCACTATATCTGCCGGCCGGGCTGTAAACGAGTCATACGAGCGGCAGCGAGTGTAGGTGAAAGGACAACTACCTTAACTATTTCTTTTTCGCCTTCCAGATTTTGACGTCGACCCTGCTACCCTGGCTTCAAGACCACTCAGTGTGACGTCGCAGACATCCACGCCACTATTTCTGCCGGCCGAGCTGTAAACGAGTCATACGAGCGGCAGCGAGTGTAGGTGAAAGGACGACTGCCTTAACTATTTCTTTTTCGCCTTCCAGATTTTGACGTCGACCCTGCTACCCTGGCTTCAAGAACACTCAGTGTGACGTCGCAGACTTCCACGCCACTATTTCTGCCGGCCGAGCTGTAAACGAGTCATACGAGCGGCAGCGAGTGTGGTGAAAGGACGACTACCTTGAATGTCTTTTTCGCCTTCCAGATTTTGACGTCGACCCTGCTACCCTGGCTTCAAGACAACTCAGTGTGACGTCGCAGACTTCCGCGCTACTATTTCTGCCGCCCGAGCTGTAAAGGAGTTATACGAGCGGCAGCGAGTGTGGTGAAAGGACGATTACCTTAACTATTTATTTTCGCCTTACAGATTTTGACGTCGACGCTGCTACCCTGGCTTCAAAACAAGTCAGTGTGACGTCGCAGACTTCCACGCCACTATTTCTGCTGGCCCAGCTGTAAACGAGTCAGACGAGCGGCAGCGAGTGTGGTGAATGGACGACTACCTTAACTATTTCTTTTTCGCCTTCCAGATTTTGACGTCGACCCTGCTACCCTGGCTTCAAGACTACTCAGAGTGACGTCGCAGATTTCCGCGCCACTATTTCTGCCGGCCGAGCTGTAAACGAGTCATACGAGCGGCAGCGAGTGTGGTGAAAGGACGACTACCTTAACTGTCTTTTTCGCGTTCCAGATTGTGACGTCGACCCTGCTACCCTGGCTTCAAGACAACTCAGTGTGACGTCGCAGACTTCCGCGCTACTATTTCTGCCGCCCGAGCTGTAAAGGAGTTATACGAGCGGCAGCGAGTGTGGTGAAAGGACGATTACCTTAACTATTTATTTTCGCCTTACAGATTTTGACGTCGACGCTGCTACCCTGGCTTCAAAACAAGTCAGTGTGACGTCGCAGACTTCCACGCCACTATTTCTGCTGGCCCAGCTGTAAACGAGTCAGACGAGCGGCAGCGAGTGTGGTAATGGACGACTACCTTAACTATTTCTTTTTCGCCTTCCAGATTTTGACGTCGACCCTGCTACCCTGGCTTCAAGACTACTCAGAGTGACGTCGCAGATTTCCGCGCCACTATTTCTGCCGGCCGAGCTGTAAACGAGTCATAGGAGCTGCAGCGAGTGTGGTGAAAGGAAGACTACCTTAACTGTTTCTTTTTCGCCTTCCAGAATTTGACGTCGACCCTGCTACCCTGGCTTCAAGACTACTCAGGGTGACGTCGCTGACTTCCGCGCTACTCTTTCTGCCGGCCGAATGTAAACGAGTCATAGGAGCTGCAGCGAGTGTGGTGAAAGGAAGACTACCTTAACTGTTTCTTTTTCGCCTTCCAGAATTTGACGTCGACCCTGCTACCCTGGCTTCAAGACTACTCAGGGTGACGTCGCTGACTTCCGCGCTACTCTTTCTGCCGGCCGAATGTAAACGAGTCATAGGAGCTGCAGCGAGTGTGGTGAAAGGAAGACTACCTTAACTGTTTCTTTTTCGCCTTCCAGAATTTGACGTCGACCCTGCTACCCTGGCTTCAAGACTACTCAGGGTGACGTCGCTGACTTCCGCGCTACTCTTTCTGCCGGCCGAATGTAAACGAGTCATAGGAGCTGCAGCGAGTGTGGTGAAAGGAAGACTACCTTAACTATTTCTTTTTCGCCTTCCAGAATTTGACGTCGACCCTGCTACCCTGGCTTCAAGACTACTCAGGGTGACGTCGCTGACTTCCGCGCTACTCTTTCTGCCGGCCGAATGTAAACGAGTCATAGGAGCTGCAGCGAGTGTGGTGAAAGGAAGACTACCTTAACTGTTTCTTTTTCGCCTTCCAGAATTTGACGTCGACCCTGCTACCCTGGCTTCAAGACTACTCAGGGTGACGTCGCTGACTTCCGCGCTACTCTTTCTGCCGGCCGAATGTAAACGAGTCATAGGAGCTGCAGCGAGTGTGGTGAAAGGAAGACTACCTTAACTATTTCTTTTTCGCCTTCCAGAATTTGACGTCGACCCTGCTACCCTGGCTTCAAGACTACTCAGGGTGACGTCGCTGACTTCCGCGCTACTCTTTCTGCCGGCCGAATGTAAACGAGTCATAGGAGCTGCAGCGAGTGTGGTGAAAGGAAGACTACCTTAACTGTTTCTTTTTCGCCTTCCAGAATTTGACGTCGACCCTGCTACCCTGGCTTCAAGACTACTCAGGGTGACGTCGCTGACTTCCGCGCTACTCTTTCTGCCGGCCGAATGTAAACGAGTCATAGGAGCTGCAGCGAGTGTGGTGAAAGGAAGACTACCTTAACTGTTTCTTTTTCGCCTTCCAGAATTTGACGTCGACCCTGCTACCCTGGCTTCAAGACTACTCAGGGTGACGTCGCTGACTTCCGCGCTACTCTTTCTGCCGGCCGAATGTAAACGAGTCATAGGAGCTGCAGCGAGTGTGGTGAAAGGAAGACTACCTTAACTGTTTCTTTTTCGCCTTCCAGAATTTGACGTCGACCCTGCTACCCTGGCTTCAAGACTACTCAGGGTGACGTCGCTGACTTCCGCGCTACTCTTTCTGCCGGCCGAATGTAAACGAGTCATAGGAGCTGCAGCGAGTGTGGTGAAAGGAAGACTACCTTAACTGTTTCTTTTTCGCCTTCCAGAATTTGACGTCGACCCTGCTACCCTGGCTTCAAGACTACTCAGGGTGACGTCGCTGACTTCCGCGCTACTCTTTCTGCCGGCCGAATGTAAACGAGTCATAGGAGCTGCAGCGAGTGTGGTGAAAGGAAGACTACCTTAACTGTTTCTTTTTCGCCTTCCAGAATTTGACGTCGACCCTGCTACCCTGGCTTCAAGACTACTCAGGGTGACGTCGCTGACTTCCGCGCTACTCTTTCTGCCGGCCGAATGTAAACGAGTCATAGGAGCTGCAGCGAGTGTGGTGAAAGGAAGACTACCTTAACTATTTCTTTTTCGCCTTCCAGATTTTGACGTCGACCCTGCTACCCTGGCTTCAAGACAACTCAGTGTGACGTCGCTGACTTCCGCGCTACTCTTTCTGCCGGCCGAATGTAAACGAGTCATAGGAGCTGCAGCGAGTGTGGTGAAAGGAAGACTACCTTAACTGTTTCTTTTTCGCCTTCCAGAATTTGACGTCGACCCTGCTACCCTGGCTTCAAGACTACTCAGGGTGACGTCGCAGACTTCCGCGCCACTATTTCTGCAGGCCGAGCTGTAAAGAGTCATACGAGCGGTAGCGAGTGTGGTGAAAGGACGACTACCTTAACTATTTCTTTTTCGCCTTCCAGATTTTGACGTCGACCCTGCTACCCTGGCTTCAAGACAACTCAGTGTGACGTCGCTGACTTCCGCGCTACTCTTTCTGCCGGCCGAATGTAAACGAGTCATAGGAGCTGCAGCGAGTGTGGTGAAAGGAAGAATACCTTAACTATTTCTTTTTCGCCTTCCAGATTTTGACGTCGACCCTGCTACCCTGGCTTCAAGACAACTCAGGGTGACGTCGCAGACTTCCGCGCCACTATTTCTGCAGGCCGAGCTGTAAAGAGTCATACGAGCGGTAGCGAGTGTGGTGAAAGGACGACTACCTTAACTATTTCTTTTTCGCCTTCCAGATTTTGACGTCGACCCTGCTACCCTGGCTTCAAGACAACTCAGTGTGACGTCGCTGACTTCCGCGCTACTCTTTCTGCCGGCCGAATGTAAACGAGTCATAGGAGCTGCAGCGAGTGTTGTGAAAGGAAGACTACCTTAACTGTTTCTTCTTCGCCTTCCAGAATTTGACGTCGACCCTGCTACCCTGGCTTCAAGACTACTCAGGGTGACGTCGCAGACTTCCGCGCCACTATTTCTGCAGGCCGAGCTGTAAAGAGTCATACGAGCGGTAGCGAGTGTGGTGAAAGGACGACTACCTTAACTATTTCTTTTTCGCCTTCCAGATTTTGACGTCGACCCTGCTACCCTGGCTTCAAGACAACTCAGTGTGACGTCGCTGACTTCCGCGCTACTCTTTCTGCCGGCCGAATGTAAACGAGTCATAGGAGCTGCAGCGAGTGTGGTGAAAGGAAGACTACCTTAACTGTTTCTTTTTCGCCTTCCAGAATTTGACGTCGACCCTGCTACCCTGGCTTCAAGACTACTCAGGGTGACGTCGCTGACTTCCGCGCTACTCTTTCTGCCGGCCGAATGTAAACGAGTCATAGGAGCTGAAGCGAGTGTGGTGAAAGGAAGACTACCTTAACTGTTTCTTTTTCGCCTTCCAGAATTTGACGTCGACCCTGCTACCCTGGCTTCAAGACTACTCAGGGTGACGTCGCTGACTTCCGCGCTACTCTTTCTGCCGGCCGAATGTAAACGAGTCATAGGAGCTGAAGCGAGTGTGGTGAAAGGAAGACTACCTTAACTGTTTCTTTTTCGCCTTCCAGAATTTGACGTCGACCCTGCTACCCTGGCTTCAAGACTACTCAGGGTGACGTCGCTGACTTCCGCGCTACTCTTTCTGCCGGCCGAATGTAAACGAGTCATAGGAGCTGAAGCGAGTGTGGTGAAAGGAAGACTACCTTAACTGTTTCTTTTTCGCCTTCCAGAATTTGACGTCGACCCTGCTACCCTGGCTTCAAGACTACTCAGGGTGACGTCGCTGACTTCCGCGCTACTCTTTCTGCCGGCCGAATGTAAACGAGTCATAGGAGCTGCAGCGAGTGTGGTGAAAGGAAGACTACCTTAACTGTTTCTTTTTTCGCCTTCCAGAATTTGACGTCGACCCTGCTACCCTGGCTTCAAGACTACTCAGGGTGACGTCGCTGACTTCCGCGCTACTCTTTCTGCCGGCCGAATGTAAACGAGTCATAGGAGCTGAAGCGAGTGTGGTGAAAGGAAGACTACCTTAACTGTTTCTTTTTCGCCTTCCAGAATTTGACGTCGACCCTGCTACCCTGGCTTCAAGACAACTCAGTGTGACGTCGCTGACTTCCGCGCTACTCTTTCTGCCGGCCGAATGTAAACGAGTCATAGGAGCTGAAGCGAGTGTGGTGAAAGGAAGACTACCTTAACTGTTTCTTTTTCGCCTTCCAGAATTTGACGTCGACCCTGCTACCCTGGCTTCAAGACAACTCAGTGTGACGTCGCTGACTTCCGCGCTACTCTTTCTGCCGGCCGAATGTAAACGAGTCATAGGAGCTGAAGCGAGTGTGGTGAAAGGAAGACTACCTTAACTGTTTCTTTTTCGCCTTCCAGAATTTGACGTCGACCCTGCTACCCTGGCTTCAAGACTACTCAGGGTGACGTCGCTGACTTCCGCGCTACTCTTTCTGCCGGCCGAATGTAAACGAGTCATAGGAGCTGCAGCGAGTGTGGTGAAAGGAAGACTACCTTAACTGTTTCTTTTTCGCCTTCCAGAATTTGACGTCGACCCTGCTACCCTGGCTTCAAGACTACTCAGGGTGACGTCGCTGACTTCCGCGCTACTCTTTCTGCCGGCCGAATGTAAACGAGTCATAGGAGCTGAAGCGAGTGTGGTGAAAGGAAGACTACCTTAACTGTTTCTTTTTCGCCTTCCAGAATTTGACGTCGACCCTGCTACCCTGGCTTCAAGACAACTCAGTGTGACGTCGCTGACTTCCGCGCTACTCTTTCTGCCGGCCGAATGTAAACGAGTCATAGGAGCTGAAGCGAGTGTGGTGAAAGGAAGACTACCTTAACTGTTTCTTTTTCGCCTTCCAGAATTTGACGTCGACCCTGCTACCCTGGCTTCAAGACAACTCAGTGTGACGTCGCTGACTTCCGCGCTACTCTTTCTGCCGGCCGAATGTAAACGAGTCATAGGAGCTGCAGCGAGTGTGGTGAAAGGAAGACTACCTTAACTGTTTCTTTTTCGCCTTCCAGAATTTGACGTCGACCCTGCTACCCTGGCTTCAAGACTACTCAGGGTGACGTCGCTGACTTCCGCGCTACTCTTTCTGCCGGCCGAATGTAAACGAGTCATAGGAGCTGCAGCGAGTGTGGTGAAAGGAAGACTACCTTAACTGTTTCTTTTTCGCCTTCCAGAATGTGACGTCGACCCTGCTACCCTGGCTTCAAGACTACTCAGGGTGACGTCGCTGACTTCCGCGCTACTCTTTCTGCCGGCCGAATGTAAACGAGTCATAGGAGCTGCAGCGAGTGTGGTGAAAGGAAGACTACCTTAACTGTTTCTTTTTCGCCTTCCAGAATTTGACGTCGACCCTGCTACCCTGGCTTCAAGACTACTCAGGGTGACGTCGCTGACTTCCGCGCTACTCTTTCTGCCGGCCGAATGTAAACGAGTCATAGGAGCTGCAGCGAGTGTGGTGAAAGGAAGACTACCTTAACTGTTTCTTTTTCGCCTTCCAGAATTTGACGTCGACCCTGCTACCCTGGCTTCAAGACTACTCAGGGTGACGTCGCTGACTTCCGCGCTACTCTTTCTGCCGGCCGAATGTAAACGAGTCATAGGAGCTGCAGCGAGTGTGGTGAAAGGAAGACTACCTTAACTGTTTCTTTTTCGCCTTCCAGAATGTGACGTCGACCCTGCTACCCTGGCTTCAAGACTACTCAGTGTGACGTCGCTGACTTCCGCGCTACTCTTTCTGCCGGCCGAATGTAAACGAGTCATAGGAGCTGCAGCGAGTGTGGTGAAAGGAAGACTACCTTAACTGTTTCTTTTTCGCCTTCCAGAATTTGACGTCGACCCTGCTACCCTGGCTTCAAGACTACTCAGGGTGACGTCGCTGACTTCCGCGCTACTCTTTCTGCCGGCCGAATGTAAACGAGTCATAGGAGCTGCAGCGAGTGTGGTGAAAGGAAGACTACCTTAACTGTTTCTTTTTCGCCTTCCAGAATTTGACGTCGACCCTGCTACCCTGGCTTCAAGACAACTCAGTGTGACGTCGCTGACTTCCGCGCTACTCTTTCTGCCGGCCGAATGTAAACGAGTCATAGGAGCTGAAGCGAGTGTGGTGAAAGGAAGACTACCTTAACTGTTTCTTTTTCGCCTTCCAGAATTTGACGTCGACCCTGCTACCCTGGCTTCAAGACAACTCAGTGTGACGTCGCTGACTTCCGCGCTACTCTTTCTGCCGGCCGAATGTAAACGAGTCATAGGAGCTGCAGCGAGTGTGGTGAAAGGAAGACTACCTTAACTGTTTCTTTTTCGCCTTCCAGAATGTGACGTCGACCCTGCTACCCTGGCTTCAAGACTACTCAGGGTGACGTCGCTGACTTCCGCGCTACTCTTTCTGCCGGCCGAATGTAAACGAGTCATAGGAGCTGCAGCGAGTGTGGTGAAAGGAAGACTACCTTAACTGTTTCTTTTTCGCCTTCCAGAATTTGACGTCGACCCTGCTACCCTGGCTTCAAGACTACTCAGGGTGACGTCGCTGACTTCCGCGCTACTCTTTCTGCCGGCCGAATGTAAACGAGTCATAGGAGCTGCAGCGAGTGTGGTGAAAGGAAGACTACCTTAACTGTTTCTTTTTCGCCTTCCAGAATTTGACGTCGACCCTGCTACCCTGGCTTCAAGACAACTCAGTGTGACGTCGCTGACTTCCGCGCTACTCTTTCTGCCGGCCGAATGTAAACGAGTCATAGGAGCTGAAGCGAGTGTGGTGAAAGGAAGACTACCTTAACTGTTTCTTTTTCGCCTTCCAGAATTTGACGTCGACCCTGCTACCCTGGCTTCAAGACAACTCAGTGTGACGTCGCTGACTTCCGCGCTACTCTTTCTGCCGGCCGAATGTAAACGAGTCATAGGAGCTGCAGCGAGTGTGGTGAAAGGAAGACTACCTTAACTGTTTCTTTTTCGCCTTCCAGAATTTGACGTCGACCCTGCTACCCTGGCTTCAAGACAACTCAGTGTGACGTCGCTGACTTCCGCGCTACTCTTTCTGCCGGCCGAATGTAAACGAGTCATAGGAGCTGAAGCGAGTGTGGTGAAAGGAAGACTACCTTAACTGTTTCTTTTTCGCCTTCCAGAATTTGACGTCGACCCTGCTACAGTGTGACGTCGCTGACTTCCGCGCTACTCTTTCTGCCGGCCGAATGTAAACGAGTCATAGGAGCTCAAGCGAGTGTGGTGAAAGGAAGACTACCTTAACTGTTTCGTTTTCGCCTTCCAGAATTTGACGTCGACCCTGCTACCCTGGCTTCAAGACAACTCAGTGTGACGTCGCTGACTTCCGCGCTACTCTTTCTGCCGGCCGAATGTAAACGAGTCATAGGAGCTGCAGCGAGTGTGGTGAAAGGAAGACTACCTTAACTGTTTCTTTTTCGCCTTCCAGAATTTGACGTCGACCCTGCTACCCTGGCTTCAAGGCAACTCAGGGTGACGTCGCAAACTTCCGCGCTACTATTTCTGCCGGCCGAGCTGTAAAGGAGTCATGCGAGCGGCAGCGAGTGTGGTGCAAGGACGACTACCTTAACTGTTTCTCTTTCGCCTTCCAGATTTTGACGTCGACCTTGCTACCCTGGCTTCAAGGCAACTCAGGGTGACGTCGCAGACATCAGCGCCACTATTTCTGCCAGCCGAGCTGTAAACGAGTACTACGAGCGGTAGCGAGTGGGGTGAAAGGACGACTACCTTAACTATTTCTTTTTCGCATTCCGTATTTTGACGTCGACCCTGCTACCCTGGCTTCAAGACAATTCAGTGTGACGTCGCAAACTTCCACGCCACTATTTCTGCCGGCCAAGCTGTAAACGACTCATACGAGCGGCAGCGAGAGTTGTGAAAGGACGACTACCTTAACTATTTATTTTTCGCCTTCCAGATTTTGACGTCGACCCTGCCACACTGGCTTCAAGACAACTCAGGGTGACGTCGCAGACTTCCGCGCCACTATTTCTGCCGGCCGAGCTGTTAACGAGTCATACGAGCGGCAGCGAGTGTGGTGAAAGGACGACTACCTTAACAATTTCTTTTCGCCTTCCAGATTTTAACGGCGACCCTGCTACCCTGGCTTCAAGGCAACTCAGTGTGACGTCGCAGACTTCCACTCCACTATATCTGCCGGCCGGGCTGTAAACGAGTCATACGAGCGGCAGCGAGTGTAGGTGAAAGGACAACTATCTTAACTATTTCTTTTTCGCCTTCCAGATTTTGACGTCGACCCTGCTACAATGGCTTCAAGACTACTCAGTGTGACGTCGCAGACCTCCGCGCCACTATTTCTGCCGGCCGATCTGTAAACGAGTCATACGAGCGGCAGCGAGTGTGGTGAAAGGACGACTACCTTAACTATTTCTTTTTCGCCCTCCAGATTTTGACGTCGACCCTGCTACCCTGGCTTCAAGACAACTCAGTGTGACGTCGCACACTTCCGCGCCACGATTTCTGCCGGCCGGGCTGTAAACGAGTCATACGAGCGGCAGCGAGTGTAGGTGAAAATACACCTACCTTAACTATTTATTTTCGCCTTACAGGTTTTGACGTCGACCCTGCTACAATGGCTTCAAGACTACTCAGTGTGACGTCGCAGACCTCCGCGCCACTATTTCTGCCGGCCGATCTGTAAACGAGTCATACGAGCGGCAGCGAGTGTGGTGAAAGGACGACTACCTTAACTATTTCTTTTTCGCCCTCCAGATTTTGACGTCGACCCTGCTACCCTGGCTTCAAGACAACTCAGTGTGACGTCGCACACTTCCGCGCCACGATTTCTGCCGGCCGAGCTGTAAAGGAGTCACACGAGCGGCAGCGACTGTAGTGAAAATACACCCACCTTAACTATTTATTTTCGCCTTACAGATTTTGAAGTCGACCATGCCACACTGGCTTCAAGACAACTCAGGGTGACGTCGCAGACTTCCGCGCCAATATTTCTGCCGGCCGAGCTGTTAACGAGTCATACGAGTGGCAGCGAGTGTGGTGAAAGGACGACTACCTTAACAATTTCTTTTCGCCTTCCAGATTTTAACGTCGACCCTGCTACCCTGGCTTCAAGGCAACTCAGTGTGACGTCGCAGACTTCCACTCCACTATATCTGCCGGCCGGGCTGTAAACGAGTCATACGAGCGGCAGCGAGTGTGGTGAAAGGACGATTACCTTAACTATTTATTTTCGCCTTACAGATTTTGACGTCGACCCTGCTACCCTGGCTTCAAGACCACTCAGTGTGACTCGCAGACTTCCACGCCACTATTTCTGCCGGCCGAATGTAAACGAGTCATACGAGCGGCAGCGACTGTAGTGAAAATACACCCACCTTAACTATTTATTTTCGCCTTACAGATTTTGAAGTCGACCATGCCACACTGGCTTCAAGACAACTCAGTGTGACGTCGCAGACCTCCGCGCCACTATTTCTGCCGGCCGATCTGTAAACGAGTACTACGAGCGGCAGCGAGTGTGGTGAAAGGACGACTACCTTAACTATTTCTTTTTCGCCCTCCAGATTTTGACGTCGACCCTGCTACCCTGGCTTCAAGACAACTCAGTGTGACGTCGCACACTTCCGCGCCACGATTTCTGCCGGCCGAGCTGTAAACGAGTCATACGAGCGGCAGCGAGTGTGGTGAAAGGACGATTACCTTAACTATTTATTTTCGCCTTACAGATTTTGACGTCGACCCTGCTACCCTGGCTTCAAGACCACTCAGTGTGACTCGCAGACTTCCACGCCACTATTTCTGCCGGCCGAATGTAAACGAGTCATACGAGCGGCAGCGAGTGTGGTGAAAGGACGACTACCTTAACTGTTTCTTTTTCGCCTTCCAGATTTTCACGTCGACCCTGCTACTCTGGCTTCAAGACAGCTCAGTGTGACGTCGCAGACTTCCGCGCTACTATTTCTGCCGGCCGAGCTGTAAACGAGTCATACGAGCGGCAGCGAGTGTGGTGAAAGGACGATTACCTTAACTATTTATTTTCGCCTTACAGATTTTGACGTCGACGCTGCTACCCTGGCTTCAAAACAAGTCAGTGTGACGTCGCATACTTCCACGCCACTATTTCTGCTGGCCCAGCTGTAAACGAGTCACACGAGCGGCAGCGAGTGTGGTGAAAGGACGACTACCTTAACTATTTCTTTTTCGCCTTCCAGATTTTGACGTCGACCCTGCTAACCTGGCTTCAAGACAACTCAGTGTGACGTCGCAGACTTCTTCCACGCCACTATTTCTGCCGGCCGAGCTGTAAACGAGTCATACGAGCGGCAGCGAGTGTGGTGAAAGGTCGACTACCTTAACAATTTCTTTTCGCCTTCCAGATTTTAACGTCGACCCTGCTACTCTGGCTTCAAGGCAACTCAGTGTGACGTCGCAGACTTCCACTCCACTATATCTGCCGGCCGGGCTGTAAACGAGTCATACGAGCGGCAGCGAGTGTAGGTGAAAGGACAACTACCTTAACTATTTCTTTTTCGCCTTCCAGATTTGGACGTCGACCCTGCTACCCTGGCTTCAAGACAACTCAGTGTGACGTCGCAGACTTCTTCCACGCCACTATTTCTGCCGGCCGAGCTGTAAACGAGTCATACGAGCGGCAGCGAGTGTGGTGAAAGGTCGACTACCTTAACAATTTCTTTTCGCCTTCCAGATTTTAACGTCGACCCTGCTACTCTGGCTTCAAGGCAACTCAGTGTGACGTCGCAGACTTCCACTCCACTATATCTGCCGGCCGGGCTGTAAACGAGTCATACGAGCGGCAGCGAGTGTAGGTGAAAGGACAACTACCTTAACTATTTCTTTTTCGCCTTCCAGATTTTGACGTCGACCCTGCTACCCTGGCTTCAAGACCACTCAGTGTGACGTAGCAGACATCCACGCCACTATTTCTGCCGGCCGAGCTGTAAACGAGTCATACGAGCGGCAGCGAGTGTAGGTGAAAGGACGACTGCCTTAACTATTTCTTTTTCGCCTTCCAGATTTTGACGTCGACCCTGCTACCCTGGCTTCAAGAACACTCAGTGTGACGTCGCAGACTTCCACGCCACTATTTCTGCCGGCCGAGCTGTAAACGAGTCATACGAGCGGCAGCGAGTGTGGTGAAAGGACGACTACCTTAACTGTCTTTTTCGCCTTCCAGATTTTGACGTCGACCCTGCTACCCTGGCTTCAAGACAACTCAGTGTGACGTCGCAGACTTCCGCGCTACTATTTCTGCCGCCCGAGCTGTAAAGGAGTTATACGAGCGGCAGCGAGTGTGGTGAAAGGACGATTACCTTAACTATTTATTTTCGACTTACAGATTTTGACGTCGACGCTGCTACCCTGGCTTCAAAACAAGTCAGTGTGACGTCGCAGACTTCCACGCCACTATTTCTGCTGGCCCAGCTGTAAACGAGTCAGACGAGCGGCAGCGAGTGTGGTGAATGGACGACTACCTTAACTATTTCTTTTTCGCCTTCCAGATTTTGACGTCGACCCTGCTACCCTGGCTTCAAGACTACTCAGAGTGACGTCGCAGATTTCCGCGCCACTATTTCTGCCGGCCGAGCTGTAAACGAGTCATAGGAGCTGCAGCGAGTGTGGTGAAAGGAAGACTACCTTAACTGTTTCTTTTTCGCCTTCCAGAATTTGACGTCGACCCTGCTACCCTGGCTTCAAGACTACTCAGGGTGACGTCGCTGACTTCCGCGCTACTCTTTCTGCCGGCCGAATGTAAACGAGTCATAGGAGCTGCAGCGAGTGTGGTGAAAGGAAGACTACCTTAACTATTTCTTTTTCGCCTTCCAGAATTTGACGTCGACCCTGCTACCCTGGCTTCAAGACTACTCAGGGTGACGTCGCTGACTTCCGCGCTACTCTTTCTGCCGGCCGAATGTAAACGAGTCATAGGAGCTGCAGCGAGTGTGGTGAAAGGAAGACTACCTTAACTATTTCTTTTTCGCCTTCCAGAATTTGACGTCGACCCTGCTACCCTGGCTTCAAGACTACTCAGGGTGACGTCGCTGACTTCCGCGCTACTCTTTCTGCCGGCCGAATGTAAACGAGTCATAGGAGCTGCAGCGAGTGTGGTGAAAGGAAGACTACCTTAACTGTTTCTTTTTCGCCTTCCAGAATTTGATGTCGACCCTGCTACCCTGGCTTCAAGACTACTCAGGGTGACGTCGCTGACTTCCGCGCTACTCTTTCTGCCGGCCGAATGTAAACGAGTCATAGGAGCTGCAGCGAGTGTGGTGAAAGGAAGACTACCTTAACTGTTTCTTTTTCGCCTTCCAGAATTTGACGTCGACCCTGCTACCCTGGCTTCAAGACTACTCAGGGTGACGTCGCTGACTTCCGCGCTACTCTTTCTGCCGGCCGAATGTAAACGAGTCATAGGAGCTGCAGCGAGTGTGGTGAAAGGAAGACTACCTTAACTATTTCTTTTTCGCCTTCCAGAATTTGACGTCGACCCTGCTACCCTGGCTTCAAGACTACTCAGGGTGACGTCGCTGACTTCCGCGCTACTCTTTCTGCCGGCCGAATGTAAACGAGTCATAGGAGCTGCAGCGAGTGTGGTGAAAGGAAGACTACCTTAACTATTTCTTTTTCGCCTTCCAGAATTTGACGTCGACCCTGCTACCCTGGCTTCAAGACTACTCAGGGTGACGTCGCTGACTTCCGCGCTACTCTTTCTGCCGGCCGAATGTAAACGAGTCATAGGAGCTGCAGCGAGTGTGGTGAAAGGAAGACTACCTTAACTGTTTCTTTTTCGCCTTCCAGAATTTGACGTCGACCCTGCTACCCTGGCTTCAAGACTACTCAGGGTGACGTCGCTGACTTCCGCGCTACTCTTTCTGCCGGCCGAATGTAAACGAGTCATAGGAGCTGCAGCGAGTGTGGTGAAAGGAAGACTACCTTAACTATTTCTTTTTCGCCTTCCAGAATTTGACGTCGACCCTGCTACCCTGGCTTCAAGACTACTCAGGGTGACGTCGCTGACTTCCGCGCTACTCTTTCTGCCGGCCGAATGTAAACGAGTCATAGGAGCTGCAGCGAGTGTGGTGAAAGGAAGACTACCTTAACTGTTTCTTTTTCGCCTTCCAGAATTTGATGTCGACCCTGCTACCCTGGCTTCAAGACTACTCAGGGTGACGTCGCTGACTTCCGCGCTACTCTTTCTGCCGGCCGAATGTAAACGAGTCATAGGAGCTGCAGCGAGTGTGGTGAAAGGAAGACTACCTTAACTGTTTCTTTTTCGCCTTCCAGAATTTCACGTCGACCCTGCTACCCTGGCTTCAAGACTACTCAGGGTGACGTCGCTGACTTCCGCGCTACTCTTTCTGCCGGCCGAATGTAAACGAGTCATAGGAGCTGCAGCGAGTGTGGTGAAAGGAAGACTACCTTAACTGTTTCTTTTTCGCCTTCCAGAATTTGACGTCGACCCTGCTACCCTGGCTTCAAGACTACTCAGGGTGACGTCGCTGACTTCCGCGCTACTCTTTCTGCCGGCCGAATGTAAACGAGTCATAGGAGCTGCAGCGAGTGTGGTGAAAGGAAGACTACCTTAACTGTTTCTTTTTCGCCTTCCAGAATTTGACGTCGACCCTGCTACCCTGGCTTCAAGACTACTCAGGGTGACGTCGCTGACTTCCGCGCTACTCTTTCTGCCGGCCGAATGTAAACGAGTCATAGGAGCTGCAGCGAGTGTGGTGAAAGGAAGACTACCTTAACTGTTTCTTTTTCGCCTTCCAGAATTTGACGTCGACCCTGCTACCCTGGCTTCAAGACTACTCAGGGTGACGTCGCTGACTTCCGCGCTACTCTTTCTGCCGGCCGAATGTAAACGAGTCATAGGAGCTGCAGCGAGTGTGGTGAAAGGAAGACTACCTTAACTGTTTCTTTTTCGCCTTCCAGAATTTGACGTCGACCCTGCTACCCTGGCTTCAAGACTACTCAGGGTGACGTCGCTGACTTCCGCGCTACTCTTTCTGCCGCCCGAATGTAAACGAGTCATAGGAGCTGCAGCGAGTGTGGTGAAAGGAAGACTACCTTAACTGTTTCTTTTTCGCCTTCCAGAATTTGACGTCGACCCTGCTACCCTGGCTTCAAGACTACTCAGGGTGACGTCGCTGATTTCCGCGCTACTCTTTCTGCCGGCCGAATGTAAACGAGTCATAGGAGCTGAAGCGAGTGTGGTGAAAGGAAGACTACCTTAACTGTTTCTTTTTCGCCTTCCAGAATTTGACGTCGACCCTGCTACCCTGGCTTCAAGACAACTCAGTGTGACGTCGCTGACTTCCGCGCTACTCTTTCTGCCGGCCGAATGTAAACGAGTCATAGGAGCTGAAGCGAGTGTGGTGAAAGGAAGACTACCTTAACTGTTTCTTTTTCGCCTTCCAGAATTTGACGTCGACCCTGCTACCCTGGCTTCAAGGCAACTCAGTGTGACGTCGCACACTTCCGCGCCACGATTTCTACCGGCCGGGCTGTAAACGAGTCATACGAGCGGCAGCGAGTGTGGTGAAAGGACGACTACCTTAACTATTTCTTTTTCGCCCTCCAGATTTTGACGTCGACCCTGCTACCCTGGCTTCAAGACAACTCAGTGTGACGTCGAAGACTTCCGCGCTACTATTTCTGCCGGCCGAGCTGTAAACGAGTCATACGAGCGGCAGCGAGTGTGGTGAAAGGACGATTACCTTAACTATTTATTTTCGCCTTACAGATTTTGACGTCGACGCTTCTACCCTGGCTTCAAGACTACTCAGAGTGACGTCGCAGATTTCCGCGCCACTATTTCTGCCGGCCGAGCTGTAAACGAGTCATACGAGCGGTAGCGAGTGTGGTGAAATTACGACTACCTTAACTATTTCTTTTTCGCCTTCCAGATTTTGACGTCGACCCTGCTACCCTTGCCTCAAGACAACTCAGTGTGACGTCGCAGACTTCCGCGCTACTATTTCTGCCGGCCGAATGTAAACGAGTCATACGAGCGGTAGCGAGTGTGGTGAAAGGAAGACTACCTTAACTGTTTCTTTTTCGCCTTCCAGATTTTGACGTCGACCCTGCTACCCTGGCTTCAAGGCAACTCAGTAGTGACGTCGCAGACTTCCGCGCTACTATTTCTGCCGGCCGAGCTGTAAACGAGTCATACGTGCGGTAGCGAGTGTGGTGAAAGGAAGACTACCTTAACTGTTTCTTTTTCGCCTTCCAGATTTTGACGTCGACCCTGCTACCCTGGCTTCAAGGCAACTCAGTGTGACGTCGCAGACTTCCACGCCACTATTTCTGCCGGCCGAGCTGTAAACGAGTCATACGATCGGCAGCGAGTGTGGTGAAAGGACCACTACCTTAACTATTTCTTTTTCGCCTTCCAGATTTTGACGTCGACCCTGCTACCCTGGCTTCAAGACTACTCAGGGTGACGTCGCAGACTTCCGCGCCACTATTTCTGCAGGCCGAGCTGTAAACGAGTCATACGAGCGGTAGCGAGTGTGGTGAAAGGACGACTACCTTAACTATTTCTTTTTCGCCTTCCAGATTTTGACGTCGACCCTGCTACCCTGGCTTCAAGACAACTCAGTGTGACGTCGCAGACTTCCGCGCCACTATTTCTGCCGGCCGAGCTGTAAACGAGTCATAGGAGCTGCAGCGAGTGTGGTGAAAGGAAGACTACCTTAACTGTTTCTTTTTCGCCTTCCAGAATTTGACGTCGACCCTGCTACCCTGGCTTCAAGACAACTCAGTGTGACGTCGCAGACTTCCGCGCTACTATTTCTGCCGGCCGAGCTGTAAACGAGTCATACGAGCGGCAGCGAGTGTGGTGAAAGGACGATTACCTTAACTATTTATTTTCGCCTTACAGATTTTGACGTCGACGCTGCTACCCTGGCTTCAAAACAAGTCAGTGTGACGTCGCATACTTCCACGCCACTATTTCTGCTGGCCCAGCTGTAAACGAGTCACACGAGCGGCAGCGAGTGTGGTGAAAGGACGACTACCTTAACTATTTCTTTTTCGCCTTCCAGATTTTGACGTCGACCCTGCTACCCTGGCTTCAAGACAACTCAGTGTGACGTCGCAGACTTCCGCGCCACGATTTCTGCCGGCCGAGCTGTAAACGAGTCACACGAGCGGCAGCGAGTGTGGTGAAAGGACGACTACCTTAACTATTTCTTTTTCGCCTTCCAGATTTTGACGTCGACCCTGCTACCCTTGCCTCAAGACAACTCAGTGTGACGTCGCAGACTTCCGCGCTACTATTTCTGCCGGCCGAATGTAAACGAGTCATACGAGCGGTAGCGAGTGTGGTGAAAGGAAGACTACCTTAACTGTTTCTTTTTCGCCTTCCAGATTTTGACGTCGACCCTGCTACCCTGGCTTCAAGGCAACTCAGTAGTGACGTCGCAGACTTCCGCGCTACTATTTCTGCCGGCCGAGCTGTAAACGAGTCATACGATCGGCAGCGAGTGTGGTGAAAGGACCACTACCTTAACTATTTCTTTTTCGCCTTCCAGATTTTGACGTCGACCCTGCTACCCTGGCTTCAAGACTACTCAGGGTGACGTCGCTGACTTCCGCGCTACTCTTTCTGCCGGCCGAATGTAAACGAGTCATAGGAGCTGCAGCGAGTGTGGTGAAAGGACGACTACCTTAACTATTTCTTTTTCGCCCTCCAGATTTTGACGTCGACCCTGCTACCCTGGCTTCAAGACAACTCAGTGTGACGTCGCAGACTTCCGCGCTACTATTTCTGCCGGCCGAGCTGTAAACGAGTCATACGATCGGCAGCGAGTGTGGTGAAAGGACCACTACCTTAACTGTTTCTTTTTCGCCTTCCAGAATTTGACGTCGACCCTGCTACCCTGGCTTCAAGGCAACTCAGTGTGACGTCGCAAACTTCCGCGCTACTATTTCTGCCGGCCGAGCTGTAAAGGAGTCATGCGAGCGGCAGCGAGTGTGGTGAAAGGACGACTACCTTAACTATTTCTTTTTCGCCCTCCAGATTTTGACGTCGACCCTGCTACCCTGGCTTCAAGACAACTCAGTGTGACGTCGCACACTTCCGCGACACGATTTCTGCCGGCCGGGCTGTAAACGAGTCATACGAGCGGCAGCGAGTGTGGTGAAAGGACGACTACCTTAACTATTTCTTTTTCGCCCTCCAGATTTTGACGTCGACCCTGCTACCCTGGCTTCAAGACAACTCAGTGTGACGTCGCAGACTTCCGCGCTACTATTTCTGCCGGCCGAGCTGTAAACGAGTCATACGAGCGGCAGCGAGTGTGGTGAAAGGACGATTACCTTAACTATTTATTTTCGCCTTACAGATTTTGACGTCGACGCTGCTACCCTGGCTTCAAAACAAGTCAGTGTGACGTCGCATACTTCCACGCCACTATTTCTGCTGGCCCAGCTGTAAACGAGTCACACGAGCGGCAGCGAGTGTGGTGAAAGGACGACTACCTTAACTATTTCTTTTTCGCCTTCCAGATTTTGACGTCGACCCTGCTACCCTGGCTTCAAGACAACTCAGTGTGACGTCGCAGACTTCCGCGCCACGATTTCTGCCGGCCGAGCTGTAAAGGAGTCACACGAGCGGCAGCGACTGTAGTGAAAATACACCCACCTTAACTATTTATTTTCGCCTTACAGGTTTTGACGTCGACCCTGCTACAATGGCTTCAGGACTACTCAGTGTGACGTCGCAGACCTCCGCGCCACTATTTCTGCCGGCCGATCTGTAAACGAGTACTACGAGCGGCAGCGAGTGTGGTGAAAGGACGACTACCTTAACTGTTTCTTTTTCGCCTTCCAGATTTTCACGTCGACCCTGCTACTCTGGCTTCAAGACAGCTCAGTGTGACGTCGCAGACTTCCGCGCTACTATTTCTGCCGGCCGAGCTGTAAACGAGTCATACGAGCGGCAGCGAGTGTGGTGAAAGGACGATTACCTTAACTATTTATTTTCGCCTTACAGATTTTGACGTCGACGCTGCTACCCCGGCTTCAAAACAAGTCAGTGTGACGTCGCATACTTCCACGCCACTATTTCTGCTGGCCCAGCTGTAAACGAGTCACACGAGCGGCAGCGAGTGTGGTGAAAGGACGACTACCTTAACTATTTCTTTTTCGCCTTCCAGATTTTGACGTCGACCCTGCTACCCTGGCTTCAAGACAACTCAGTGTGACGTCGCAGACTTCTTCCACGCCACTATTTCTGCCGGCCGAGCTGTAAACGAGTCATACGAGCGGCAGCGAGTGTGGTGAAAGGTCGACTACCTTAACAATTTCTTTTCGCCTTCCAGATTTTAACGTCGACCCTGCTACTCTGGCTTCAAGGCAACTCAGTGTGACGTCGCAGACTTCCACTCCACTATATCTGCCGGCCGGGCTGTAAACGAGTCATACGAGCGGCAGCGAGTGTAGGTGAAAGGACAACTACCTTAACTATTTCTTTTTCGCCTTCCAGATTTTGACGTCGACCCTGCTACCCTGGCTTCAAGACAACTCAGTGTGACGTCGCAGACTTCTTCCACGCCACTATTTCTGCCGGCCGAGCTGTAAACGAGTCATACGAGCGGCAGCGAGTGTGGTGAAAGGACGACTACCTTAACAGTTTCTTTTCGCCTTCCAGATTTTAACGTCGACCCTGCTACTCTGGCTTCAAGGCAACTCAGTGTGACGTCGCAGACTTCCACTCCACTATATCTGCCGGCCGGGCTGTAAACGAGTCATACGAGCGGCAGCGAGTGTAGGTGAAAGGACAACTACCTTAACTATTTCTTTTTCGCCTTCCAGATTTTGACGTCGACCCTGCTACCCTGGCTTCAAGACCACTCAGTGTGACGTCGCAGACTTCCACGCCACTATTTCTGCCGGCCGAGCTGTAAACGAGTCATACGAGCGGCAGCGAGTGTAGGTGAAAGGACAACTACCTTAACTATTTCTTTTTCGCCTTCCAGATTTTGACGTCGACCCTGCTACCCTGGCTTCAAGACCACTCAGTGTGACGTCGCAGACTTCCACGCCACTATTTCTGCCGGCCGAGCTGTAAACGAGTCATACGAGCGGCAGCGAGTGTAGGTGAAAGGACGACTGCCTTAACTATTTATTTTCGCCTTACAGATTTTGACGTCGACGCTGCTACCCTGGCTTCAAAACAAGTCAGTGTGACGTCGCAGACTTCCACGCCACTATTTCTGCTGGCCCAGCTGTAAACGAGTCAGACGAGCGGCAGCGAGTGTGGTGAATGGACGACTACCTTAACTATTTCTTTTTCGCCTTCCAGATTTGACGTCGACCCTGCTACCCTGGCTTCAAGTCTACTCAGAGTGACGTCGCAGATTTCCGCGCCACTATTTCTGCCGGCCGAGCTGTAAACGAGTCATACGAGCGGCAGCGAGTGTGGTGAAAGGACGACTACCTTAACTATTTCTTTTTCGCCTTCCAGATTTTGACGTCGACCCTGCTACCCTGGTTTCAAGACTACTCAGAGTGACGTCGCAGATTTCCGCGCCACTATTTCTGCCGGCCGAGCTGTAAACGAGTCATACGAGCGGCAACGAGTGTGGTGAAAGGACGACTAGCTTAACTATTTCTTTTTCGCCTTCCAGATTTTGACGTCGACCCTGCTACCCTGGCTTCAAGACTACTCAGAGTGACGTCGCAGATTTCCGCGCCACTTTTTCTGCCGGCCGAGCTGTAAACGAGTCATACGAGCGGTAGCGAGTGTGGTGAAATTACGACTACCTTAACTATTTCTTTTTCGCCTTCCAGATTTTGACGTCGACCCTGCTACCCTTGCCTCAAAACAACTCAGTGTGACGTCGCAGACTTCCGCGCTACTATTTCTGCCGGCCGAATGTAAACGAGTCATACGAGCGGTAGCGAGTGTGGTGAAAGGAAGACTACCTTAACTGTTTCTTTTTCGCCTTCCAGATTTTGACGTCGACCCGGCTACCCTGGCTTCAAGGCAACTCAGTAGTGACGTCGCAGACTTCCGCGCTACTATTTCTGCCGGCCGAGCTGTAAACGAGTCATACGTGCGGTAGCGAGTGTGGTGAAAGGAAGACTACCTTAACTGTTTCTTTTTCGCCTTCCAGATTTTGACGTCGACCCTGCTACCCTGGCTTCAAGGCAACTCAGTGTGACGTCGCAGACTTCCACGCCACAATTTCTGTCGGCCGAGCTGTAAACGAGTCATACGATCGGCAGCGAGTGTGGTGAAAGGACGACTACCTTAACTATTTCTTTTTCGCCTTCCAGATTTTGACGTCGACCCTGCTACCCTGGCTTCAAGACTACTCAGGGTGACGTCGCAGACTTCCGCGCCACTATTTCTGCCGGCCGAGCTGTAAACAAGTCATACGAGCGGTAGCGAGTGTGGTGAAATTACGACTACCTTAACTATTTCTTTTTCGCCTTCCAGATTTTGACGTCAACCCTGCTACCCTTGCCTCAAAACAACTCATTGTGACGTCGCAGACTTCCGCGCTACTCTTTCTGCCGGCCGAGCTGTAAACGAGTCATAGGAGCTGCAGCGAGTGTGGTGAAAGGAAGACTACCTTAACTGTTTCTTTTTCGCCTTCCAGAATTTGACGTCGACCCTGCTACCCTGGCTTCAAGGCAACTCAGTGTGACGTCGCAAACTTCCGCGCTACTCTTTCTGCCGGCCGAATGTAAACGAGTCATAGGAGCTGCAGCGAGTGTGGTGAAAGGAAGACTACCTTAACTGTTTCTTTTTCGCCTTCCAGATTTTGACGTCGACCCTGCCACACTGGCTTCAAGACAACTCAGGGTGACGTCGCAGACTTCCGCGCCACTATTTCTGCCGGCCGAGCTGTTAACGAGTCATACGAGCGGCAGCGAGTGTGGTGAAAGGACGACTACCTTAACTATTTCTTTTTCGCCCTCCACATTTTGACGTCGACCCTGCTACCCTGGCTTCAAGACAACTCAGTGTGACGTCGCACACTTCCGCGCCACGATTTCTGCCGGCCGGGCTGTAAACGAGTCATACGAGCGGCAGCGAGTGTAGGTGAAAATACACCCACCTTAACTATTTATTTTCGCCTTACAGATTTTGAAGTCGACCATGCCACACTGGCTTCAAGACAACTCAGGGTGACGTCGCAGACTTCCACGCCACTATTTCTGCCGGCCGAATGTAAACGAGTCATACGAGCGGCAGCGAGTGTGGTGAAAGGACGACTACCTTAACTATTTCTTTTTCGCATTCCATTTTTTAACGTCGACCCTGCTACCCTGGCTTCAAGACAATTCAGTGTGACGTCGCAAACTTCCACGCCACTATTTCTGCCGGCCAAGCTGTAAACGACTCATACGAGCGGGAGCGAGTGTGGTGAAAGGACGACTACCTTAACTATTTATTTTTCGCCTTCCAGATTTTGACGTCGACCCTGCTACCCTTGCCTCAAAACAACTCATTGTGACGTCGCAGACTTCCGCGCTACTCTTTCTGCCGGCCGAGCTGTAAACGAGTCATAGGAGCTGCAGCGAGTGTGGTGAAAGGAAGACTACCTTAACTGTTTCTTTTTCGCCTTCCAGAATTTGACGTCGACCCTGCTACCCTGGCTTCAAGGCAACTCAGTGTGACGTCGCAAACTTCCGCGCTACTCTTTCTGCCGGCCGAATGTAAACGAGTCATAGGAGCGGTAGCGAGTGTGGTGAAATTACGACTACCTTAACTATTTCTTTTTCGCCTTCCAGATTTTGACGTCGACCCTGCTACCCTTGCCTCAAAACAACTCATTGTGACGTCGCAGACTTCCGCGCTACTCTTTCTGCCGGCCGAGCTGTAAACGAGTCATAGGAGCTGCAGCGAGTGTGGTGAAAGGAAGACTACCTTAACTGTTTCTTTTTCGCCTTCCAGAATTTGACGTCGACCCTGCTACCCTGGCTTCAAGGCAACTCAGTGTGACGTCGCAAACTTCCGCGCTACTCTTTCTGCCGGCCGAATGTAAACGAGTCATAGGAGCTGCAGCGAGTGTGGTGAAAGGAAGACTACCTTAACTGTTTCTTTTTCGCCTTCCAGATTTTGACGTCGACCCTGCCACACTGGCTTCAAGACAACTCAGGGTGACGTCGCAGACTTCCGCGCCACTATTTCTGCCGGCCGAGCTGTTAACGAGTCATACGAGCGGCAGCGAGTGTGGTGAAAGGACGACTACCTTAACTATTTCTTTTTCGCCCTCCAGATTTTGACGTCGACCCTGCTACCCTGGCTTCAAGACAACTCAGTGTGACGTCGCACACTTCCGCGCCACGATTTCTGCCGGCCGAGCTGTAAAGGAGTCACACGAGCGGCAGCGACTGTAGTGAAAATACACCCACCTTAACTATTTATTTTCGCCTTACAGATTTTGACGTCGACCCTGATACAATGGCTTCAAGACTACTCAGTGTGACGTCGCAGATCTCCGCGCCACTATTTCTGCCGGCCGATCTGTAAACGAGTCATACGAGCGGCAGCGAGTGTGGTGAAAGGACGACTATCTTAACTATTTCTTTTTCGCCCTCCAGATTTTGACGTCGACCCTGCTACACTGGCTTCAAGACAACTCAGTGTGACGTCGCACACTTCCGCGCCACGATTTCTGCCGGCCGAGCTGTAAAGGAGTCATACGAGCGGTAGCGAGTGTGGTGAAAGGACGACTACCTTACCTATTTCTTTTTCGCCTTCCAGATTTTGACGTCGACCCTGCTACCCTGGCTTCAAGGCAACTCAGGGTGACGTCGCAGGCATCCGGGCCACTATGTTTGCCAGCCGAGCTGTAAACGAGTCATACGAGCGGTAGCGAGTGTGGTGCATGGACGACTACCTTTACTGTTTCTTTTTCGCCTTCCAGATTTTCACGTCGACCCTGCTACTCTGGCTTCAAGACAGCTCAGTGTGACGTCGCAGACTTCCGGGCTACTATTTCTGCCGGCCGAGCTGTAAACGAGTCATACGAGCGGCACTGAGTGTGGTGAAAGGACGACTACCTTAACTATACTTTTTCGCCTTCCAGATTTTGACGTCGACCCTGCTACCCTGGCTTCAAGACAACTCAGTGTGACGTCGCAGACTTCCACGCCACTATTTCTGACGGCCGAGCTGTAAACGAGTCATACGATCGGCAGCGAGTGTGGTGAAAGGACGACTACCTTAACTATTTCTTTTTCGCCTCCCCGATTTTGACGTCGACCTTGCTACCCTGGTTTCAAGACTACTCAGGGTGACGTCGCAGACTTCCGCGCCACTATTTCTGCCGGCCGAGCTGTAAACGAGTCATACGAGCGGTAGCGAGTGTGGTGAAAGGACGACTACCTTACCTATTTCTTTTTTGCCTTCCAGATTTTGACGTCGACCCTGCTACCCTGGCTTCAAGACAACTCAGTGCGACGTCGCAGACTTCCGCACTACTATTTCTGCCGGCCGAGCTGTAAAGGAGTCATACGAGCGGCAGCGAGTGTGGTGCAAGGACGACTACCTTAACTGTTTCTCTTTCGCCTTCCAGATTTTGACGTCGACCTTGCTGCCCTGGCTTCAAGGCAACTCAGGGTGACGTCGCAGGCATCCGGGCCACTATTTTTGCCAGCCGAGCTGTAAACGAGTTATACGAGCGGTAGCGAGTGTGGTGCATGGACGACTACCTTAACTATTTCTTTTTCGCATTCCAGATTTTTACGTCGACCCTGCTACCCTGGCTTCAAGACAATTCAGTGTGACGTCTCAAACTTCCACGCCACTATTTCTGCCGGCCAAGCTGTAAACGAGTCATACGAGCGGCAGCGAGTGTGGTGAAAGGACGACTACCTTAACTATTTATTTTTCGCCTTCCAGATTTTGACATCGACCCTGCCACACTGGCTTCAAGACAACTCAGGGTGACGTCGCAGACTTCCGCGCCACTATTTCTGCCGGCCGAGCTGTTAACGAGTCATACGAGCGGCAGCGAGTGTGGTGAAAGGACGACTACCTTAACGATTTCTTTTCGCCTTCCAGATTTTAACGTCGACCCTGCTACCCTGGCTTCAAGGCAACTCAGTGTGACGTCGCAGACTTCCACTCCACTATTTCAGCCGGCCTGGCTGTAAACGAGTCATACGAGCGGCAGCGAGTGTAGGTGAAAGGACGACTACCTTAACTATTTCTTTTTCGCCTTCCAGATTTTGACGTCGACCCTGCTACAATGGCTTCAAGACTACTCAGTGTGACGTCGCAGACTTCCGCGCCACTATTTCTGCCGGCCGAGCTGTAAACGAGTCATACGAGCGGCAGCGAGTGTGGTGAAAGGACGACTGCCTTAACTATACTTTTTCGCCTTCCAGATTTTGACGTCGACCCTGCTACCCTGGCTTCAAGACAACTCAGTGTGACGTCGCACACTTCCTCGCCATGATTTCTGCCGGCCGAGCTGTAAAGGAGCCACACGAGCGGCAGCGACTGTAGTGAAAATACACCCACCTTAACTATTTATTTTCGCCTTACAGATTTTGACGTCGACCCTGCTACCCTGGCTTCAAGACAAGTCAGTGTGACGTCGCAAACTTCCACGCCACTATTTCTGCCGGCCAAGCTGTAAACGAGTCATACGAGCGGCAGCGAGTGTGGTGAAAGGACGACTACCTTAACTATTTTTCGCCTTCCAGATTTTAACGTCGACCCTGCAACCCTGGCTTCAAGGCAACTCAGTGTGACGTCGCAGACTTCCACGCCACTATTTCTGCTCGCCGAGCTGTAAACGAGTCATACGAGCGGCAGCGAGTGTGGTGAAAGGACGACTACCTTAACTATTTCTTTTTCGCCTTCCAGATTTTGACGTCGACCCTGCTACCCTGGCTTCAACACAACTCACTGTGACGTCGCAGACTTCCGCGCCACTATTTCTGCCGGCCGAGCTGTAAACGAGTCATACGAGCGGCAGCGCTTGTGGTGAAAGGACGACTACCTAAACTATTTCTTATTCGCCTCCCAGATTTTGACGTCGACCCTGCTACCCTGGCTTCAAGACAAGTCAGTGTGACGTCGCAGACTTCCACGCCACTGTTTCTGCTGGCCGAGCTGTAAACGAGTCATACGAGCGGCAGCGAGTGTGGTGAAAGGATGACTACCTTAACTATTTCTTTTTCGCCTTCCAGATTTTGACGTCGACCCTGCAACCCTGGCTTCAAGACAATTCAGGGTGACGTCGCAGACTTCCGCGCCACTGTTTCTGCCGGCCGAGCTGTAAACGAGTCATACGAGCGGTAGCGAGTGTGGTGAAAGGACGACTACCTTAACTATTTCTTTTTCGCCTTCCAGATTTTGACGTCGACCCTGCTACCCTGGCTTCAAGGCAACTCAGTGCGACGTCGCAGACTTCCGCACTACTATTTCTGCCGGCCGAATGTAAACGAGTCATACGAGCGGCAGCGAGTGTGGTGAAAGGAAGACTACCTTAACTGTTTCTTTTTCGCCTTCCAGATTTTGACGTCGACCCTGCTACCCTGGCTTCAAGACAACTCAGTGTGACGTCGCATACTTCCGCGCCACAATTTCTGCCTTCCGAGCTGTAAACGAGTCATACGAGCGGCAGCGAGTGTGGTGAAAGGACGACTACCTAAACTATTTCTTATTCGCCTCCCAGATTTTGACGTCGACCCTGCTACCCTGGCTTCAAGACAACTCAGTGTGACGTCGCAGACTTCCACGCCACTATTTCTGACGGCCGAGCTGTAAACGAGTCATACGATCGGCAGCGAGTGTGGTGAAAGGACGACTATCTTAACTATTTCTTTTTCGCCTTCCAGATTTTGACGTCGACCCTGCTACCCTGGCTTCAAGACAACTCAGTGCGACGTCGCAGACTTCCGCACTACTATTTCTGCCGGCCGAATGTAAACGAGTCATACGAGCGGCAGCGAGTGTGGTGAAAGGAAGACTACCTTAACTGTTTCTTTTTCGCCTTCCAGATTTTGACGTCGACCCTGCTACCCTGGCTTCAAGGCAACTCAGTGTGACGTCGCAAACTTCCGCGCTACTATTTCTGCCGGCCGAGCTGTAAAGGAGTCATACGAGCGGCAGCGAGTGTGGTGAAAGGACGACTACCTTAACTATACTGTTCGCCTTCCAGATTTTGACGTCGACCCTGCTACCCTGGCTTCAAGACTACTCAGTGTGACGTCGCACACTTCCGCGCCACAATTTCTACCTTCCGAGCTGTAAACGAGTCATACGATCGGCAGCGAGTGTGGTGAAAGGACGACTACCTTAACTATTTCTTTTTCGCCTTCCAGATTTTCACGTCGACCCTGCTACTCTGGCTTCAAGACAGCTCAGTGTGACGTCGCAGACTTCCGGGCTACTATTTCTGCCGGCCGAGCTGTAAACGAGTCATACGAGCGGCAGCGAGTGTGGTGAAAGGACGACTACCTTAACTATACTTTTTCGCCTTCCAGATTTTGACGTCGACCCTGCTACCCTGGCTTCAAGACAACTCAGTGTGACGTCGCAGACTTCCACGCCACTATTTCTGACGGCCGAGCTGTAAACGAGTCATACGATCGGCAGCGAGTGTTTTGAAAGGACGACTACCTTAACTATTTCTTTTTCGCCTCCCCGATTTTGACGTCGACCTTGCTACCCTGGTTTCAAGACTACTCAGGGTGACGTCGCAGACTTCCGCGCCACTATTTCTGCCGGCCGAGCTGTAAACGAGTCATACGAGCGGTAGCGAGTGTGGTGAAAGGACGACTACCTTACCTATTTCTTTTTTGCCTTCCAGATTTTGACGTCGACCCTGCTACCCTGGCTTCAAGACAACTCAGTGCGACGTCGCAGACTTCCGCACTAGTATTTCTGCCGGCCGAGCTGTAAAGGAGTCATACGAGCGGTAGCGAGTGTGGTGCAAGGACGACTACCTTAACTATTTCTTTTTCGCATTCCAGATTTTTACGTCGACCCTGCTACCCTGGCTTCAAGACAATTCAGTGTGACGTCGCAAACTTCCACGCCACTATTTCTGCCGGCCAAGCTGTAAACGAGTCATACGAGCGGCAGCGAGTGTGGTGAAAGGACGACTACCTTAACAATTTCTTTTCGCCTTCCAGATTTTAACGTCGACCCTGCTACCCTGGCTTCAAGGCAACTCAGTGTGACGTCGCAGACTTCCACTCCACTATTTCAGCCGGCCTGGCTGTAAACGAGTCATACGAGCGGCAGCGAGTGTAGGTGAAAGGACGACTACCTTAACTATTTCTTTTTCGCCTTCCAGATTTTGACGTCGACCCTGCTACAATGGCTTCAAGACTACTCAGTGTGACGTCGCAGACTTCCGCGCCACTATTTCTGCCGGCCGAGCTGTAAACGAGTCATACGAGCGGCAGCGAGTGTGGTGAAAGGACGACTACCTTAACTATACTTTTTCGCCTTCCAGATTTTGACGTCGACCCTGCTACCCTGGCTTCAAGACAACTCAGTGTGACGTCGCACACTTCCGCGCCACGATTTCTGCCGGCCGAGCTGTAGAGGAGCCACACGAGCGGCAGCGACTGTAGTGAAAATACACCCACCTTAACTATTTATTTTCGCCTTCCAGATTTTGACGTCGACCCTGCTACCCTGGCTTCAAGACCACTCAGTGTGACTCGCAGACTTCCACGCCACTATTTCTGCCGGCCGAATGTAAACGAGTCATACGAGCGGCAGCGAGTGTGGTGAAAGGACGACTACCTTTACTATTTCTTTTTCGCCTTCCAGATTTTGACGTCGCCCCTGCTACTCTGGCTTCAAGACAGCTCAGTGTGACGTCGCAGACTTCCGCGCTACTATTTCTGCCGGCCAAGCTGTAAAGGAGCCATACGTGCGGTAGCGAGTGTGGTGAAAGGACTACTACCTTAACTATTTCTTTTTCGCCTTCCAGATTTTGACGTCGACCCTGCTACCCTGGCTTCAAGACAACTCAGTGCGACGTCGCAGACTTCCGTGCTACTATTTCTGCCGGCCGAATGTAAACGAGTCATACGAGCGGCAGCGAGTGTGGTGCAAGGACGACTACCTTAACTGTTTCTCTTTCGCCTTCCAGATTTTGACGTCGACCTTGCTACCCTGGCTTCAAGGCAACTCAGGGTGACGTGGCAGACATCCGCGCCACTATTTTTGCCAGCCGAGCTGTAAACGAGTCATACGAGCGGTAGCGAGTGTGGTGCAAGGACGACTACCTTAACTATTTCTTTTTCGCCTTCCAGATTTTGACGTCGACCTTGCTACCCTGGCTTCAAGACTACTCAGGGTGACGTCGCAGACTTCCGCGCCAGTATTTCTGCCGGCCGAGCTGTAAACGAGTCATACGAGCGGTAGCGAGTGTGGTGAAAGGACGACTACCTTAACTATTTCTTTTTCGCCTTCCAGATTTTGACGTCGACCCTGCTACCCTGGCTTCAAGACAACTCAGTGTGACGTCGCAGACTTCCGCGCTACTATTTCTGCCGGCCGAATGTAAACGAGTCATACGAGCGGCAGCGAGTGTGGTGAAAGGAAGACTACCTTAACTGTTTCTTTTTCGCCTTCCAGATTTTGACGTCGACCCTGCTACCCTGGCTTCAAGGCAACTCAGTGTGACGTCGCAGACTTCCGCGCTACTATTTCTGCCGGCCGAGCTGTAAAGGAGTCATACGAGCGGCAGCGAGTGTGGTGCAAAGACGACTACCTTAACTGTTTCTCTTTCGCCTTCCAGATTTTGACGTCGACCTTGCTACCCTGGCTTCAAGGGAACTCAGGGTGACGTCGCAGGCATCCGCGCCACTATTTTTGCCAGCCGAGCTGTAAACGAGTCATACGAGCGGTAGCGAGTGTGGTGCAAGGACGACTACCTTAACTATTTCTTTTTCGCATTCCAGATTTTTACGTCGACCCTGCTACCCTGGCTTCAAGACAATTCAGTGTGACGTCGCAAACTTCCACGCCACTATTTCTGCCGGCCAAGCTGTAAACGAGTCATACGAGCGGCAGCGAGTGTGGTGAAAGGACGACTACCTTAACAATTTCTTTTCGCCTTCCAGATTTTAACGTCGACCCTGCTACCCTGGCTTGAAGGCAACTCATGTGACGTCGCAGACTTCCACTCCACAATTTCAGCCGGCCTGGCTGTAAACGAGTCATACGAGCGGCAGCGAGTGTAGGTGAAAGGACGACTACCTTAACTATTTCTTTTTCGCCTTCCAGATTTTGACGTCGACCCTGCTACAATGGCTTCAAGACTACTCAGTGTGACGTCGCAGACTTCCGCGCCACTATTTCTGCCGGCCGAGCTGTAAACGAGTCATACGAGCGGCAGCGAGTGTGGTGAAAGGACGACTACCTTAACTATACTTTTTCGCCTTCCAGATTTTGACGTCGACCCTGCTACCCTGGCTTCAAGACAACTCAGTGTGACGTCGCACACTTCCGCGCCACGATTTCTGCCGGCCGAGCTGTAAAGGAGCCACACGAGCGGCAGCGACTGTAGTGAAAATACACCCACCTTAACTATTTATTTTCGCCTTACAGATTTTGACGTCGACCCTGCTACCCTGGCTTCAAGACAAGTCAGTGTGACGTCGCAGACTTCCACGCCACTATTTCTGCTGGCCGAGCTGTAAACGAGTCATACGAGCGGCAGCGAGTGTGGTGAAAGGACGACTACCTAAACTATTTCTTATTCGCCTCCCAGATGTTGACGTCGACCCTGCTACCCTGGCTTCAAGACAAGTCAGTGTGACGTCGCAGACTTCCACGCCACTGTTTCTGCTGGCCGAGCTGTAAACGAGTCATACGAGCGGCAGCGCGTGTGGTGAAAGGACGACTACCTAAACTATTTCTTATTCGCCTCCCAGATGTTGACGTCGACCCTGCTACCCTGGCTTCAACACAACTCAGTGTGACGTCGCAGACTTCCGCGCCACTATTTCTGCCGGCCGAGCTGTAAACGAGTCATACGAGCGGCAGCGAGTGTGGTGAAAGGACGACTACCTAAACTATTTCTTTTTCGCCTTCCAGATTTTGACGTCGACCCTGCTACCCTGGCTTCAACACAACTCAGTGTGACGTCGCAGACTTCCGCGCCACTATTTCTGCCGGCCGAGCTGTAAACGAGTCATACGAGCGGCAGCGCGTGTGGTGAAAGGACGACTACCTAAACTATTTCTTATTCGCCTCCCAGATGTTGACGTCGACCCTGCTACCCTGGCTTCAAGACAAGTCAGTGTGACGTCGCAGACTTCCACGCCACTGTTTCTGCTGGCCGAGCTGTAAACGAGTCATACGAGCGGCAGCGAGTGTGGCGAAAGGATGACTACCTTAACTATTTCTTTTTTGCCTTCCAGATTTTGACGTCGACCCTGCTACCCTGGCTTCAAGACCACTCAGTGTGACTCGCAGACTTCCACGCCACTATTTCTGCCGGCCGAATGTAAACGAGTCATACGAGCGGCAGCGAGTGTGGTGAAAGGACGACTACCTTAACTGTTTCTCTTTCGCCTTCCAGATTTTGACGTCGACCTTGCTACCCTGGCTTCAAGGCAACTCAGGGTGACGTGGCAGACATCCGCGCAACTATTTTTGCCAGCCGAGCTGTAAACGAGTCATACGAGCGGTAGCGAGTGTGGTGCAAGGACGACTACCTTAACTATTTTTTTTTCGCGTTCCAGATGTTGACGTCGACCTTGCTACCCTGGCTTTAAGACTACTCAGGGTGACGTGGCAGACTTCCGCGCCAGTATTTCTGCCGGCCGAGCTGTAAACGAGTCATACGAGCGGTAGTGAGTGTGGTGAAAGGACGACTACCTTAACTATTTCTTTTTCGCCTTCCAGATTTTGACGTCGACCCTGCTACCCTGGCTTCAAGACAACTCAGTGTGACGTCGCAGACTTCCGCGCTACTATTTCTGCCGGCCGAATGTAAACAAGTCATACGATCGGCAGCGAGTGTGGTGAAAGGACGACTACCTTACTATTTCTTTTTCGCCTTCCAGATTTTGACGTCGACCTTGCTACCCTGGCTTCAAGACTACTCAGGGTGACGTCGCAGACTTCCGCACCAGTATTTCTGCCAGCCGAGCTGTAAAGGAGTCATACGAGCGGTAGCGAGTGTGGTGCAAGGACGACTACCTTAACTATTTCTTTTTCGCATTCCAGATTTTTACGTCGACCCTGCTACCCTGGCTTCAAGACAATTCAGTGTGACGTCGCAAACTTCCACGCCACTATTTCTGCCGGCCAAGCTGTAAACGAGTCATACGAGCGGCAGCGAATGTGGTGAAAGGACGACTACCTTAACTATTTATTTTTCGCCTTCCAGATTTTGACGTCGACCCTGCCACACTGGCTTCAAGACAACTCAGGGTGACGTCGCAGACTTCCGCGCCACTATTTCTGCCGGCCGAGCTGTTAACGAGTCATACGAGCGGCAGCCAGTGTGGTGAAAGGACGACTACCTTAACAATTTCTTTTCGCCTTCCAGATTTTTAACGTCGACCCTGCTACCCTGGCTTCAAGGCAACTCAGTGTGACGTCGCAGACTTCCACTCCACTATTTCAGCCGGCCTGGCTGTAAACGAGTCATACGAGCGGCAGCGAGTGTAGGTGAAAGGACGACTACCTTAACTATTTCTTTTTCGCCTTCCAGATTTTGACGTCTACCCTGCTACAATGGCTTCAAGACTACTCAGTGTGACGTCGCAGACTTCCGCGCCACTATTTCTGCCGGCCGAGCTGTAAACGAGTCATACGAGCGGCAGCGAGTGTGGTGAAAGGACGACTACCTTAACTATACTTTTTCGCCTTCCAGATTTTGACGTCGACCCTGCTACCCTGGCTTCAAGACAACTCAGTGTGACGTCGCACACTTCCGCGCCACGATTTCTGCCGGCCGAGCTGTAAAGGAGCCACACGAGCGGCAGCGACTGTAGTGAAAATACACCCACCTTAACTATTTATTTTCGCCTTACAGATTTTGACGTCGACCCTGCTACCCTGGCTTCAAGGCAACTCAGTGTGACGTCGCACACTTCCGCGCCACAATTTCTGCTGGCCCAGCTGTAAACGAGTCATACGATCGGCAGCGAGTGTGGTGAAAGGACGATTTCCTTAACTATTTCTTTTTCGCCTTCCAGATTTTGACGTCGACCCTGCTACCCTGTGTTCAAGGCAACTCAGTGTGACGTCGCAGACTTCCGCGCTACTATTTCTGCCGGCCGAGCTGTAAAGGAGTCATACGAGCGGCAGCGAGTGTGGTGCAAGGACGACTACCTTAACTGTTTCTCTTTCGCCTTCCAGATTTTGACGTCGACCTTGCTACCCTGGCTTCAAGGCAACTCAGGGTGACGTGGCAGACATCCGCGCCACTATTTTTGCCAGCCGAGCTGTAAACGAGTCTTACGAGCGGTAGCGAGTGTGGTGAAAGGACGACTACCTTAACTATTTCTTTTTCGCCTTCCAGATTTTGACGTCGACATTGCTACCCTGGCTTGAAGACAACTCAGTGTGACGTCGCAGACTTCCGCGCTACTATTTCTGCCGGCCGAATGTAAACGAGTCATACGAGCGGCAGCGAGTGTGGTGAAAGGAAGACTACCTTAACTGTTTCTTTTTCGCCTTCCAGATTTTGACGTCGACCCTGCTACCCTGGCTTCAAGGCAACTCAGTGTGACGTCGCAGACTTCCGCGCTACTATTTCTGCCGGCCGAGCTGTAAAGGAGTCATACGAGCGGCAGCGAGTGTGGTGCAAGGACGACTACCTTAACTGTTTCTCTTTCGCCTTCCAGATTTTGACGTCGACCTTGCTACCCTGGCTTCAAGACTACTCAGGGTGACGTCGCAGACTTCCGCGCCAGTATTTCTGCCGGCCGAGCTGTAAACGAGTCATACGAGCGCTAGCGAGTGTGGTGAAAGGACGACTACCTTAACTATTTCTTTTTCGCCTTCCAGATTTTTACGTCGACCCTGCTACCCTGGCTTCAAGACAATTCAGTGTGACGTCGCAAACATTCACGCCACTATTTCTGCCGGCCAAGCTGTAAACGAATCATACGAGCGGCAGCGAGTGTGGTGAAAGGACGACTACCTTAACTATTTATTTTCGCCTTACAGATTTTGACGTCGACCCTGCTACCCTGGCTTCAAGACAAGTAAGTGTGACGTCGCAGACTTCCACGCCACTATTTCTGCTGGCCGAGCTGTAAACGAGTCATACGAGCGGCAGCGAGTGTGGTGAAAGGACGACTAGCTTAACTATTTCTTTTTCGCCTTCCAGATTTTGACGTCGACCCTGCTACCCTGGCTTCAAGACAACTCAGTGTGACGTCGCAGACTTCCGCGCCACTATTTCTGCCGGCCGAGCTGTAAACGAGTCATACGAGCGGCAGCGCGTGTGGTGAAAGGACGACTACCTAAACTATTTCTTATTCGCCTCCCAGATTTTGACGTCGACCCTGCTACCCTGGCTTCAAGACAAGTCAGTGTGACGTCGCAGACTTCCACGCCACTGTTTCTGCTGGCCGAGCTGTAAACGAGTCATACGAGCGGCAGCGAGTGTGGTGAAAGGATGACTACCTTAACTATTTCTTTTTCGCCTTCCAGATTTTGACGTCGACCCTGCTACCCTGGCTTCAAGACAATTCAGGGTGACGTCGCAGACTTCCGCGCCACTGTTTCTGCCGGCCGAGCTGTAAACGAGTCATACGAGCGGTAGCGAGTGTGGTGAAAGGACGACTACCTTAACTATTTCTTTTTCGCCTTCCAGATTTTGACGTCGACCCTGCTACCCTGGCTTCAAGACCACTCAGTGTGACTCGCAGACTTCCACGCCACTATTTCTGCCGGCCGAATGTAAACGAGTCATACGAGCGGCAGCGAGTGTGGTGAAAGGACGACTACCTTAACTGTTTCTTTTTCGCCTTCCAGATTTTGACGTCGACCCTGCTACCCTGGCTTCAAGACCACTCAGTGTGACTCGCAGACTTCCACGCCACTATTTCTGCCGGCCGAATGTAAACGAGTCATACGAGCGGCAGCGAGTGTGGTGAAAGGACAACTACCTTAACTATTTCTTTTTCGCCTTCCAGATTTTGACGTCGACCCTGCTACTCTGGCTTCAAGACAGCTCAGTGTGACGTCGCAGACTACCGCGCTACTATTTCTGCCGGCCGAGCTGTAAAGGAGCCATACGAGCGGTAGCGAGTGTGGTGAAAGGACGACTACCTTAACTATTTCTTTTTCGCCTTCCAGATTTTGACGTCGACCCTGCTACCCTGGCTTCAAGACAACTCAGTGCGACGTCGCAGACTTCCGTGCTACTATTTCTGCCGGCCGAATGTAAACGAGTCATACGAGCGGCAGCGAGTGTGGTGAAAGGAAGACTACCTTAACTGTTTCATTTTCACCTTCCAGATTTTGACGTCGACCCTGCTAGCCTGGCTTCAAGACTACTCAGGGTGACGTCGCAGACTTCAGCGCCAGTATTTCTGCCGGCCGAGCTGTAAACGAGTCATACGAGCGGTAGCGAGTGTGGTGAAAGGACAACTACCTTAACTATTTCTTTTTCGCCTTCCAGATTTTGACGTCGATCCCGCTACCCTGGCTTCAAGACAACTCAGTGTGACGTCGCAGACTTCCGCGCTACTATTTCTGCCGGCCGAATGTAAACGAGTCATACGAGCGGCAGCGAGTGTGGTGAAAGGAAGACTACCTTAACTGTTTCTTTTTCGCCTTCCAGATTTTGACGTCGACCCTGCTACCCTGGCTTCAAGGCAACTCAGTGTGACGTCGCAGACTTCCGCGCTACTATTTCTGCCGGCCGAGCTGTAAAGGAGTCATACGAGCGGCAGCGAGTGTGGTGCAAGGACGACTACCTTAACTGTTTGTCTTTCGCCTTCCAGATTTTGACGTCGACCTTGCTACCCTGGCTTCAAGGGAACTCAGGGTGACGTCGCAGGCTTCCGCGCCACTATTTTTGCCAGCAGAGCTGTAAACGAGTCATACGAGCGGTAGCGAGTGTGGTGAAAGGACGACTACCTTAACTATTTCTTTTTCGCCTTCCAGATTTTGACGTTGACCTTGCTACAATGGCTTCAAGACTACTCAGTGTGACGTCGCAGACTTCCGCGCCACTATTTCTGCCGGCCGAGCTGTAAACGAGTCATACGAGCGGCAGCGAGTGTGGTGAAAGGACGACTACCTTAACTATACTTTTTCGCCTTCCAGATTTTGACGTCGACCCTGCTACCCTGGCTTCAAGACAAGTCAGTGTGACGTCGCAGACTTCCACGCCACTGTTTCTGCTGGCCGAGCTGTAAACGAGTCATACGAGCGGCAGCGAGTGTGGTGAAAGGATGACTACCTTAACTATTTCTTTTTCGCCTTCCAGATTTTGACGTCGACCCTGCTACCCTGGCTTCAAGACAATTCAGGGTGACGTCGCAGACTTCCGCGCCACTGTTTCTGCCGGCCGAGCTGTAAACGAGTCATACGAGCGGCAGCGCGTGTGGTGAAAGGACGACTACCTAAACTATTTCTTATTCGCCTCCCAGATTTTGACGTCGACCCTGCTACCCTGGCTTCAAGACAAGTCAGTGTGACGTCGCAGACTTCCACGCCACTGTTTCTGCTGGCCGAGCTGTAAACGAGTCATACGAGCGGCAGCGAGTGTGGTGAAAGGATGACTACCTTAACTATTTCTTTTTCGCCTTCCAGATTTTGACGTCGAACCTGCTACCCTGGCTTCAAGACAATTCAGGGTGACGTCGCAGACTTCCGCGCCACTGTTTCTGCCGGCCGAGCTGTAAACGAGTCATACGAGCGGTAGCGAGTGTGGTGAAAGGACGACTACCTTAACTATTTCTTTTTCGCCTTCCAGATTTTGACGTCGACCCTGCTACCCTGGCTTCAAGACCACTCAGTGTGACTCGCAGACTTCCACGCCACTATTTATGCCGGCCGAATGTAAACGAGTCATACGAGCGGCAGCGAGTGTGGTGAAAGGACGACTACCTTAACTGTTTCTTTTTCGCCTTCCAGATTTTGACGTCGACCCTGCTACCCTGGCTTCAAGACCACTCAGTGTGACTCGCAGACTTCCACGCCACTATTTCTGCCGGCCGAATGTAAACGAGTCATACGAGCGGCAGCGAGTGTGGTGAAAGGAAAACTACCTTAACTATTTCTTTTTCGCCTTCCAGATTTTGACGTCGACCCTGCTACTCTGGCTTCAAGACAGCTCAGTGTGACGTCGCAGACTACCGCGCTACTATTTCTGCCGGCCGAGCTGTAAAGGAGCCATACGAGCGGTAGCGAGTGTGGTGAAAGGACGACTACCTTAACTATTTCTTTTTCGCCTTCCAGATTTTGACGTCGACCCTGCTACCCTGGCTTCAAGACAACTCAGTGCTACGTCGCAGACTTCCGTGCTACTATTTCTGCCGGCCGAATGTAAACGAGTCATACGAGCGGCAGCGAGTGTGGTGAAAGGAAGACTACCTTAACTGTTTCTTTTTCACCTTCCAGATTTTGACGTCGACCCTGCTACCCTGGCTTCAAGGCAACTCAGTGTGACGTCGCAGACTTCCGCGCTACTATTTCTGCCGGCCGAGCTGTAAAGGAGTCATACGAGCAGCAGCGAGTGTGGTGCAAGGACGACTACCTTAACTGTTTCTCTTTCGCCTTCCAGATTTTGACGTCGACCTTGCTACCCTGGCTTCAAGGCAACTCAGGGTGACGTGGCAGACATCCGCGCCACTATTTTTGCCAGCCGAGCTGTATACGAGTCATACGAGCGGTAGCGAGTGTGGTGCAAGGACGACTACCTTAACTATTTCTTTTTCGCCTTCCAGATTTTGACGTCGACCTTGCTACCCTGGCTTTAAGACTACTCAGGGTGACGTCGCAGACTTCCGCGCCAGTATTTATGCCGGCCGAGCTGTAAACGAGTCATACGAGCGGTAGCGAGTGTGGTGAAAGGACGACTACCTTAACTATTTCTTTTTCGCCTTCCAGATTTTGACGTCGACCCTGCTACCCTGGCTTCAAGACAACTCAGTGTGACGTCGCAGACTTCCGCGCTACTATTTCTGCCGGCCGAGCTGTAAAGGAGTCATACCAGCGGCAGCGAGTGTGGTGCAAGGACGACTACCTTAACTGTTTCTCTTTCGCCTTCCAGATTTTGACGTCGACCTTGCTACCCTGGCTTCAAGGCAACTCAGGGTGACGTGGCAGACATCCGCGCCACTATTTTTGCCAGCCGAGCTGTATACGAGTCATACGAGCGGTAGCGAGTGTGGTGCAAGGACGACTACCTTAACTATTTCTTTTTCGCCTTCCAGATTTTGACGTCGACCTTGCTACCCTGGCTTTAAGACTACTCAGGGTGACGTCGCAGACTTCCGCGCCAGTATTTATGCCGGCCGAGCTGTAAACGAGTCATACGAGCGTTAGCGAGTGTGGTGAAAGGACGACTACCTTAACTATTTCTTTTTCGCCTTCCAGATTTTGACGTCGACCCTGCTACCCTGGCTTCAAGACAACTCAGTGTGACGTCGCAGACTTCCGCGCTACTATTTCTGCCGGCCGAATGTAAACGAGTCTTACGATCGGCAGCGAGTGTGGTGAAAGGACGACTACCTTAACTGTTTCTTTTTCGCCTTCCAGATTTTGACGTCGACCTTGCTACCCTGGCTTCAAGACTACTCAGGGTGACGTCGCAGACTTCCGCGCCAGTATTTCTGCCGGCCGAGCTGTAAACGAGTCATACGAGCGGTAGCGAGTGTGGTGAAAGGTCGACTACCTTAACTATTTCTTTTTCGTCTTCCAGATTATGACGTCGACCCTGCTACCCTGGCTTCAAGATAACTCAGTGTGACGTCGCAGACTTCCGCGCTACTATTTCTGCCGGCCGAATGTAAACGAGTCATACGATCGGCAGCGAGTGTGGTGAAAGGACGACTACCTTAACTATTTCTTTTTCGCCTTCCAGATTTTGACGTCGACCTTGCTACCCTGGCTTCAAGACTACTCAGGGTGACGTCGCAGACTTCCGCGCCAGTATTTCTGCCGGCCGAGCTGTAAACGAGTCATACGAGCGGTAGCGAGTGTGGTGAAAGGACGACTACCTTAACTATTTCTTTTTCGCCTTCCAGATTTTGACGTCGACCCTGCTACCCTGGCTTCAAGACAACTCAGTGTGACGTCGCAGAATTCCGCGCTACTATTTCTGCCGGCCGAATGTAAACGAGTCATACGAGCGGCAGCGAGTGTGGTGAAAGGAAGACTACCTTAACTGTTTCTTTTTCGCCTTCCAGATTTTGACGTCGACCCCGCTACCCTGGCTTCAAGGCAACTCAGTGTGACGTCGCAGACTTCCGCGCTACTATTTCTGCCGGCCGAGCTGTAAAGGAGTCATACGAGCGGCAGCGAGTGTGGTGCAAGGACGACTACCTTACCTATTTATTTTTCGCCTTCCAGATTTTGACGTCGACCCTGCTACCCTGGCTTCAAGACAACTCAGTGTGACGTCGCAGACTTCCGCGCTACTATTTCTGCCGGCCGAATGTAAACGAGTCTTACGATCGGCAGCGAGTGTGGTGAAAGGACGACTACCTTAACTGTTTCTTTTTCGCCTTCCAGATTTTGACGTCGACCTTGCTACCCTGGCTTCAAGACTACTCAGGGTGACGTCGCAGACTTCCGCGCCAGTATTTCTGCCGGCCGAGCTGTAAACGAGTCATACGAGCGGTAGCGAGTGTGGTGAAAGGACGACTACCTTAACTATTTCTTTTTCGCCTTCCAGATTTTGACGTCGACCCTGCTACCCTGGCTTCAAGACAACTCAGTGTGACGTCGCAGAATTCCGCGCTACTATTTCTGCCGGCCGAATGTAAACGAGTCATACGAGCGGCAGCGAGTGTGGTGAAAGGAAGACTACCTTAACTGTTTCTTTTTCGCCTTCCAGATTTTGACGTCGACCCCGCTACACTGGCTTCAAGGCAACTCAGTGTGACGTCGCAGACTTCCGCGCTACTATTTCTGCCGGCCGAGCTGTAAAGGAGTCATACGAGCGGCAGCGAGTGTGGTGCAAGGACGACTACCTTAACTGTTTCTCTTTCGCCTTCCAGATTTTGACGTCGACCTTGCTACCCTGGCTTCAAGGGAACTCAGGGTGACGTCGCAGGCATCCGCGCCACTATTTTTGCCAGCCGAGCTGTAAACGAGTCATACGAGCGGTAGCGAGTGTGGTGCAAGGACGACTACCTTAACTATTTATTTTTCGCCTTCCAGATTTTGACGTCGACCCTGCTACCCTGGCTTCAAGGCAACTCAGTGTGACGTCGCAGACTTCCACTCCACTATTTCAGCCGGCCTGGCTGTAAACGAGTCATACGAGCGGCAGCGAGTGTAGGTGAAAGGACGACTACCTTAACTATTTCTTTTTCGCCTTCCAGATTTTGACGTCGACCCTGCTACAATGGCTTCAAGACTACTCAGTGTGACGTCGCAGACTTCCGCGCCACTATTTCTGCCGGCCGAGCTGTAAACGAGTCATACGAGCGGCAGCGAGTGTGGTGAAAGGACGACTACCTTAACTATACTTTTTCGAATTCCAGATTTTGACGTCGACCCTGCTACCCTGGCTTCAAGACAACTCAGTGTGACGTCGCACACTTCCGCGCCACGATTTCTGCCGGCCGAGCTGTAAAGGAGCCACACGAGCGGCAGCGACTGTAGTGAAAATACACCCACCTTAACTATTTATTTTCGCCTTACAGATTTTGACGTCGACCCTGCTACCCTGGCTTCAAGACAAGTCAGTGTGACGTCGCAGACTTCCACGCCACTATTTCTGCTGGCCGAGCTGTAAACGAGTCATACGAGCGGCAGCGAGTGTGGTGAAAGGACGACTACCTTAACTATTTCTTTTTCGCCTTCCAGATTTTGACGTCGACCCTGCTACCCTGGCTTCAACACAACTCAGTGTGACGTCGCAGACATCCGCGCCACTATTTCTGCCGGCCGACCTGTAAACGAGTCATACGAGCGGCAGCGCGTGTGTTGAAAGGACGACTACCTAAACTATTTCTTATTCGCCTCCCAGATTTTGACGTCGACCCTGCTACCCTGGCTTCAAGACAAGTCAGTGTGACGTCGCAGACTTCCACGCCACTGTTTCTGCTGGCCGAGCTGTAAACGAGTCATACGAGCGGCAGCGAGTGTGGTGAAAGGATGACTACCTTAACTATTTCTTTTTCGCCTTCCAGATTTTGACGTCGACCCTGCTACTCTGGCTTCAAGACAGCTCAGTGTGACGTCGCAGACTACCGCGCTACTATATCTGCCGGCCGAATGTAAACGAGTCATACGAGCGGCAGCGAGTGTGGTGAAAGGAAGACTACCTTAACTGTTTCTTTTTCGCCTTCCAGATTTTGACGTCGACCCTGCTACCCTGGCTTCAAGGCAACTCAGTGTGACGTCGCAGACTTCCGCGCTACTATTTCTGCCGGCCGAGCTGTAAAGGAGTCATACGAGCGGCAGCGAGTGTGGTGCAAGGACGACTACCTTAACTGTTTCTCTTTCGCCTTCCAGATTTTGACGTCGACCTTGCTACCCTGGCTTCAAGGCAACTCAGGGTGACGTGGCAGACATCCGCGCCACTATTTTTGCCAGCCGAGCTGTATACGAGTCATACGAGCGGTAGCGAGTGTGGTGCAAGGACGACTACCTTAACTATTTCTTTTTCGCCTTCCAGATTTTGACGTCGACCTTGCTACCCAGGGTTTTAGGACTACTCAGGGTGACGTCGCAGACTTCCGCGCCAGTATTTATGCCGGCCGAGCTGTAAACGAGTCATACGAGCGGTAGCGAGTGTGGTGAAAGGACGACTACCTTAACTATTTCTTTTTCGCCTTCCAGATTTTGACGTCGACCCTGCTACATGGCTTCAAGACAACTCAGTGCGACGTCGCAGACTTCCGTGCTACTATTTCTGCCGGCCGAATGTAAACGAGTCATACGAGCGGCAGCGAGTGTGGTGAAAGGAAGACTACCTTAACTGTTTCTTTTTCGCCTTCCAGATTTTGACGTCGACCCTGCTACCCTGGCTTCAAGGCAACTCAGTGTGACGTCGCAGACTTCCGCGCTACTATTTCTGCCGGCCGAGCTGTAAAGGAGTCACACGAGCGGCAGCGAGTGTGGTGCAAGGACGACTACCTTAACTGTTTCTCTTTCGCCTTCCAGATTTTGACGTCGACCTTGCTACCCTGGCTTCAAGGCAACTCAGGGTGACGTGGCAGACATCCGCGCCACTATTTTTGCCAGCCGAGCTGTATACGAGTCATACGAGCGGTAGCGAGTGTGGTGCAAGGACGACTACCTTAACTATTTCTTTTTCGCCTTCCAGATTTTGACGTCGACCTTGCTACCCTGGCTTTAAGACTACTCAGGGTGACGTCGCAGACTTCCGCGCCAGTATTTATGCCGGCCGAGCTGTAAACGAGTCATACGAGCGGTAGCGAGTGTGGTGAAAGGACGACTACCTTAACTATTTCTTTTTCGCCTTCCAGAGTTTGACGTCGACCCTGCTACCCTGGCTTCAAGACAACTCAGTGTGACGTCGCAGACTTCCGCGCTACTATTTCTGCCGGCCGAGCTGTAAAGGAGTATTACGAGCGGCAGCGAGTGTGGTGCAAGGACGACTACCTTAACTGTTTCTCTTTCGCCTTCCAGATTTTGACGTCGACCTTGCTACCCTGGCTTCAAGGCAACTCAGGGTGACGTGGCAGACATCCGCGCCACTATTTTTGCCAGCCGAGCTGTATACGAGTCATACGAGCGGTAGCGAGTGTGGTGCAAGGACGACTACCTTAACTATTTCTTTTTCGCCTTCCAGATTTTGACGTCGACCTTGCTACCCTGGCTTTAAGACTACTCAGGGTGACGTCGCAGACTTCCGCGCCAGTATTTATGCCGGCCGAGCTGTAAACGAGTCATACGAGCGGTAGCGAGTGTGGTGAAAGGACGACTACCTTAACTATTTCTTTTTCGCCTTCCAGATTTTGACGTCGACCCTGCTACCCTGGCTTCAAGACAACTCAGTGTGACGTCGCAGACTTCCGCGATACTATTTCTGCCGGCCGAGCTGTAAAGGAGTCATACGAGCGGCAGCGAGTGTGGTGCAAGGACGACTACCTTAACTGTTTCTTTTTCGCCTTCAAGATTTTGACGTCGACCTTGCTACCCTGGCTTCAAGACTACTCAGGGTGACGTCGCAGACTTCCGCGCCAGTATTTCTGCCGACCGAGCTGTAAACGAGTCATACGAGCGGTAGCGAGTGTGGTGAAAGGTTGACTACCTTAACTATTTCTTTTTCGCCTTCCAGATTATGACGTCGACCCTGCTACCCTGGCTTCAAGACAACTCAGTGTGACGTCGCAGACTTCCGCGCTACTATTTCTGCCGGCCGAATGTAAACGAGTCATACGATCGGCAGCGAGTGTGGTGAAAGGACGACTACCTTAACTATTTCTTTTTCGCCTTCCAGATTTTGACGTCGACCTTGCTACCCTGGCTTCAAGACTACTCAGGGTGACGTCGCAGACTTCCGCGCCAGTATTTCTGCCGGCCGAGCTGTAAACGAGTCATACGAGCGGTAGCGAGTGTGGTGAAAGGAAGACTACCTTAACTGTTTCTTTTTCGCCTTCCAGATTTTGACGTCGACCCTGCTACCCTGGCTTCAAGGCAACTCAGTGTGACGTCGCAGACTTCCGCGCTACTATTTCTGCCGGCCGAGCTGTAAAGGAGTCATACGAGCGGCAGCGAGTGTGGTGCAAGGACGACTACCTTAACTGTTTCTCTTTCGCCTTCCAGATTTTGACGTCGACCTTGCTACCCTGGCTTCAAGGGAACTCAGGGTGACGTCGCAGGCATCCGCGCCACTATTTTTGCCAGCCGAGCTGTAAACGAGTCATACGAGCGGTAGCGAGTGTGGTGCAAGGACGACTACCTTAACTATTTCTTTTTCGCATTCCAGATTTTTACGTCGACCCTGCTACCCTGGCTTCAAGACAATTCAGTGTGACGTCGCAAACTTTCACGCCACTATTTCTGCCGGCCAAGCTGTAAACAAGTCATACGAGCGGCAGCGAGTGTGGTGAAAGGACGACTACCTTAACTATTTATTTTTCGCCTTCCAGATTTTGACGTCGACCCTGCCACACTGGCTTCAAGACAACTCAGGGTGACGTCGCAGACTTCCACGCCACTATTTCTGCCGGCCGAGCTGTTAACGAGTCATACGAGCGGCAGCGAGTGTGGTGAAAGGACGACTACCTTAACAATTTCTTTTCGCCTTCCAGATTTTAACGTCGGCCCTGCTATCCTGGCTTCAAGGCAACTCAGTGTGACGTCGCAGACTTCCACTCCACTATTTCAGCCGGCCTGGCTGTAAACGAGTCATACGAGCGGCAGCGAGTGTAGGTGAAAGGACGACTACCTTAACTATTTCTTTTTCGCCTTCCAGATTTTGACGTCGACCCTGCTACAATGGCTTCAAGACTACTCAGTGTGACGTCGCAGACTTCCGCGCCACTATTTCTGCCGGCCGAGCTGTAAACGAGTCATACGAGCGGCAGCGAGTGTGGTGAAAGGACGACTACCTTAACTATACTTTTTCGCCTTCCAGATTTTGACGTCGACCCTGCTACCCTGGCTTCAAGACAACTCAGTGTGACGTCGCACACTTCTGCGCCACGATTTCTGCCGGCCGAGCTGTAAAGGAGCCACACGAGCGGCAGCGACTGTAGTGAAAATACACCCACCTTAACTATTTATTTTCGCCTTACAGATTTTGACGTCGACCCTGCTACCCTGGCTTCAAGACAAGTCAGTGTGACGTCGCAGACTTCCACGCCACTATTTCTGCTGGCCGAGCTGTAAACGAGTCATACGAGCGGCAGCGAGTGTGGTGAAAGGACGACTACCTTAACTATTTCTTTTTCGCCTTCCAGATTTTGACGTCGACCCTGCTACCCTGGCTTCAACACAACTCAGTGTGACGTCGCAGACTTCCGCGCCACTATTTCTGCCGGCCGAGCTGTAAACGAATCATACGAGCGGCAGCGCGTGTGGTGAAAGGACGACTACCTTAACTATTTCTTATTCGCCTCCCAGATTTTGACGTCGACCCTGCTACCCTGGCTTCAAGACAAGTCAGTGTGACGTCGCAGACTTCCACGCCACTGTTTCTGCTGGCCGAGCTGTAAACGAGTCATACGAGCGGCAGCGAGTGTGGTGAAAGGATGACTACCCTAACTATTTCTTTTTCGCCTTCCAGATTTTGACGTCGACCCTGCTACCCTGGCTTCAAGACAATTCAGGGTGACGTCGCAGACTTCCGCGCCACTGTTTCTGCCGGCCGAGCTGTAAACGAGTCATACGAGCGGTAGCGAGTGTGGTGAAAGGACGACTACCTTAATTATTTCTTTTTCGCCTTCCAGATTTTGACGTCGACCCTGCTACCCTGGCTTCAAGACCACTCAGTGTGACTCGCAGACTTCCACGCCACTATTTCTGCCGGCCGAATGTAAACGAGTCATACGAGCGGCAGCGAGTGTGGTGAAAGGACGACTACCTTAACTGTTTCTTTTTCGCCTTCCAGATTTTGACGTCGACCCTGCTACCCTGGCTTCAAGACCACTCAGTGTGACTCGCAGACTTCCACGCCACTATTTCTGCCGGCCGAATGTAAACGAGTCATACGAGCGGCAGCGAGTGTGGTGAAAGGACGACTACCTTAACTATTTCTCTTTCGCCTTCCAGATTTTGACGTCGACCTTGCTACCCTGGCTTCAAGGCAACTCAGGGTGACGTGGCAGACATCCGCGCCACTATTTTTGCCAGCCGAGCTGTATACGAGTCATACGAGCGGTAGCGAGTGTGGTGCAAGGACGACTACCTTAACTATTTCTTTTTCGCCTTCCAGATTTTGACGTCGACCTTGCTACCCTGGCTTTAAGACTACTCAGGGTGACGTCGCAGACTTCCGCGCCAGTATTTATGCCGGCCGAGCTGTAAACGAGTCATACGAGCGGTAGCGAGTGTGGTGAAAGGACGACTACCTTAACTATTTCTTTTTCGCCTTCCAGATTTTGACGTCGACCCTGCTACCCTGGCTTCAAGACAACTCAGTGTGACGTCGCAGACTTCCGCGCTACTATTTCTGCCGGCCGAGCTGTAAAGGAGTATTACGAGCGGCAGCGAGTGTGGTGCAAGGACGACTACCTTAACTGTTTCTCTTTCGCCTTCCAGATTTTGACGTCGACCTTGCTACCCTGGCTTCAAGGCCACTCAGGGTGACGTGGCAGACATCCGCGCCACTATTTTTGCCAGCCGAGCTGTATACGAGTCATACGAGCGGTAGCGAGTGTGGTGCAAGGACGACTACCTTAACTATTTCTTTTTCGCCTTCCAGATTTTGACGTCGACCTTGCTACCCTGGCTTTAAGACTACTCAGGGTGACGTCGCAGACTTCCGCGCCAGTATTTATGCCGGCCGAGCTGTAAACGAGTCATACGAGCGGTAGCGAGTGTGGTGAAAGGACGACTACCTTAACTATTTCTTTTTCGCCTTCCAGATTTTGACGTCGACCGTGCTACCCTGGCTTCAAGACAACTCAGTGTGACGTCGCAGACTTCCGCGCTACTATTTCTGCCGGCCGAGCTGTAAAGGAGTCATACGAGCGGCAGCGAGTGTGGTGCAAGGACGACTACCTTAACTGTTTCTTTTTCGCCTTCAAGATTTTGACGTCGACCTTGCTACCCTGGCTTCAAGACTACTCAGGGTGACGTCGCAGACTTCCGCGCCAGTATTTCTGCCGACCGAGCTGTAAACGAGTCATACGAGCGGTAGCGAGTGTGGTGAAAGGTTGACTACCTTAACTATTTCTTTTTCGCCTTCCAGATTATGACGTCGACCCTGCTACCCTGGCTTCAAGACAACTCAGTGTGACGTCGCAGACTTCCGCGCTACTATTTCTGCCGGCCGAATGTAAACGAGTCATACGATCGGCAGCGAGTGTGGTGAAAGGACGACTACCTTAACTATTTCTTTTTCGCCTTCCAGATTTTGACGTCGACCTTGCTACCCTGGCTTCAAGACTACTCAGGGTGACGTCGCAGACTTCCGCGCCAGTATTTCTGCCGGCCGAATGTAAACGAGTCATACGAGCGGCAGCGAGTGTGGTGAAAGGAAGACTACCTTAACTGTTTCTTTTTCGCCTTCCAGATTTTGACGTCGACCCTGCTACCCTGGCTTCAAGGCAACTCAGTGTGACGTCGCAGACTTCCGCGCTACTATTTCTGCCGGCCGAGCTGTAAAGGAGTCATACGAGCGGTAGCGAGTGTGGTGCAAGGACGACTACCTTAACTGTTTCTCTTTCGCCTTCCAGATTTTGACGTCGACCTTGCTACCCTGGCTTCAAGGGAACTCAGGGTGACGTCGCAGGCATCCGCGCCACTATTTTTGCCAGCCGAGCAGTAAACGAGTCATACGAGCGGTAGCGAGTGTGGTGCAAGGACGACTACCTTAACTATTTCTTTTTCGCATTCCAGATTTTTACGTCGACCCTGCTACCCTGGCTTCAAGACAATTCAGTGTGACGTCGCAAACTTTCACGCCACTATTTCTGCCGGCCAAGCTGTAAACGAGTCATACGAGCGGCAGCGAGTGTGGTGAAAGGACGACTACCTTAACTATTTATTTTTCGCCTTCCAGATTTTGACGTCGACCCTGCCACACTGGCTTCAAGACAACTCAGGGTGACGTCGCAGACTTCCACGCCACTATTTCTGCCGGCCGAGCTGTTAACGAGTCATACGAGCGGCAGCGAGTGTGGTGAAAGGACGACTACCTTAACAATTTCTTTTCGCCTTCCAGATTTTAACGTCGGCCCTGCTATCCTGGCTTCAAGGCAACTCAGTGTGACGTCGCAGACTTCCACTCCACTATTTCAGCCGGCCTGGCTGTAAACGAGTCATACGAGCGGCAGCGAGTGAAGGTGAAAGGACGACTACCTTAACTATTTCTTTTTCGCCTTCCAGATTTTGACGTCGACCCTGCTACAATGGCTTCAAGACTACTCAGTGTGACGTCGCAGACTTCCGCGCCACTATTTCTGCCGGCCGAGCTGTAAACGAGTCATACGAGCGGCAGCGAGTGTGGTGAAAGGACGACTACCTTAACTATACTTTTTCGCCTTCCAGATTTTGACGTCGACCCTGCTACCCTGGCATCAAGACAACTCAGTGTGACGTCGCACACTTCTGCGCCACGATTTCTGCCGGCCGAGCTGTAAAGGAGCCACACGAGCGGCAGCGACTGTAGTGAAAATACACCCACCTTAACTATTTATTTTCGCCTTACAGATTTTGACGTCGACCCTGCTACCCTGGCTTCAAGACAAGTCAGTGTGACGTCGCAGACTTCCACGCCACTATTTCTGCTGGCCGAGCTGTAAACGAGTCATACGAGCGGCAGCGAGTGTGGTGAAAGGACGACTACCTTAACTATTTCTTTTTCGCCTTCCAGATTTTGACGTCGACCCTGCTACCCTGGCTTCAACACAACTCAGTGTGACGTCGCAGACTTCCGCGCCACTATTTCTGCCGGCCGAGCTGTAAACGAGTCATACGAGCGGCAGCGCGTGTGGTGAAAGGACGACTACCTTAACTATTTCTTATTCGCCTCCCAGATTTTGACATCGACCCTGCTACCCTGGCTTCAAGACAAGTCAGTGTGACGTCGCAGACTTCCACGCCACTGTTTCTGCTGGCCGAGCTGTAAACGAGTCATACGAGCGGCAGCGAGTGTGGTGAAAGGATGACTACCTTAACTATTTCTTTTTCGCCTTCCAGATTTTGACGTCGACCCTGCTACCCTGGCTTCAAGACAATTCAGGGTGACGTCGCAGACTTCCGCGCCACTGTTTCTGCCGGCCGAGCTGTAAACGAGTCATACGAGCGGTAGCGAGTGTGGTGAAAGGACGACTACCTTAACTATTTCTTTTTCGCCTTCCAGATTTTGACGTCGACCCTGCTACCCTGGCTTCAAGACAACTCAGTGTGACTCGCAGACTTCCACGCCACTATTTCTGCCGGCCGAATGTAAACGAGTCATACGAGCGGCAGCGAGTGTGGTGAAAGGACGACTACCTTAACTGTTTCTTTTTCGCCTTCCAGATTTTGACGTCGACCCTGCTACCCTGGCTTCAAGACCACTCAGTGTGACTCGCAGACTTCCACGCCACTATTTCTGCCGGCCGAATGTAAACGAGTCATACGAGCGGCAGCGAGTGTGGTGAAAGGACGACTACCTTAACTGTTTCTTTTTCGCCTTCCAGATTTTGACGTCGACCCTGCTACCCTGGCTTCAAGACCACTCAGTGTGACGTCGCAGACTTCCGCGCCACTGTTTCTGCCGGCCGAGCTGTAAACGAGTCATACGAGCGGTAGCGAGTGTGGTGAAAGGACGACTACCTTAACTATTTCTTTTTCGCCTTCCAGATTTTGACGTCGACCCTGCTACCCTGGCTTCAAGACAATTCAGTGTGACTCGCAGACTTCCACGCCACTATTTCTGCCGGCCGAATGTAAACGAGTCATACGAGCGGCAGCGAGTGTGGTGAAAGGACGACTACCTTAACTGTTTCTTTTTCGCCTTCCAGATTTTGACGTCGACCCTGCTACCCTGGCTTCAAGACCACTCAGTGTGACGTCGCAGACTTCCGCGCCACTGTTTCTGCCGGCCGAGCTGTAAACGAGTCATACGAGCGGTAGCGAGTGTGGTGAAAGGACGACTACCTTAACTATTTCTTTTTCGCCTTCCAGATTTTGACGTCGACCCTGCTACCCTGGCTTCAAGACAATTCAGTGTGACTCGCAGACTTCCACGCCACTATTTCTGCCGGCCGAATGTAAACGAGTCATACGAGCGGCAGCGAGTGTGGTGAAAGGACGACTACCTTAACTGTTTCTTTTTCGCCTTCCAGATTTTGACGTCGACCCTGCTACCCTGGCTTCAAGACCACTCAGTGTGACTCGCAGACTTCCACGCCACTATTTCTGCCGGCCGAATGTAAACGAGTCATACGAGCGGCAGGGAGTGTGGTGAAAGGACGACTACCTTAACTATTTCTTTTTCGCCTTCCAGATTTTGACGTCGACCCTGCTACTCTGGCTTCAAGACAGCTCAGTGTGACGTCGCAGACTACCGCGCTACTATTTCTGCCGGCCGAGCTGTAAAGGAGGCATACGAGCGGTAGCGAGTGTGGTGAAAGGACGACTACCTTAACTATTTCTTTTTCGCCTTCCAGATTTTGACGTCGACCCTGCTACCCTGGCTTCAAGACAACTCAGTGCGACGTCGCATACTTCCGTGCTACTACTTCTGCCGGCCGAATGTAAACGAGTCATACGAGCGGCAGCGAGTGTGGTGAAAGGAAGACTACCTTAACTGTTTCTTTTTCGCCTTCCAGATTTTGACGTCGACCCTGCTACCCTGGCTTCAAGGCAACTCAGTGTGACGTCGCAGACTTCCGCGCTACTATTTCTGCCGGCCGAGCTGTAAAGGAGTCATACGAGCGGCAGCGAGTGTGGTGCAAGGACGACTACCTTAACTGTTTCTCTTTCGCCTTCCAGATTTTGACGTCGACCTTGCTACCCTGGCTTCAAGGCAACTCAGGGTGACGTGGCAGACATCCGCGCCACTATTTTTGCCAGCCGAGCTGTATACGAGTCATACGAGCGGTAGCGAGTGTGGTGCAAGGACGACTACCTTAACTATTTCTTTTTCGCCTTCCAGATTTTGACGTCGACCTTGCTACCCTGGCTTTAAGACTACTCAGGGTGACGTCGCAGACTTCCGCGCCAGTATTTATGCCGGCCGAGCTGTAAACGAGTCATACGAGCGGTAGCGAGTGTGGTGAAAGGACGACTACCTTAACTATTTCTTTTTCGCCTTCCAGATTTTGACGTCGACCCTGCTACCCTGGCTTCAAGACAACTCAGTGTGACGTCGCAGACTTCCGCGCTACTATTTCTGCCGGCCGAGCTGTAAAGGAGTCATACGAGCGGCAGCGAGTGTGGTGCAAGGACGACTACCTTAACTGTTTCTCTTTCGCCTTCCAGATTTTGACGTCGACCTTGCTACCCTGGCTTCAAGGCAACTCAGGGTGACGTGGCAGACATCCGCGCCACTATTTTTGCCAGCCGAGCTGTATACGAGTCATACGAGCGGTAGCGAGTGTGGTGCAAGGACGACTACCTTAACTATTTCTTTTTCGCCTTCCAGATTTTGACGTCGACCTTGCTACCCTGGCTTTAAGACTACTCAGGGTGACGTCGCAGACTTCCGCGCCAGTATTTATGCCGGCCGAGCTGTAAACGAGTCATACGAGCGGTAGCGAGTGTGGTGAAAGGACGACTACCTTAACTATTTCTTTTTCGCCTTCCAGATTTTGACGTCGACCCTGCTACCCTGGCTTCAAGACAACTCAGTGTGACGTCGCAGACTTCCGCGCTACTATTTCTGCCGGCCGAGCTGTAAAGGAGTATTACGAGCGGCAGCGAGTGTGGTGCAAGGACGACTACCTTAACTGTTTCTCTTTCGCCTTCCAGATTTTGACGTCGACCTTGCTACCCTGGCTTCAAGGCAACTCAGGGTGACGTGGCAGACATCCGCGCCACTATTTTTGCCAGCCGAGCTGTATACGAGTCATACGAGCGGTAGCGAGTGTGGTGCAAGGACGACTACCTTAACTATTTCTTTTTCGCCTTCCAGAATTTGACGTCGACCTTGCTACCCTGGCTTTAAGACTACTCAGGATGACGTCGCAGACTTCCGCGCCAGTATTTATGCCGGCCGAGCTGTAAACGAGTCATACGAGCGGTAGCGAGTGTGGTGAAAGGACGACTACCTTAACTATTTCTTTTTCGCCTACCAGATTTTGACGTCGACCCTGCTACCCTGGCTTCAAGACAACTCAGTGTGACGTCGCAGACTTCCGCGCTACTATTTCTGCCGGCCGAATGTAAACGAGTCATACGAGCGGCAGCGAGTGTGGTGCAAGGACGACTACCTTAACTGTTTCTTTTTCGCCTTCCAGATTTTGACGTCGACCTTGCTACCCTGGCTTCAAGACTACTCAGGGTGACGTCGCAGACTTCCGCGCCAGTATTTCTGCCGGCCGAGCTGTAAACGAGTCATACGAGCGGTAGCGAGTGTGGTGAAAGGTCGACTACCTTAACTATTTCTTTTTCGCCTTCCAGATTATGACGTCGACCCTGCTACCCTGGCTTCAAGACAACTCAGTGTGACGTCGCAGACTTCCGCGCTACTATTTCTGCCGGCCGAATGTAAACGAGTCATACGATCGGCAGCGAGTGTGGTGAAAGGACGACTACCTTAACTATTTCTTTTTCGCCTTCCAGATTTTGACGTCGACCCTGCTACCCTGGCTTCAAGACTACTCAGGGTGACGTCGCAGACTTCCGCGCCAGTATTTCTGCCGGCCGAGCTGTAAACGAGTCATACGAGCGGTAGCGAGTGTGGTGAAAGGACGACTACCTTAACTATTTCTTTTTCGCCTTCCAGATTTTGACGTCGACCCTGCTACCCTGGCTTCAAGACAACTCAGTGTGACGTCGCAGACTTCCGCGCTACTATTTCTGCCGGCCGAATGTAAACGAGTCATACGATCGGCAGCGAGTGTGGTGAAAGGACGACTACCTTAACTGTTTCTTTTTCGCCTTCCAGATTTTGACGTCGACCTTGCTACCCTGGCTTCAAGACTACTCAGGGTGACGTCGCAGACTTCCGCGCCAGTATTTCTGCCGGCCGAGCTGTAAACGAGTCATACGAGCGGTAGCGAGTGTGGTGAAAGGTCGACTACCTTAACTATTTCTTTTTCGCCTTCCAGATTTTGACGTCGACCTTGCTACCCTGGCTTCAAGACTACTCAGGGTGACGTCGCAGACTTCCGCGCCAGTATTTCTGCCGGCCGAGCTGTAAACGAGTCATACGATCGGCAGCGAGTGTGGTGAAAGGACGACTACCTTAACTATTTCTTTTTCGCCTTCCAGATTTTGACGTCGACCCTGCTACCCTGGCTTCAAGACTACTCAGGGTGACGTCGCAGACTTCCGCGCCAGTATTTCTGCCGGCCGAGCTGTAAACGAGTCATACGAGCGGTAGCGAGTGTGGTGAAAGGACGACTACCTTAACTATTTCTTTTTCGCCTTCCAGATTTTGACGTCGACCCTGCTACCCTGGCTTCAAGACAACTCAGTGTGACGTCGCAGACTTCCGCGCTACTATTTCTGCCGGCCGAATGTAAACGAGTCATACGATCGGCAGCGAGTGTGGTGAAAGGACGACTACCTTAACTATTTCTTTTTCGCCTTCCAGATTTTGACGTCGACCCTGCTACCCTGGCTTCAAGACTACTCAGGGGTGACGTCGCAGACTTCCGCGCCAGTATTTCTGCCGGCCGAGCTGTAAACGAGTCATACGAGCGGTAGCGAGTGTGGTGAAAGGTCGACTACCTTAACTATTTCTTTTTCGCCTTCCAGATTTTGACGTCGACCTTGCTACCCTGGCTTCAAGACTACTCAGGGTGACGTCGCAGACTTCCGCGCCAGTATTTCTGCCGGCCGAGCTGTAAACGAGTCATACGAGCGGTAGCGAGTGTGGTGAAAGGACGACTACCTTAACTATTTCTTTTTCGCCTTCCAGATTTTGACGTCGACCCTGCTACCCTGGCTTCAAGACAACTCAGTGTGACGTCGCAGACTTCCGCGCTACTATTTCTGCCGGCCGAATGTAAACGAGTCATACGATCGGCAGCGAGTGTGGTGAAAGGACGACTACCTTAACTATTTCTTTTTCGCCTTCCAGATTTTGACGTCGACCCTGCTACCCTGGCTTCAAGACTACTCAGGGTGACGTCGCAGACTTCCGCGCCAGTATTTCTGCCGGCCGAGCTGTAAACGAGTCATACGAGCGGTAGCGAGTGTGGTGAAAGGTCGACTACCTTAACTATTTCTTTTTCGCCTTCCAGATTATGACGTCGACCCTGCTACCCTGGCTTCAAGACAACTCAGTGTGACGTCGCAGACTTCCGCGCTACTATTTCTGCCGGCCGAATGTAAACGAGTCATACGAATCGGCAGCGAGTGTGGTGAAAGGACGACTACCTTAACTGTTTCTTTTTCGCCTTCCAGATTTTGACGTCGACCTTGCTACCCTGGCTTCAAGACTACTCAGGGTGACGTCGCAGACTTCCGCGCCAGTATTTCTGCCGGCCGAGCTGTAAACGAGTCATACGAGCGGTAGCGAGTGTGGTGAAAGGACGACTACCTTAACTATTTCTTTTTCGCCTTCCAGATTTTGACGTCGACCCTGCTACCCTGGCTTCAAGACAACTCAGTGTGACGTCGCAGACTTCCGCGCTACTATTTCTGCCGGCCGAATGTAAACGAGTCATACGAGCGGCAGCGAGTGTGGTGAAAGGAAGACTACCTTAACTGTTTCTTTTTCGCCTTCCAGATTTTGACGTCGACCCTGCTACCCTGGCTTCAAGGCAACTCAGTGTGACGTCGCAGACTTCCGCGCTACTATTTCTGCCGGCCGAGCTGTAAAGGAGTCATACGAGCGGCAGCGAGTGTGGTGCAAGGACGACTACCTTAACTGTTTCTCTTTCGCCTTCCAGATTTTGACGTCGACCTTGCTACCCTGGCTTCAAGGGAACTCAGGGTGACGTCGCAGGCATCCGCGCCGCTATTTTTGCCAGCCGAGCTGTAAACGAGTCATACGAGCGGTAGCGAGTGTGGTGCAAGGACGACTACCTTAACTATTTCTTTTTCGCATTCCAGATTTTTACGTCGACCCTGCTACCCTGGCTTCAAGACAATTCAGTGTGACGTCGCAAACTTTCACGCCACTATTTCTGCCGGCCAAGCTGTAAACGAGTCATACGAGCGGCAGCGAGTGTGGTGAAAGGACGACTACCTTAACTATTTATTTTTCGCCTTCCAGATTTTGACGTCGACCCTGCCACACTGGCTTCAAGACAACTCAGGGTGACGTCGCAGACTTCCACGCCACTATTTCTGCCGGCCGAGCTGTTAACGAGTCATACGAGCGGCAGCGAGTGTGGTGAAAGGACGACTACCTTAACATTTCTTTTCGCGTTCCAGATTTTAACGTCGACCCTGCTATCCTGGCTTCAAGGCAACTCAGTGTGACGTCGCAGACTTCCACTCCACTATTTCAGCCGGCCTGGCTGTAAACGAGTCATACGAGCGGCAGCGAGTGTAGGTGAAAGGACGACTACCTTAACTATTTCTTTTTCGCCTTCCAGATTTTGACGTCGACCCTGCTACAATGGCTTCAAGACTACTCAGTGTGACGTCGCAGACTTCCGCGCCACTATTTCTGCCGGCCGAGCTGTAAACGAGTCATACGAGCGGCAGCGAGTGTGGTGAAAGGACGACTACCTTAACTATACTTTTTCGCCTTCCAGATTTTGACGTCGACCCTGCTACCCTGGCTTCAAGACAACTCAGTGTGACGTCGCACACTTCCGCGCCACGATTTCTGCCGGCCGAGCTGTAAAGGAGCCACACGAGCGGCAGCGACTGTAGTGAAAATACACCCACCTTAACTATTTATTTTCGCCTTACAGATTTTGACGTCGACCCTGCTACCCTGGCTTCAAGACAAGTCAGTGTGACGTCGCAGACTTCCACGCCACTATTTCTGCTGGCCGAGCTGTAAACGAGTCATACGAGCGGCAGCTATTGTGGTGAAAGGACGACTACCTTAACTATTTCTTTTTCGCCTTCCAGATTTGACGTCGACCCTGCTACCCTGGCTTCAACACAACTCAGTGTGACGTCGCAGACTTCCGCGCCACTATTTCTGCCGGCCGAGCTGTAAACGAGTCATACGAGCGGTAGCGAGTGTGGTGAAAGGACGACTACCTTAACTATTTCTTTTTCGCCTTCCAGATTTTGACGTCGACCCTGCTACCCTGGCTTCAAACAACTCAGTGTGACGTCGCAGACTTCCGCGCTACTATTTCTGCCGGCCGAGCTGTAAAGGAGTCATTCGAGCGGCAGCGAGTGTGGTGCAAGGACGACTACCTTAACTGTTTCTCTTTCGCCTTCCAGATTTTGACGTCGACCCTGCTACCCTGGCTTCAAGACAACTCAGTGTGACGTCGCAGACTTCCGCGCTACTATTTCTGCCGGCCGAATGAAAACGAGTCATACGATCGGCAGCGAGTGTGGTGAAAGGACGACTACCTTAACTGTTTCTTTTTCGCCTTCCAGATTTTGACGTCGACCTTGCTACCCTGGCTTCAAGACTACTCAGGGTGACGTCGCAGACTTCCGCGCCAGTATTTCTGCCGGCCGAGCTGTAAACGAGTCATACGAGCGGTAGCGAGTGTGGTGAAAGGTCGACTACCTTAACTATTTCTTTTTCGCCTTCCAGATTATGACGTCGACCCTGCTACCCTGGCTTCAAGACAACTCAGTGTGACGTCGCAGACTTCCGCGCTACTATTTCTGCCGGCCGAATGTAAACGAGTCATACGATCGGCAGCGAGTGTGGTGAAAGGACGACTACCTTAACTATTTCTTTTTCGCCTTCCAGATTTTGACGTCGACCCTGCTACCCTGGCTTCAACACAACTCAGTGTGACGTCGCAGACTTCCGTGCCACTATTTCTGCCGGCCGAGCTGTAAACGAGTCATACGAGCGGCAGCGCGTGTGGTGAAAGGACGACTACCTTAACTATTTCTTATTCGCCTCCCAGATTTTGACGTCGACCCTGCTACCCTGGCTTCAAGACAAGTCAGTGTGACGTCGCAGACTTCCACGCCACTGTTTCTGCTGGCCGAGCTGTAAACGAGTCATACGAGCGGCAGCGAGTGTGGTGAAAGGATGACTACCTTAACTATTTCTTTTCGCCTTCCAGATTTTGACGTCGACCCTGCTACCCTGGCTTCAAGACAAGTCAGTGTGACGTCGCAGACTTCCACGCCACTGTTTCTGCTGGCCGAGCTGTAAACGAGTCATACGAGCGGCAGCGAGTGTGGTGAAAGGATGACTACCTTAACTATTTCTTTTTCGCCTTCCAGATTTTGACGTCGACCCTGCTACCCTGGCTTCAAGACAATTCAGGGTGACGTCGCAGACTTCCGCGCCACTGTTTCTGCCGGCCGAGCTGTAAACGAGTCATACGAGCGGTAGCGAGTGTGGGTGAAAGGACGACTACCTTAACTATTTCTTTTTCGCCTTCCAGATTTTGACGTCGACCCTGCTACCCTGGCTTCAAGACCACTCAGTGTGACTCGCAGACTTCCACGCCACTATTTCTGCCGGCCGAATGTAAACGAGTCATACGAGCGGCAGCGAGTGTGGTGAAAGGACGACTACCTTAACTGTTTCTTTTTCGCCTTCCAGATTTTGACGTCGACCCTGCTACCCTGGCTTCAAGACCACTCAGTGTGACTCGCAGACTTCCACGCCACTATTTCTGCCGGCCGAATGTAAACGAGTCATACGAGCGGCAGCGAGTGTGGTGAAAGGACGACTACCTTAACTATTTCTTTTTCGCCTTCCAGATTTTGACGTCGACCCTGCTACTCTGGCTTCAAGACAGCTCAGTGTGACGTCGCAGACTACCGCGCTACTATTTCTGCCGGCCGAGCTGTAAAGGAGCCATACGAGCGGTAGCGAGTGTGGTGAAAGGACGACTACCTTAACTATTTCTTTTTCGCCTTCCAGATTTTGACGTCGACCCTGCTACCCTGGCTTCAAGACAACTCAGTGCGACGTCGCAGACTTCCGTGCTACTATTTCTGCCGGCCGAATGTAAACGAGTCATACGAGCGGCAGCGAGTGTGGTGAAAGGAAGACTACCTTAACTGTTTCTTTTTCGCCTTCCAGATTTTGACGTCGACCCTGCTACCCTGGCTTCAAGGCAACTCAGTGTGACGTCGCAGACTTCCGCGCTACTATTTCTGCCGGCCGAGCTGTAAAGGAGTCATACGAGCGGCAGCGAGTGTGGTGCAAGGACGACTACCTTAACTGTTTCTCTTTCGCCTTCCAGATTTTGACGTCGACCTTGCTACGCTGGCTTCAAGGCAACTCAGGGTGACGTGGCAGACATCCGCGCCACTATTTTTGCCAGCCGAGCTGTATACGAGTCATACGAGCGGTAGCGAGTGTGGTGCAAGGACGACTACCTTAACTATTTCTTTTTCGCCTTCCAGATTTTGACGTCGACCTTGCTACCCTGGCTTTAAGACTACTCAGGGTGACGTCGCAGACTTCCGCGCCAGTATTTATGCCGGCCGAGCTGTAAACGAGTCATACGAGCGGTAGCGAGTGTGGTGAAAGGACGACTACCTTAACTATTTCTTTTTCGCCTTCCAGATTTTGACGTCGACCCTGCTACCCTGGCTTCAAGACAACTCAGTGTGACGTCGCAGACTTCCGCGCTACTATTTCTGCCGGCCGAGCTGTAAAGGAGTCATACGAGCGGCAGCGAGTGTGGTGCAAGGACGACTACCTTAACTGTTTCTCTTTCGCCTTCCAGATTTTGACGTCGACCTTGCTACCCTGGCTTCAAGGCAACTCAGGGTGACGTGGCAGACATCCGCGCCACTATTTTTGCCAGCCGAGCTGTATACGAGTCATACGAGCGGTAGCGAGTGTGGTGCAAGGACGACTACCTTAACTATTTCTTTTTCGCCTTCCAGATTTTGACGTCGACCTTGCTACCCTGGCTTTAAGACTACTCAGGGTGACGTCGCAGACTTCCGCGCCAGTATTTATGCCGGCCGAGCTGTAAACGAGTCATACGAGCGGTAGCGAGTGTGGTGAAAGGACGACTACCTTAACTATTTCTTTTTCGCCTTCCAGATTTTGACGTCGACCCTGCTACCCTGGCTTCAAGACAACTCAGTGTGACGTCGCAGACTTCCGCGCTACTATTTCTGCCGGCCGAATGTAAACGAGTCATACGATCGGCAGCGAGTGTGGTGAAAGGACGACTACCTTACCTATTTCTTTTTCGCCTTCCAGATTTTGACGTCGACCCTGCTACCCTGGCTTCAAGACAACTCAGTGTGACGTCGCAGACTTCCGCGCTACTATTTCTGCCGGCCGAGCTGTAAAGGAGTATTACGAGCGGCAGCGAGTGTGGTGCAAGGACGACTACCTTAACTGTTTCTCTTTCGCCTTCCAGATTTTGACGTCGACCTTGCTACCCTGGCTTCAAGGCAACTCAGGGTGACGTGGCAGACATCCGCGCCACTATTTTTGCCAGCCGAGCTGTATACGAGTCATACGAGCGGTAGCGAGTGTGGTGCAAGGACGACAACCTTAACTATTTCTTTTTCGCCTTCCAGATTTTGACGTCGACCTTGCTACCCTGGCTTTAAGACTACTCAGGATGACGTCGCAGACTTCCGCGCCAGTATTTATGCCGGCCGAGCTGTAAACGAGTCATACGAGCGGTAGCGAGTGTGGTGAAAGGACGACTACCTTAGCTATTTCTTTTTCGCCTTCCAGATTTTGACGTCGACCCTGCTACCCTGGCTTCAAGACAACTCAGTGTGACGCCGCAGACTTCCGCGCTACTATTTCTGCCGGCCGAGCTGTAAAGGAGTCATACGAGCGGCAGCGAGTGTGGTGCAAGGACGACTACCTTAACTGTTTCTTTTTCGCCTTCCAGATTTTGACGTCGACCTTGCTACCCTGGCTTCAAGACTACTCAGGGTGACGTCGCAGACTTCCGCGCCAGTATTTCTGCCGGCCGAGCTGTAAACGAGTCATACGAGCGGTAGCGAGTGTGGTGAAAGGTCGACTACCTTAACTATTTCTTTTTCGCCTTCCAGATTATGACGTCGACCCTGCTACCCTGGCTTCAAGACAACTCAGTGTGACGTCGCAGACTTCCGCGCTACTATTTCTGCCGGCCGAATGTAAACGAGTCATACGATCGGCAGCGAGTGTGGTGAAAGGACGACTACCTTAACTATTTCTTTTTCGCCTTCCAGATTTTGACGTCGACCTTGCTACCCTGGCTTCAAGACTACTCAGGGTGACGTCGCAGACTTCCGCGCCAGTATTTCTGCCGGCCGAGCTGTAAACGAGTCATACGAGCGGTAGCGAGTGTGGTGAAAGGACGACTACCTTAACTATTTCTTTTTCGCCTTCCAGATTTTGACGTCGACCCTGCTACCCTGGCTTCAAGACAACTCAGTGTGACGTCGCAGACTTCCGCGCTACTATTTCTGCCGGCCGAATGTAAACGAGTCATACGAGCGGCAGCGAGTGTGGTGAAAGGAAGACTACCTTAACTGTTTCTTTTTCGCCTTCCAGATTTTGACGTCGACCCTGCTACCCTGGCTTCAAGGCAACTCAGTGTGACATCGCAGACTTCCGCGCTACTATTTCTGCCGGCCGAGCTGTAAAGGAGTCATACGAGCGGCAGCGAGTGTGGTGCAAGGACGACTACCTTAACTGTTTCTCTTTCGCCTTCCAGATTTTGACGTCGACCTTGCTACCCTGGCTTCAAGGGAACTCAGGGTGACGTCGCAGGCATCCGCGCCACTATTTTTGCCAGCCGAGCTGTAAACGAGTCATACGAGCGGTAGCGAGTGTGGTGCAAGGACGACTACCTTAACTATTTCTTTTTCGCATTCCAGATTTTTACGTCGACCCTGCTACCCTGGCTTCAAGACAATTCAGTGTGACGTCGCAAACTTTCACGCCACTATTTCTGCCGGCCAAGCTGTAAACGAGTCATACGAGCGGCAGCGAGTGTGGTGAAAGGACGACTACCTTAACTATTTATTTTTCGCCTTCCAGATTTTGACGTCGACCCTGCCACACTGGCTTCAAGACAACTCAGGGTGACGTCGCAGACTTCCACGCCACTATTTCTGCCGGCCGAGCTGTTAACAAGTCATACGAGCGGCAGCGAGTGTGGTGAAAGGACGACTACCTTAACAATTTCTTTTCGCCTTCCAGATTTTAACGTCGACCCTGCTATCCTGGCTTCAAGGCAACTCAGTGTGACGTCGCAGACTTCCACTCCACTATTTCAGCCGGCCTGGCTGTAAACGAGTCATACGAGCGGCAGCGAGTGTAGGTGAAAGGACGACTACCTTAACTATTTCTTTTTCGCCTTCCAGATTTTGACGTCGACCCTGCTACAATGGCTTCAAGACTACTCAGTGTGACGTCGCAGACTTCCGCGCCACTATTTCTGCCGGCCGAGCTGTAAACGAGTCATACGAGCGGCAGCGAGTGTTGTGAAAGGACGACTACCTTAACTATACTTTTTCGCCTTCCAGATTTTGACGTCGACCCTGCTACCCTGGCTTCAAGACAACTCAGTGTGACGTCGCACACTTCCGCGCCACGATTTCTGCCGGCCGAGCTGTAAAGGAGCCACACGAGCGGCAGCGACTGTAGTGAAAATACACCCACCTTAACTATTTATTTTCGCCTTACAGATTTTGACGTCGACCCTGCTACCCTGGCTTCAAGACAAGTCAGTGTGACGTCGCAGACTTCTACGCCACTATTTCTGCTGGCCGAGCTGTAAACGAGTCATACGAGCGGCAGCGAGTGTGGTGAAAGGACGACTACCTTAACTATTTCTTTTTCGCCTTCCAGATTTTGACGTCGACCCTGCTACCCTGGCTTCAACACAACTCAGTGTGACGTCGCAGACTTCCGCGCCACTATTTCTGCCGGCCGAGCTGTAAACGAGTCATACGAGCGGCAGCGCGTGTGGTGAAAGGACGACTACCTTAACTATTTCTTATTCGCCTCCCAGATTTTGACGTCGACCCTGCTACCCTGGCTTCAAGACAAGTCAGTGTGACGTCGCAGACTTCCACGCCACTGTTTCTGCTGGCCGAGCTGTAAACGAGTCATACGAGCGGCAGCGAGTGTGGTGAAAGGATGACTACCTTAACTATTTCTTTTTCGCCTTCCAGATTTTGACGTCGACCCTGCTACCCTGGCTTCAAGACAAGTCAGTGTGACGTCGCAGACTTCCACGCCACTGTTTCTGCTGGCCGAGCTGTAAACGAGTCATACGAGCGGCAGCGAGTGTGGTGAAAGGATGACTACCTTAACTATTTCTTTTTCGCCTTCCAGATTTTGACGTCGACCCTGCTACCCTGGCTTCAAGACAATTCAGGGTGACGTCGCAGACTTCCGCGCCACTGTTTCTGCCGGCCGAGCTGTAAACGAGTCATACGAGCGGTAGCGAGTGTGGTGAAAGGACGACTACCTTAACTATTTCTTTTTCGCCTTCCAGATTTTGACGTCGACCCTGCTACCCTGGCTTCAAGACCACTCAGTGTGACTCGCAGACTTCCACGCCACTATTTCTGCCGGCCGAATGTAAACGAGTCATACGAGCGGCAGCGAGTGTGGTGAAAGGACGACTACCTTAACTGTTTCTTTTTCGCCTTCCAGATTTTGACGTCGACCCTGCTACCCTGGCTTCAAGACCACTCAGTGTGACTCGCAGACTTCCACGCCACTATTTCTGCCGGCCGAATGTAAACGAGTCATACGAGCGGCAGCGAGTGTGGTGAAAGGACGACTACCTTAACTATTTCTTTTTCGCCTTCCAGATTTTGACGTCGACCCTGCTACTCTGGCTTCAAGACAGCTCAGTGTGACGTCGCAGACTACCGCGCTACTATTTCTGCCGGCCGAGCTGTAAAGGAGCCATACGAGCGGTAGCGAGTGTGGTGAAAGGACGACTACCTTAACTATTTCTTTTTCGCCTTCCAGATTTTGACGTCGACCCTGCTACCCTGGCTTTAAGACTACTCAGGGTGACGTCGCAGACTTCCGCGCCAGTATTTATGCCGGCCGAGCTGTAAACGAGTCATACGAGCGGTAGCGAGTGTGGTGAAAGGACGACTACCTTAACTATTTCTTTTTCGCCTTCCAGATTTTGACGTCGACCCTGCTACCCTGGCTTCAAGACAACTCAGTGTGACGTCGCAGACTTCCGCGCTACTATTTCTGCCGGCCGAGCTGTAAAGGAGTCATACGAGCGGCAGCGAGTGTGGTGCAAGGACGACTACCTTAACTGTTTCTCTTTCGCCTTCCAGATTTTGACGTCGACCTTGCTACCCTGGCTTCAAGGCAACTCAGGGTGACGTGGCAGACATCCGCGCCACTATTTTTGCCAGCCGAGCTGTATACGAGTCATACGAGCGGTAGCGAGTGTGGTGCAAGGACGACTACCTTAACTATTTCTTTTTCGCCTTCCAGATTTTGACGTCGACCTTGCTACCCTGGCTTTAAGACTACTCAGGGTGACGTCGCAGACTTCCGCGCCAGTATTTATGCCGGCCGAGCTGTAAACGAGTCATACGAGCGGTAGCGAGTGTGGTGAAAGGACGACTACCTTAACTATTTCTTTTTCGCCTTCCAGATTTTGACGTCGACCCTGCTACCCTGGCTTCAAGACAACTCAGTGTGACGTCGCAGACTTCCGCGCTACTATTTCTGCCGGCCGAGCTGTAAAGGAGTCATACGAGCGGCAGCGAGTGTGGTGCAAGGACGACTACCTTAACTGTTTCTCTTTCGCCTTCCAGATTTTGACGTCGACCTTGCTACCCTGGCTTCAAGGCAACTCAGGGTGACGTGGCAGACATCAGCGCCACTATTTTTGCCAGCCGAGCTGTATACGAGTCATACGAGCGGTAGCGAGTGTGGTGCAAGGACGACTACCTTAACTATTTCTTTTTCGCCTTCCAGATTTTGACGTCGACCTTGCTACCCTGGCTTTAAGACTACTCAGGGTGACGTCGCAGACTTCCGCGCCAGTATTTATGCCGGCCGAGCTGTAAACGAGTCATACGAGCGGTAGCGAGTGTGGTGAAAGGACGACTACCTTAACTATTTCTTTTTCGCCTTCCAGATTTTGACGTCGACCCTGCTACCCTGGCTTCAACACAACTCAGTGTGACGTCGCAGACTTCCGCGCCACTATTTCTGCCGGCCGAGCTGTAAACGAGTCATACGAGCGGCAGCGCGTGTGGTGAAAGGACGACTACCTTAACTATTTCTTATTCGCCTCCCAGATTTTGACGTCGACCCTGCTACCCTGGCTTCAAGACAAGACAGTGTGACGTCGCAGACTTCCACGCCACTGTTTCTGCTGGCCGAGCTGTAAACGAGTCATACGAGCGGCAGCGAGTGTGGTGAAAGGATGACTACCTTAACTATTTCTTTTTCGCCTTCCAGATTTTGACGTCGACCCTGCTACCCTGGCTTCAAGACAAGTCAGTGTGACGTCGCAGACTTCCACGCCACTATTTCTGCCGGCCGAATGTAAACGAGTCATACGAGCGGCAGCGAGTGTGGTGAAAGGACGACTACCTTAACTATTTCTTTTTCGCCTTCCAGATTTTGACGTCGACCCTGCTACTCTGGCTTCAAGACAGCTCAGTGTGACGTCGCAGACTACCGCGCCAGTATTTATGCCGGCCGAGCTGTAAACGAGTCATACGAGCGGTAGCGAGTGTGGTGAAAGGACGACTACCTTAACTATTTCTTTTTCGCCTTCCAGATTTTGACGTCGACCCTGCTACCCTGGCTTCAACACAACTCAGTGTGACGTCGCAGACTTCCGCGCCACTATTTCTGCCGGCCGAGCTGTAAACGAGTCATACGAGCGGCAGCGCGTGTGGTGAAAGGACGACTACCTTAACTATTTCTTATTCGCCTCCCAGATTTTGACGTCGACCCTGCTACCCTGGCTTCAAGACAAGTCAGTGTGACGTCGCAGACTTCCACGCCACTGTTTCTGCTGGCCGAGCTGTAAACGAGTCATACGAGCGGCAGCGAGTGTGGTGAAAGGATGACTACCTTAACTATTTCTTTTTCGCCTTCCAGATTTTGACGTCGACCCTGCTACCCTGGCTTCAAGACAAGTCAGTGTGACGTCGCAGACTTCCGCGCTACTATTTCTGCCGGCCGAGCTGTAAAGGAGTCATACGAGAGGCAGCGAGTGTGGTGCAAGGACGACTACCTTAACTATTTCTTTTTCGCCTTCCAGATTTTGACGTCGACCCTGCTACCCTGGCTTCAAGACAGCTCAGTGTGACGTCGCTGACTACCGCGCTACTATTTCTGCCGGCCGAGCTGTAAAGGAGCCATACGAGCGGTAGCGAGTGTGGTGAAAGGACGACTACCTTAACTATTTCTTTTTCGCCTTCCAGATTTTGACGTCGACCCTGCTACCCTGGCTTCAAGACAACTCAGTGCGACGTCGCAGACTTCCGTGCTACTATTTCTGCCGGCCGAATGTAAACGAGTCATACGAGCGGCAGCGAGTGTGGTGAAAGGAAGACTACCTTAACTGTTTCTTTTTCGCCTTCCAGATTTTGACGTCGACCCTGCTACCCTGGCTTCAAGGCAACTCAGTGTGACGTCGCAGACTTCCGCGCTACTATTTCTGCCGGCCGAGCTGTAAAGGAGTCATACGAGCGGCAGCGAGTGTGGTGCAAGGACGACTACCTTAACTGTTTCTCTTTCGCCTTCCAGATTTTGACGTCGACCTTGCTACCCTGGCTTCAAGGCAACTCAGGGTGACGTGGCAGACATCCGCGCCACTATTTTTGCCAGCCGAGCTGTATACGAGTCATACGAGCGGTAGCGAGTGTGGTGCAAGGACGACTACCTTAACTATTTCTTTTTCGCCTTCCAGATTTTGACGTCGACCTTGCTACCCTGGCTTTAAGACTACTCAGGGTGACGTCGCAGACTTCCGCGCCAGTATTTATGCCGGCCGAGCTGTAAACGAGTCATACGAGCGGTAGCGAGTGTGGTGAAAGGACGACTACCTTAACTATTTCTTTTTCGCCTTCCAGATTTTGACGTCGACCCTGCTACCCTGGCTTCAAGACAACTCAGTGTGACGTCGCAGACTTCCGCGCTACTATTTCTGCCGGCCGAGCTGTAAAGGAGTCATACGAGAGGCAGCGAGTGTGGTGCAAGGACGACTACCTTAACTGTTTCTCTTTCGCCTTCCAGATTTTGACGTCGACCTTGCTACCCTGGCTTCAAGGCAACTCAGGGTGACGTGGCAGACATCCGCGCCACTATTTTTGCCAGCCGAGCTGAATACGAGTCATACGAGCGGTAGCGAGTGTGGTGCAAGGACGACTACCTTAACTATTTCTTTTTCGCCTTCCAGATTTTGACGTCGACCTTGCTACCCTGGCTTTAAGACTACTCAGGGTGACGTCGCAGACTTCCGCGCCAGTATTTATGCCGGCCGAGCTGTAAACGAGTCATACGAGCGGTAGCGAGTGTGGTGAAAGGACGACTACCTTAACTATTTCTTTTTCGCCTTCCAGATTTTGACGTCGACCCTGCTACCCTGGCTTCAACACAACTCAGTGTGACGTCGCAGACTTCCGCGCCACTATTTCTGCCGGCCGAGCTGTAAACGAGTCATACGAGCGGCAGCGCGTGTGGTGAAAGGACGACTACCTTAACTATTTCTTATTCGCCTCCCAGATTTTGACGTCGACCCTGCTACCCTGGCTTCAAGACAAGTCAGTGTGACGTCGCAGACTTCCACGCCACTGTTTCTGCTGGCCGAGCTGTAAACGAGTCATACGAGCGGCAGCGAGTGTGGTGAAAGGATGACTACCTTAACTATTTCTTTTTCGCCTTCCAGATTTTGACGTCGACCCTGCTACCCTGGCTTCAAGACAAGTCAGTGTGACGTCGCAGACTTCCACGCCACTGTTTCTGCTGGCCGAGCTGTAAACGAGTCATACGAGAGGCAGCGAGTGTGGTGAAAGGATGACTACCTTAACTATTTCTTTTTCGCCTTCCAGATTTTGACGTCGACCCTGCTACCCTGGCTTCAAGACAATTCAGGGTGACGTCGCAGACTTCCGCGCCACTGTTTCCGCCGGCCGAGCTGTAAACGAGTCATACGAGCGGTAGCGAGTGTGGTGAAAGGACGACTACCTTAACTATTTCTTTTTCGCCTTCCAGATTTTGACGTCGACCCTGCTACCCTGGCTTCAAGACCACTCAGTGTGACTCGCAGACTTCCACGCCACTATTTCTGCCGGCCGAATGTAAACGAGTCATACGAGCGGCAGCGAGTGTGGTGAAAGGACGACTACCTTAACTGTTTCTTTTTCGCCTTCCAGATTTTGACGTCCACCCTGCTACCCTGGCTTCAAGACCACTCAGTGTGACTCGCAGACTGCCACGCCACTATTTCTGCCGGCCGAATGTAAACGAGTCATACGAGCGGCAGCGAGTGTGGTGAAAGGACGACTACCTTAACTATTTCTTTTTCGCCTTCCAGATTTTGACGTCGACCCTGCTACTCTGGCTTCAAGACAGCTCAGTGTGACGTCGCAGACTACCGCGCTACTATTTCTGCCGGCCGAGCTGTAAAGGAGCCACACGAGCGGTAGCGAGTGTGGTGAAAGGACGACTACCTTAACTATTTCTTTTTCGCCTTCCAGATTTTGACGTCGACCCTGCTACCCTGGCTTCAAGACAACTCAGTGCGACGTCGCAGACTTCCGTGCTACTATTTCTGCCGGCCGAATGTAAACGAGTCATACGAGCGGCAGCGAGTGTGGTGAAAGGAAGACTACCTTAACTGTTTCTTTTTCGCCTTCCAGATTTTGACGTCGACCCTGCTACCCTGGCTTCAAGGCAACTCAGTGTGACGTCGCAGACTTCCGCGCTACTATTTCTGCCGGCCGAGCTGTAAAGGAGTCATACTAGCGGCAGCGAGTGTGGTGCAAGGACGACTACCTTAACTGTTTCTCTTTCGCCTTCCAGATTTTGACGTCGACCTTGCTACCCTGGCTTCAAGGCAACTCAGGGTGACGTGGCAGACATCCGCGCCTCTATTTTTGCCAGCCGAGCTGTAAACGAGTCATACGAGCGGTAGCGAGTGTGGTGCAAGGACGACTACCTTAACTATTTCTTTTTCGCCTTCCAGATTTTGACGTCGACCTTGCTACCCTGGCTTTAAGACTACTCAGGGTGACGTCGCAGACTTCCGCGCCAGTATTTATGCCGGCCGAGCTGTAAACGAGTCATACGAGCGGTAGCGAGTGTGGTGAAAGGACGACTACCTTAACTATTTCTTTTTCGCCTTCCAGATTTTGACGTCGACCCTGCTACCCTGGCTTCAAGACAACTCAGTGTGACGTCGCAGACTTCCGCGCTACTATTTCTGCCGGCCGAATGTAAACGAGTCATACGATCGGCAGCGAGTGTGGTGAAAGGACGACTACCTTAACTATTTCTTTTTCGCCTTCCAGATTTTGACGTCGACCCTGCTACCCTGGCTTCAAGACAACTCAGTGTGACGTCGCAGACTTCCGCGCTACTATTTCTGCCGGCCGAGCTGTAAAGGAGTATTACGAGCGGCAGCGAGTGTGGTGCAAGGACGACTACCTTAACTGTTTCTCTTTCGCCTTCCAGATTTTGACGTCGACCTTGCTACCCTGGCTTCAAGGCAACTCAGGGCGACGTGGCAGACATCCGCGCCACTATTTTTGCCAGCCGAGCTGTATACGAGTCATACGAGCGGTAGCGAGTGTGGTGCAAGGACGACTACCTTAACTATTTCTTTTTCGCCTTCCAGATTTTGACGTCGACCTTGCTACCCTGGCTTTAAGACTACTCAGGGTGACGTCGCAGACTTCCGCGCCAGTATTTATGCCGGCCGAGCTGTAAACGAGTCATACGAGCGGTAGCGAGTGTGGTGAAAGGACGACTACCTTAACTATTTCTTTTTCGCCTTCCAGATTTTGACGTCGACCCTGCTACCCTGGCTTCAAGACAACTCAGTGTGACGTCGCAGACTTCCGCGCTACTATTTCTGCCGGCCGAATGTAAACGAGTCATACGATCGGCAGCGAGTGTGGTGAAAGGACGACTACCTTAACTATTTCTTTTTCGCCTTCCAGATTTTGACGTCGACCCTGCTACCCTGGCTTCAAGACAACTCAGTGTGACGTCGCAGACTTCCGCGCTACTATTTCTGCCGGCCGAGCTGTAAAGGAGTATTACGAGCGGCAGCGAGTGTGGTGCAAGGACGACTACCTTAACTGTTTCTCTTTCGCCTTCCAGATTTTGACGTCGACCTTGCTACCCTGGCTTCAAGGCAACTCAGGGTGACGTGGCAGACATCCGCGCCACTATTTTTGCCAGCCGAGCTGTATACGAGTCATACGAGCGGTAGCGAGTGTGGTGCAAGGACGACTACCTTAACTATTTCTTTTTCGCCTTCCAGATTTTGACGTCGACCTTGCTACCCTGGCTTTAAGACTACTCAGGATGACGTCGCAGACTTCCGCGCCAGTATTTATGCCGGCTGAGCTGTAAACGAGTCATACGAGCGGTAGCGAGTGTGGTGAAAGGACGACTACCTTAACTATTTCTTTTTCGCCTTCCAGATCTTGACGTCGACCCTGCTACCCTGGCTTCAAGACAACTCAGTGTGACGTCGCAGACTTCCGCGCTACTATTTCTGCCGGCCGAGCTGTAAAGGAGTCATACGAGCGGCAGCGAGTGTGGTGCAAGGACGACTACCTTAACTGTTTCTTTTTCGCCTTCCAGATTTTGACGTCGACCTTGCTACCCTGGCTTCAAGACTACTCAGGGTGACGTCGCAGACTTCCGCGCCAGTATTTCTGCCGGCCGAGCTGTAAACGAGTCATACGAGCGGTAGCGAGTGTGGTGAAAGGTCGACTACCTTAACTATTTCTTTTTCGCCTTCCAGATTATGACGTCGACCCTGCTACCCTGGCTTCAAGACAACTCAGTGTGACGTCGCAGACTTCCGCGCTACTATTTCTGCCGGCCGAATGTAAACGAGTCATACGATCGGCAGCGAGTGTGGTGAAAGGACGACTACCTTAACTATTTCTTTTTCGCCTTCCAGATTTTGACGTCGACCTTGCTACCCTGGCTTCAAGACTACTCAGGGTGACGTCGCAGACTTCCGCGCCAGTATTTCTGCCGGCCGAGCTGTAAACGAGTCATACGAGCGGTAGCGAGTGTGGTGAAAGGACGACTACCTTAACTATTTCTTTTTCGCCTTCCAGATTTTGACGTCGACCCTGCTACCCTGGCTTCAAGACAACTCAGTGTGACGTCGCAGACTTCCGCGCTACTATTTCTGCCGGCCGAATGTAAACGAGTCATACGAGCGGCAGCGAGTGTGGTGAAAGGAAGACTACCTTAACTGTTTCTTTTTCGCCTTCCAGATTTTGACGTCGACCCTGCTACCCTGGCTTCAAGGCAACTCAGTGTGACGTCGCAGACTTCCGCGCTACTATTTCTGCCGGCCGAGCTGTAAAGGAGTCATACGAGCGGCAGCGAGTGTGGTGCAAGGACGACTACCTTAACTGTTTCTCTTTCGCCTTCCAGATTTTGACGTCGACCTTGCTACCCTGGCTTCAAGGGAACTCAGGGTGACGTCGCAGGCATCCGCGCCACTATTTTTGCCAGCCGAGCTGTAAACGAGTCATACGAGCGGTAGCGAGTGTGGTGCAAGGACGACTACCTTAACTATTTCTTTTTCGCATTCCAGATTTTTACGTCGACCCTGCTACCCTGGCTTCAAGACAATTCAGTGTGACGTCGCAAACTTTCACGCCACTATTTCTACCGGCCAAGCTGTAAACGAGTCATACGAGCGGCAGCGAGTGTGGTGAAAGGACGACTACCTTAACTATTTATTTTTCGCCTTCCAGATTTTGACGTCGACCCTGCCACACTGGCTTCAAGACAACTCAGGGTGACGTCGCAGACTTCCACGCCACTATTTCTGCCGGCCGAGCTGTTAACGAGTCATACGAGCGGCAGCGAGTGTGGTGAAAGGACGACTACCTTAACAATTTCTTTTCGCCTTCCAGATTTTAACGTCGACCCTGCTATCCTGGCTTCAACTCAACTCAGTGTGACGTCGCAGACTTCCACTCCACTATTTCAGCCGGCCTGGCTGTAAACGAGTCATACGAGCGGCAGCGAGTGTAGGTGAAAGGACGACTACCTTAACTATTTCTTTTTCGCCTTCCAGATTTTGACGTCGACCCTGCTACAATGGCTTCAAGACTACTCAGTGTGACGTCGCAGACTTGCGCGCCACTATTTCTGCCGGCCGAGCTGTAAACGAGTCATACGAGCGGCAGCGAGTGTGGTGAAAGGACGACTACCTTAACTATACTTTTTCGCCTTCCAGATTTTGACGTCGACCCTGCTACCCTGGCTTCAAGACAACTCAGTGTGACGTCGCACACTTCCGCGCCACGATTTCTGCCGGCCGAGCTGTAAAGGAGCCACACGAGCGGCAGCGACTGTAGTGAAAATACACCCACCTTAACTATTTATTTTCGCCTTACAGATTTTGACGTCGACCCTGCTACCCTGGCTTCAAGACAAGTCAGTGTGACGTCGCAGACTTCCACGCCACTATTTCTGCTGGCCGAGCTGTAAACGAGTCATACGAGCGGCAGCGAGTGTGGTGAAAGGACGACTACCTTAACTATTTCTTTTTCGCCTTCCAGATTTTGACGTCGACCCTGCTACCCTGGCTTCAACACAACTCAGTGTGACGTCGCAGACTTCCGCGCCACTATTTCTGCCGGCCGAGCTGTAAACGAGTCATACGAGCGGCAGCGCGTGTGGTGAAAGGACGACTACCTTAACTATTTCTTTTTCGCCTTCCAGATTTTGACGTCGACCCTGCTACCCTGGCTTCAAGACCACTCAGTGTGACTCGCAGACTTCTACGCCACTATTTCTGCCGGCCGAATGTAAACGAGTCATACGAGCGGCAGCGAGTGTGGTGAAAGGACGACTACCTTAACTGTTTCTTTTTCGCCTTCCAGATTTTGACGTCGACCCTGCTACCCTGGCTTCAAGACCACTCAGTGTGACTCGCAGACTTCCACGCCACTATTTCTGCCGGCCGAATGTAAACGAGTCATACGAGCGGCAGCGAGTGTGGTGAAAGGACGACTACCTTAACTATTTCTTTTTCGCCTTCCAGATTTTGACGTCGACCCTGCTACTCTGGCTTCAAGACAGTTCAGTGTGACGACGCAGACTACCGCGCTACTATTTCTGCCGGCCGAGCTGTAAAGGAGCCATACGAGCGGTAGCGAGTGTGGTGAAAGGACGACTACCTTAACTATTTCTTTTTCGCCTTCCAGATTTTGACGTCGACCCTGCTACCCTGGCTTCAAGACAACTCAGTGCGACGTCGCAGACTTCCGTGCTACTATTTCTGCCGGCCGAATGTAAACGAGTCATACGAGCGGCAGCGAGTGTGGTGAAAGGAAGACTACCTTAACTGTTTCTTTTTCGCCTTCCAGATTTTGACGTCGACCCTGCTACCCTGGCTTCCAGGCAACTCAGTGTGACGTCGCAGACTTCCGCGCTACTATTTCTGCCGGCCGAGCTGTAAAGGAGTCATACGAGCGGCAGCGAGTGTGGTGCAAGGACGACTACCTTAACTGTTTCTCTTTCGCCTTCCAGATTTTGACGTCGACCTTGCTACCCTGGCTTCAAGGCAACTCAGGGTGACGTGGCAGACATCCGCGCCACTATTTTTGCCAGCCGAGCTGTATACGAGTCATACGAGCGGTAGCGAGTGTGGTGCAAGGACGACTACCTTAACTATTTCTTTTTCGCCTTCCAGATTTTGACGTCGACCTTGCTACCCTGGCTTTAAGACTACTCAGGGTGACGTCGCAGACTTCCGCGCCAGTATTTATGCCGGCCGAGCTGTAAACGAGTCATACGAGCGGTAGCGAGTGTGGTGAAAGGACGACTACCTTAACTATTTCTTTTTCGCCTTCCAGATTTTGACGTCGACCCTGCTACCCTGGCTTCAAGACAACTCAGTGTGACGTCGCAGACTTCCGCGCTACTATTTCTGCCGGCCGAATGTAAACGAGTCATACGATCGGCAGCGAGTGTGGTGAAAGGACGACTACCTTAACTATTTCTTTTTCGCCTTCCAGATTTTGACGTCGACCCTGCTACCCTGGCTTCAAGACAACTCAGTGTGACGTCGCAGACTTCCGCGCTACTATTTCTGCCGGCCGAGCTGTAAAGGAGTCATACGAGCGGCAGCGAGTGTGGTGCAAGGACGACTACCTTAACTGTATCTCTTTCGCCTTCCAGATTTTGACGTCGACCTTGCTACCCTGGCTTCAAGGCAACTCAGGGTGACGTGGCAGACATCCGCGCCACTATTTTTGCCAGCCGAGCTGTATACGAGTCATACGAGCGGTAGCGAGTGTGGTGCAAGGACGACTACCTTAACTATTTCTTTTTCGCCTTCCAGATTTTGACGTCGACCTTGCTACCCTGGCTTTAAGACTACTCAGGGTGACGTCGCAGACTTCCGCGCCAGTATTTATGCCGGCCGAGCTGTAAACGAGTCATACGAGCGGTAGCGAGTGTGGTGAAAGGGCGACTACCTTAACTATTTCTTTTTCGCCTTCCAGATTTTGACGTCGACCCTGCTACCCTGGCTTCAAGACAACTCAGTGTGACGTCGCAGACTTCCGCGCTACTATTTCTGCCGGCCGAATGTAAACGAGTCATACGATCGGCAGCGAGTGTGGTGAAAGGACGACTACCTTAACTATTTCTTTTTCGCCTTCCAGATTTTGACGTCGACCCTGCTACCCTGGCTTCAAGACAACTCAGTGTGACGTCGCAGACTTCCGCGCTACTATTTCTGCCGGCCGAGCTGTAAAGGAGTATTACGAGCGGCAGCGAGTGTGGTGCAAGGACGACTACCTTAACTGTTTCTCTTTCGCCTTCCAGATTTTGACGTCGACCTTGCTACCCTGGCTTCAAGGCAACTCAGGGTGACGTGGCAGACATCCGCGCCACTATTTTTGCCAGCCGAGCTGTATACGAGTCATACGAGCGGTAGCGAGTGTGGTGCAAGGACGACTACCTTAACTATTTCTTTTTCGCCTTCCAGATTTTGACGTCGACCTTGCTACCCTGGCTTTAAGACTACTCAGGATGACGTCGCAGACTTCCGCGCCAGTATTTATGCCGGCCGAGCTGTAAACGAGTCATACGAGCGGTAGCGAGTGTGGTGAATGGACGACTACCTTAACTATTTCTTTTTCGCCTTCCAGATTTTGACGTCGACCCTGCTACCCTGGCTTCAAGACAACTCAGTGTGACGTCGCAGACTTCCGCGCTACTATTTCTGCCGGCCGAGCTGTAAAGGAGTCATACGAGCGGCAGCGAGTGTGGTGCAAGGACGACTACCTTAACTGTTTCTTTTTCGCCTTCCAGATTTTGACGTCGACCTTGCTACCCTGGCTTCAAGACTACTCAGGGTGACGTCGCAGACTTCCGCGCCAGTATTTCTGCCGGCCGAGCTGTAAACGAGTCATACGAGCGGTAGCGAGTGTGGTGAAAGGTCGACTACCTTAACTATTTCTTTTTCGCCTTCCAGATTATGACGTCGACCCTGCTACCCTGGCTTCAAGACAACTCAGTGTGACGTCGCAGACTTCCGCGCTACTATTTCTGCCGGCCAAATGTAAACGAGTCATACGATCGGCAGCGAGTGTGGTGAAAGGACGACTACCTTAACTATTTCTTTTTCGCCTTCCAGATTTTGACGTCGACCTTGCTACCCTGGCTTCAAGACTACTCAGGGTGACGTCGCAGACTTCCGCGCCAGTATTTCTGCCGGCCGAGCTGTAAACGAGTCATACGAGCGGTAGCGAGTGTGGTGAAAGGACGACTACCTTAACTATTTCTTTTTCGCCTTCCAGATTTTGACGTCGACCCTGCTACCCTGGCTTCAAGACAACTCAGTGTGACGTCGCAGACTTCCGCGCTACTATTTCTGCCGGCCGAATGTAAACGAGTCATACGAGCGGCAGCGAGTGTGGTGAAAGGAAGACTACCTTAACTGTTTCTTTTTCGCCTTCCAGATTTTGACGTCGACCCTGCTACCCTGGCTTCAAGGCAACTCAGTGTGACGTCGCAGACTTCCGCGCTACTATTTCTGCCGGCCGAGCTGTAAAGGAGTCATACGAGCGGCAGCGAGTGTGGTGCAAGGACGACTACCTTAACTGTTTCTCTTTCGCCTTCCAGATTTTGACGTCGACCTTGCTACCCTGGCTTCAAGGGAACTCAGGGTGACGTCGCAGGCATCCGCGCCACTATTTTTGCCAGCCGAGCTGTAAACGAGTCATACGAGCGGTAGCGAGTGTGGTGCAAGGACGACTACCTTAACTATTTCTTTTTCGCATTCCAGATTTTTACGTCGACCCTGCTACCCTGGCTTCAAGACAATTCAGTGTGACGTCGCAAACTTTCACGCCACTATTTCTGCCGGCCAAGCTGTAAACGAGTCATACGAGCGGCAGCGAGTGTGGTGAAAGGACGACTACCTTAACTATTTATTTTTCGCCTTCCAGATTTTGACGTCGACCCTGCCACACTGGCTTCAAGACAACTCAGGGTGACGTCGCAGACTTCCACGCCACTATTTCTGCCGGCCGAGCTGTTAACGAGTCATACGAGCGGCAGCGAGTGTGGTGAAAGGACGACTACCTTAACAATTTCTTTTCGCCTTCCAGATTTTAACGTCGACCCTGCTATCCTGGCTTCAAGGCAACTCAGTGTGACGTCGCAGACTTCCACTCCACTATTTCAGCCGGCCTGGCTGTAAACGAGTCATACGAGCGGCAGCGAGTGTAGGTGAAAGGACGACTACCTTAACTATTTCTTTTTCGCCTTCCAGATTTTGACGTCTACCCTGCTACAATGGCTTCAAGACTACTCAGTGTGACGTCGCAGACTTCCGCGCCACTATTTCTGCCGGCCGAGCTGTAAACGAGTCATACGAGCGGCAGCGAGTGTGGTGAAAGGACGACTACCTTAACTATACTTTTTCGCCTTCCAGATTTTGACGTCGACCCTGCTACCCTGGCTTCAAGACAACTCAGTGTGACGTCGCACACTTCCGCGCCACGATTTCTGCCGGCCGAGCTGTAGAGGAGCCACACGAGCGGCAGCGACTGTAGTGAAAATACACCCACCTTAACTATTTATTTTCGCCTTACAGATTTTGACGTCGACCCTGCTACCCTGGCTTCAAGACAAGTCAGTGTGACGTCGCAGACTTCCACGCCACTATTTCTGCTGGCCGAGCTGTAAACGAGTCATACGAGCGGCAGCGAGTGTGGTGAAAGGACGACTACCTTAACTATTTCTTTTTCGCCTTCCGGATTTTGACGTCGACCCTGCTACCCTGGCTTCAACACAACTCAGTGTGACGTCGCAGACTTCCGCGCCACTATTTCTGCCGGCCGAGCTGTAAACGAGTCATACGAGCGGCAGCGCGTGTGGTGAAAGGACGACTACCTTAACTATTTCTTATTCGCCTCCCAGATTTTGACGTCGACCCTGCTACCCTGGCTTCAAGACAAGTCAGTGTGACGTCGCAGACTTCCACGCCGCTGTTTCTGCTGGCCGAGCTGTAAACGAGTCATACGAGCGGCAGCGAGTGTGGTGAAAGGATGACTACCTTAACTATTTCTTTTTCGCCTTCCAGATTTTGACGTCGACCCTGCTACCCTGGCTTCAAGACAATTCAGGGTGACGTCGCAGACTTCCGCGCCACTGTTTCTGCCGGCCGAGCTGTAAACGAGTCATACGAGCGGTAGCGAGTGTGGTGAAAGGACGACTACCTTAACTATTTCTTTTTCGCCTTCCAGATTTTGACGTCGACCCTGCTACCCTGGCTTCAAGACCACTCAGTGTGACTCGCAGACTTCCACGCCACTATTTCTGCCGGCCGAATGTAAACGAGTCATACGAGCGGCAGCGAGTGTGGTGAAAGGACGACTACCTTAACTGTTTCTTTTTCGCCTTCCAGATTTTGACGTCGACCCTGCTACCCTGGCTTCAAGACCACTCAGTGTGACTCGCAGACTTCCACGCCACTATTTCTGCCGGCCGAATGTAAACGAGTCATACGAGCGGCAGCGAGTGTGGTGAAAGGACGACTGCCTTAACTATTTCTTTTTCGCCTTCCAGATTTTGACGTCGACCCTGCTACTCTGGCTTCAAGACAGCTCAGTGTGGCGTCGCAGACTACCGCGCTACTATTTCTGCCGGCCGAGCTGTAAAGGAGCCATACGAGCGGTAGCGAGTGTGGTGAAAGGACGACTACCTTAACTATTTCTTTTTCGCCTTCCAGATTTTGACGTCGACCCTGCTACCCTGGCTTCAAGACAACTCAGTGCGACGTCGCAGACTTCCGTGCTACTATTTCTGCCGGCCGAATGTAAACGAGTCATACGAGCGGCAGCGAGTGTGGTGCAAGGACGACTACCTTAACTATTTCTTTTTCGCCTTCCAGATTTTGACGTCGACCTTGCTACCCTGGCTTTAAGACTACTCAGGGTGACGTCGCAGACTTCCGCGCCAGTATTTATGCCGGCCGAGCTGTAAACGAGTCATACGAGCGGTAGAGAGTGTGGTGAAAGGACGACTACCTTAACTATTTCTTTTTCGCCTTCCAGATTTTGACGTCGACCCTGCTACCCTGTCTTCAAGACAACTCAGTGTGACGTCGCAGACTTCCGCGCTACTATTTCTGCCGGCCGAGCTGTAAAGGAGTCATACGAGCGGCAGCGAGTGTGGTGCAAGGACGACTACCTTAACTGTTTCTCTTTCGCCTTCCAGATTTTGACGTCGACCCTGCTACCCTGGCTTCAAGACAACTCAGTGTGACGTCGCAGACTTCCGCGCTACTATTTCTGCCGGCCGAATGTAAACGAGTCATACGATGGGCAGCGAGTGTGGTGAAAGGACGACTACCTTAACTGTTTCTTTTTCGCCTTCCAGATTTTGACGTCGACCTTGCTACCCTGGCTTCAAGACTACTCAGGGTGACGTCGCAGACTTCCGCGCAAGTATTTCTGCCGGCCGAGCTGTAAACGAGTCATACGAGCGGTAGCGAGTGTGGTGAAAGGTCGACTGCCTTAACTATTTCTTTTTCGCCTTCCAGATTATGACGTCGACCCTGCTACCCTGGCTTCAAGACAACTCAGTGTGACGTCGCAGACTTCCGCGCTACTATTTCTGCCGGCCGAGCTGTAAAGGAGTCATACGAGCGGCAGCGAGTGTGGTGCAAGGACGACTACCTTAACTGTTTCTCTTTCGCCTTCCAGATTTTGACGTCGACCTTGCTACCCTGGCTTCAAGGGAACTCAGGGTGACGTCGCAGGCATCCGCGCCACTATTTTTGCCAGCCGAGCTGTAAACGAGTCATACGAGCGGTAGCGAGTGTGGTGCAAGGACGACTACCTTAACTATTTATTTTTCGCCTTCCAGATTTTGACGTCGACCCTGCTACCCTGGCTTCAACACAACTCAGTGTGACGTCGCAGACTTCCGCGCCACTATTTCTGCCGGCCGAGCTGTAAACGAGTCATACGAGCGGCAGCGCGTGTGGTGAAAGGACGACTACCTAAACTATTTCTTATTCGCCTCCCAGATTTTGACGTCGACCCTGCTACCCTGGCTTCAAGACAAGTCAGTGTGACGTCGCAGACTTCCACGCCACTGTTTCTGCTGGCCGAGCTGTAAACGAGTCATACGAGCGGCAGCGAGTGTGGTGAAAGGATGACTACCTTAACTATTTCTTTTTCGCCTTCCAGATTTTGACGTCGACCCTGCTACCCTGGCTTCAAGACCACTCCGTGTGACTCGCAGACTTCCACGCCACTATTTCTGCCGGCCGAGCTGTAAACGAGTCATACGAGCGGCAGCGCGTGTGGTGAAAGGACGACTACCTAAACTATTTCTTATTCGCCTCCCAGATTTTGACGTCGACCCTGCTACCTTGGCTTCAAGACAATTCAGGGTGACGTCGCAGACTTCCGCGCCACTGTTTCTGCCGGCCGAGCTGTAAACGAGTCATACGAGCGGTAGCGAGTGTGGTGAAAGGACGACTACCTTAACTATTTCTTTTTCGCCTTCCAGATTTTGACGTCGACCCTGCTACCCTGGCTTCAAGACCACTCCGTGTGACTCGCAGACTTCCACGCCACTATTTCTGCCGGCCGAATGTAAACGAGTCATACGAGCGGCAGCGAGTGTGGTGAAAGGACGACTACCTTAACTGTTTCTTTTTCGCCTTCCAGATTTTGACGTCGACCCTGCTACCCTGGCTTCAAGACCACTCAGTGTGACTCGCAGACTTCCACGCCACTATTTCTGCCGGCCGAATGTAAACGAGTCATACGAGCGGCAGCGAGTGTGGTGAAAGGACAACTACCTTAACTATTTCTTTTTCGCCTTCCAGATTTTGACGTCGACCCTGCTACTCTGGCTTCAAGACAGCTCAGTGTGACGTCGCAGACTACCGCGCTACTATTTCTGCCGGCCGAATGTAAACGAGTCATACGAGCGGCAGCGAGTGTGGTGAAAGGAAGACTACCTTAACTGTTTCTTTTTCGCCTTCCAGATTTTGACGTCGACCCTGCTACCCTGGCTTCAAGGCAACTCAGTGTGACGTCGCAGACTTCCGCGCTACTATTTCTGCCGGCCGAGCTGTAAAGGAGTCATACGAGCGGCAGCGAGTGTGGTGCAAGGACGACTACCTTAACTGTTTCTATTTCGCCTTCCAGATTCTTGACGTCGACCTTGCTACCCTGGCTTCAAGGCAACTCAGGGCGACGTGGCAGACATCCGCGCCACTATTTTTGCCAGCCGAGCTGTATACGAGTCATACGAGCGGTAGCGAGTGTGGTGCAAGGACGACTACCTTAACTATTTCTTTTTCGCCTTCCAGATTTGACGTCGACCTTGCTACCCTGGCTTTAAGACTACTCAGGGTGACGTCGCAGACTTCCGCGCCAGTATTTATGCCGGCCGAGCTGTAAACGAGTCATACGAGCGGTAGCGAGTGTGGTGAAAGGACGACTACCTTAACTATTTCTTTTTCGCCTTCCAGATTTTGACGTCGACCCTGCTACCCTGGCTTCAAGACAACTCAGTGTGACGTCGCAGACTTCCGGGCTACTATTTCTGCCGGCCGAATGTAAACGAGTCATACGATCGGCAGCGAGTGTGGTGAAAGGACGACTACCTTAACTATTTCTTTTTCGCCTTCCAGATTTTGACGTCGACCCTGCTACCCTGGCTTCAAGACAACTCAGTGTGACGTCGCAGACTTCCGCGCTACTATTTCTGCCGGCCGAGCTGTAAAGGAGTATTACGAGCGGCAGCTAGTGTGGTGCAAGGACGACTACCTTAACTGTTTCTCTTTCGCCTTCCAGATTTTGACGTCGACCTTGCTACCCTGGCTTCAAGGCAACTCAGGGTGACGTGGCAGACATCCGCGCCACTATTTTTGCCAGCCGAGCTGTATACGAGTCATACGAGCGGTAGCGAGTGTGGTGCAAGGACGACTACCTTAACTATTTCTTTTTCGCCTTCCAGATTTTGACGTCGACCTTGCTACCCTGGCTTTAAGACTACTCAGGATGACGTCGCAGACTTCCGCGCCAGTATTTATGCCGGCCGAGCTGTAAACGAGTCATACGAGCGGTAGCGAGTGTGGTGAAAGGACGACTACCTTAACTATTTCTTTTTGCCTTCCAGATTTTGACGTCGACCCTGCTACCCTGCTTCAAGACACTCAGTGTGACGTCGCAGACTTCCGCGCTACTATTTCTGCCGGCCGAGCTGTAAAGGAGTCATACGAGCGGCAGCGAGTGTGGTGCAAGGATGACTACCTTAACTGTTTCTTTTTCGCCTTCCAGATTTTGACGTCGACCTTGCTACCCTGGCTTCAAGACTACTCAGGGTGACGTCGCAGACTTCCGCGCCAGTATTTCTGCCGGCCGAGCTGTAAACGAGTCATACGAGCGGTAGCGAATGTGGTGAAAGGTCGACTACCTTAACTATTTCTTTTTCGCCTTCCAGATTATGACGTCGACCCTGCTACCCTGGCTTCAAGACAACTCAGTGTGACGTCGCAGACTTCCGCGCTACTATTTCTGCCGGCCGAATGTAAACGTCATACGATCGGCAGCGAGTGTGGTGAAAGGACGACTACCTTAACTATTTCTTTTTCGCCTTCCAGATTTTGACGTCGACCTTGCTACCCTGGCTTCAAGACTACTCAGGGTGACGTCGCAGACTTCCGCGCCAGTATTTCTGCCGGCCGAGCTGTAAACGAGTCATACGAGCGGTAGCGAGTCTGGTGAAAGGACAACTACCTTAACTATTTCTTTTTCGCCTTCCAGATTTTGACGTCGACCCTGCTACCCTGGCTTCAAGACAACTCAGTGTGACGTCGCAGACTTCCGCGCTACTATTTCTGCCGGCCGAATGTAAACGAGTCATACGAGCGGCAGCGAGTGTGGTGAAAGGAAGACTACCTTAACTGTTTCTTTTTCGCCTTCCAGATTTTGACGTCGACCCTGCTACCCTGGCTTCAAGGCAACTCAGTGTGACGTCGCAGACTTCCGCGCTACTATTTCTGCCGGCCGAGCTGTAAAGGAGTCATACGAGCGGGCAGCGAGTGTGTGTGAAAGGACGACTACCTTAACTATTTCTTTTTCGCCTTCCAGATTTTGACGTCGACCTTGCTACCTTGGCTTCAAGACAATTCAGGGTGACGTCGCAGACTTCCGCGCCACTGTTTCTGCCGGCCGAGCTGTAAACGAGTCATACGAGCGGTAGCGAGTGTGGTGAAAGGACGACTACCTTAACTATTTCTTTTTCGCCTTCCAGATTTTGACGTCGACCCTGCTACCCTGGCTTCAAGACCACTCCGTGTGACTCGCAGACTTCCACGCCACTATTTCTGCCGGCCGAATGTAAACGAGTCATACGAGCGGCAGCGAGTGTGGTGAAAGGACGACTACCTTAACTGTTTCTTTTTCGCCTTCCAGATTTTGACGTCGACCCTGCTACCCTGGCTTCAAGACCACTCAGTGTGACTCGCAGACTTCCACGCCACTATTTCTGCCGGCCGAATGTAAACGAGTCATACGAGCGGCAGCGAGTGTGGTGAAAGGACAACTACCTTAACTATTTCTTTTTCGCCTTCCAGATTTTGACGTCGACCCTGCTACTCTGGCTTCAAGACAGCTCAGTGTGACGTCGCAGACTACCGCGCTACTATTTCTGCCGGCCGAATGTAAACGAGTCATACGAGCGGCAGCGAGTGTGGTGAAAGGAAGACTACCTTAACTGTTTCTTTTTCGCCTTCCAGATTTTGACGTCGACCCTGCTACCCTGGCTTCAAGGCAACTCAGTGTGACGTCGCAGACTTCCGCGCTACTATTTCTGCCGGCCGAGCTGTAAAGGAGTCATACGAGCGGCAGCGAGTGTGGTGCAAGGACGACTACCTTAACTGTTTCTATTTCGCCTTCCAGATTTTGACGTCGACCTTGCTACCCTGGCTTCAAGGCAACTCAGGGCGACGTGGCAGACATCCGCGCCACTATTTTTGCCAGCCGAGCTGTATACGAGTCATACGAGCGGTAGCGAGTGTGGTGCAAGGACGACTACCTTAACTATTTCTTTTTCGCCTTCCAGATTTTGACGTCGACCTTGCTACCCTGGCTTTAAGACTACTCAGGGTGACGTCGCAGACTTCCGCGCCAGTATTTATGCCGGCCGAGCTGTAAACGAGTCATACGAGCGGTAGCGAGTGTGGTGAAAGGACGACTACCTTAACTATTTCTTTTTCGCCTTCCAGATTTTGACGTCGACCCTGCTACCCTGGCTTCAAGACAACTCAGTGTGACGTCGCAGACTTCCGGGCTACTATTTCTGCCGGCCGAATGTAAACGAGTCATACGATCGGCAGCGAGTGTGGTGAAAGGACGACTACCTTAACTATTTCTTTTTCGCCTTCCAGATTTTGACGTCGACCCTGCTACCCTGGCTTCAAGACAACTCAGTGTGACGTCGCAGACTTCCGCGCTACTATTTCTGCCGGCCGAGCTGTAAAGGAGTATTACGAGCGGCAGCTAGTGTGGTGCAAGGACGACTACCTTAACTGTTTCTCTTTCGCCTTCCAGATTTTGACGTCGACCTTGCTACCCTGGCTTCAAGGCAACTCAGGGTGACGTGGCAGACATCCGCGCCACTATTTTTGCCAGCCGAGCTGTATACGAGTCATACGAGCGGTAGCGAGTGTGGTGCAAGGACGACTACCTTAACTATTTCTTTTTCGCCTTCCAGATTTTGACGTCGACCTTGCTACCCTGGCTTTAAGACTACTCAGGATGACGTCGCAGACTTCCGCGCCAGTATTTATGCCGGCCGAGCTGTAAACGAGTCATACGAGCGGTAGCGAGTGTGGTGAAAGGACGACTACCTTAACTATTTCTTTTTTGCCTTCCAGATTTTGACGTCGACCCTGCTACCCTGGCTTCAAGACAACTCAGTGTGACGTCGCAGACTTCCGCGCTACTATTTCTGCCGGCCGAGCTGTAAAGGAGTCATACGAGCGGCGGCAGCGAGTGTGGTGCAAGGATGACTACCTTAACTGTTTCTTTTTCGCCTTCCAGATTTTGACGTCGACCTTGCTACCCTGGCTTCAAGACTACTCAGGGTGACGTCGCAGACTTCCGCGCCAGTATTTCTGCCGGCCGAGCTGTAAACGAGTCATACGAGCGGTAGCGAATGTGGTGAAAGGTCGACTACCTTAACTATTTCTTTTTCGCCTTCCAGATTATGACGTCGACCCTGCTACCCTGGCTTCAAGACAACTCAGTGTGACGTCGCAGACTTCCGCGCTACTATTTCTGCCGGCCGAATGTAAACGAGTCATACGATCGGCAGCGAGTGTGGTGAAAGGACGACTACCTTAACTATTTCTTTTTCGCCTTCAGATTTTGACGTCGACCTTGCTACCCTGGCTTCAAGACTACTCAGGGTGACGTCGCAGACTTCCGCGCCAGTATTTCTGCCGGCCGAGCTGTAAACGAGTCATACGAGCGGTAGCGAGTCTGGTGAAAGGACAACTACCTTAACTATTTCTTTTTCGCCTTCCAGATTTTGACGTCGACCCTGCTACCCTGGCTTCAAGACAACTCAGTGTGACGTCGCAGACTTCCGCGCTACTATTTCTGCCGGCCGAATGTAAACGAGTCATACGAGCGGCAGCGAGTGTGGTGAAAGGAAGACTACCTTAACTGTTTCTTTTTCGCCTTCCAGATTTTGACGTCGACCCTGCTACCCTGGCTTCAAGGCAACTCAGTGTGACGTCGCAGACTTCCGCGCTACTATTTCTGCCGGCCGAGCTGTAAAGGAGTCATACGAGCGGCAGCGAGTGTGGTGCAAGGACGACTACCTTAACTGTTTCTCTTTCGCCTTCCAGATTTTGACGTCGACCTTGCTACCCTGGCTTCAAGGGAACTCAGGGTGACGTCGCAGGCATCCGCGCCACTATTTTTGCCAGCCGAGCTGTAAACGAGTCATACGAGCGGTAGCGAGTGTGGTGCAAGGACGACTACCTTAACTATTTCTTTTTCGCATTCCAGATTTTTACGTCGACCCTGCTACCCTGGCTTCAAGACAATTCAGTGTGACGTCGCAAACTTTCACGCCACTATTTCTGCCGGCCGAGCTGTTAACGAGTCATACGAGCGGCAGCGAGTGTGGTGAAAGGACGACTACCTTAACAATTTCTTTTCGCCTTCCAGATTTTAACGTCGACCCTGCTATCCTGGCTTCAAGGCAACTCAGTGTGACGTCGCAGACTTCCACTCCACTATTTCAGCCGGCCTGGCTGTAAACGAGTCATACGAGCGGCAGCGAGTGTAGGTGAAAGGACGACTACCTTAACTATTTCTTTTTCGCCTTCCAGATTTTGACGTCGACCCTGCTACAATGGCTTCAAGACTACTCAGTGTGACGTCGCAGACTTCCGCGCCACTATTTCTGCTGGCCGAGCTGTAAACGAGTCATACGAGCGGCAGCGAGTGTGGTGAAAGGACGACTACCTTAACTATTTCTTTTCGCCTTCCAGATTTTGACGTCGACCCTGCTACCCTGGCTTCAACACAACTCAGTGTGACGTCGCAGACTTCCGCGCCACTATTTCTGCCGGCCGAGCTGTAAACGAGTCATACGAGCGGCAGCGCGTGTGGTGAAAGGACGACTACCTTAACTATTTCTTATTCGCCTCCCAGATTTTGACGTCGACCCTGCTACCCTGGCTTCAAGACAAGTCAGTGTGACGTCGCAGACTTCCACGCCACTGTTTCTGCTGGCCGAGCTGTAAACGAGTCATACGAGCGGCAGCGAGTGTGGTGAAAGGATGACTACCCTAACTATTTCTTTTTCGCCTTCCAGATTTTGACGTCGACCCTGCTACCCTGGCTTCAAGACAAGTCAGTGTGACGTCGCAGACTTCCACGCCACTGTTTCTGCTGGCCGAGCTGTAAACGAGTCATACGAGCGGCAGCGAGTGTGGTGAAAGGATGACTACCTTAACTATTTCTTTTTCGCCTTCCAGATTTTGACGTCGACCCTGCTACCCTGGCTTCAAGACAATTCAGGGTGACGTCGCAGACTTCCGCGCCACTGTTTCTGCCGGCCGAGCTGTAAACGAGTCATACGAGCGGTAGCGAGTGTGGTGAAAGGACGACTACCTTAACTATTTCTTTTTCGCCTTCCAGATTTTGACGTCGACCCTGCTACCCTGGCTTCAAGACCACTCAGTGTGACTCGCAGACTTCTACGCCACTATTTCTGCCGGCCGAATGTAAACGAGTCATACGAGCGGCAGCGAGTGTGGTGAAAGGACGACTACCTTAACTGTTTCTTTTTCGCCTTCCAGATTTTGACGTCGACCCTGCTACCCTGGCTTCAAGACCACTCAGTGTGACTCGCAGACTTCCACGCCACTATTTCTGCCGGCCGAATGTAAACGAGTCATACGAGCGGCAGCGAGTGTGGTGAAAGGACGACTACCTTAACTATTTCTTTTTCGCCTTCCAGATTTTGACGTCGACCCTGCTACTCTGGCTTCAAGACAGCTCAGTGTGACGACGCAGACTACCGCGCTACTATTTCTGCCGGCCGAGCTGTAAAGGAGCCATACGAGCGGTAGCGAGTGTGGTGAAAGGACGACTACCTTAACTATTTCTTTTTCGCCTTCCAGATTTTGACGTCGACCCTGCTACCGTGGCTTCAAGACAACTCAGTGCGACGTCGCAGACTTCCGTGCTACCATTTCTGCCGGCCGAATGTAAACGAGTCATACGAGCGGCAGCGAGTGTGGTGAAAGGAAGACTACCTTAACTGTTTCTTTTTCGCCTTCCAGATTTTGACGTCGACCCTGCTACCCTGGCTTCAAGGCAACTCAGTGTGACGTCGCAGACTTCCGCGCTACTATTTCTGCCGGCCGAGCTGTATACGAGTCATACGAGCGGTAGCGAGTGTGGTGCAAGGACGACTACCTTAACTGTTTCTCTTTCGCCTTCCAGATTTTGACGTCGACCTTGCTACCCTGGCTTCAAGGCAACTCAGGGTGACGTGGCAGACATCCGCGCCACTATTTTTGCCAGCCGAGCTGTATACGAGTCATACGAGCGGTAGCGAGTGTGGTGCAAGGACGACTACCTTAACTATTTCTTTTTCGCCTTCCAGATTTTGACGTCGACCTTGCTACCCTGGCTTTGAGACTACTCAGGGTGACGTCGCAGACTTCCGCGCCAGTATTTATGCCGGCCGAGCTGTAAACGAGTCATACGAGCGGTAGCGAGTGTGGTGAAAGGACGACTACCTTAACTATTTCTTTTTCGCCTTCCAGATTTTGACGTCGACCCTGCTACCCTGGCTTCAAGACAACTCAGTGTGACGTCGCAGACTTCCGCGCTACTATTTCTGCCGGCCGAGCTGTAAAGGAGTCATACGAGCGGCAGCGAGTGTGGTGCAAGGACGACTACCTTAACTGTATCTCTTTCGCCTTCCAGATTTTGACGTCGACCTTGCTACCCTGGCTTCAAGGCAACTCAGGGTGACGTGGCAGACATCCGCGCCACTATTTTTGCCAGCCGAGCTGTATACGAGTCATACGAGCGGTAGCGAGTGTGGTGCAAGGACGACTACCTTAACTATTTCTTTTTCGCCTTCCAGATTTTGACGTCGACCTTGCTACCCTGGCTTTAAGACTACTCAGGGTGACGTCGCAGACTTCCGCGCCAGTATTTATGCCGGCCGAGCTGTAAACGAGTCATACGAGCGGTAGCGAGTGTGGTGAAAGGACGACTACCTTAACTATTTCTTTTTCGCCTTCCAGATTTTGACGTCGACCCTGCTACCCTGGCTTCAAGACAACTCAGTGTGACGTCGCAGACTTCCGCGCTACTATTTCTGCCGGCCGAATGTAAACGAGTCATACGATCGGCAGCGAGTGTGGTGAAAGGACGACTACCTTAACTATTTCTTTTTCGCCTTCCAGATTTTGACGTCGACCCTGCTACCCTGGCTTCAAGACAACTCAGTGTGACGTCGCAGACTTCCGCGCTACTATTTCTGCCGGCCGAGCTGTAAAGGAGTATTACGAGCGGCAGCGAGTGTGGTGCAAGGACGACTACCTTAACTGTTTCTCTTTCGCCTTCCAGATTTTGACGTCGACCTTGCTACCCTGGCTTCAAGGCAACTCAGGGTGACGTGGCAGACATCCGCGCCACTATTTTTGCCAGCCGAGCTGTATACGAGTCATACGAGCGGTAGCGAGTGTGGTGCAAGGACGACTACCTTAACTATTTCTTTTTCGCCTTCCAGATTTTGACGTCGACCTTGCTACCCTGGCTTTAAGACTACTCAGGATGACGTCGCAGACTTCCGCGCCAGTATTTATGCCGGCCAAGCTGTAAACGAGTCATACGATCGGCAGCGAGTGTGGTGAAAGGACGACTACCTTAACTATTTCTTTTTCGCCTTCCAGATTTTGACGTCGACCTTGCTACCCTGGCTTCAAGACTACTCAGGGTGACGTCGCAGACTTCCGCGCCAGTATTTCTGCCGGCCGAGCTGTAAACGAGTCATACGAGCGGTAGCGAGTGTGGTGAAAGGACGACTACCTTAACTATTTCTTTTTCGCCTTCCAGATTTTGACGTCGACCCTGCTACCCTGGCTTCAAGACAACTCAGTGTGACGTCGCAGACTTCCGCGCTACTATTTCTGCCGGCCGAATGTAAACGAGTCATACGAGCGGCAGCGAGTGTGGTGAAAGGAAGACTACCTTAACTGTTTCTTTTTCGCCTTCCAGATTTTGACGTCGACCCTGCTACCCTGGCTTCAAGACAACTCAGTGTGACGTCGCAGACTTCCGCGCTACTATTTCTGCCGGCCGAATGTAAACGAGTCATACGATCGGCAGCGAGTGTGGTGAAAGGACGACTACCTTAACTATTTCTTTTTCGCCTTCCAGATTTTTACGTCGACCCTGCTACCCTGGCTTCAAGACAACTCAGTGTGACGTCGCAGACTTCCGCGCTACTATTTCTGCCGGCCGAGCTGTAAAGGAGTATTACGAGCGGCAGCGAGTGTGGTGCAAGGACGACTACCTTAACTGTTTCTCTTTCGCCTTCCAGATTTTGACGTCGACCTTGCTTCCCTGGCTTCAAGGCAACTCAGGGTGACGTGGCAGACATCCGCGCCACTATTTTTGCCAGCCGAGCTGTATACGAGTCATACGAGCGGTAGCGAGTGTGGTGCAAGGACGACTACCTTAACTATTTCTTTTTCGCCTTCCAGATTTTGACGTCGACCTTGCTACCCTGGCTTTAAGACTACTCAGGATGACGTCGCAGACTTCCGCGCCAGTATTTATGCCGGCCGAGCTGTAAACGAGTCATACGAGCGGTAGCGAGTGTGGTGAATGGACGACTACCTTAACTATTTCTTTTTCGCCTTCCAGATTTTGACGTCGACCCTGCTACCCTGGCTTCAAGACAACTCAGTGTGACGTCGCAGACTTCCGCGCTACTATTTCTGCCGGCCGAGCTGTAAAGGAGTCATACGAGCGGCAGCGAGTGTGGTACAAGGACGACTACCTTAACTGTTTCTTTTTCGCCTTCCAGATTTTGACGTCGACCTTGCTACCCTGGCTTCAAGACTACTCAGGGTGACGTCGCAGACTTCCGCGCCAGTATTTCTGCCGGCCGAGCTGTAAACGAGTCATACGAGCGGTAGCGAGTGTGGTGAAAGGTCGACTACCTTAACTATTTCTTTTTCGCCTTCCAGATTATGACGTCGACCCTGCTACCCTGGCTTCAAGACAACTCAGTGTGACGTCGCAGACTTCCGCGCTACTATTTCTGCCGGCCAAATGTAAACGAGTCATACGATCGGCAGCGAGTGTGGTGAAAGGACGACTACCTTAACTATTTCTTTTTCGCCTTCCAGATTTTGACGTCGACCTTGCTACCCTGGCTTCAAGACTACTCAGGGTGACGTCGCAGACTTCCGCGCCAGTATTTCTGCCGGCCGAGCTGTAAACGAGTCATACGAGCGGTAGCGAGTGTGGTGAAAGGACGACTACCTTAACTATTTCTTTTTCGCCTTCCAGATTTTGACGTCGACCCTGCTACCCTGGCTTCAAGACAACTCAGTGTGACGTCGCAGACTTCCGCGCTACTATTTCTGCCGGCCGAATGTAAACGAGTCATACGAGCGGCAGCGAGTGTGGTGAAAGGAAGACTACCTTAACTGTTTCTTTTTCGCCTTCCAGATTTTGACGTCGACCCTGCTACCCTGGCTTCAAGGCAACTCAGTGTGACGTCGCAGACTTCCGCGCTACTATTTCTGCCGGCCGAGCTGTAAAGGAGTCATACGAGCGGCAGCGAGTGTGGTGCAAGGACGACTACCTTAACTGTTTCTCTTTCGCCTTCCAGATTTTGACGTCGACCTTGCTACCCTGGCTTCAAGGGAACTCAGGGTGACGTCGCAGGCATCCGCGCCACTATTTTTGCCAGCCGAGCTGTAAACGAGTCATACGAGCGGTAGCGAGTGTGGTGCAAGGACGACTACCTTAACAATTTCTTTTTCGCCTTCCAGATTTTGACGTCGACCCTGCTACCCTGGCTTCAAGACCACTCAGTGTGACTCGCAGACTTCTACGCCACTATTTCTGCCGGCCGAATGTAAACGAGTCATACGAGCGGCAGCGAGTGTGGTGAAAGGACGACTACCTTAACTGTTTCTTTTTCGCCTTCCAGATTTTGACGTCGACCCTGCTACCCTGGCTTCAAGACCACTCAGTGTGACTCGCAGACTTCCACGCCACTATTTCTGCCGGCCGAATGTAAACGAGTCATACGAGCGGCAGCGAGTGTGGTGAAAGGACGACTACCTTAACTATTTCTTTTTCGCCTTCCAGATTTTGACGTCGACCCTGCTACTCTGGCTTCAAGACAGCTCAGTGTGACGACGCAGACTACCGCGCTACTATTTCTGCCGGCCGAGCTGTAAAGGAGCCATACGAGCGGTAGCGAGTGTGGTGAAAGGACGACTACCTTAACTATTTCTTTTTCGCCTTCCAGATTTTGACGTCGACCCTGCTACCGTGGCTTCAAGACAGCTCAGTGCGACGTCGCAGACTTCCGTGCTACTATTTCTGCCGGCCGAATGTAAACGAGTCATACGAGCGGCAGCGAGTGTGGTGAAAGGAAGACTACCTTAACTGTTTCTTTTTCGCCTTCCAGATTTTGACGTCGACCCTGCTACCCTGGCTTCAAGGCAACTCAGTGTGACGTCGCAGACTTCCGCGCTACTATTTCTGCCGGCCGAGCTGTATACGAGTCATACGAGCGGTAGCGAGTGTGGTGCAAGGACGACTACCTTAACTGTTTCTCTTTCGCCTTCCAGATTTTGACGTCGACCTTGCTACCCTGGCTTCAAGGCAACTCAGGGTGACGTGGCAGACATCCGCGCCACTATTTTTGCCAGCCGAGCTGTATACGAGTCATACGAGCGGTAGCGAGTGTGGTGCAAGGACGACTACCTTAACTATTTCTTTTTCGCCTTCCAGATTTTGACGTCGACCTTGCTACCCTGGCTTTGAGACTACTCAGGGTGACGTCGCAGACTTCCGCGCCAGTATTTATGCCGGCCGAGCTGTAAACGAGTCATACGAGCGGTAGCGAGTGTGGTGAAAGGACGACTACCTTAACTATTTCTTTTTCGCCTTCCAGATTTTGACGTCGACCCTGCTACCCTGGCTTCAAGACAACTCAGTGTGACGTCGCAGACTTCCGCGCTACTATTTCTGCCGGCCGAGCTGTAAAGGAGTCATACGAGCGGCAGCGAGTGTGGTGCAAGGACGACTACCTTAACTGTATCTCTTTCGCCTTCCAGATTTTGACGTCGACCTTGCTACCCTGGCTTCAAGGCAACTCAGGGTGACGTGGCAGACATCCGCGCCACTATTTTTGCCAGCCGAGCTGTATACGAGTCATACGAGCGGTAGCGAGTGTGGTGCAAGGACGACTACCTTAACTATTTCTTTTTCGCCTTCCAGATTTTGACGTCGACCTTGCTACCCTGGCTTTAAGACTACTCAGGGTGACGTCGCAGACTTCCGCGCCAGTATTTATGCCGGCCGAGCTGTAAACGAGTCATACGAGCGGTAGCGAGTGTGGTGAAAGGACGACTACCTTAACTATTTCTTTTTCGCCTTCCAGATTTTGACGTCGACCCTGCTACCCTGGCTTCAAGACAACTCAGTGTGACGTCGCAGACTTCCGCGCTACTATTTCTGCCGGCCGAGCTGTAAAGGAGTCATACGAGCGGCAGCGAGTGTGGTGCAAGGACGACTACCTTAACTGTATCTCTTTCGCCTTCCAGATTTTGACGTCGACCTTGCTACCCTGGCTTCAAGGCAACTCAGGGTGACGTGGCAGACATCCGCGCCACTATTTTTGCCAGCCGAGCTGTATACGAGTCATACGAGCGGTAGCGAGTGTGGTGCAAGGACGACTACCTTAACTATTTCTTTTTCGCCTTCCAGATTTTGACGTCGACCTTGCTACCCTGGCTTTAAGACTACTCAGGGTGACGTCGCAGACTTCCGCGCCAGTATTTATGCCGGCCGAGCTGTAAACGAGTCATACGAGCGGTAGCGAGTGTGGTGAAAGGACGACTACCTTAACTATTTCTTTTTCGCCTTCCAGATTTTGACGTCGACCCTGCTACCCTGGCTTCAAGACAACTCAGTGTGACGTCGCAGACTTCCGCGCTACTATTTCTGCCGGCCGAATGTAAACGAGTCATACGATCGGCAGCGAGTGTGGTGAAAGGACGACTACCTTAACTATTTCTTTTTCGCCTTCCAGATTTTGACGTCGACCCTGCTACCCTGGCTTCAAGACAACTCAGTGTGACGTCGCAGACTTCCGCGCTACTATTTCTGCCGGCCGAGCTGTAAAGGAGTATTACGAGCGGCAGCGAGTGTGGTGCAAGGACGACTACCTTAACTGTTTCTCTTTCGCCTTCCAGATTTTGACGTCGACCTTGCTACCCTGGCTTCAAGGCAACTCAGGGTGACGTGGCAGACATCCGCGCCACTATTTTTGCCAGCCGAGCTGTATACGAGTCATACGAGCGGTAGCGAGTGTGGTGCAAGGACGACTACCTTAACTATTTCTTTTTCGCCTTCCAGATTTTGACGTCGACCTTGCTACCCTGGCTTTAAGACTACTCAGGATGACGTCGCAGACTTCCGCGCCAGTATTTATGCCGGCCAAGCTGTAAACGAGTCATACGATCGGCAGCGAGTGTGGTGAAAGGACGACTACCTTAACTATTTCTTTTTCGCCTTCCAGATTTTGACGTCGACCTTGCTACCCTGGCTTCAAGACTACTCAGGGTGACGTCGCAGACTTCCGCGCCAGTATTTCTGCCGGCCGAGCTGTAAACGAGTCATACGAGCGGTAGCGAGTGTGGTGAAAGGACGACTACCTTAACTATTTCTTTTTCGCCTTCCAGATTTTGACGTCGACCCTGCTACCCTGGCTTCAAGACAACTCAGTGTGACGTCGCAGACTTCCGCGCTACTATTTCTGCCGGCCGAATGTAAACGAGTCATACGAGCGGCAGCGAGTGTGGTGAAAGGAAGACTACCTTAACTGTTTCTTTTTCGCCTTCCAGATTTTGACGTCGACCCTGCTACCCTGGCTTCAAGACAACTCAGTGTGACGTCGCAGACTTCCGCGCTACTATTTCTGCCGGCCGAATGTAAACGAGTCATACGATCGGCAGCGAGTGTGGTGAAAGGACGACTACCTTAACTATTTCTTTTTCGCCTTCCAGATTTTTACGTCGACCCTGCTACCCTGGCTTCAAGACAACTCAGTGTGACGTCGCAGACTTCCGCGCTACTATTTCTGCCGGCCGAGCTGTAAAGGAGTATTACGAGCGGCAGCGAGTGTGGTGCAAGGACGACTACCTTAACTGTTTCTCTTTCGCCTTCCAGATTTTGACGTCGACCTTGCTTCCCTGGCTTCAAGGCAACTCAGGGTGACGTGGCAGACATCCGCGCCACTATTTTTGCCAGCCGAGCTGTATACGAGTCATACGAGCGGTAGCGAGTGTGGTGCAAGGACGACTACCTTAACTATTTCTTTTTCGCCTTCCAGATTTTGACGTCGACCTTGCTACCCTGGCTTTAAGACTACTCAGGATGACGTCGCAGACTTCCGCGCCAGTATTTATGCCGGCCGAGCTGTAAACGAGTCATACGAGCGGTAGCGAGTGTGGTGAATGGACGACTACCTTAACTATTTCTTTTTCGCCTTCCAGATTTTGACGTCGACCCTGCTACCCTGGCTTCAAGACAACTCAGTGTGACGTCGCAGACTTCCGCGCTACTATTTCTGCCGGCCGAGCTGTAAAGGAGTCATACGAGCGGCAGCGAGTGTGGTGCAAGGACGACTACCTTAACTGTTTCTTTTTCGCCTTCCAGATTTTGACGTCGACCTTGCTACCCTGGCTTCAAGACTACTCAGGGTGACGTCGCAGACTTCCGCGCCAGTATTTCTGCCGGCCGAGCTGTAAACGAGTCATACGAGCGGTAGCGAGTGTGGTGAAAGGTCGACTACCTTAACTATTTCTTTTTCGCCTTCCAGATTATGACGTCGACCCTGCTACCCTGGCTTCAAGACAACTCAGTGTGACGTCGCAGACTTCCGCGCTACTATTTCTGCCGGCCAAATGTAAACGAGTCATACGATCGGCAGCGAGTGTGGTGAAAGGACGACTACCTTAACTATTTCTTTTTCGCCTTCCAGATTTTGACGTCGACCTTGCTACCCTGGCTTCAAGACTACTCAGGGTGACGTCGCAGACTTCCGCGCCAGTATTTCTGCCGGCCGAGCTGTAAACGAGTCATACGAGCGGTAGCGAGTGTGGTGAAAGGACGACTACCTTAACTATTTCTTTTTCGCCTTCCAGATTTTGACGTCGACCCTGCTACCCTGGCTTCAAGACAACTCAGTGTGACGTCGCAGACTTCCGCGCTACTATTTCTGCCGGCCGAATGTAAACGAGTCATACGAGCGGCAGCGAGTGTGGTGAAAGGAAGACTACCTTAACTGTTTCTTTTTCGCCTTCCAGATTTTGACGTCGACCCTGCTACCCTGGCTTCAAGGCAACTCAGTGTGACGTCGCAGACTTCCGCGCTACTATTTCTGCCGGCCGAGCTGTAAAGGAGTCATACGAGCGGCAGCGAGTGTGGTGCAAGGACGACTACCTTAACTGTTTCTCTTTCGCCTTCCAGATTTTGACGTCGACCTTGCTACCCTGGCTTCAAGGGAACTCAGGGTGACGTCGCAGGCATCCGCGCCACTATTTTTGCCAGCCGAGCTGTAAACGAGTCATACGAGCGGTAGCGAGTGTGGTGCAAGGACGACTACCTTAACAATTTCTTTTTCGCCTTCCAGATTTTGACGTCGACCCTGCTACCCTGGCTTCAAGACCACTCAGTGTGACTCGCAGACTTCTACGCCACTATTTCTGCCGGCCGAATGTAAACGAGTCATACGAGCGGCAGCGAGTGTGGTGAAAGGACGACTACCTTAACTGTTTCTTTTTCGCCTTCCAGATTTTGACGTCGACCCTGCTACCCTGGCTTCAAGACCACTCAGTGTGACTCGCAGACTTCCACGCCACTATTTCTGCCGGCCGAATGTAAACGAGTCATACGAGCGGCAGCGAGTGTGGTGAAAGGACGACTACCTTAACTATTTCTTTTTCGCCTTCCAGATTTTGACGTCGACCCTGCTACTCTGGCTTCAAGACAGCTCAGTGTGACGACGCAGACTACCGCGCTACTATTTCTGCCGGCCGAGCTGTAAAGGAGCCATACGAGCGGTAGCGAGTGTGGTGAAAGGACGACTACCTTAACTATTTCTTTTTCGCCTTCCAGATTTTGACGTCGACCCTGCTACCGTGGCTTCAAGACAGCTCAGTGCGACGTCGCAGACTTCCGTGCTACTATTTCTGCCGGCCGAATGTAAACGAGTCATACGAGCGGCAGCGAGTGTGGTGAAAGGAAGACTACCTTAACTGTTTCTTTTTCGCCTTCCAGATTTTGACGTCGACCCTGCTACCCTGGCTTCAAGGCAACTCAGTGTGACGTCGCAGACTTCCGCGCTACTATTTCTGCCGGCCGAGCTGTATACGAGTCATACGAGCGGTAGCGAGTGTGGTGCAAGGACGACTACCTTAACTGTTTCTCTTTCGCCTTCCAGATTTTGACGTCGACCTTGCTACCCTGGCTTCAAGGCAACTCAGGGTGACGTGGCAGACATCCGCGCCACTATTTTTGCCAGCCGAGCTGTATACGAGTCATACGAGCGGTAGCGAGTGTGGTGCAAGGACGACTACCTTAACTATTTCTTTTTCGCCTTCCAGATTTTGACGTCGACCTTGCTACCCTGGCTTTGAGACTACTCAGGGTGACGTCGCAGACTTCCGCGCCAGTATTTATGCCGGCCGAGCTGTAAACGAGTCATACGAGCGGTAGCGAGGTGTGGTGAAAGGACGACTACCTTAACTATTTCTTTTTCGCCTTCCAGATTTTGACGTCGACCCTGCTACCCTGGCTTCAAGACAACTCAGTGTGACGTCGCAGACTTCCGCGCTACTATTTCTGCCGGCCGAGCTGTAAAGGAGTCATACGAGCGGCAGCGAGTGTGGTGCAAGGACGACTACCTTAACTGTTTCTCTTTCGCCTTCCAGATTTTGACGTCGACCCTGCTACCCTGGCTTCAAGACAACTCAGTGTGACGTCGCAGACTTCCGCGCCACTATTTCTGCCGGCCGAATGTAAACGAGTCATACGAGCGGCAGCGAGTGTGGTGAAAGGACGACTACCTTAACTATTTCTTTTTCGCCTTCCAGATTTTGACGTCGACCTTGCTACCCTGGCTTCAAGACTACTCAGGGTGACGTCGCAGACTTCCGCGCCAGTATTTCTGCCGGCCGAGCTGTAAACGAGTCATACGAGCGGTAGCGAGTGTGGTGAAAGGACGACTACCTTAACTATTTCTTTTTCGCCTTCCAGATTTTGACGTCGACCCTGCTACCCTGGCTTCAAGACAACTCAGTGTGACGTCGCAGACTTCCGCGCTACTATTTCTGCCGGCCGAATGTAAACGAGTCATACGAGCGGCAGCGAGTGTGGTGAAAGGACGACTACCTTAACTGTTTCTTTTTCGCCTTCCAGATTTTGACGTCGACCCTGCTACCCTGGCTTCAAGGCAACTCAGTGTGACGTCGCAGACTTCCGCGCTACTATTTCTGCCGGCCGAGCTGTAAACGAGTCATACGAGCGGCAGCGAGTGTGGTGAAAGGAAGACTACCTTAACTGTTTCTTTTTCGCCTTCCAGATTTTGACGTCGACCCTGCTACCCTGGCTTCAAGGCAACTCAGTGTGACGTCGCAGACTTCCGCGCTACTATTTCTGCCGGCCGAGCTGTAAAGGAGTCATACGAGCGGTAGCGAGTGTGGTGCAAGGACGACTACCTTAACTATTTCTTTTTCGCCTTCCAGATTTTGACGTCGACCTTGCTACCCTGGCTTCAAGACAACTCAGGGTGACGTCGCAGACTTCCGCGCCACTATTTATGCCGGCCGAGCTGTAAACGAGTCATACGAGCGGTAGCGAGTGTGGTGCAAGGACGACTACCTTAACTATTTCTTTTTCGCCTTCCAGATTTTGACGTCGACCTTGCTACCCTGGCTTCAAGACTACTCAGGGTGACGTCGCAGACTTCCGCGCCAGTATTTCTGCCGGCCGAGCTGTAAACGAGTCATACGAGCGGTAGCGAGTGTGGTGAAAGGACGACTACCTTAACTATTTCTTTTTCGCCTTCCAGATTTTGACGTCGACCCTGCTACCCTGGCTTCAAGACAACTCAGTGTGACGTCGCAGACTTCCGCGCTACTATTTCTGCCGGCCGAGCTGTAAAGGAGTCATACGAGCGGCAGCGAGTGTGGTGCAAGGACGACTACCTTAACTGTATCTCTTTCGCCTTCCAGATTTTGACGTCGACCTTGCTACCCTGGCTTCAAGGCAACTCAGGGTGACGTGGCAGACATCCGCGCCACTATTTTTGCCAGCCGAGCTGTATACGAGTCATACGAGCGGTAGCGAGTGTGGTGCAAGGACGACTACCTTAACTATTTCTTTTTCGCCTTCCAGATTTTGACGTCGACCTTGCTACCCTGGCTTTAAGACTACTCAGGGTGACGTCGCAGACTTCCGCGCCAGTATTTATGCCGGCCGAGCTGTAAACGAGTCATACGAGCGGTAGCGAGTGTGGTGAAAGGACGACTACCTTAACTATTTCTTTTTCGCCTTCCAGATTTTGACGTCGACCCTGCTACCCTGGCTTCAAGACAACTCAGTGTGACGTCGCAGACTTCCGCGCTACTATTTCTGCCGGCCGAATGTAAACGAGTCATACGATCGGCAGCGAGTGTGGTGAAAGGACGACTACCTTAACTATTTCTTTTTCGCCTTCCAGATTTTGACGTCGACCCTGCTACCCTGGCTTCAAGACAACTCAGTGTGACGTCGCAGACTTCCGCGCTACTATTTCTGCCGGCCGAGCTGTAAAGGAGTATTACGAGCGGCAGCGAGTGTGGTGCAAGGACGACTACCTTAACTGTTTCTCTTTCGCCTTCCAGATTTTGACGTCGACCTTGCTACCCTGGCTTCAAGGCAACTCAGGGTGACGTGGCAGACATCCGCGCCACTATTTTTGCCAGCCGAGCTGTATACGAGTCATACGAGCGGTAGCGAGTGTGGTGCAAGGACGACTACCTTAACTATTTCTTTTTCGCCTTCCAGATTTTGACGTCGACCTTGCTACCCTGGCTTTAAGACTACTCAGGATGACGTCGCAGACTTCCGCGCCAGTATTTATGCCGGCCGAGCTGTAAACGAGTCATACGAGCGGTAGCGAGTGTGGTGAATGGACGACTACCTTAACTATTTCTTTTTCGCCTTCCAGATTTTGACGTCGACCCTGCTACCCTGGCTTCAAGACAACTCAGTGTGACGTCGCAGACTTCCGCGCTACTATTTCTGCCGGCCGAGCTGTAAAGGAGTCATACGAGCGGCAGCGAGTGTGGTGCAAGGACGACTACCTTAACTGTTTCTTTTTCGCCTTCCAGATTTTGACGTCGACCTTGCTACCCTGGCTTCAAGACTACTCAGGGTGACGTCGCAGACTTCCGCGCCAGTATTTCTGCCGGCCGAGCTGTAAACGAGTCATACGAGCGGTAGCGAGTGTGGTGAAAGGTCGACTACCTTAACTATTTCTTTTTCGCCTTCCAGATTATGACGTCGACCCTGCTACCCTGGCTTCAAGACAACTCAGTGTGACGTCGCAGACTTCCGCGCTACTATTTCTGCCGGCCAAATGTAAACGAGTCATACGATCGGCAGCGAGTGTGGTGAAAGGACGACTACCTTAACTATTTCTTTTTCGCCTTCCAGATTTTGACGTCGACCTTGCTACCCTGGCTTCAAGACTACTCAGGGTGACGTCGCAGACTTCCGCGCCAGTATTTCTGCCGGCCGAGCTGTAAACGAGTCATACGAGCGGTAGCGAGTGTGGTGAAAGGACGACTACCTTAACTATTTCTTTTTCGCCTTCCAGATTTTGACGTCGACCCTGCTACCCTGGCTTCAAGACAACTCAGTGTGACGTCGCAGACTTCCGCGCTACTATTTCTGCCGGCCGAATGTAAACGAGTCATACGAGCGGCAGCGAGTGTGGTGAAAGGAAGACTACCTTAACTGTTTCTTTTTCGCCTTCCAGATTTTGACGTCGACCCTGCTACCCTGGCTTCAAGGCAACTCAGTGTGACGTCGCAGACTTCCGCGCTACTATTTCTGCCGGCCGAGCTGTAAAGGAGTCATACGAGCGGCAGCGAGTGTGGTGCAAGGACGACTACCTTAACTGTTTCTCTTTCGCCTTCCAGATTTTGACGTCGACCTTGCTACCCTGGCTTCAAGGGAACTCAGGGTGACGTCGCAGGCATCCGCGCCACTATTTTTGCCAGCCGAGCTGTAAACGAGTCATACGAGCGGTAGCGAGTGTGGTGCAAGGACGACTACCTTAACAATTTCTTTTCGCCTTCCAGATTTTTACGTCGACCCTGCCACCCTGGCTTCAAGACAATTCAGTGTGACGTCGCAAACTTTCACGCCACTATTTCTGCCGGCCAGGCTGTAAACGAGTCATACGAGCGGCAGCGAGTGTGGTGAAAGGACGACTACCTTAACTATTTATTTTTCGCCTTCCAGATTTTGACGTCGACCCTGCCACACTGGCTTCAAGACAACTCAGGGTGACGTCGCAGACTTCCACGCCACTATTTCTGCCGGCCGAGCTGTTAACGAGTCATACGAGCGGCAGCGAGTGTGGTGAAAGGACGACTACCTTAACAATTTCTTTTCGCCTTCCAGATTTTAACGTCGACCCTGCTATCCTGGCTTCAAGGCAACTCAGTGTGACGTCGCAGACTTCCACTCCACTATTTCAGCCGGCCTGGCTGTAAACGAGTCATACGAGCGGCAGCGAGTGTAGGTGAAAGGACGACTACCTTAACTATTTCTTTTTCGCCTTCCAGATTTTGACGTCTACCCTGCTACAATGGCTTCAAGACTACTCAGTGTGACGTCGCAGACTTCCGCGCTACTATTTCTGCCGGCCGAGCTGTAAAGGAGTCATACGAGCGGCAGCGAGTGTGGTGCAAGGACGACTACCTTAACTGTTTCTCTTTCGCCTTCCAGATTTTGACGTCGACCTTGCTACCCTGGCTTCAAGGGAACTCAGGGTGACGTCGCAGGCATCCGCGCCACTATTTTTGCCAGCCGAGCTGTAAACGAGTCATACGAGCGGTAGCGAGTGTGGTGCAAGGACGACTACCTTAACTATTTCTTTTTCGCATTCCAGATTTTTACGTCGACCCTGCCACCCTGGTTTCAAGACAATTCAGTGTGACGTCGCAAACTTTCACGCCACTATTTCTGCCGGCCAGGCTGTAAACGAGTCATACGAGCGGCAGCGAGTGTGGTGAAAGGACGACTACCTTAACTATTTATTTTTCGCCTTCCAGATTTTGACGTCGACCCTGTCAAACTGGCTTCAAGACAACTCAGGGTGACGTCGCAGACTTCCACGCCACTATTTCTGCCGGCCGAGCTGTTAACGAGTCATACGAGCGGCAGCGAGTGTGGTGAAAGGACGACTACCTTAACAATTTCTTTTCGCCTTCCAGATTTTAACGTCGACCCTGCTATCCTGGCTTCAAGGCAACTCAGTGTGACGTCGCAGACTTCCACTCCACTATTTCAGCCGGCCTGGCTGTAAACGAGTCATACGAGCGGCAGCGAGTGTAGGTGAAAGGACGACTACCTTAACTATTTCTTTTTCGCCTTCCAGATTTTGACGTCTACCCTGCTACAATGGCTTCAAGACTACTCAGTGTGACGTCGCAGACTTCCGCGCCACTATGTCTGCCGGCCGAGCTGTAAACGAGTCATACGAGCGGCAGCGAGTGTGGTGAAAGGACGACTACCTTAACTATACTTTTTCGCCTTCCAGATTTTGACGTCGACCCTGCTACCCTGGCTTCAAGACAACTCAGTGTGACGTCGCACACTTCCGCGCCACGATTTCTGCCGGCCGAGCTGTAGAGGAGCCACACGAGCGGCAGCGACTGTAGTGAAAATACACCCACCTTAACTATTTATTTTCGCCTTACAGATTTTGACGTCGACCCTGCTACCCTGGCTTCAAGACAAGTCAGTGTGACGTCGCAGACTTCCACGCCACTATTTCTGCTGGCCGAGCTGTAAACGAGTCATACGAGCGGCAGCGAGTGTGGTGAAAGGACGACTACCTTAACTATTTCGTTTTCGCCTTCCGGATTTTGACGTCGACCCTGCTACCCTGGCTTCAACACAACTCAGTGTGACGTCGCAGACTTCCGCGCCACTATTTCTGCCGGCCGAGCTGTAAACGAGTCATACGAGCGGCAGCGCGTGTGGTGAAAGGACGACTACCTTAACTATTTCTTATTCGCCTCCCAGATTTTGACGTCGACCCTGCTACCCTGGCTTCAAGACAAGTCAGTGTGACGTCGCAGACTTCCACGCCGCTGTTTCTGCTGGCCGAGCTGTAAACGAGTCATACGAGCGGCAGCGAGTGTGGTGAAAGGATGACTACCTTAACTATTTCTTTTTCGCCTTCCAGACTTTGACGTCGACCCTGCTACCCTGGCTTCAAGACAAGTCAGTGTGACGTCGCAGACTTCCACGCCACTATTTCTGCTGGCCGAGCTGTAAACGAGTCATACGAGCGGCAGCGAGTGTGGTGAAAGGACGACTACCTTAACTATTTCGTTTTCGCCTTCCGGATTTTGACGTCGACCCTGCTACCCTGGCTTCAACACAACTCAGTGTGACGTCGCAGACTTCCGCGCCACTATTTCTGCCGGCCGAGCTGTAAACGAGTCATACGAGCGGCAGCGCGTGTGGTGAAAGGACGACTACCTTAACTATTTCTTATTCGCCTCCCAGATTTTGACGTCGACCCTGCTACCCTGGCTTCAAGACAAGTCAGTGTGACGTCGCAGACTTCCACGCCGCTGTTTCTGCTGGCCGAGCTGTAAACGAGTCATACGAGCGGCAGCGAGTGTGGTGAAAGGATGACTACCTTAACTATTTCTTTTTCGCCTTCCAGATTTTGACGTCGACCCTGCTACCCTGGCTTCAAGACAATTCAGGGTGACGTCGCAGACTTCCGCGCCACTGTTTCTGCCGGCGGAGCTGTAAACGAGTCATACGAGCGGTAGCGAGTGTGGTGAAAGGACGACTACCTTAACTATTTCTTTTTCGCCTTCCAGATTTTGACGTCGACCCTGCTACCCTGGCTTCAAGACCACTCAGTGTGACTCGCAGACTTCCACGCCACTATTTCTGCCGGCCGAATGTAAACGAGTCATACGAGCGGCAGCGAGTGTGGTGAAAGGACGACTACCTTAACTGTTTCTTTTTCGCCTTCCAGATTTTGACGTCGACCCTGCTACCCTGGCTTCAAGACCACTCAGTGTGACTCGCAGACTTCCACGCCACTATTTCTGCCGGCCGAATGTAAACGAGTCATACGAGCGGCAGCGAGTGTGGTGAAAGGACGACTACCTTAACTGCTTCTTTTTCGCCTTCCAGATTTTGACGTCGACCCTGCTACCCTGGCTTCAAGACCACTCAGTGTGACTCGCAGACTTCCACGCCACTATTTCTGCCGGCCGAATGTAAACGAGTCATACGAGCGGCAGCGAGTGTGGTGAAAGGACGACTGCCTTAACTATTTCTTTTTCGCCTTCCAGATTTTGACGTCGACCCTGCTACTCTGGCTTCAAGACAGCTCAGTGTGACGTCGCAGACTACCGCGCTACTATTTCTGCCGGCCGAGCTGTAAAGGAGCCATACGAGCGGTAGCGAGTGTGGTGAAAGGACGACTACCTTAACTATTTCTTTTTCGCCTTCCAGATTTTGACGTCGACCCTGCTACCCTGGCTTCAAGACAACTCAGTGCGACGTCGCAGACTTCCGTGCTACTATTTCTGCCGGCCGAATGTAAACGAGTCATACGAGCGGCAGCGAGTGTGGTGCAAGGACGACTACCTTAACTATTTCTTTTTCGCCTTCCAGATTTTGACGTCGACCTTGCTACCCTGGCTTTAAGACTACTCAGGGTGACGTCGCAGACTTCCGCGCCAGTATTTATGCCGGCCGAGCTGTAAACGAGTCATACGAGCGGTAGCGAGTGTGGTGAAAGGACGACTACCTTAACTATTTCTTTTTCGCCTTCCAGATTTTGACGTCGACCCTGCTACCCTGGCTTCAAGACAACTCAGTGTGACGTCGCAGACTTCCGCGCTACTATTTCTGCCGGCCGAGCTGTAAAGGAGTCATACGAGCGGCAGCGAGTGTGGTGCAAGGACGACTACCTTAACTGTTTCTCTTTCGCCTTCCAGATTTTGACGTCGACCCTGCTACCCTGGCTTCAAGACAACTCAGTGTGACGTCGCAGACTTCCGCGCTACTATTTCTGCCGGCCGAATGTAAACGAGTCATACGATGGGCAGCGAGTGTGGTGAAAGGACGACTACCTTAACTGTTTCTTTTTCGCCTTCCAGATTTTGACGTCGACCTTGCTACCCTGGCTTCAAGACTACTCAGGGTGACGTCGCAGACTTCCGCGCCAGTATTTCTGCCGGCCGAGCTGTAAACGAGTCATACGAGCGGTAGCGAGTGTGGTGAAAGGTCGACTACCTTAACTATTTCTTTTTCGCCTTCCAGATTATGACGTCGACCCTGCTACCCTGGCTTCAAGACAACTCAGTGTGACTCGCAGACTTCCACGCCACTATTTCTGCCGGCCGAATGTAAACGAGTCATACGAGCGGTAGCGAGTGTGGTGAAAGGACGACTACCTTAACTATTTCTTTTTCGCCTTCCAGATTTTGACGTCGACCCTGCTACCCTGGCTTCAAGACAACTCAGTGCGACGTCGCAGACTTCCGTGCTACTATTTCTGCCGGCCGAATGTAAACGAGTCATACGAGCGGCAGCGAGTGTGGTGAAAGGAAGACTACCTTAACTGTTTCTTTTTCGCCTTCCAGATTTTGACGTCGACCCTGCTACCCTGGCTTCAAGGCAACTCAGTGTGACGTCGCAGACTTCCGCGCTACTATTTCTGCCGGCCGAGCTGTAAAGGAGTCATACGAGCGGCAGCGAGTGTGGTGCAAGGACGACTACCTTAACTGTTTCTCTTTCGCCTTCCAGATTTTGACGTCGACCTTGCTACCCTGGCTTCAAGGCAACTCAGGGTGACGTGGCAGACATCCGCGCCACTATTTTTGCCAGCCGAGCTGTATACGAGTCATACGAGCGGTAGCGAGTGTGGTGCAAGGACGACTACCTTAACTATTTCTTTTTCGCCTTCCAGATTTTGACGTCGACCTTGCTACCCTGGCTTTAAGACTACTCAGGGTGACGTCGCAGACTTCCGCGCCAGTATTTATGCCGGCCGAGCTGTAAACGAGTCATACGAGCGGTAGCGAGTGTGGTGAAAGGACGACTACCTTAACTATTTCTTTTTCGCCTTCCAGATTTTGACGTCGACCCTGCTACCCTGGCTTCAAGACAACTCAGTGTGACGTCGCAGACTTCCGCGCTACTATTTCTGCCGGCCGAGCTGTAAAGGAGTCATACGAGCGGCAGCGAGTGTGGTGCAAGGACGACTACCTTAACTGTATCTCTTTCGCCTTCCAGATTTTGACGTCGACCTTGCTACCCTGGCTTCAAGGCAACTCAGGGTGACGTGGCAGACATCCGCGCCACTATTTTTGCCAGCCGAGCTGTATACGAGTCATACGAGCGGTAGCGAGTGTGGTGCAAGGACGACTACCTTAACTATTTCTTTTTCGCCTTCCAGATTTTGACGTCGACCTTGCTACCCTGGCTTTAAGACTACTCAGGGTGACGTCGCAGACTTCCGCGCCAGTATTTATGCCGGCCGAGCTGTAAACGAGTCATACGAGCGGTAGCGAGTGTGGTGAAAGGACGACTACCTTAACTATTTCTTTTTCGCCTTCCAGATTTTGACGTCGACCCTGCTACCCTGGCTTCAAGACAACTCAGTGTGACGTCGCAGACTTCCGCGCTACTATTTCTGCCGGCCGAATGTAAACGAGTCATACGATCGGCAGCGAGTGTGGTGAAAGGACGACTACCTTAACTATTTCTTTTTCGCCTTCCAGATTTTGACGTCGACCCTGCTACCCTGGCTTCAAGACAACTCAGTGTGACGTCGCAGACTTCCGCGCTACTATTTCTGCCGGCCGAGCTGTAAAGGAGCATTACGAGCGGCAGCGAGTGTGGTGCAAGGACGACTACCTTAACTGTTTCTCTTTCGCCTTCCAGATTTTGACGTCGACCTTGCTACCCTGGCTTCAAGGCAACTCAGGGTGACGTGGCAGACATCCGCGCCACTATTTTTGCCAGCCGAGCTGTATACGAGTCATACGAGCGGTAGCGAGTGTGGTGCAAGGACGACTACCTTAACTATTTCTTTTTCGCCTTCCAGATTTTGACGTCGACCTTGCTACCCTGGCTTTAAGACTACTCAGGATGACGTCGCAGACTTCCGCGCCAGTATTTATGCCGGCCGAGCTGTAAACGAGTCATACGAGCGGTAGCGAGTGTGGTGAATGGACGACTACCTTAACTATTTCTTTTTCGCCTTCCAGATTTTGACGTCGACCCTGCTACCCTGGCTTCAAGACAACTCAGTGTGACGTCGCAGACTTCCGCGCTACTATTTCTGCCGGCCGAGCTGTAAAGGAGTCATACGAGCGGCAGCGAGTGTGGTGCAAGGACGACTACCTTAACTGTTTCTTTTTCGCCTTCCAGATTTTGACGTCGACCTTGCTACCCTGGCTTCAAGACTACTCAGGGTGACGTCGCAGACTTCCGCGCCAGTATTTCTGCCGGCCGAGCTGTAAACGAGTCATACGAGCGGTAGCGAGTGTGGTGAAAGGTCGACTACCTTAACTATTTCTTTTTCGCCTTCCAGATTATGACGTCGACCCTGCTACCCTGGCTTCAAGACAACTCAGTGTGACGTCGCAGACTTCCGCGCTACTATTTCTGCCGGCCAAATGTAAACGAGTCATACGATCGGCAGCGAGTGTGGTGAAAGGACGACTACCTTAACTATTTCTTTTTCGCCTTCCAGATTTTGACGTCGACCTTGCTACCCTGGCTTCAAGACTACTCAGGGTGACGTCGCAGACTTCCGCGCCAGTATTTCTGCCGGCCGAGCTGTAAACGAGTCATACGAGCGGTAGCGAGTGTGGTGAAAGGACGACTACCTTAACTATTTCTTTTTCGCCTTCCAGATTTTGACGTCGACCCTGCTACCCTGGCTTCAAGACAACTCAGTGTGACGTCGCAGACTTCCGCGCTACTATTTCTGCCGGCCGAATGTAAACGAGTCATACGAGCGGCAGCGAGTGTGGTGAAAGGAAGACTACCTTAACTGTTTCTTTTTCGCCTTCCAGATTTTGACGTCGACCCTGCTACCCTGGCTTCAAGGCAACTCAGTGTGACGTCGCAGACTTCCGCGCTACTATTTCTGCCGGCCGAGCTGTAAAGGAGTCATACGAGCGGCAGCGAGTGTGGTGCAAGGACGACTACCTTAACTGTATCTCTTTCGCCTTCCAGATTTTGACGTCGACCTTGCTACCCTGGCTTCAAGGCAACTCAGGGTGACGTGGCAGACATCCGCGCCACTATTTTTGCCAGCCGAGCTGTATACGAGTCATACGAGCGGTAGCGAGTGTGGTGCAAGGACGACTACCTTAACTATTTCTTTTTCGCCTTCCAGATTTTGACGTCGACCTTGCTACCCTGGCTTTAAGACTACTCAGGGTGACGTCGCAGACTTCCGCGCCAGTATTTATGCCGGCCGAGCTGTAAACGAGTCATACGATCGGCAGCGAGTGTGGTGAAAGGACGACTACCTTAACTATTTCTTTTTCGCCTTCCAGATTTTGACGTCGACCCTGCTACCCTGGCTTCAAGACAACTCAGTGTGACGTCGCAGACTTCCGCGCTACTATTTCTGCCGGCCGAGCTGTAAAGGAGCATTACGAGCGGCAGCGAGTGTGGTGCAAGGACGACTACCTTAACTGTTTCTCTTTCGCCTTCCAGATTTTGACGTCGACCTTGCTACCCTGGCTTCAAGGCAACTCAGGGTGACGTGGCAGACATCCGCGCCACTATTTTTGCCAGCCGAGCTGTATACGAGTCATACGAGCGGTAGCGAGTGTGGTGCAAGGACGACTACCTTAACTATTTCTTTTTCGCCTTCCAGATTTTGACGTCGACCTTGCTACCCTGGCTTTAAGACTACTCAGGATGACGTCGCAGACTTCCGCGCCAGTATTTATGCCGGCCGAGCTGTAAACGAGTCATACGAGCGGTAGCGAGTGTGGTGAATGGACGACTACCTTAACTATTTCTTTTTCGCCTTCCAGATTTTGACGTCGACCCTGCTACCCTGGCTTCAAGACAACTCAGTGTGACGTCGCAGACTTCCGCGCTACTATTTCTGCCGGCCGAGCTGTAAAGGAGTCATACGAGCGGCAGCGAGTGTGGTGCAAGGACGACTACCTTAACTGTTTCTTTTTCGCCTTCCAGATTTTGACGTCGACCTTGCTACCCTGGCTTCAAGACTACTCAGGGTGACGTCGCAGACTTCCGCGCCAGTATTTCTGCCGGCCGAGCTGTAAACGAGTCATACGAGCGGTAGCGAGTGTGGTGAAAGGTCGACTACCTTAACTATTTCTTTTTCGCCTTCCAGATTATGACGTCGACCCTGCTACCCTGGCTTCAAGACAACTCAGTGTGACGTCGCAGACTTCCGCGCTACTATTTCTGCCGGCCAAATGTAAACGAGTCATACGAGCGGCAGCGAGTGTGGTGAAAGGAAGACTACCTTAACTGTTTCTTTTTCGCCTTCCAGATTTTGACGTCGACCCTGCTACCCTGGCTTCAAGGCAACTCAGTGTGACGTCGCAGACTTCCGCGCTACTATTTCTGCCGGCCGAGCTGTAAAGGAGTCATACGAGCGGCAGCGAGTGTGGTGCAAGGACGACTACCTTAACTGTTTCTCTTTCGCCTTCCAGATTTTGACGTCGACCTTGCTACCCTGGCTTCAAGGGAACTCAGGGTGACGTCGCAGGCATCCGCGCCACTATTTTTGCCAGCCGAGCTGTAAACGAGTCATACGAGCGGTAGCGAGTGTGGTGCAAGGACGACTACCTTAACTATTTCTTTTTCGCATTCCAGATTTTTACGTCGACCCTGCTACCCTGGCTTCAAGACAATTCAGTGTGACGTCGCAAACTTTCACGCCACTATTTCTGCCGGCCAAGCTGTAAACGAGTCATACGAGCGGCAGCGAGTGTGGTGAAAGGACGACTACCTTAACTATTTATTTTTCGCCTTCCAGATTTTGACGTCGACCCTGCCACACTGGCTTCAAGACAACTCAGGGTGACGTCGCAGACTTCCACGCCACTATTTCTGCCGGCCGAGCTGTTAACGAGTCATACGAGCGGCAGCGAGTGTGGTGAAAGGACGACTACCTTAACAATTTCTTTTCGCCTTCCAGATTTTAACGTCGACCCTGCTATCCTGGCTTCAAGGCAACTCAGTGTGACGTCGCAGACTTCCACTCCACTATTTCAGCCGGCCTGGCTGTAAACGAGTCATACGAGCGGCAGCGAGTGTAGGTGAAAGGACGACTACCTTAACTATTTCTTTTTCGCCTTCCAGATTTTGACGTCTACCCTGCTACAATGGCTTCAAGACTACTCAGTGTGACGTCGCAGACTTCCGCGCCACTATTTCTGCCGGCCGAGCTGTAAACGAGTCATGCGAGCGGCAGCGAGTGTGGTGAAAGGACGACTACCTTAACTATACTTTTTCGCCTTCCAGATTTTGACGTCGACCCTGCTACCCTGGCTTCAAGACAAGTCAGTGTGACGTCGCAGACTTCCACGCCGCTGTTTCTGCTGGCCGAGCTGTAAACGAGTCATACGAGCGGCAGCGAGTGTGGTGAAAGGATGACTACCTTAACTATTTCTTTTTCGGCTTCCAGATTTTGACGTCGACCCTGCTACCCTGGCTTCAAGACAATTCAGGGTGACGTCGCAGACTTCCGCGCCACTGTTTCTGCCGGCCGAGCTGTAAACGAGTCATACGAGCGGTAGCGAGTGTGGTGAAAGGACGACTACCTTAACTATTTCTTTTTCGCCTTCCAGATTTTGACGTCGACCCTGCTACCCTGGCTTCAAGACCACTCAGTGTGACTCGCAGACTTCCACGCCACTATTTCTGCCGGCCGAATGTAAACGAGTCATACGAGCGGCAGCGAGTGTGGTGAAAGGACGACTACCTTAACTGCTTCTTTTTCGCCTTCCAGATTTTGACGTCGACCCCTGCTACCCTGGCTTCAAGACCACTCAGTGTGACTCGCAGACTTCCACGCCACTATTTCTGCCGGCCGAGCTGTAAAGGAGCCATACGAGCGGTAGCGAGTGTGGTGAAAGGACGACTACCTTAACTGTTTCTTTTTCGCCTTCCAGATTTTGACGTCGACCCTGCTACCCTGGCTTCAAGACAACTCAGTGCGACGTCGCAGACTTCCGTGCTACTATTTCTGCCGGCCGAATGTAAACGAGTCATACGAGCGGCAGCGAGTGTGGTGCAAGGACGACTACCTTAACTATTTCTTTTTCGCCTTCCAGATTTTGACGTCGACCTTGCTACCCTGGCTTTAAGACTACTCAGGGTGACGTCGCAGACTTCCGCGCCAGTATTTATGCCGGCCGAGCTGTAAACGAGTCATACGAGCGGTAGCGAGTGTGGTGAAAGGACGACTACCTTAACTATTTCTTTTTCGCCTTCCAGATTTTGACGTCGACCCTGCTACCCTGGCTTCAAGACAACTCAGTGTGACGTCGCAGACTTCCGCGCTACTATTTCTGCCGGCCGAGCTGTAAAGGAGTCATACGAGCGGCAGCGAGTGTGGTGCAAGGACGACTACCTTAACTGTTTCTCTTTCGCCTTCCAGATTTTGACGTCGACCCTGCTACCCTGGCTTCAAGACAACTCAGTGTGACGTCGCAGACTTCCGCGCTACTATTTCTGCCGGCCGAATGTAAACGAGTCATACGATGGGCAGCGAGTGTGGTGAAAGGACGACTACCTTAACTGTTTCTTTTTCGCCTTCCAGATTTTGACGTCGACCTTGCTACCCTGGCTTCAAGACTACTCAGGGTGACGTCGCAGACTTCCGCGCCAGTATTTCTGCCGGCCGAGCTGTAAACGAGTCATACGAGCGGTAGCGAGTGTGGTGAAAGGTCGACTACCTTAACTATTTCTTTTTCGCCTTCCAGATTATGACGTCGACCCTGCTACCCTGGCTTCAAGACCACTCAGTGTGACTCGCAGACTTCCACGCCACTATTTCTGCCGGCCGAATGTAAACGAGTCATACGAGCGGCAGCGAGTGTGGTGAAAGGACGACTGCCTTAACTATTTCTTTTTCGCCTTCCAGATTTTGACGTCGACCCTGCTACTCTGGCTTCAAGACAGCTCAGTGTGACGTCGCAGACTACCGCGCTACTATTTCTGCCGGCCGAGCTGTAAAGGAGCCATACGAGCGGTAGCGAGTGTGGTGAAAGGACGACTACCTTAACTATTTCTTTTTCGCCTTCCAGATTTTGACGTCGACCCTGCTACCCTGGCTTCAAGACAACTCAGTGCGACGTCGCAGACTTCCGTGCTACTATTTCTGCCGGCCGAATGTAAACGAGTCATACGAGCGGCAGCGAGTGTGGTGCAAGGACGACTACCTTAACTATTTCTTTTTCGCCTTCCAGATTTTGACGTCGACCTTGCTACCCTGGCTTTAAGACTACTCAGGGTGACGTCGCAGACTTCCGCGCCAGTATTTCTGCCGGCCGAGCTGTAAACGAGTCATACGAGCGGTAGCGAGTGTGGTGAAAGGACGACTACCTTAACTATTTCTTTTTCGCCTTCCAGATTTTGACGTCGACCCTGCTACCCTGGCTTCAAGACAACTCAGTGTGACGTCGCAGACTTCCGCGCTACTATTTCTGCCGGCCGAATGTAAACGAGTCATACGAGCGGCAGCGAGTGTGGTGAAAGGAAGACTACCTTAACTGTTTCTTTTTCGCCTTCCAGATTTTGACGTCGACCCTGCTACCCTGGCTTCAAGTCAACTCAGTGTGACGTCGCAGACTTCCGCGCTACTATTTCTGCCGGCCGAGCTGTAAAGGAGTCATACGAGCGGCAGCGAGTGTGGTGCAAGGACGACTACCTTAACTGTTTCTCTTTCGCCTTCCAGATTTTGACGTCGACCTTGCTACCCTGGCTTCAAGGGAACTCAGGGTGACGTCGCAGGCATCCGCGCCACTATTTTTGCCAGCCGAGCTGTAAACGAGTCATACGAGCGGTAGCGAGTGTGGTGCAAGGACGACTACCTTAACTATTTCTTTTTCGCATTCCAGATTTTTACGTCGACCCTGCTACCCTGGCTTCAAGACAATTCAGTGTGACGTCGCAAACTTTCACGCCACTATTTCTGCCGGCCAAGCTGTAAACGAGTCATACGAGCGGCAGCGAGTGTGGTGAAAGGACGACTACCTTAACTATTTATTTTTCGCCTTCCAGATTTTGACGTCGACCCTGCCACACTGGCTTCAAGACAACTCAGGGTGACGTCGCAGACTTCCACGCCACTATTTCTGCCGGCCGAGCTGTTAACGAGTCATACGAGCGGCAGCGAGTGTGGTGAAATGACGACTACCTTAACAATTTCTTTTCGCCTTCCAGATTTTAACGTCGACCCTGCTATCCTGGCTTCAAGGCAACTCAGTGTGACGTCGCAGACTTCCACTCCACTATTTCAGCCGGCCTGGCTGTAAACGAGTCATACGAGCGGCAGCGAGTGTAGGTGAAAGGACGACTACCTTAACTATTTCTTTTTCGCCTTCCAGATTTTGACGTCTACCCTGCTACAATGGCTTCAAGACTACTCAGTGTGACGTCGCAGACTTCCGCGCCACTATTTCTGCCGGCCGAGCTGTAAACGAGTCATGCGAGCGGCAGCGAGTGTGGTGAAAGGACGACTACCTTAACTATACTTTTTCGCCTTCCAGATTTTGACGTCGACCCTGCTACCCTGGCTTCAAGACAAGTCAGTGTGACGTCGCAGACTTCCACGCCGCTGTTTCTGCTGGCCGAGCTGTAAACGAGTCATACGAGCGGCAGCGAGTGTGGTGCAAGGACGACTACCTTAACTATTTCTTTTTCGCCTTCCAGATTTTGACGTCGACCTTGCTACCCTGGCTTTAAGACTACTCAGGGTGACGTCGCAGACTTCCGCGCCAGTATTTATGCCGGCCGAGCTGTAAACGAGTCATACGAGCGGTAGCGAGTGTGGTGAAAGGACGACTTCCTTAACTATTTCTTTTTCGCCTTCCAGATTTTGACGTCGACCCTGCTACCCTGGCTTCAAGACAACTCAGTGTGACGTCGCAGACTTCCGCGCTACTATTTCTGCCGGCCGAGCTGTAAAGGAGTCATACGAGCGGCAGCGAGTGTGGTGCAAGGACGACTACCTTAACTGTTTCTCTTTCGCCTTCCAGATTTTGACGTCGACCCTGCTACCCTGGCTTCAAGACAACTCAGTGTGACGTCGCAGACTTCCGCGCTACTATTTCTGCCGGCCGAATGTAAACGAGTCATACGATGGGCAGCGAGTGTGGTGAAAGGACGACTACCTTAACTGTTTCTTTTTCGCCTTCCAGATTTTGACGTCGACCTTGCTACCCTGGCTTCAAGACTACTCAGGGTGACGTCGCAGACTTCCGCGCCAGTATTTCTGCCGGCCGAGCTGTAAACGAGTCATACGAGCGGTAGCGAGTGTGGTGAAAGGTCGACTACCTTAACTATTTCTTTTTCGCCTTCCAGATTATGACGTCGACCCTGCTACCCTGGCTTCAAGACCACTCAGTGTGACTCGCAGACTTCCACGCCACTATTTCTGCCGGCCGAATGTAAACGAGTCATACGAGCGGCAGCGAGTGTGGTGAAAGGACGACTGCCTTAACTATTTCTTTTTCGCCTTCCAGATTTTGACGTCGACCCTGCTACTCTGGCTTCAAGACAGCTCAGTGTGACGTCGCAGACTACCGCGCTACTATTTCTGCCGGCCGAGCTGTAAAGGAGCCATACGAGCGGTAGCGAGTGTGGTGAAAGGACGACTACCTTAACTATTTCTTTTTCGCCTTCCAGATTTTGACGTCGACCCTGCTACCCTGGCTTCAAGACAACTCAGTGCGACGTCGCAGACTTCCGTGCTACTATTTCTGCCGGCCGAATGTAAACGAGTCATACGAGCGGCAGCGAGTGTGGTGCAAGGACGACTACCTTAACTATTTCTTTTTCGCCTTCCAGATTTTGACGTCGACCTTGCTACCCTGGCTTTAAGACTACTCAGGGTGACGTCGCAGACTTCCGCGCCAGTATTTATGCCGGCCGAGCTGTAAACGAGTCATACGAGCGGTAGCGAGTGTGGTGAAAGGACGACTACCTTAACTATTTCTTTTTCGCCTTCCAGATTTTGACGTCGACCCTGCTACCCTGGCTTCAAGACAACTCAGTGTGACGTCGCAGACTTCCGCGCTACTATTTCTGCCGGCCGAGCTGTAAAGGAGTCATACGAGCGGCAGCGAGTGTGGTGCAAGGACGACTACCTTAACTGTTTCTCTTTCGCCTTCCAGATTTTGACGTCGACCCTGCTACCCTGGCTTCAAGACAACTCAGTGCGACGTCGCAGACTTCCGTGCTACTATTTCTGCCGGCCGAATGTAAACGAGTCATACGAGCGGCAGCGAGTGTGGTGAAAGGAAGACTACCTTAACTGTTTCTTTTTCGCCTTCCAGATTTTGACGTCGACCCTGCTACCCTGGCTTCAAGGCAACTCAGTGTGACGTCGCAGACTTCCGCGCTACTATTTCTGCCGGCCGAGCTGTAAAGGAGTCATACGAGCGGCAGCGAGTGTGGTGCAAGGACGACTACCTTAACTGTTTCTCTTTCGCCTTCCAGATTTTGACGTCGACCTTGCTACCCTGGCTTTAAGACTACTCAGTGTGACGTCGCAGACTTCGCGCCAGTATTTATGCCGGCCGAGCTGTAAACGAGTCATACGAGCGGTAGCGAGTGTGGTGAAAGGACGACTACCTTAACTATTTCTTTTTCGCCTTCCAGATTTTGACGTCGACCCTGCTACCCTGGCTTCAAGACAACTCAGTGTGACGTCGCAGACTTCCGCGCTACTATTTCTGCCGGCCGAGCTGTAAAGGAGTCATACGAGCGGCAGCGAGTGTGGTGCAAGGACGACTACCTTAACTGTATCTCTTTCGCCTTCCAGATTTTGACGTCGACCTTGCTACCCTGGCTTCAAGGCAACTCAGGGTGACGTGGCAGACATCCGCGCCACTATTTTTGCCAGCCGAGCTGTATACGAGTCATACGAGCGGTAGCGAGTGTGGTGCAAGGACGACTACCTTAACTATTTCTTTTTCGCCTTCCAGATTTTGACGTCGACCTTGCTACCCTGGCTTTAAGACTACTCAGGGTGACGTCGCAGACTTCCGCGCCAGTATTTATGCCGGCCGAGCTGTAAACGAGTCATACGAGCGGTAGCGAGTGTGGTGAAAGGACGACTACCTTAACTATTTCTTTTTCGCCTTCCAGATTTTGACGTCGACCCTGCTACCCTGGCTTCAAGACAACTCAGTGTGACGTCGCAGACTTCCGCGCTACTATTTCTGCCGGCCGAATGTAAACGAGTCATACGATCGGCAGCGAGTGTGGTGAAAGGACGACTACCTTAACTATTTCTTTTTCGCCTTCCAGATTTTGACGTCGACCCTGCTACCCTGGCTTCAAGACAACTCAGTGTGACGTCGCAGACTTCCGCGCTACTATTTCTGCCGGCCGAGCTGTAAAGGAGTATTACGAGCGGCAGCGAGTGTGGTGCAAGGACGACTACCTTAACTGTTTCTCTTTCGCCTTCCAGATTTTGACGTCGACCTTGCTACCCTGGCTTCAAGGCAACTCAGGGTGACGTGGCAGACATCCGCGCCACTATTTTTGCCAGCCGAGCTGTATACGAGTCATACGAGCGGTAGCGAGTGTGGTGCAAGGACGACTACCTTAACTATTTCTTTTTCGCCTTCCAGATTTTGACGTCGACCTTGCTACCCTGGCTTTAAGACTACTCAGGATGACGTCGCAGACTTCCGCGCCAGTATTTATGCCGGCCGAGCTGTAAACGAGTCATACGAGCGGTAGCGAGTGTGGTGAATGGACGACTACCTTAACTATTTCTTTTTCGCCTTCCAGATTTTGACGTCGACCCTGCTACCCTGGCTTCAAGACAACTCAGTGTGACGTCGCAGACTTCCGCGCTACTATTTCTGCCGGCCGAGCTGTAAAGGAGTCATACGAGCGGCAGCGAGTGTGGTGCAAGGACGACTACCTTAACTGTTTCTTTTTCGCCTTCCAGATTTTGACGTCGACCTTGCTACCCTGGCTTCAAGACTACTCAGGGTGACGTCGCAGACTTCCGCGCCAGTATTTCTGCCGGCCGAGCTGTAAACGAGTCATACGAGCGGTAGCGAGTGTGGTGAAAGGTCGACTACCTTAACTATTTCTTTTTCGCCTTCCAGATTATGACGTCGACCCTGCTACCCTGGCTTCAAGACAACTCAGTGTGACGTCGCAGACTTCCGCGCTACTATTTCTGCCGGCCAAATGTAAACGAGTCATACGATCGGCAGCGAGTGTGGTGAAAGGACGACTACCTTAACTATTTCTTTTTCGCCTTCCAGATTTTGACGTCGACCTTGCTACCCTGGCTTCAAGACTACTCAGGGTGACGTCGCAGACTTCCGCGCCAGTATTTCTGCCGGCCGAGCTGTAAACGAGTCATACGAGCGGTAGCGAGTGTGGTGAAAGGACGACTACCTTAACTATTTCTTTTTCGCCTTCCAGATTTTGACGTCGACCCTGCTACCCTGGCTTCAAGACAACTCAGTGTGACGTCGCAGACTTCCGCGCTACTATTTCTGCCGGCCGAATGTAAACGAGTCATACGAGCGGCAGCGAGTGTGGTGAAAGGAAGACTACCTTAACTGTTTCTTTTTCGCCTTCCAGATTTTGACGTCGACCCTGCTACCCTGGCTTCAAGGCAACTCAGTGTGACGTCGCAGACTTCCGCGCTACTATTTCTGCCGGCCGAGCTGTAAAGGAGTCATACGAGCGGCAGCGAGTGTGGTGCAAGGACGACTACCTTAACTGTTTCTCTTTCGCCTTCCAGATTTTGACGTCGACCTTGCTACCCTGGCTTCAAGGGAACTCAGGGTGACGTCGCAGGCATCCGCGCCACTATTTTTGCCAGCCGAGCTGTAAACGAGTCATACGAGCGGTAGCGAGTGTGGTGCAAGGACGACTACCTTAACTATTTCTTTTTCGCATTCCAGATTTTTACGTCGACCCTGCTACCCTGGCTTCAAGACAATTCAGTGTGACGTCGCAAACTTTCACGCCACTATTTCTGCCGGCCAAGCTGTAAACGAGTCATACGAGCGGCAGCGAGTGTGGGGAAAGGACGACTACCTTAACTATTTATTTTTCGCCTTCCAGATTTTGACGTCGACCCTGCCACACTGGCTTCAAGACAACTCAGGGTGACGTCGCAGACTTCCACGCCACTATTTCTGCCGGCCGAGCTGTTAACGAGTCATACGAGCGGCAGCGAGTGTGGGGAAAGGACGACTACCTTAACAATTTCTTTTCGCCTTCCAGATTTTAACGTCGACCCTGCTATCCTGGCTTCAAGGCAACTCAGTGTGACGTCGCAGACTTCCACTCCACTATTTCAGCCGGCCTGGCTGTAAACGAGTCATACGAGCGGCAGCGAGTGTAGGTGAAAGGACGACTACCTTAACTATTTCTTTTTCGCCTTCCAGATTTTGACGTCTACCCTGCTACAATGGCTTCAAGACTACTCAGTGTGACGTCGCAGACTTCCGCGCCACTATTTCTGCCGGCCGAGCTGTAAACGAGTCATACGAGCGGCAGCGAGTGTGGTGAAAGGACGACTACCTTAACTATACTTTTTCGCCTTCCAGATTTTGACGTCGACCCTGCTACCCTGGCTTCAAGACAAGTCAGTGTGACGTCGCAGACTTCCACGCCGCTGTTTCTGCTGGCCGAGCTGTAAACGAGTCATACGAGCGGCAGCGAGTGTGGTGAAAGGATGACTACCTTAACTATTTCTTTTTCGGCTTCCAGATTTTGACGTCGACCCTGCTACCCTGGCTTCAAGACAATTCAGGGTGACGTCGCAGACTTCCGCGCCACTGTTTCTGCCGGCCGAGCTGTAAACGAGTCATACGAGCGGTAGCGAGTGTGGTGAAAGGACGACTACCTTAACTATTTCTTTTTCGCCTTCCAGATTTTGACGTCGACCCTGCTACCCTGGCTTCAAGACCACTCAGTGTGACTCGCAGACTTCCACGCCACTATTTCTGCCGGCCGAATGTAAACGAGTCATACGAGCGGCAGCGAGTGTGGTGAAAGGACGACTACCTTAACTGCTTCTTTTTCGCCTTCCAGATTTTGACGTCGACCCTGCTACCCTGGCTTCAAGACCACTCAGTGTGACTCGCAGACTTCCACGCCACTATTTCTGCCGGCCGAGCTGTAAAGGAGCCATACGAGCGGTAGCGAGTGTGGTGAAAGGACGACTACCTTAACTGTTTCTTTTTCGCCTTCCAGATTTTGACGTCGACCCTGCTACCCTGGCTTCAAGACAACTCAGTGCGACGTCGCAGACTTCCGTGCTACTATTTCTGCCGGCCGAATGTAAACGAGTCATACGAGCGGCAGCGAGTGTGGTGCAAGGACGACTACCTTAACTATTTCTTTTTCGCCTTCCAGATTTTGACGTCGACCTTGCTACCCTGGCTTTAAGACTACTCAGGGTGACGTCGCAGACTTCCGCGCCAGTATTTATGCCGGCCGAGCTGTAAACGAGTCATCCGAGCGGTAGCGAGTGTGGTGAAAGGACGACTACCTTAACTATTTCTTTTTCGCCTTCCAGATTTTGACGTCGACCTTGCTACCCTGGCTTCAAGACAACTCAGTGTGACGTCGCAGACTTCCGCGCTACTATTTCTGCCGGCCGAGCTGTAAAGGAGTCATACGAGCGGCAGCGAGTGTGGTGCAAGGACGACTACCTTAACTGTTTCTCTTTCGCCTTCCAGATTTTGACGTCGACCCTGCTACCCTGGCTTCAAGACAACTCAGTGTGACGTCGCAGACTTCCGCGCTACTATTTCTGCCGGCCGAATGTAAACGAGTCATACGATGGGCAGCGAGTGTGGTGAAAGGACGACTACCTTAACTGTTTCTTTTTCGCCTTCCAGATTTTGACGTCGACCTTGCTACCCTGGCTTCAAGACTACTCAGGGTGACGTCGCAGACTTCCGCGCCAGTATTTCTGCCGGCCGAGCTGTAAACGAGTCATACGAGCGGTAGCGAGTGTGGTGAAAGGTCGACTACCTTAACTATTTCTTTTTCGCCTTCCAGATTATGACGTCGACCCTGCTACCCTGGCTTCAAGACAACTCAGTGTGACTCGCAGACTTCCACGCCACTATTTCTGCCGGCCGAATGTAAACGAGTCATACGAGCGGCAGCGAGTGTGGTGAAAGGACGACTACCTTAACTATTTCTTTTTCGCCTTCCAGATTTTGACGTCGACCCTGCTACTCTGGCTTCAAGACAGCTCAGTGTGACGTCGCAGACTACCGCGCTACTATTTCTGCCGGCCGAGCTGTAAAGGAGCCATACGAGCGGTAGCGAGTGTGGTGAAAGGACGACTACCTTAACTATTTCTTTTTCGCCTTCCAGATTTTGACGTCGACCCTGCTACCCTGGCTTCAAGACAACTCAGTGCGACGTCGCAGACTTCCGTGCTACTATTTCTGCCGGCCGAATGTAAACGAGTCATACGAGCGGCAGCGAGTGTGGTGAAAGGAAGACTACCTTAACTGTTTCTTTTTCGCCTTCCAGATTTTCACGTCGACCCTGCTACCCTGGCTTCAATGCAACTCAGTGTGACGTCGCAGACTTCCGCGCTACTATTTCTGCCGGCCGAGCTGTAAAGGAGTCATACGAGCGGCAGCGAGTGTGGTGCAAGGACGACTACCTTAACTGTTTCTCTTTCGCCTTCCAGATTTTGACGTCGACCTTGCTACCCTGGCTTCAAGGCAACTCAGGGTGACGTGGCAGACATCCGCGCCACTATTTTTGCCAGCCGAGCTGTATACGAGTCATACGAGCGGTAGCGAGTGGGGTGCAAGGACGACTACCTTAACTATTTCTTTTTCGCCTTCCAGATTTTGACGTCGACCTTGCTACCCTGGCTTTAAGACTACTCAGGGTGACGTCGCAGACTTCCGCGCCAGTATTTATGCCGGCCGAGCTGTAAACGAGTCATACGAGCGGTAGCGAGTGTGGTGAAAGGACGACTACCTTAACTATTTCTTTTTCGCCTTCCAGATTTTGACGTCGACCCTGCTACCCTGGCTTCAAGACAACTCAGTGTGACGTCGCAGACTTCCGCGCTACTATTTCTGCCGGCCGAATGAAAACGAGGCATACGATCGGCAGCGAGTGTGGTGAAAGGACGACTACCTTAACTATTTCTTTTTCGCCTTCCAGATTTTGACGTCGACCTTGCTACCCTGGCTTCAAGACTACTCAGGGTGACGTCGCAGACTTCCGCGCCAGTATTTCTGCCGGCCAAGCTGTAAACGAGTCATTCGAGCGGCAGCGAGTGTGGTGCAAGGACGACTACCTTAACTGTTTCTCTTTCGCCTTCCAGATTTTGACGTCGACCTTGCTACCCTGGCTTCAAGGGAACTCAGGGTGACGTCGCAGGCATCCGCGCCACTATTTTTGCCAGCCGAGCTGTAAACGAGTCATACGAGCGGTAGCGAGTGTGGTGCAAGGACGACTACCTTAACTATTTCTTTTTCGCATTCCAGATTTTTACGTCGACCCTGCTACCCTGGCTTCAAGACAATTCAGTGTGACGTCGCAAACTTCCACGCCACTATTTCTGCCGGCCAAGCTGTAAACGAGTCATACGAGCGGCAGCGAGTGTGGTGAAAGGACGACTACCTTAACTATTTATTTTTCGCCTTCCAGATTTTGACGTCGACCCTGCTACCCTGGCTTCAAGACAACTCAGTGTGACGTCGCAGACTTCCGCGCTACTATTTCTGCCGGCCGAATGTAAACGAGTCATACGAGCGGCAGCGAGTGTGGTGAAAGGAAGACTACCTTAACTGTTTCTTTTTCGCCTTCCAGATTTTGACGTCGACCCTGCTACCCTGGCTTCAAGGCAACTCAGTGTGACGTCGCAGACTTCCGCGCTACTATTTCTGCCGGCCGAGCTGTAAAGGAGTCATACGAGCGGCAGCGAGTGTGGTGCAAGGACGACTACCTTAACTGTTTCTCTTTCGCCTTCCAGATTTTGACGTCGACCTTGCTACCCTGGCTTCAAGGGAACTCAGGGTGACGTCGCAGGCATCCGCGCCACTATTTTTGCCAGCCGAGCTGTAAACGAGTCATACGAGCGGTAGCGAGTGTGGTGCAAGGACGACTACCTTAACTATTTCTTTTTCGCATTCCAGATTTTTACGTCGACCCTGCTACCCTGGCTTCAAGACAATTCAGTGTGACGTCGCAAACTTCCACGCCACTATTTCTGCCGGCCGAGCTGTAAACGAGTCATACGAGCGGCAGCGAGTGTGGTGAAAGGACGACTACCTTAACTATTTATTTTTCGCCTTCCAGATTTTGACGTCGACCCTGCTACCCTGGCTTCAAGACAACTCAGTGTGACGTCGCAGACTTCCGCGCTACTATTTCTGCCGGCCGAATATAAACGAGTCATACGAGCGGCAGCGAGTGTGGTGAAAGGAAGACTACCTTAACTGTTTCTCTTTCGCCTTCCAGATTTTGACGTCGACCTTGCTACCCTGGCTTCAAGGGAACTCAGGGTGACGTCGCAGGCATCCGCGCCACTATTTTTGCCAGCCGAGCTGTAAACGAGTCATACGAGCGGTAGCGAGTGTGGTGCAAGGACGACTACCTTAACTATTTCTTTTTCGCATTCCAGATTTTTACGTCGACCCTGCTACCCTGGCTTCAAGACAATTCAGTGTGACGTCGCAAACTTCCGCGCCAGTATTTATGCCGGCCGAGCTGTAAACGAGTCATACGAGCGGTAGCGAGTGTGGTGAAAGGACGACTACCTTAACTATTTCTTTTTCGCCTTCCAGATTTTGACGTCGACCCTGCTACCCTGGCTTCAAGACAACTCAGTGTGACGTCGCAGACTTCCGCGCTACTATTTCTGCCGGCCGAATGAAAACGAGTCATACGATCGGCAGCGAGTGTGGTGAAAGGACGACTACCTTAACTATTTCTTTTTCGCCTTCCAGATTTTGACGTCGACCTTGCTACCCTGGCTTCAAGACTACTCAGGGTGACGTCGCAGACTTCCGCGCCAGTATTTCTGCCGGCCGAGCTGTAAACGAGTCATTCGAGCGGCAGCGAGTGTGGTGCAAGGACGACTACCTTAACTGTTTCTCTTTCGCCTTCCAGATTTTGACGTCGACCTTGCTACCCTGGCTTCAAGGGAACTCAGGGTGACGTCGCAGGCATCCGCGCCACTATTTTTGCCAGCCGAGCTGTAAACGAGTCATACGAGCGGTAGCGAGTGTGGTGCAAGGACGACTACCTTAACTATTTCTTTTTCGCATTCCAGATTTTTACGTCGACCCTGCTACCCTGGCTTCAAGACAATTCAGTGTGACGTCGCAAACTTCCACGCCACTATTTCTGCCGGCCAAGCTGTAAACGAGTCATACGATCGGCAGCGAGTGTGGTGAAAGGACGACTACCTTGACTATTTCTTTTTCGCCTTCCAGATTTTGACGTCGACCCTGCTACCCTGGCTTCAAGACAACTCAGTGTGACGTCGCAGACTTCCGCGCTACTATTTCTGCCGGCCGAATGTAAACGAGTCATACGAGCGGCAGCGAGTGTGGTGAAAGGAAGACTACCTTAACTGTTTCTTTTTCGCCTTCCAGATTTTGACGTCGACCCTGCTACCCTGGCTTCAAGGCAACTCAGTGTGACGTCGCAGACTTCCGCGCTACTATTTCTGCCGGCCGAGCTGTAAAGGAGTCATACGAGCGGCAGCGAGTGTGGTGAAAGGACGACTACCTTAACTATTTATTTTTCGCCTTCCAGATTTTGACGTCGACCCTGCCACACTGGCTTCAAGACAACTCAGGGTGACGTCGCAGACTTCCGCGCCACTATTTCTGCCGGCCGAGCTGTTAACGAGTCATACGAGCGGCAGCGAGTGTGGTGAAAGGACGACTACCTTAACAATTTCTTTTCGCCTTCCAGATTTTAACGTCGACCCTGCTACCCTGGCTTCAAGGCAACTCAGTGTGACGTCGCAGACTTCCACTCCACTATTTCAGCCGGCCTGGCTGTAAACGAGTCATACGAGCGGCAGCGAGTGTAGGTGAAAGGACGACTACCTTAACCATTTCTTTTTCGCCTTCCAGATTTTGACGTCGACCCTGCTACAATGGCTTCAAGACTACTCAGTGTGACGTCGCAGACTTCCGCGCTACTATTTCTGCCGGCCGAGCTGTAAACGAGTCATACGAGCGGCAGCGAGTGTGGTGAAAGGACGACTACCTTAACTATACTTTTTCGCCTTCCAGATTTTGACGGCGACCCTGCTACCCTGGCTTCAAGACAACTCAGTGTGACGTCGCACACTTCTGCGCCACGATTTCTGCCGGCCGAGCTGTAAAGGAGCCACACGAGCGGCAGCGACTGTAGTGAAAATACACCCACCTTAACTATTTATTTTTTGGCCTTACAGATTTTGACGTCGACTCTGCTACCCTGGCTTCAAGACAAGTCAGTGTGACGTCGCAGACTTCCACGCCACTATTTCTGCTGGCCGAGCTGTAATCGAGTCATACGAGCGGCAGCGAGTGTGGTGAAAGGACGACTACCTTAACTATTTCTTTTTCGCCTTCCAGATTTTGACGTCGACCCTGCTACCCTGGCTTCAACACAACTCAGTGTGACGTCGCAGACTTCCGTGCCACTGTTTCTGCCGGCCGAGCTGTAAACGAGTCATACGAGCGGTAGCGAGTGTGGTGAAAGGACGACTACCTTAACTATTTCTTTTTCGCCTTCCAGATTTTGACGTCGACCCTGCTACCCTGGCTTCAAGACCACTCAGTGTGACTCGCAGACTTCCACGCCACTATTTCTGCCGGCCGAATGTAAACGAGTCATACGAGCGGCAGCGAGTGTGGTGAAAGGACGACTACCTTAACTATTTCTTTTTCGCCTTCCAGATTTTGACGTCGACCCTGCTACTCTGGCTTCAAGACAGCTCAGTGTGACGTCGCAGACTTCCGCGCTACTATTTCTGCCGGCCGAGCTGTAAAGGAGCCATACGAGCGGTAGCGAGTGTGGTGAAAGGACGACTTCCTTAACTATTTCTTTTTCGCCTTCCAGATTTTGACGTCGACCCTGCTACCCTGGCTTCAAGACAACTCAGTGCGACGTCGCAGACTTCCGTGCTACTATTTCTGCCGGCCGAATGTAAACGAGTCATACGAGCGGCAGCGAGTGTGGTGAAAGGAAGACTACCTTAACTGTTTCTTTTTCGCCTTCCACATTTTGACGTCGACCCTGCTACCCTGGCTTCAAGGCAACTCAGTGTGACGTCGCACACTTCCGCGCCACAATTTCTGCCTTCCGAGCTGCAAACGAGTCACACGAGCGGCAGCGAGTGTGGTGAAAGGACGACTACCTTAACTGTTTCATTTTCGCCTTCCAGATTTTGACGTCGACCCTGCTACCCTGGCTTCAAGACCACTCAGTGTGACTCGCAGACTTCCACGCCACTATTTCTGCCGGCCGAATGTAAACGAGTCATACGAGCGGCAGCGAGTGTGGTGAAAGGACGACTACCTTAACTATTTCTTTTTCGCCTTCCAGATTTTGACGTCGACCCTGCTACTCTGGCTTCAAGACAGCTCAGTGTGACGTCGCAGACTTCCGCTCTACTATTTCTGCCGGCCGAGCTGTAAAGGAGCCATACGAGCGGTAGCGAGTGTGGTGAAAGGACGACTTCCTTAACTATTTCTTTTTCGCCTTCCAGATTTTGACGTCGACCCTGCTACCCTGGCTTCAAGACAACTCAGTGCGACGTCGCAGACTTCCGTGCTACTATTTCTGCCGGCCGAATGTAAACGAGTCATACGAGCGGCAGCGAGTGTGGTGAAAGGAAGACTACCTTAACTGTTTCTTTTTCGCCTTCCACATTTTGACGTCGACCCTGCTACCCTGGCTTCAACACAACTCAGTGTGACGTCGCAGACTTCCGTGCCACTGTTTCTGCCGGCCGAGCTGTAAACGAGTCATACGAGCGGCAGCGAGTGTGGTGAAAGGACGACTACCTTAACTATTTCTTTTTCGCCTTCCAGATTTTGACGTCGACCCTGCTACTCTGGCTTCAAGACAGCTCAGTGTGACGTCGCAGACTTCCGCGCTACTATTTCTGCCGGCCGAGCTGTAAAGGAGCCATACGAGCGGTAGCGAGTGTGGTGAAAGGACGACTTCCTTAACTATTTCTTTTTCGCCTTCCAGATTTTGACGTCGACCCTGCTACCCTGGCTTCAAGACCACTCAGTGTAACTCGCAGACTTCCACGCCACTATTTCTGCCGGCCGAATGTAAACGAGTCATACGAGCGGCAGCGAGTGTGGTGAAAGGACGACTACCTTAACTGTTTCATTTTCGCCTTCCAGATTTTGACGTCGACCCTGCTACCCTGGCTTCAAGACCACTCAGTGTGACTCGCAGACTTCCACGCCACTATTTCTGCCGGCCGAATGTAAACGAGTCATACGAGCGGCAGCGAGTGTGGTGAAAGGACGACTACCTTAACTATTTCTTTTTCGCCTTACAGATTTTGACGTCGACCCTGCTACCCTGGCTTCAAGACAAGTCAGTGTGACGTCGCAGACTTCCACGCCACTATTTCTGCTGGCCCAGCTGTAAACGAGTCATACGATCGGCAGCGAGTGTGGTGAAAGGACGACTACCTTAACTATTTCTTTTTCGCCTTCCAGATTTTGACGTCGACCCTGCTACCCTGGCTTCAAGACAACTCAGTGTGACGTCGCAGACTTCCACGCCACTATTTCTGACGGCCGAGCTGTAAACGAGTCATACGATCGGCAGCGAGTGTGGTGAAAGGACGACTACCTTAACTATTTCTTTTTCGCCTTCCAGATTTTGACGTCGACCTTGCTACCCTGGCTTCAAGACTACTCAGGGTGACGTCGCAGACTTCCGCGCCAGTATTTCTGCCGGCCGAGCTGTAAACGAGTCATACGAGCGCTAGCGAGTGTGGTGAAAGGACGACTACCTTAACTATTTCTTTTTCGCCTTCCAGATTTTGACGTCGACCCTGCTACCCTGGCTTCAAGACAACTCAGTGTGACGTCGCAGACTTCCGCGCTACTATTTCTGCCGGCCGAATGTAAACGAGTCATACGAGCGGCAGCGAGTTTCGTGAAAGGAAGACTACCTTGACTGTTTCTTTTTCGCCTTCCAGATTTTGACGTCGACCCTGCTACCCTGGCTTCAAGGCAACTCAGTGTGACGTCGCAGACTTCCGCGCTACTATTTCTGCCGGCCGAGCTGTAAAGGAGTCATACGAGCGGCAGCGAGTGTGGTGCAAGGACGACTACCTTAACTATTTCTTTTTCGCCTTCCAGATTTTGACGTCGACCTTGCTTCCCTGGCTTCAAGACTACTCAGGGTGACGTCGCAGACTTCCGCGCCAGTATTTCTGCCGGCCGAGCTGTAAACGAGTCATACGAGCGGCAGCGAGTGTGGTGAAAGGACGACTACCTTAACTATTTCTTTTTCGCCTTCCAGATTTTGACGTCGACCCTGCTACTCTGGCTTCAAGACAGCTCAGTGTGACGTCGCAGACTTCCGCGCTACTATTTCTGCCGGCCGAGCTGTAAAGGAGCCATACGAGCGGTAGCGAGTGTGGTGAAAGGACGACTTCCTTAACTATTTCTTTTTCGCCTTCCAGATTTTGACGTCGACCCTGCTACCCTGGCTTCAAGACAACTCAGTGCGACGTCGCAGACTTCCGTGCTACTATTTCTGCCGGCCGAATGTAAACGAGTCATACGAGCGGCAGCGAGTGTGGTGAAAGGAAGACTACCTTAACTGTTTCTTTTTCGCCTTCCACATTTTGACGTCGACCCTGCTACCCTGGCTTCAACACAACTCAGTGTGACGTCGCAGACTTCCGTGCCACTGTTTCTGCCGGCCGAGCTGTAAACGAGTCATACGAGCGGCAGCGAGTGTGGTGAAAGGACGACTACCTTAACTATTTCTTTTTCGCCTTCCAGATTTTGACGTCGACCCTGCTACTCTGGCTTCAAGACAGCTCAGTGTGACGTCGCAGACTTCCGCGCTACTATTTCTGCCGGCCGAGCTGTAAAGGAGCCATACGAGCGGTAGCGAGTGTGGTGAAAGGACGACTTCCTTAACTATTTCTTTTTCGCCTTCCAGATTTTGACGTCGACCCTGCTACCCTGGCTTCAAGACCACTCAGTGTAACTCGCAGACTTCCACGCCACTATTTCTGCCGGCCGAATGTAAACGAGTCATACGAGCGGCAGCGAGTGTGGTGAAAGGACGACTACCTTAACTGTTTCATTTTCGCCTTCCAGATTTTGACGTCGACCCTGCTACCCTGGCTTCAAGACCACTCAGTGTGACTCGCAGACTTCCACGCCACTATTTCTGCCGGCCGAATGTAAACGAGTCATACGAGCGGCAGCGAGTGTGGTGAAAGGACGACTACCTTAACTATTTCTTTTTCGCCTTACAGATTTTGACGTCGACCCTGCTACCCTGGCTTCAAGACAAGTCAGTGTGACGTCGCAGACTTCCACGCCACTATTTCTGCTGGCCCAGCTGTAAACGAGTCATACGATCGGCAGCGAGTGTGGTGAAAGGACGACTACCTTAACTATTTCTTTTTCGCCTTCCAGATTTTGACGTCGACCCTGCTACCCTGGCTTCAAGACAACTCAGTGTGACGTCGCAGACTTCCACGCCACTATTTCTGACGGCCGAGCTGTAAACGAGTCATACGATCGGCAGCGAGTGTGGTGAAAGGACGACTACCTTAACTATTTCTTTTTCGCCTTCCAGATTTTGACGTCGACCTTGCTACCCTGGCTTCAAGACTACTCAGGGTGACGTCGCAGACTTCCGCGCCAGTATTTCTGCCGGCCGAGCTGTAAACGAGTCATACGAGCGCTAGCGAGTGTGGTGAAAGGACGACTACCTTAACTATTTCTTTTTCGCCTTCCAGATTTTGACGTCGACCCTGCTACCCTGGCTTCAAGACAACTCAGTGTGACGTCGCAGACTTCCGCGCTACTATTTCTGCCGGCCGAATGTAAACGAGTCATACGAGCGGCAGCGAGTTTCGTGAAAGGAAGACTACCTTGACTGTTTCTTTTTCGCCTTCCAGATTTTGACGTCGACCCTGCTACCCTGGCTTCAAGGCAACTCAGTGTGACGTCGCAGACTTCCGCGCTACTATTTCTGCCGGCCGAGCTGTAAAGGAGTCATACGAGCGGCAGCGAGTGTGGTGCAAGGACGACTACCTTAACTATTTCTTTTTCGCCTTCCAGATTTTGACGTCGACCTTGCTTCCCTGGCTTCAAGACTACTCAGGGTGACGTCGCAGACTTCCGCGCCAGTATTTCTGCCGGCCGAGCTGTAAACGAGTCATACGAGCGGTAGCGAGTGTGGTGAAAGGACGACTACCTTAACTATTTCTTTTTCGCCTTCCAGATTTTGACGTCGACCCTGCTACCCTGGCTTCAAGACAACTCAGTGTGACGTCGCAGACTTCCGCGCTACTATTTCTGCCGGCCGAATGTAAACGAGTCATACGATCGGCAGCGAGTGTGGTGAAAGGACGACTACCTTAACTATTTCTTTTTCGCTTTCCAGATTTTGACGTCGACCTTGCTACCCTGGCTTCAAGACTACTCAGGGTGACGTCGCAGACTTCCGCGCCAGTATTTCTGCCGGCCGAGCTGTAAACGAGTCATACGAGCGGTAGCGGGTGTGGTGAAAGGACGACTACCTTAACTATTTCTTTTTCGCCTTCCAGATTTTGACGTCGACCCTGCTACCCTGGCTTCAAGACAACTCAGTGTGACGTCGCAGACTTCCGCGCTACTATTTCTGCCAGCCGAATGTAAACGAGTCATACGAGCGGCAGCGAGTGTGGTGAAAGGAAGACTACCTTAACTGTTTCTTTTTCGCCTTCCAGATTTTGACGTCGACCCTGCTACCCTGGCTTCAAGGCAACTCAGTGTGACGTCGCAGACTTCCGCGCTACTATTTCTGCCGGCCGAGCTGTAAAGGAGTCATACGAGCGGCAGCGAGTGTGGTGCAAGGACGACTACCTTAACTGTTTCTCTTTCGCCTTCCAGATTTTGACGTCGACCTTGCTACCCTGGCTTCAAGGGAACTCAGGGTGACGTCGCAGGCATCCGCGCCACTATTTTTGCCAGCCGAGCTGTAAACGAGTCATACGAGCGGTAGCGAGTGTGGTGCAAGGACGACTACCTTAATTATTTCTTTTTCGCATTCCAGATTTTTACGTCGACCCTGCTACCCTGGCTTCAAGACAATTCAGTGTGACGTCGCAAACTTCCACGCCACTATTTCTGCCGGCCAAGCTGTAAACGAGTCATACGAGCGGCAGCGAGTGTGGTGAAAGGACGACTACCTTAACTATTTATTTTTCGCCTTCCAGATTTTGACGTCGACCCTGCCACACTGGCTTCAAGACAACTCAGGGTGACGTCGCAGACTTCCGCGCCACTATTTCTGCCGGCCGAGCTGTTAACGAGTCATACGAGCGACAGCGAGTGTGGTGAAAGGACGACTACCTTAACAATTTCTTTTCGCGTTCCAGATTTTACCGTCGACCCTGCTACCCTGGCTTCAAGGCAACTCAGTGTGACGTCGCAGACTTCCACTCCACTATTTCAGCCGGCCTGGCTGTACACGAGTCATACGAGCGGCAGCGAGTGTAGGTGAAAGGACGACTACCTTAACTATTTCTTTTTCGCCTTCCAGATTTTGACGTCGACCCTGCTACAATGGCTTCAAGACTACTCAGTGTGACGTCGCAGACTTCCGCGCCACTATTTCTGCCGGCCGAGCTGTAAACGAGTCATACGAGCGGCAGCGAGTGTGGTGAAAGGACGACTACCTTAACTATACTTTTTCGCCTTCCAGATTTTGACGTCGACCCTGCTACCCTGGCTTCAAGACAACTCAGTGTGACGTCGCAGACTTCCACGCCACTGTTTCTGCTGGCCGAGCTGTAAACGAGTCATACGAGCGGCAGCGAGTGTGGTGAGAGGATGACTACCTTAACTATTTCTTTTTCGCCTTCCAGATTTTGACGTCGACCCTGCTACCCTGGCTTCAACACAACTCAGTGTGACGTCGCAGACTTCCGCGCCACTATTTCTGCCGGCCGAGCTGTAAAGGAGCCACACGAGCGGCAGCGACTGTAGTGAAAATACACCCACCTTAACTATTTATTTTCGCCTTACAGATTTTGACGTCGACCCTGCTACCCTGGCTTCAAGACAAGTCAGTGTGACGTCGCAGACTTCCACGCCACTATTTCTGCTGGCCGAGCTGTAAACGAGTCATACGAGCGGCAGCGAGTGTGGTGAAAGGACGACTACCTTAACTATTTCTTTTTCGCCTTCCAGATTTTGACGTCGACCCTGCTACCCTGGCTTCAAGACAATTCAGGGTGACGTCGCAGACTTCCGCGCCACTGTTTCTGCCGGCCGAGCTGTAAAGGAGCCACACGAGCGGCAGCGACTGTAGTGAAAATACACCCACCTTAACTATTTATTTTCGCCTTACAGATTTTGACGTCGACCCTGCTACCCTGGCTTCAAGACAAGTCAGTGTGACGTCGCAGACTTCCACGCCACTATTTCTGCTGGCCGAGCTGTAAACGAGTCATACGAGCGGCAGCGACTGTAGTGAAAATACACCCACCTTAACTATTTATTTTCGCCTTACAGATTTTGACGTCGACCCTGCTACCCTGGCTTCAAGACAAGTCAGTGTGACGTCGCAGACTTCCACGCCACTATTTCTGCTGGCCGAGCTGTAAACGAGTCATACGAGCGGCAGCGAGTGTGGTGAAAGGACGACTACCTTAACTATTTCTTTTTCGCCTTCCAGATTTTGACGTCGACCCTGCTACCCTGGCTTCAAGACAATTCAGGGTGACGTCGCACACTGCCGCGCCACGATTTCTGCCGGCCGAGCTGTAAAGGAGCCACACGAGCGGCAGCGACTGTAGTGAAAATACACCCACCTTAACTATTTATTTTCGCCTTGCAGATTTTGACGTCGACCCTGCTACCCTGGCTTCAAGACAAGTCAGTGTGACGTCGCAGACTTCCACGCCACTATTTCTGCTGGCCGAGCTGTAAACGAGTCATACGAGCGGCAGCGAGTGTGGTGAAAGGACGACTACCTTAACTATTTCTTTTTCGCCTTCCAGATTTTGACGTCGACCCTGCTACCCTGGCTTCAACACAACTCAGTGTGACGTCGCAGACTTCCGCGCCACTATTTCTGCCGGCCGAGCTGTAAACGAGTCATACGAGCGGCAGCGCGTGTGGTGAAAGGACGACTACCTAAACTATTTGTTTTTCGCCTTCCAGATTTTGACGTCGACCCTGCTACCCTGGCTTCAAGACAACTCAGTGTGACGTCGCAGACTTCCGCGCTACTATTTCTGCCGGCCGAATGTAAACGAGTCATACGATCGGCAGCGAGTGTGGTGAAAGGACGACTACCTTAACTATTTCTTTTTCGCCTTCCAGATTTTGACGTCGACCTTGCTACCCTGGCTTCAAGACTACTCAGGGTGACGTCGCAGACTTCCGCACCAGTATTTCTGCCGGCCGAGCTGTAAACGAGTCATACGAGCGGTAGCGAGTGTGGTGAAAGGACGACTACCTTAACTATTTCTTTTTCGCCTTCCAGATTTTGACGTCGACCCTGCTACCCTGGCTTCAAGACAACTCAGTGTGATGTCGCAGACTTCCGCGCTACTATTTCTGCCGGCCGAATGTAAACGAGTCATACGAGCGGCAGCGAGTGTGGTGAAAGGAAGACTACCTTAACTGTTTCTTTTCCGCCTTCCAGATTTTGACGTCGACCCTGCTACCCTGGCTTCAAGACAACTCAGTGTGACGTCGCAGACTTCCGCGCTACTATTTCTGCCGGCCGAATGTAAACGAGTCATACGATCGGCAGCGAGTGTGGTGAAAGGACGACTACCTTAACTATTTCTTTTTCGCTTTCCAGATTTTGACGTCGGCCTTGCTACCCTGGCTTCAAGACTACTCAGGGTGACGTCGCAGACTTCCGCGCCAGTATTTCTGCCGGCCGAGCTGTAAACGAGTCATACGAGCGGTAGCGAGTGTGGTGAAAGGACGACTACCTTAACTATTTCTTTTTCGCCTTCCAGATTTTGACGTCGACCCTGCTACCCTGGCTTCAAGACAACTCAGTGTGACGTCGCAGACTTCCGCGCTACTATTTCTGCCGGCCGAATGTAAACGAGTCATACGAGCGGCAGCGAGTGTGGTGAAAGGAAGACTACCTTAACTGTTTCTTTTTCGCCTTCCAGATTTTGACGTCGACCCTGCTACCCTGGCTTCAAGGCAACTCAGTGTGACGTCGCAGACTTCCGCGCTACTATTTCTGCCGGCCGAGCTGTAAAGGAGTCATAGAAGCGGCAGCGAGTGTGGTGCAAGGACGACTACCTTAACTGTTTCTCTTTCGCCTTCCAGATTTTCACGTCGACCTTGCTACCCTGGCTTCAAGGTAACTCAGGGTGACGTCGCAGGCATCCGCGCCACTATTTTTGCCAGCCGAGCTGTAAACGAGTCATACGAGCGGTAGCGAGTGTGGTGCAAGGACGACTACCTTAATTATTTCTTTTTCGCATTCCAGATTTTTACGTCGACCCTGCTACCCTGGCTTCAAGACAATTCAGTGTGACGTCGCAAACTTCCACGCCACTATTTCTGCCGGCCAAGCTGTAAACGAGTCATACGAGCGGCAGCGAGTGTGGTGAAAGGACGACTACCTTAACTATTTATTTTTCGCCTTCCAGATTTTGACGTCGACCCTGCCACACTGGCTTCAAGACAACTCAGGGTGACGTCGCAGACTTCCGCGCCACTATTTCTGCCGGCCGAGCTGTTAACGAGTCATACGAGCGACAGCGAGTGTGGTGAAAGGACGACTACCTTAACAATTTCTTTTCGCGTTCCAGATTTTAACGTCGACCCTGCTACCCTGGCTTCAAGGCAACTCAGTGTGACGTCGCAGACTTCCACTCCACTATTTCAGCCGGCCTGGCTGTAAACGAGTCATACGAGCGGCAGCGAGTGTAGGTGAAAGGACGACTACCTTAACTATTTCTTTTTCGCCTTCCAGATTTTGACGTCGACCCTGCTACAATGGCTTCAAGACTACTCAGTGTGACGTCGCAGACTTCCGCGCCACTATTTCTGCCGGCCGAGCTGTAAACGAGTCATACGAGCGGCAGCGAGTGTGGTGAAAGGACGACTACCTTAACTATACTTTTTCGCCTTCCAGATTTTGACGTCGACCCTGCTACCCTGGCTTCAAGACAACTCAGTGTGACGTCGCAGACTTCCACGCCACTGTTTCTGCTGGCCGAGCTGTAAACGAGTAATACGAGCGGCAGCGAGTGTGGTGAAAGGATGACTACCTTAACTATTTCTTTTTCGCCTTCCAGATTTTGACATCGACCCTGCTACCCTGGCTTCAACACAACTCAGTGTGACGTCGCAGACTTCCGCGCCACTATTTCTGCCGGCCGAGCTGTAAAGGAGCCACACGAGCGGCAGCGACTGTAGTGAAAATACACCCACCTTAACTATTTATTTTCGCCTTACAGATTTTGACGTCGACCCTGCTACCCTGGCTTCAAGACAAGTCAGTGTGACGTCGCAGACTTCCACGCCACTATTTCTGCTGGCCGAGCTGTAAACGAGTCATACGAGCGGCAGCGAGTGTGGTGAAAGGACGACTACCTTAACTATTTCTTTTTCGCCTTCCAGATTTTGACGTCGACCCTGCTACCCTGGCTTCAAGACAATTCAGGGTGACGTCGCAGACTTCCGCGCCACTGTTTCTGCCGGCCGAGCTGTAAAGGAGCCACACGAGCGGCAGCGACTGTAGTGAAAATACACCCACCTTAACTATTTATTTTCGCCTTACAGATTTTGACGTCGACCCTGCTACCCTGGCTTCAAGACAAGTCAGTGTGACGTCGCAGACTTCCACGCCACTATTTCTGCTGGCCGAGCTGTAAACGAGTCATACGAGCGGCAGCGAGTGTGGTGAAAGGACGACTACCTTAACTATTTCTTTTTCGCCTTCCAGATTTTGACGTCGACCCTGCTACCCTGGCTTCAAGACAATTCAGGGTGACGTCGCACACTTCCGCTCCACGATTTCTGCCGGCCGAGCTGTAAAGGAGCCACACGAGCGGCAGCGACTGTAGTGAAAATACACCCACCTTAACTATTTATTTTCGCCTTACAGATTTTGACGTCGACCCTGCTACCCTGGCTTCAAGACAAGTCAGTGTGACGTCGCAGACTTCCACGCCACTATTTCTGCTGGCCGAGCTGCAAACGAGTCATACGAGCGGCAGCGAGTGTGGTGAAAGGACGACTACCTTAACTATTTCTTTTTCGCCTTCCAGATTTTGACGTCGACCCTGCTACCCTGGCTTCAACACAACTCAGTGTGACGTCGCAGACTTCCGCGCCACTATTTCTGCCGGCCGAGCTGTAAACGAGTCATACGAGCGGCAGCGCGTGTGGTGAAAGGACGACTACCTAAACTATTTCTTATTCGCCTCCCAGATTTTGACGTCGACCCTGCTACCCTGGCTTCAAGACAAGTCAGTGTGACGTCGCAGACTTCCACGCCACTGTTTCTGCTGGCCGAGCTGTAAACGAGTCATACGAGCGGCAGCGAGTGTGGTGAAAGGATGACTACCTTAACTATTTCTTTTTCGCCTTCCAGATTTTGACGTCGACCCTGCTACCCTGGCTTCAAGACAATTCAGGGTGACGTCGCACACTTCCGCGCCACGATTTCTGCCGGCCGAGCTGTAAAGGAGTCATACGAGCGGTAGCGAGTGTGGTGAAAGGACGACAACCTTAACTATTTGTTTTTCGCCTTCCAGATTTTGACGTCGACCCTGCTACCCTGGCTTCAAGACAACTCAGTGTGACGTCGCAGACTTCCGCGCTACTATTTCTGCCGGCCGAATGTAAACGAGTCATACGATCGGCAGCGAGTGTGGTGAAAGGACGACTACCTTAACTATTTCTTTTTCGGCTTCCAGATTTTGACGTCGACCTTGCTACCCTGGCTTCAAGACTACTCAGGGTGACGTCGCAGACTTCCGCGCCAGTATTTCTGCCGGCCGAGCTGTAAACGAGTCATACTAGCGGTAGCGAGTGTGGTGAAAGGACGACTACCTTAACTATTTCTTTTTCGCCTTCCAGATTTTGACGTCGACCCTGCTACCCTGGCTTCAAGACAACTCAGTGTGACGTCGCAGACTTCCGCGCTACTATTTCTGCCGGCCGAATGTAAACGAGTCATACGAGCGGCAGCGAGTGTGGTGAAAGGAAGACTACCTTAACTGTTTCTTTTCCGCCTTCCAGATTTTGACGTCGACCCTGCTACCCTGGCTTCAAGGCAACTCAGTGTGACGTCGCAGATTTCCGCGCTACTATTTCTGCCGGCCGAGCTGTAAAGGAGTCATACGAGCGGCAGCGAGTGTGGTGCAAGGACGACTACCTTAACTGTTTCTCTTTCGCCTTCCAGATTTTGACGTCGACCTTGCTACCCTGGCTTCAAGGAAACTCAGGGTGACGTCGCAGGCATCCGCGCCACTATTTTTGCCAGCCGAGCTGTAAACGAGTCATACGAGCAGTAGCGAGAGTGGTGCAAGGACGACTACCTTAACTATTTCTTTTTCGCATTCCAGATTTTTACGTCGACCCTGCTACCCTGGCTTCAAGACAATTCAGTGTGACGTCGCAAACTTCCACGCCACTATTTCTGCCGGCCAAGCTGTAAACGAGTCATACGAGCGGCAGCGAGTGTGGTGAAAGGACGACTACCTTAACTATTTATTTTTCGCCTTCCAGATGTTGACGTCGACCCTGCCACACTGGCTTCAAGACAACTCAGGGTGACGTCGCAGACTTCCGCGCCACTATTTCTGCCGGCCGAGCTGTTAACGAGTCATACGAGCGGCAGCGAGTGTGGTGAAAGGACGACTACCTTAACAATTTCTTTTCGCCTTCCAGATTTTAACGTCGACCCTGCTACCCTGGCTTCAATGCAACTCAGTGTGACGTCGCAGACTTCCACTCCACTATTTCAGCCGGCCTGGCTGTAAACGAGTCATACGAGCGGCAGCGAGTGTAGGTGAAAGGACGACTACCTTAACTATTTCTTTTTCGCCTTCCAGATTTTGACGTCGACCCTGCTACAATGGCTTCAAGACTACTCAGTGTGACGTCGCAGACTTCCGCGCCACTATTTCTGCCGGCCGAGCTGTAAACGAGTCATACGAGCGGCAGCGAGTGTGGTGAAAGGACGACTACCTTAACTATACTTTTTCGCCTTCCAGATTTTGACGTCGACCCTGCTACCCTGGCTTCAAGACAACTCAGTGTGACGTCGCACACTTCCGCGCCACGATTTCTGCCGGCCGAGCTGTAAACGAGTCATACGAGCGGCAGCGAGTGTGGTGAAAGGACGACTACCTTAACTATTTCTTTTTCGCCTTCCAGATTTTGACGTCGACCCTGCTACCCTGGCTTCAAGACAATTCAGGGTGACGTCGCAGACTTCCGCGCCACTGTTTCTGCCGGCCGAGCTGTAAACGAGTCATACGAGCGGTAGCGAGTGTGGTGAAAGGACGACTACCTTAACTATTTCTTTTTCGCCTTCCAGATTTTGACGTCGACCCTGCTACCCTGGCTTCAAGACCACTCAGTGTGACTCGCAGACTTCCACGCCACTATTTCTGCCGGCCGAATGTAAACGAGTCATACGAGCGGCAGCGAGTGTGGTGAAAGGACGACTACCTTAACTGTTTCTTTTTCGCCTTCCAGATTTTGACGTCGACCCTGCTACCCTGGCTTCAAGACCACTCAGAGTGACTCGCAGACTTCCACGCCACTATTTCTGCCGGCCGAATGTAAACGAGTCATACGAGCGGCAGCGAGTGTGGTGAAAGGACGACTACCTTAACTATTTCTTTTTCGCCTTCCAGATTTTGACGTCGACCCTGCTACTCTGGCTTCAAGGCAGCTCAGTGTGACGTCGCAGACTTCCGCGCTACTATTTCTGCCGGCCGAGCTGTAAAGGAGCCATACGAGCGGTAGCGAGTGTGGTGCAAGGACGACTACCTTAACTATTTCTTTTTCGCCTTCCAGATTTTGACGTCGGCCTTGCTACCCTGGCTTTGAGACTACTCAGGGTGACGTCGCAGATTTCCGCGCCAGTATTTCTGCCGGCCGAGCTGTAAACGAGTCATACGAGCGGTAGCGAGTGTGGTGAAAGGACGACTACCTTAACTATTTCTTTTTCGCCTTCCAGATTTTGACGTCGGCCTTGCTACCCTGGCTTCAAGACTACACAGTGTGACGTCGCAGACTTCCGCGCTACTATTTCTGCCGGCCGAATGTAAACGAGTCATACGATCGGCAGCGAGTGTGGTGAAACGACGACTACCTTAACTATTTCTTTTTCGCCTTCCAGATTTTGACATCGACCATGCTACCCTGGCTTCAAGACTACTCAGGGTGACGTCGCAGACTTCCGCGCCAGTATTTCTGACGGCCGAGCTGTAAACGAGTCATACGAGCGGTAGCGAGTGTGGTGAAAGGACGACTACCTTAACTATTTCTTTTTCGCCTTCCAGATTTTGACGTCGACCCTGCTACCCTGGCTTCAAGACAACTCAGTGCGACGTCGCAGACTTCCGTGCTACTATTTCTGCCGGCCGAATGTAAACGAGTCATACGAGCGGCAGCGAGTGTGGTGAAAGGAAGACTACCTTAACTGTTTCTTTTTCGCCTTCCAGATTTTGACGTCGACCCTGCTACCCTGGCTTCAAGGCAACTCAGTGTGACGTCGCAGGCATCCGCGCCACTATTTTTGCCAGCCGAGCTGTAAACGAGTCATACGAGCGGTAGCGAGTGTGGTGCAAGGACGACTACCTTAACTATTTCTTTTTCGCATTCCAGATTTTTACGTCGACCCTGCTACCCTGGCTTCAAGACAATTCAGTGTGACGTCGCAAACTTCCACGCCACTATTTCTGCCGGCCAAGCTGTAAACGAGTCATACGAGCGGCAGCGAGTGTGGTGAAAGGACGACTACCTTAACTATTTATTTTTCGCCTTCCAGATTTTGACGTCGACCCTGCCACACTGGCTTCAAGACAACTCGGGGTGACGTCGCAGACTTCCGCGCCACTATTTCTGCCGGCCGAGCTGTTAACGAGTCATACGAGCGGCAGCGAGTGTGGTGAAAGGACGACTACCTTAACAATTTCTTTTCGCCTTCCAGATTTTAACGTCAACCCTGCTACCCTGGCTTCAAGGCAACTCAGTGTGACGTCGCAGACTTCCACTCCACTATTTCAGCCGGCCTGGCTGTAAACGAGTCATACGAGCGGCAGCGAGTGTAGGTGAAAGGATGACTACCTTAACTATTTCTTTTTCGCCTTCCAGATTTTGACGTCGACCCTGCTACCCTGGCTTCAAGACCACTCAGTGTGACTCGCAGACTTCCACGCCACGATTTCTGCCGGCCGAGCTGTAAACGAGTCATACGAGCGGCAGCGAGTGTGGTGAAAGGACGACTACCTTAACTATTTCTTTTTCGCCTTCCAGATTTTGACGTCGACCCTGCTACCCTGGCTTCAAGACAATTCAGGGTGACGTCGCAGACTTCCACTCCACTATTTCAGCCGGCCTGGCTGTAAAGGAGCCATACGAGCGGTAGCGAGTGTGGTGCAAGGACGACTACCTTAACTATTTCTTTTTCGCATTCCAGATTTTTACGTCGACCCTGCTACCCTGGCTTCAAGACAATTCAGTGTGACGTCGCAAACTTCCACGCCACTATTTCTGCCGGCCAAGCTGTAAACGAGTCATACGAGCGGCAGCGAGTGTGGTGAAAGGACGACTACCTTAACTATTTATTTTTCGCCTTCCAGATTTTGACGTCGACCCTGCCACACTGGCTTCAAGACAACTCAGGGTGACGTCGCAGACTTTCGCGCCACTATTTCTGCCGGCCGAGCTGTTAACGAGTCATACGAGCGGCAGCGAGTGTGGTGAAAGGACGACTACCTTAACTATTTCTTTTTCGCCTTCCAGATTTTGACGTCGACCCTGCTACTCTGGCTTCAAGGCAGCTCAGTGTGACGTCGCAGACTTCCGCGCTACTATTTCTGCCGGCCGAGCTGTAAAGGAGCCATACGAGCGGTAGCGAGTGTGGTGCAAGGACGACTACCTTAACTATTTCTTTTTCGCCTTCCAGATTTTGACGTCGGCCTTGCTACCCTGGCTTTAAGACTACTCAGGGTGACGTCGCAGATTTCCGCGCCAGTATTTCTGCCGGCCGAGCTGTAAACGAGTCATACGAGCGGTAGCGAGTGTGGTGAAAGGACGACTACCTTAACTATTTCTTTTTCGCCTTCCAGATTTTGACGTCGGCCTTGCTACCCTGGCTTCAAGACTACACAGTGTGACGTCGCAGACTTCCGCGCTACTATTTCTGCCGGCCGAATGTAAACGAGTCATACGATCGGCAGCGAGTGTGGTGAAACGACGACTACCTTAACTATTTCTTTTTCGCCTTCCAGATTTTGACATCGACCATGCTACCCTGGCTTCAAGACTACTCAGGGTGACGTCGCAGACTTCCGCGCCAGTATTTCTGACGGCCGAGCTGTAAACGAGTCATACGAGCGGTAGCGAGTGTGGTGAAAGGACGACTACCTTAACTATTTCTTTTTCGCCTTCCAGATTTTGACGTCGACCCTGCTACCCTGGCTTCAAGACAACTCAGTGCGACGTCGCAGACTTCCGTGCTACTATTTCTGCCGGCCGAATGTAAACGAGTCATACGAGCGGCAGCGAGTGTGGTGAAAGGAAGACTACCTTAACTGTTTCTTTTTCGCCTTCCAGATTTTGACGTCGACCCTGCTACCCTGGCTTCAAGGCAACTCAGTGTGACGTCGCAGGCATCCGCGCCACTATTTTTGCCAGCCGAGCTGTAAACGAGTCATACGAGCGGTAGCGAGTGTGGTGCAAGGACGACTACCTTAACTATTTCTTTTTCGCATTCCAGATTTTTACGTCGACCCTGCTACCCTGGCTTCAAGACAATTCAGTGTGACGTCGCAAACTTCCACGCCACTATTTCTGCCGGCCAAGCTGTAAACGAGTCATACGAGCGGCAGCGAGTGTGGTGAAAGGACGACTACCTTAACTATTTATTTTTCGCCTTCCAGATTTTGACGTCGACCCTGCCACACTGGCTTCTAGACAACTCAGGGTGACGTCGCAGACTTCCGCGCCACTATTTCTGCCGGCCGAGCTGTTAACGAGTCATACGAGCGGCAGCGAGTGTGGTGAAAGGACGACTACCTTAACAATTTCTTTTCGCCTTCCAGATTTTAACGTCAACCCTGCTACCCTGGCTTCAAGGCAACTCAGTGTGACGTCGCAGACTTCCACTCCACTATTTCAGCCGGCCTGGCTGTAAACGAGTCATACGAGCGGCAGCGAGTGTAGGTGAAAGGATGACTACCTTAACTATTTCTTTTTCGCCTTCCAGATTTTGACGTCGACCCTGCTACCCTGGCTTCAAGACCACTCAGTGTGACTCGCAGACTTCCACGCCACGATTTCTGCCGGCCGAGCTGTAAACGAGTCATACGAGCGGCAGCGAGTGTGGTGAAAGGACGACTACCTTAACTATTTCTTTTTCGCCTTCCAGATTTTGACGTCGACCCTGCTACCCTGGCTTCAAGACAATTCAGGGTGACGTCGCAGACTTCCGCGCCACTGTTTCTGCCGGCCGAGCTGTAAACGAGTCATACGAGCGGTAGCGAGTGTGGTGAAAGGACGACTACCTTAACTATTTCTTTTTCGCCTTCCAGATTTTGACGTCGACCCTGCTACCCTGGCTTCAAGACCACTCAGTGTGACTCGCAGACTTCCACGCCACTATTTCTGCCGGCCGAATGTAAACGAGTCATACGAGCGGCAGCGAGTGTGGTGAAAGGACGACTACCTTAACTGTTTCTTTTTCGCCTTCCAGATTTTGACGTCGACCCTGCTACCCTGGCTTCAAGACCACTCAGTGTGACTCGCAGACTTCCACGCCACTATTTCTGCCGGCCGAATGTAAACGAGTCATACGAGCGGCAGCGAGTGTGGTGAAAGGACGACTACCTTAACTATTTCTTTTTCGCCTTCCAGATTTTGACGTCGACCCTGCTACTCTGGCTTCAAGACAGCTCAGTGTGACGTCGCAGACTTCCGCGCTACTATTTCTGCCGGCCGAGCTGTAAAGGAGCCATACGAGCGGTAGCGAGTGTGGTGCAAGGACGACTACCTTAACTATTTCTTTTTCGCCTTCCAGATTTTGACGTCGGCCTTGCTACCCTGGCTTTAAGACTACTCAGGGTGACGTCGCAGATTTCCGCGCCAGTATTTCTGCCGGCCGAGCTGTAAACGAGTCATACGAGCGGTAGCGAGTGTGGTGAAAGGACGACTACCTTAACTATTTCTTTTTCGCCTTCCAGATTTTGACGTCGGCCTTGCTACCCTGGCTTCAAGACTACACAGTGTGACGTCGCAGACTTCCGCGCTACTATTTCTGCCGGCCGAATGTAAACGAGTCATACGATCGGCAGCGAGTGTGGTGAAAGGACGACTACCTTAACTATTTCTTTTTCGCCTTCCAGATTTTGACATCGACCATGCTACCCTGGCTTCAAGACTACTCAGGGTGACGTCGCAGACTTCCGCGCCAGTATTTCTGACGGCCGAGCTGTAAACGAGTCATACGAGCGGTAGCGAGTGTGGTGAAAGGACGACTACCTTAACTATTTCTTTTTCGCCTTCCAGATTTTGACGTCGACCCTGCTACCCTGGCTTCAAGACAACTCAGTGCGACGTCGCAGACTTCCGTGCTACTATTTCTGCCGGCCGAATGTAAACGAGTCATACGAGCGGCAGCGAGTGTGGTGAAAGGAAGACTACCTTAACTGTTTCTTTTTCGCCTTCCAGATTTTGACGTCGACCCTGCTACCCTGGCTTCAAGGCAACTCAGTGTGACGTCGCAGGCATCCGCGCCACTATTTTTGCCAGCCGAGCTGTAAACGAGTCATACGAGCGGTAGCGAGTGTGGTGCAAGGACGACTACCTTAACTATTTCTTTTTCGCATTCCAGATTTTTACGTCGACCCTGCTACCCTGGCTTCAAGACAATTCAGTGTGACGTCGCAAACTTCCACGCCACTATTTCTGCCGGCCAAGCTGTAAACGAGTCATACGAGCGGCAGCGAGTGTGGTGAAAGGACGACTACCTTAACTATTTATTTTTCGCCTTCCAGATTTTGACGTCGACCCTGCCACACTGGCTTCAAGACAACTCAGGGTGACGTCGCAGACTTCCGCGCCACTATTTCTGCCGGCCGAGCTGTTAACGAGTCATACGAGCGGCAGCGAGTGTGGTGAAAGGACGACTACCTTAACAATTTCTTTTCGCCTTCCAGATTTTAACGTCAACCCTGCTACCCTGGCTTCAAGGCAACTCAGTGTGACGTCGCAGACTTCCACTCCACTATTTCAGCCGGCCTGGCTGTAAACGAGTCATACGAGCGGCAGCGAGTGTAGGTGAAAGGATGACTACCTTAACTATTTCTTTTTCGCCTTCCAGATTTTGACGTCGACCCTGCTACCCTGGCTTCAAGACCACTCAGTGTGACTCGCAGACTTCCACGCCACTATTTCTGCCGGCCGAATGTAAACGAGTCATACGAGCGGCAGCGAGTGTGGTGAAAGGACGACTACCTTAACTGTTTCTTTTTCGCCTTCCAGATTTTGACGTCGACCCTGCTACCCTGGCTTCAAGACCACTCAGTGTGACTCGCAGACTTCCACGCCACTATTTCTGCCGGCCGAATGTAAACGAGTCATACGAGCGGCAGAGAGTGTGGTGAAAGGACGACTACCTTAACTATTTCTTTTTCGCCTTCCAGATTTTGACGTCGACCCTGCTACTCTGGCTTCAAGACAGCTCAGTGTGACGTCGCAGACTTCCGCGCTACTATTTCTGCCGGCCGAGATGTAAAGGAGCCATACGAGCGGTAGCGAGTGTGGTGAAAGGACGACTACCTTAACTATTTCTTTTTCGCCTTCCAGATTTTGACGTCGACCCTGCTACCCTGGCTTCAAGACAACTCAGTGCGACGTCGCAGACTTCCGTGCTACTATTTCTGCCGGCCGAATGTAAACGAGTCATACGAGCGGCAGCGAGTGTGGTGAAAGGAAGACTACCTTAACTGTTTCTTTTTCGCCTTCCAGATTTTGACGTCGACCCTGCTACCCTGGCTTCAAGGCAACTCAGTGTGACGTCGCAGACTTCCTCCGCGCTACTATTTCTGCCGGCCGAGCTGTAAAGGAGTCATACGAGCGGCAGCGAGTGTGGTGCAAGGACGACTACCTTAACTGTTTCTCTTTCGCCTTCCAGATTTTGACGTCGACCTTGCTACCCTGGCTTCAAGGCAACTCAGGGTGACGTGGCAGACATCCGCGCCACTATTTTTGCCAGCCGAGCTGTACACGAGTCATACGAGCGGTAGCGAGTGTGGTGCAAGGAGGACTACCTTAACTATTTCTTTTTCGCCTTCCAGATTTTGACGTCGACCTTGCTACCCTGGCTTTAAGACCACTCAGGGTGACGTCGCAGACTTCCGCGCCAGTATTTCTGCCGGCCGAGCTGTAAACGAGTCATACGAGCGGTAGCGAGTGTGGTGAAAGGACGACTACCTTAACTATTTCTTTTTCGCCTTCCAGATTTTGAGGTCGACCCTGCTACCCTGGCTTCAAGACAACTCAGTGTGACGTCGCAGACTTCCGCGCTACTATTTCTGCCGGCCGAATGTAAACGAGTCATACGATCGGCAGCGAGTGTGGTGAAAGGACGACTACCTTAACTATTTCTTTTTCGCCTTCCTGATTTTGACGTCGACCTTGCTACCCTGGCTTCAAGACTACTCAGGGTGACGTCGCAGACTTCCGCGCCAGTATTTCTGCCGGCCGAGCTGTAAACGAGTCATACGAGCGGTAGCGAGTGTGGTGAAAGGACGACTACCTTAACTATTTCTTTTTCGCCTTCCAGATTTTGACGTCGACCCTGCTACCCTGGCTTCAAGACAACTCAGTGTGACGTCGCCGACTTCCGCGCTACTATTTCTGCCGGCCGAATGTAAACGAGTCATACGAGCGGCAGCGAGTGTGGTGAAAGGAAGACTACCTTAACTGTTTCTTTTTCGCCTTCCAGATTTTGATGTCGACCCTGCTACCCTGGCTTCAAGGCAACTCAGTGTGACGTCGCAGACTTCCGCGCTACTATTTCTGCCGGCCGAGCTGTAAAGGAGTCATACGAGCGGCAGCGAGTGTGGTGCAAGGACGACTACCTTAACTGTTTCTCTTTCGCCTTCCAGATTTTGACGTCGACCTTGCTACCCTGGCTTCAAGGCAACTCAGGGTGACGTCGCAGGCATCCGCGCCACTATTTTTGCCAGCCGAGCTGTAAACGAGTCATACGAGCGGTAGCGAGTGTGGTGCAAGGACGACTACCTTAACTATTTCTTTTTCGCATTCCATATTTTTACGTCGAACCTGCTACCCTGGCTTCAAGACAATTCAGTGTGACGTCGCAAACTTTCACGCTACTATTTCTGCCGGCCAAGCTGTAAACGACTCATACGAGCGGCAGCGAGTGTGGTGAAAGGACGACTACCTTAACTATTTATTTTTCGCCTTCCAGATTTTGACGTCGACCCTGCCACACTGGCTTCAAGACAACTCAGGGTGACGTCGCAGACTTCCGCGCCACTATTTCTGCCGGCCGAGCTGTTAACGAGTCATACGAGCGGCAGCGAGTGTGGTGAAAGGACGACTACCTTAACAATTTCTTTTCGCCTTCCAGATTTTAACGTCGACCCTGCTACCCTGGCTTCAAGGCAACTCAGTGTGACGTCGCAGACTTCCACTCCACTATTCCAGCCGGCCTGGCTGTAAACGAGTCATATGAGCGGCAGCGAGTGTAGGTGAAAGGACGACTACCCTAACTATTTCTTTTTCGCCTTCCAGATTTTGACGTCGACCCTGCTACAATGGCTTCAAGACTACTCAGTGTGACATCGCAGACTTCCGCGCCACTATTTCTGCCGGCCGAGCTGTAAACGAGTCATACGAGCGGCAGCGAGTGTGGTGAAAGGACGACTACCTTAACTATACTTTTTCGCCTTCCAGATTTTGACGTCGACCCTGCTACACTGGCTTCAAGACAACTCAGTGTGACGTCGCACACTTCCGCGCCACGATTTCTGCCGGCCGAGCTGTAAAGGAGCCACACGAGCGGCAGCGACCGTAGTGAAAATACACCCACCTTAACTATTTATTTTCGCCTTACAGATTTTGACGTCGACCCTGCTACCCTGGCTTCAATACAAGTCAGTGTGACGTCGCAGACTTCCACGCCACTATTTCTGCTGGCCTAGCTGTAAACGAGTCATACGAGCGGCAGCGAGTGTGGTGAAAAGACGACTACCTTAACTATTTCTTTTTCGCCTTCCACATTTTGACGTCGACCCTGCTACCCTGGCTTCAACACAACTCAGTGTGACATCGCAGACTTCCGCGCCACTATTTCTGCCGGCCGAGCTGTAAACGAGTCATACGAGCGGCAGCGCGTGTGGTGAAAAGACGACTACCTAAACTATTTCTTATTCGCCTCCCAGATTTTGACGTCGACCCTGCTACCCTGGCTTCAAGACAAGTCAGTGTGACGTCGCAGACTTCCACGCCACTGTTTCTGCTGGCCGATCTGTAAACGAGTCATACGAGCGGTAGCGAGTGTGGTGAAAGGACGACTACCTTAACTATTTCTTTTCCGCCTTCCAGATTTTGACATCGACCCTGCTACCTTGGCTTCAAGACCACTCAGTGTGACTCGCAGACTTCCACGCCACTATTTCTGCCGGCCGAATGTAAACGAGTCATACGAGCGGCAGCGAGTGTGGTGAAAGGACGACTACCTTAACTGTTTCTTTTTCGCCTTCCAGATTTTGACGTCGACCCTGCTACCCTGGCTTCAAGACCACTCAGTGTGACTCGCAGACTTCCACGCCACTATTTCTGCCGGCCGAATGTAAACGAGTCATACGAGCGGCAGCGAGTGTGGTGAAAGGAAGACTACCTTAACTGTTTCTTTTTCGCCTTCCAGATTTTCACGTCGACCCTGCTACCCTGGCTTCAAGGCAACTCAGTGTGACGTCGCAGTCTTCCGCGCTACTATTTCTGCCGGCCGAGCTGTAAAGGAGTCATACGAGCGGCAGCGAGTGTGGTGAAAGGACGACTACCATAACTATTTCTTTTTCGCCTTCCAGATTTTGACGTCGACCCTGCTACCCTGGCTTCAAGAGAACTCAGTGTGACGTCGCAGACTTCCACGCCACTATTTCTGCCGGCCGAGCTGTAAACGAGTCATACGAGCGGCAGCGAGTGTGGTGAAAGGAGGACTACCTTAACTATACTTTTTCGCCTTCCAGATTTTGACGTCGACCCTGCAACCCTGGCTTCAAGACAACTCAGTGTGACGTCGCACACTTCCGCGCCACAATTTCTGCCTTCCGAGCTGTAAACGAGTCACACGAGCGGCAGCGACTGTAGTGAAAATACACCCACCTTAACTATTTATTTTCGCCTTACAGATTTTGACGTCGACCCTGCTACCCTGGCTTCAAGACAAGTCAGTGTGACGTCGCAGACTTCCATGCCACTATTTCTGCTGGCCCAGCTGTAAACGAGTCATACGACCGGCAGCGAGTGTGGTGAAAGGACGACTACCTTAACTATTTCTTTTTCGCCTTCCAGATTTTGACGTCGACCCTGCTACCCTGGCTTCAAGGCAACTCAGTGTGACGTCGCAGACTTCCACGCCACTATTTCTGACGGCCGAGCTGTAAACGAGTCATACGATCGGCAGCGAGTGTGGTGAAAGGACGACTACCTTAACTATTTCTTTTTCGCCTTCCAGATTTTGACGTCGACCTTGCTACCCTGGCTTCAAGACTACTCAGGGTGACGTCGCAGACTTCCGCGCCAGTATTTCTGCCGGCCGAGCTGTAAACGAGTCATACGAGCGGTAGCGAGTGTGGTGAAAGGACGACTACCTTAACTGTTTCTTTTTCGCCTTCCAGATTTTGACGTCGACCCTGCTACCCTGGCTTCAAGGCAACTCAGTGTGACGTCGCAGACTTCCGCGCTACTATTTCTGCCGGCCGAGCTGTAAAGGAGTCATACGAGCGGCAGCGAGTGTGGTGCAAGGACGACTACCTTAACTGTTTCTCTTTCGCCTTCCAGATTTTGACGTCGACCTTGCTACCCTGGCTTCAAGGCAACTCGGGGTGACGTCGCGGACATCCGCGCCACTATTTTTGCCAGCCGCGCTGTAAACGAGTCATACGAGCGGTAGCGAGTGTGGTGCAAGGACGACTACCTTAAATATTTCTTTTTCGCCTTCCAGATTTTGACGTCGACCTTGCTACCCTGGCTTCAAGACTACTCAGGGTGACGTCGCCGACTTCCGCGCCAGTATTTCTGCCGGCCGAGCTGTAAACGAGTCATACGAGCGGTAGCGAGTGTGGTGAAAGGACGACTACCTTAACTATTTCTTTTTCGCCTTCCAGATTTTGACGTCGACCCTGCTACCCTGGCTTCAAGACAACTCAGTGTGACGTCGCTGACTTCCGCGCTACTATTTCTGCCGGCCGAATGTAAACGACTCATACGAGCGGCAGCGAGTGTGGTGAAAGGACGACTACCTTAACTATTTATTTTTCGCCTTCCAGATTTTGACGTCGACCCTGCCACAGTGGCTTCAAGACAACTCAGGGTGACGTCGCAGACTTCCGCGCCACTATTTCTGCCGGCCGAGCGGTTAACGAGTCGTACGAGCGGCAGCGAGTGTGGTGAAAGGACGACTACCTTAACAATTTCTTTTCGCCTTCCAAATTTTAACGTCGACCCTGCTACCCTGGCTTCAAGGCAACTCAGTGTGACGTCGCAGACTTCCACTCCGCTATTTCAGCCGGCCTGGCTGTAAACGAGTCGTACGAGCGGCAGCGAGTGTAGGCGAAAGGACGACTACCTTAACTATTTCTTTTTCGCCTTCCAGATTTTGACGTCGACCCTGCTACAATGGCTTCAAGACTACTCAGTGTGACGTCGCAGACTTCCGCGCCACTATTTCTGCCGGCCGAGCTGTAAAGGAGCCACACGAGCGGCAGCGACTGTAGTGAAAATACACCCACCTTAACTATTTATTTTCGCCTTACAGATTTTGACGTCGAGCCTCCTACCCTGGCTTCAAGACAAGTCAGTGTGACGTCGCAGACTTCCACGTCACTATTTCTGCTGGCCGAGCTGTAAACGAGTCATACGAGCGGCAGCGAGTGTGGTGAAAGGACGACTACCTTAACTATTTCTTTTTCGCCTTTCAGATTTTGACGTCGACCCTGCTACCCTGGCTTCAAGACAAGTCAGTGTGACGTCGCAGACTTCCACGCCACTGTTTCTGCTGGCCGAGCTGTAAACGAGTCATACGAGCGGCAGCGAGTGTGGTGAAAGGATGACTACCTTAACTATTTCTTTTTCGCCTTCCAGATTTTGACGTCGACCCTGCTACCCTGGCTTCAAGACAACTCAGGGTGACGTCGCAGACTTCCGCGCCACTGTTTCTGCCGGCCGAGCTGTAAACGAGTCATACGAGCGGTAGCGAGTGTGGTGAAAGGACGACTACCTTAACTATTTCTTTTTCGCCTTCCAGATTTTGACGTCGACCCTGCTACCCTGGCTTCAAGACACCTCAGTGTGACTCGCAGACTTCCACGCCACTATTTCTGCCGGCCGAATGTAAACGAGTCATACGAGCGGCAGCGAGTGTGGTGAAAGGACGACTACCTTAACTGTTTCTTTTTCGCCTTCCAGATTTTGACGTCGACCCTGCTACCCTGGCTTCAAGACCACTCAGTGTGACTCGCAGACTTCCACGCCACTATTTCTGCCGGCCGAATGTAAACGAGTCATACGAGCGGCAGCGAGTGTGGTGAAAGGACGACTACCTTAACTATTTCTTTTTCGCCTTCCAGATTTTGACGTCGACCCTGCTACTCTGGCTTCAAGACAGCTCAGTGTGACGTCGCAGACTTCCGCGCTACTATTTCTGCCGGCCGAGCTGTAAAGGAGTCATACGAGCGGCAGCCAGTGTGGTGAAAGGACGACTACCGTAACTATTTCTTTTTCGCCTTCCAGATTTTGACGTCGACCCTGCTACCCTGGCTTCAAGACAACTCAGTGTGACGTCGCAGACTTCCACGCCACTATTTCTGCCGGCCGAGCTGTAAACGAGTCATACGAGCGGCAGCGAGTGTGGTGAAAGGACGACTACCTTAACTATACTTTTTCGCCTTCCAGATTTTGACGTCGACCCTGCTACCCTGGCTTCAAGACTACTCAGGGTGACGTCGCAGACTTCCGCGCCACTATTTCTGCCGGCCGAGCTGTAAACGAGTCATACGAGCGGTAGCGAGTGTGGTGAAAGGACGACTACCTTAACTATTTCTTTTTCGCCTTCCAGATTTTGACGTCGACCCTGCTTCCCTGGCTTCAAGACAACTCAGTGTGACGTCGCAGACTTCCGCGCTACTATTTCTGCCAGCCGAATGTAAACGAGTCATACGAGCGGCAGCGAGTGTGGTGAAAGGAAGACTACCTTAACTGTTTCTTTTTCGCCTTCCAGATTTTGACGTCGACCCTGCTACCCTGGCTTCAAGGCAACTCAGTGTGACGTCGCAGACTTCCGCGCTACTATTTCTGCCGGCCGAGCTGTAAAGGAGTCATACGAGCGGCAGCGTGTGTGGTGAAAGGACGACTACCTTAACTGTTTCTCTTTCGCCTTCCAGATTTTGACGTCGACCTTGCTACCCTGGCTTCAAGGCAACTCAGGGTGACGTCGCAGACATCCGCGCCACTATTTCTGCCAGCCGAGCTGTAAACGAGTCATACGAGCGGTAGCGAGTGTGGTGAAAGGACGACTACCTTGACTATTTCTTTTTCGCATTCCAGATTTTGACGTCGACCCTGCTACCCTGGCTTCAAGACAATTCAGTGTGACGTCGCAAACTTCCACGCCACTATTTCTGCCGGCCAAGCTGAAAACGACTCAAACGAGCGGCAGCGAGTGTGGTGAAAGGACGACTACCTTAACTATTTATTTTTCGCCTTCCAGATTTTGACGTCGACCCTGCTACATTGGCTTCAAGACAACTCAGGGTGACGTCGCAGACTTCCGCGCCACTATTTCTGCCGGCCGAGCTGTTAACGAGTCATACGAGCGGCAGCGAGTGTGGTGAAAGGACGACTACCGTAACAATTTCTTTTCGCCTTCCAGATTTTAACGTCGACCCTGCTACCCTGGCTTCAAGGCAACTCAGTGTGACGTCGCAGACTTCCACGCCACTATTTCTGCTGGCCCAGCTGTAAACGAGTCATACGATCGGCAGCGAGTGTGTTGAAAGGACGACTACCTTAACTGTTTCTTTTTCGCCTTCCAGATTTTGACGTCGACCCTGCTACCCTGGCTTCAAGACAACTCAGTGTGACGACGCAGACTTCCACGCCACTATTTCTGACGGCCGAGCTGTAAACGAGTCATACGATCGGCAGCGAGTGTGGTGAAAGGACGACTACCTTAACTATTTCTTTTTCGCCTTCCCGATTTTGACGTCGACCTTGCTACCCTGGCTTCAAGACTACTCAGGGTGACGTCGCAGACTTCCGCTCCACTAATTCTGCCGGCCGAGCTGTAAACGAGTCATACGAGCGGTAGCGAGTGTGGTGAAAGGACGACTACCTTAACTATTTCTTTTTCGCCTTCCAGATTTTGACGTCGACCCTGCTACCCTGGATTCAAGACAACTCAGTGCGACGTCGCAGACTTCCGCACTACTATTTCTGCCGGCCGAAGGTAAACGAGTCATACGAGCGGCAGCGAGTGTGGTGAAAGGAAGACTACCTTAACTGTTTCTTTTTCGCCTTCCAGATTTTGACGTCGACCCTGCTACCCTGGCTTCAAGGCAACTCAGTGTGACGTCGCAGACTTCCGCGCTACTATTTCTGCCGGCCGAGCTGTAAAGGAGTCATACGAGCGGCAGCGAGTGTGGTGAAAGGACGACTACCATAACTATTTCTTTTTTTCCTTCCAGATTTTGATGTCGACCCTGCTACGCTGGCTTCAAGACAACTCAGTGTGACGTCGCAGACTTCCACGCCACTATTTCTGCCGGCCGAGTGTAAACGAGTCATACGAGCGGCAGCGAGTGTGGTGAAAGGAAGACTACCTTAACTGTTTCTTTTTCGCCTTCCAGATTTTGACGTCGACCCTGCTACCCTGGCTTCAAGGCAACTCAGTGTGACGTCGCAGACTTCCGCGCTACTATTTCTGCCGGCCGAGCTGTAAAGGAGTCATACGAGCGGCAGCGTGTGTGGTGAAAGGACGACTACCTTAACTGTTTCTCTTTCGCCTTCCAGATTTTGACGTCGACCTTGCTACCCTGGCTTCAAGGCAACTCAGGGTGACGTCGCAGACATCCGCGCCACTATTTCTGAAAGCCGAGCTGTAAACGAGTCATACGAGCGGTAGCGAGTGTGGTGAAAGGACGACTACCTTGACTATTTCTTTTTCGCATTCCAGATTTTGACGTCGACCCTGCTACCCTGGCTTCAAGACAATTCAGTGTGACGTCGCAAACTTCCACGCCACTATTTCTGCCGGCCAAGCTGTAAACGAGTCATACGAGCGGCAGCGAGTGTGGTGAAAGGACGACTACCTTAACTATTTCTTTTTCGCCTTCCAGATTTTGACGTCGACCCTGCTACCCTGGCTTCAAGACTACTCAGGGTGACGTCGCAGACTTCCGCGCCACTATTTCTGCCGGCCGAGCTGTAAACGAGTCATACGAGCGGTAGCGAGTGTGGTGAAAGGACGACTACTTTAACTATTTCTTTTTCGCCTTCCAGATTTTGACGTCGACCCTGCTACCCTGGCTTCAAGACAACTCAGGGTGACGTCGCAGACTTCCGCGCCACTAATTCTGCCGGCCGAGCTGTAAACGAGTCATACGAGCGGTAGCGAGTGTGGTGAAAGGACGACTACCTTAACTATTTCTTTTTCGCCTTCCAGATTTTGACGTCGACCCTGCTACCCTGGCTTCGAGACAACTCAGTGCGACGTCGCAGACTTCCGCACTACTATTTCTGCCGGCCGAATGTAAACGAGTCATACGAGCGGCAGCGAGTGTGGTGAAAGGAAGACTACCTTAACTGTTTCTTTTTCGCCTTCCAGATTTTCACGTCGACCCTGCTACCCTGGCTTCAAGGCAACTCAGTGTGACGTCGCAGTCTTCCGCGCTACTATTTCTGCCGGCCGAGCTGTAAAGGAGTCATACGAGCGGCAGCGAGTGTGGTGAAAGGACGACTACCATAACTATTTCTTTTTCGCCTTCCAGATTTTGACGTCGACCCTGCTACCCTGGCTTCAAGACAACTCAGTGTGACGTCGCAGACTTCCACGCCACTATTTCTGCCGGCCGAGCTGTAAACGAGTCATACGAGCGGCAGCGAGTGTGGTGAAAGGAGGACTACCTTAACTATACTTTTTCGCCTTCCAGATTTTGACGTCGACCCTGCAACCCTGGCTTCAAGACAACTCAGTGTGACGTCGCACACTTCCGCGCCACAATTTCTGCCTTCCGAGCTGTAAACGAGTCACACGAGCGGCAGCGACTGTAGTGAAAATACACCCACCTTAACTATTTATTTTCGCCTTACAGATTTTGACGTCGACCCTGCTACCCTGGCTTCAAGACAAGTCAGTGTGACGTCGCAGACTTCCATGCCACTATTTCTGCTGGCCCAGCTGTAAACGAGTCATACGACCGGCAGCGAGTGTGGTGAAAGGACGACTACCTTAACTATTTCTTTTTCGCCTTCCAGATTTTGACGTCGACCCTGCTACCCTGGCTTCAAGGCAACTCAGTGTGACGTCGCAGACTTCCACGCCACTATTTCTGACGGCCGAGCTGTAAACGAGTCATACGATCGGCAGCGAGTGTGGTGAAAGGACGACTACCTTAACTATTTCTTTTTCGCCTTCCAGATTTTGACGTCGACCTTGCTACCCTGGCTTCAAGACTACTCAGGGTGACGTCGCAGACTTCCGCGCCAGTATTTCTGCCGGCCGAGCTGTAAACGAGTCATACGAGCGGTAGCGAGTGTGGTGAAAGGACGACTACCTTAACTGTTTCTTTTTCGCCTTCCAGATTTTGACGTCGACCCTGCTACCCTGGCTTCAAGGCAACTCAGTGTGACGTCGCAGACTTCCGCGCTACTATTTCTGCCGGCCGAGCTGTAAAGGAGTCATACGAGCGGCAGCGAGTGTGGTGCAAGGACGACTACCTTAACTGTTTCTCTTTCGCCTTCCAGATTTTGACGTCGACCTTGCTACCCTGGCTTCAAGGCAACTCGGGGTGACGTCACAGACATCCGCGCCACTATTTTTGCCAGCCGCGCTGTAAACGAGTCATACGAGCGGTAGCGAGTGTGGTGCAAGGACGACTACCTTAAATATTTCTTTTTCGCCTTCCAGATTTTGACGTCGACCTTGCTACCCTGGCTTCAAGACTACTCAGGGTGACGTCGCCGACTTCCGCGCCAGTATTTCTGCCGGCCGAGCTGTAAACGAGTCATACGAGCGGTAGCGAGTGTGGTGAAAGGACGACTACCTTAACTATTTCTTTTTCGCCTTCCAGATTTTGACGTCGACCTTGCTACCCTGGCTTCAAGACAACTCAGTGTGACGTCGCTGACTTCCGCGCTACTATTTCTGCCGGCCGAATGTAAACGACTCATACGAGCGGCAGCGAGTGTGGTGAAAGGACGACTACCTTAACTATTTATTTTTCGCCTTCCAGATTTTGACGTCGACCCTGCCACAGTGGCTTCAAGACAACTCAGGGTGACGTCGCAGACTTCCGCGCCACTATTTCTGCCGGCCGAGCGGTTAACGAGTCGTACGAGCGGCAGCGAGTGTGGTGAAAGGACGACTACCTTAACAATTTCTTTTCGCCTTCCAAATTTTAACGTCGACCCTGCTACCCTGGCTTCAAGGCAACTCAGTGTGACGTCGCAGACTTCCACTCCGCTATTTCAGCCGGCCTGGCTGTAAACGAGTCGTACGAGCGGCAGCGAGTGTAGGCGAAAGGACGACTACCTTAACTATTTCTTTTTCGCCTTCCAGATTTTGACGTCGACCCTGCTACAATGGCTTCAAGACTACTCAGTGTGACGTCGCAGACTTCCGCGCCACTATTTCTGCCGGCCGAGCTGTAAAGGAGCCACACGAGCGGCAGCGACTGTAGTGAAAATACACCCACCTTAACTATTTATTTTCGCCTTACAGATTTTGACGTCGAGCCTCCTACCCTGGCTTCAAGACAAGTCAGTGTGACGTCGCAGACTTTCACGCCACTATTTCTGCTGGCCGAGCTGTAAACGAGTCATACGAGCGGCAGCGAGTGTGGTGAAAGGACGACTACCTTAACTATTTCTTTTTCGCCTTTCAGATTTTGACGTCGACCCTGCTACCCTGGCTTCAAGACAAGTCAGTGTGACGTCGCAGACTTCCACGCCACTGTTTCTGCTGGCCGAGCTGTAAACGAGTCTTACGAGCGGCAGCGAGTGTGGTGAAAGGATGACTACCTTAACTATTTCTTTTTCGCCTTCCAGATTTTGACGTCGACCCTGCTACCCTGGCTTCAAGACAACTCAGGGTGACGTCGCAGACTTCCGCGCCACTGTTTCTGCCGGCCGAGCTGTAAACGAGTCATACGAGCGGTAGCGAGTGTGGTGAAAGGACGACTACCTTAACTATTTCTTTTTCGCCTTCCAGATTTTGACGTCGACCCTGCTACCCTGGCTTCAAGACACCTCAGTGTGACTCGCAGACTTCCACGCCACTATTTCTGCCGGCCGAATGTAAACGAGTCATACGAGCGGCAGCGAGTGTGGTGAAAGGACGACTACCTTAACTGTTTCTTTTTCGCCTTCCAGATTTTGACGTCGACCCTGCTACCCTGGCTTCAAGACCACTCAGTGTGACTCGCAGACTTCCACGCCACTATTTCTGCCGGCCGAATGTAAACGAGTCATACGAGCGGCAGCGAGTGTGGTGAAAGGACGACTACCTTAACTATTTCTTTTTCGCCTTCCAGATTTTGACGTCGACCCTGCTACTCTGGCTTCAAGACAGCTCAGTGTGACGTCGCAGACTTCCGCGCTACTATTTCTGCCGGCCGAGCTGTAAAGGAGTCATACGAGCGGCAGCCAGTGTGGTGAAAGGACGACTACCGTAACTATTTCTTTTTCGCCTTCCAGATTTTGACGTCGACCCTGCTACCCTGGCTTCAAGACAACTCAGTGTGACGTCGCAGACTTCCACGCCACTATTTCTGCCGGCCGAGCTGTAAACGAGTCATACGAGCGGCAGCGAGTGTGGTGAAAGGACGACTACCTTAACTATACTTTTTCGCCTTCCAGATTTTGACGTCGACCCTGCTACCCTGGCTTCAAGACTACTCAGGGTGACGTCGCAGACTTCCGCGCCACTATTTCTGCCGGCCGAGCTGTAAACGAGTCATACGAGCGGTAGCGAGTGTGGTGAAAGGACGACTACCTTAACTATTTCTTTTTCGCCTTCCAGATTTTGACGTCGACCCTGCTTCCCTGGCTTCAAGACAACTCAGTGTGACGTCGCAGACTTCCGCGCTACTATTTCTGCCAGCCGAATGTAAACGAGTCATACGAGCGGCAGCGAGTGTGGTGAAAGGAAGACTACCTTAACTGTTTCTTTTTCGCCTTCCAGATTTTGACGTCGACCCTGCTACCCTGGCTTCAAGGCAACTCAGTGTGACGTCGCAGACTTCCGCGCTACTATTTCTGCCGGCCGAGCTGTAAAGGAGTCATACGAGCGGCAGCGTGTGTGGTGAAAGGACGACTACCTTAACTGTTTCTCTTTCGCCTTCCAGATTTTGACGTCGACCTTGCTACCCTGGCTTCAAGGCAACTCAGGGTGACGTCGCAGACATCCGCGCCACTATTTCTGCCAGCCGAGCTGTAAACGAGTCATACGAGCGGTAGCGAGTGTGGTGAAAGGACGACTACCTTGACTATTTCTTTTTCGCATTCCAGATTTTGACGTCGACCCTGCTACCCTGGCTTCAAGACAATTCAGTGTGACGTCGCAAACTTCCACGCCACTATTTCTGCCGGCCAAGCTGAAAACGACTCATACGAGCGGCAGCGAGTGTGGTGAAAGGACGACTACCTTAACTATTTATTTTTCGCCTTCCAGATTTTGACGTCGACCCTGCTACACTGGCTTCAAGACAACTCAGGGTGACGTCGCAGACTTCCGCGCCACTATTTCTGCCGGCCGAGCTGTTAACGAGTCATACGAGCGGCAGCGAGTGTGGTGAAAGGACGACTACCGTAACAATTTCTTTTCGCCTTCCAGATTTTAACGTCGACCCTGCTACCCTGGCTTCAAGGCAACTCAGTGTGACGTCGCAGACTTCCACGCCACTATTTCTGCTGGCCCAGCTGTAAACGAGTCATACGATCGGCAGCGAGTGTGTTGAAAGGACGACTACCTTAACTGTTTCTTTTTCGCCTTCCAGATTTTGACGTCGACCCTGCTACCCTGGCTTCAAGACAACTCAGTGTGACGACGCAGACTTCCACGCCACTATTTCTGACGGCCGAGCTGTAAACGAGTCATACGATCGGCAACGAGTGTGGTGAAAGGACGACTACCTTAACTATTTCTTTTTCGCCTTCCCGATTTTGACGTCGACCTTGCTACCCTGGCTTCAAGACTACTCAGTGCGACGTCGCAGACTTCCGCACTACTATTTCTGCCGGCCGAAAGTAAACGAGTCATACGAGCGGCAGCGAGTGTGGTGAAAGGAAGACTACCTTAACTGTTTCTTTTTCGCCTTCCAGATTTTGACGTCGACCCTGCTACCCTGGCTTCAAGGCAACTCAGTGTGACGTCGCAGACTTCCGCGCTACTATTTCTGCCGGCCGAGCTGTAAAGGAGTCATACGAGCGGCAGCGAGTGTGGTGAAAGGACGACTACCATAACTATTTCTTTTTTTCCTTCCAGATTTTAACGTCGACCCTGCTACCCTGGCTTCAAGGCAACTCAGTGTGACGTCGCAGACTTCCACGCCACTATTTCTGCTGGCCCAGCTGTAAACGAGTCATACGATCGGCAGCGAGTGTGGTGAAAGGACGACTACCTTAACTATTTCTTTTTCGCCTTCCAGATTTTGACGTCGACCCTGCTACCCTGGCTTCAAGGCAACTCAGTGTGACGTCGCAGACTTCCGCGCTACTATTTCTGCCGGCCGAGCTGTAAAGGAGTCATACGAGCGGCAGCGAGTGTGGTGAAAGGACGACTACCATAACTATTTCTTTTTTTCCTTCCAGATTTTGATGTCGACCCTGCTACGCTGGCTTCAAGACAACTCAGTGTGACGTCGCAGACTTCCACGCCACTATTTCTGCCGGCCGAGTGTAAACGAGTCATACGAGCGGCAGCGAGTGTGGTGAAAGGAAGACTACCTTAACTGTTTCTTTTTCGCCTTCCAGATTTTGACGTCGACCCTGCTACCCTGGCTTCAAGGCAACTCAGTGTGACGTCGCAGACTTCCGCGCTATTTCTGCCGGCCGAGCTGTAAAGGAGTCATACGAGCGGCAGCGTGTGTGGTGAAAGGACGACTACCTTAACTGTTTCTCTTTCGCCTTCCAGATTTTGACGTCGACCTTGCTACCCTGGCTTCAAGGCAACTCAGGGTGACGTCGCAGACATCCGCGCCACTATTTCTGAAAGCCGAGCTGTAAACGAGTCATACGAGCGGTAGCGAGTGTGGTGAAAGGACGACTACCTTGACTATTTCTTTTTCGCATTCCAGATTTTGACGTCGACCCTGCTACCCTGGCTTCAAGACAATTCAGTGTGACGTCGCAAACTTCCACGCCACTATTTCTGCCGGCCAAGCTGTAAACGACTCATACGAGCGGCAGCGAGTGTGGTGAAAGGACGACTACCTTAACTATTTATTTTTCGCCTTCCAGATGTTGACGTCGACCCTGCTACACTGGCTTCAAGACAACTCAGGGTGACGTCGCAGACTTCCGCGCCACTATTTCTGCCGGCCGAGCTGTTAACGAGTCATACGAGCGGCAGCGAGTGTGGGGAAAGGACGACTACCGTAACAATTTCTTTTCGCCTTCCAGATTTTAACGTCGACCCTGCTACCCTGGCTTCAAGGCAACTCAGTGTGACGTCGCAGACTTCCACGCCACTATTTCTGCTGGCCCAGCTGTAAACGAGTCATACGATCGGCAGCGAGTGTGGTGAAAGGACGACTACCTTAACTATTTCTTTTTCGCCTTCCAGATTTTGACGTCGACCCTGCTACCCTGGCTTCAAGAAAACTCAGTGTGACGTCGCAGACTTCCACGCCACTATTTCTGACGGCCGAGCTGTAAACGAGTCATACGATCGGCAGCGAGTGTGGTGAAAGGACGACTACCTTAACTATTTCTTTTTCGCCTTCCCGATTTTGACGTCGACCTTGCTACCCTGGCTTCAAGACTACTCAGGGTGACGTCGCAGACTTCCGCGCCACTAATTCTGCCGACCGAGCTGTAAACGAGTCATACGAGCGGTAGCGAGTGTGGTGAAAGGAAGACTACCTTAACTATTTCTTTGTCGCCTTCCAGATTTTGACGTCGACCCTGCTACCCTGGCTTCAAGACAACTCAGTGCGACGTCGCAGACTTCCGCACATATATTTCTGCCGGCCGAATGTAAACGAGTCATACGAGCGGCAGCGAGTGTGGTGAAAGGAAGACTACCATAACTGTTTCTTTTTCGCCTTCCAGATTTTGACGTCGACCCTGCTACCCTGGCTTCAAGGCAACTCAGTGTGACGTCGCAGACTTCCGCGCTACTTTTTCTGCCGGCCGAGCTGTAAAGGAGTCATACGAGCGGCAGCGAGTGTGGTGAAAGGACGACTACCATAACAATTTCTTTTTTTCCTTCCAGATTTTGACGTCGACCCTGCTACCCTGGCTTCAAGACAACTCAGTGTGACGTCGCAGACTTCCACGCCACCATTTCTGCCGGCCGAGCTGTAAACGAGTCATACGAGCGGCAGCGAGTGTGGTGAAAGGACGACTACCTTAACTATACTTTTTCGCCTTCCAGATTTTGACGTCGACCCTGCTACCCTGGCTTCAAGACAACTCAGTGTGACGTCGCACACTTCCGCGCCACAATTTCTGCCTTCCGAGCTGTAAACGAGTCATACGATCGGCAGCGAGTGTGGTGAAAGGACGACTACCTTAACTATTTCTTTTTCGCTTTCCAGATTTTGACGTCGACCTTGCTACCCTGGCTTCAAGACTACTCAGGGTGACGTCGCAGACTTCCGCGCCAGTATTTCTGCCGGCCGAGCTGTAAACGAGTAATACGAGCGGTAGCGAGTGTGGTGAAAGGACGACTACCTTAACTATTTCTTTTTCGCCTTCCAGATTTTGACGTCGACCCTGCTACCCTGGCTTCAAGACAACTCAGTGTGACGTCGCAGACTTCCGCGCTACTATTTCTGCCGGCCGAATGTAAACGAGTCATACGAGCGGCAGCGAGTGTGGTGAAAGGAAGGCTACCTTAAGTGTTTCTTTTTCGCCTTCCAGATTTTGACGTCGACCCTGCTACCCTGGCTTCAAGGCAACTCAGTGTGACGTCGCAGACTTCCGCGCTACTATTTCTGCCGGCCGAGCTGTAAACGAGTCATACGAGCGGTAGCGAGTGTGGTGAAAGGACGACTACCTTAACTATTTCTTTTTCGCTTTCCAGATTTTGACGTCGACCTTGCTACCCTGGCTTCAAGACAACTCAGGGTGACGTCGCAGACTTCCGCGCCAGTATTTCTGCCGGCCGAGCTGTACACGAGTCATACGAGCGGCAGCGAGTGTGGTGCAAGGACGACTACCTTAACTGTTTCTCTTTCGCCTTCCAGATTTTGACGTCGACCCTGCTACCCTGGCTTCAAGACAACTCAGTGTGACGTCGCGGAGCTCCGCGCTACTATTTCTGCCGGCCGAATGTAAACGAGTCATACGAGCGGCAGCGAGTGTGGTGAAAGGAAGACTACCTTAACTGTTTCTTTTTCGCCTTCCAGATTTTGACGTCGACCTTGCTACCCTGGCTTCAAGACAACTCAGGGTGACGTCGCAGACTTCCGCGCTACTATTTCTGCCGGCCGAGCTGTAAACGAGTCATACGAGCGGTAGCGAGTGTGGTGAAAGGACGACTACCTTAACTATTTTTTTTTCGCCTTCCAGATTTTGACGTCGACCCTGCTACCCTGGCTTCAAGACAACTCAGGGTGACGTCGCAGACTTCCGCGCCAGTATTTCTGCCGGCCGAGCTGTACACGAGTCATACGAGCGGCAGCGAGTGTGGTGCAAGGACGACTACCTTAACTGTTTCTTTTTCGCCTTCCAGATTTTGACGTCGACCCTGCTACCCTGGCTTCAAGACAACTCAGGGTGACGTCGCAGACTTCCGCGCCAGTATTTCTGCCGGCCGAGCTGTAAACGAGTCATACGAGCGGCAGCGAGTGTGGTGCAAGGAAGACTACCTTAACTGTTTCTTTTTCGCCTTCCAGATTTTGACGTCGACCTTGCTACCCTGGCTTCAAGACAACTCAGGGTGACGTCGCAGACTTCCGCGCCAGTATTTCTGCCGGCCGAGCTGTAAACGAGTCATACGAGCGGCAGCGAGTGTGGTGCAAGGACGACTACCTTAACTATTTCTTTTTCGCCTTCCAGATTTTGACGTCGACCTTGCTACCCTGGCTTCAAGACAACTCAGGGTGACGTCGCAGACTTCCGCGCCAGTATTTCTGCCGGCCGAGCTGTAAACGAGTCATACGAGCGGCAGCGAGTGTGGTGCAAGGACGACTACCTTAACTATTTCTTTTTCGCCTTCCAGATTTTGACGTCGACCTTGCTACCCTGGCTTCAAGACAACTCAGGGTGACGTCGCAGACTTCCGCGCCAGTATTTCTGCCGGCCGAGCTGTAAACGAGTCATACGAGCGGCAGCGAGTGTGGTGAAAGGACGACTACCATAACTATTTCTTTTTTTCCTTCCAGATTTTGATGTCGACCCTGCTACGCTGGCTTCAAGACAACTCAGTGTGACGTCGCAGACTTCCACGCCACTATTTCTGCCGGCCGAGTGTAAACGAGTCATACGAGCGGCAGCGAGTGTGGTGAAAGGAAGACTACCTTAACTGTTTCTTTTTCGCCTTCCAGATTTTGACGTCGACCCTGCTACCCTGGCTTCAAGGCAACTCAGTGTGACGTCGCAGACTTCCACGCCACTATTTCTGCTGGCCCAGCTGTAAACGAGTCATACGATCGGCAGCGAGTGTGGTGAAAGGACGACTACCTTAACTATTTCTTTTTCGCCTTCCAGATTTTGACGTCGACCCTGCTACCCTGGCTTCAAGAAAACTCAGTGTGACGTCGCAGACTTCCACGCCACTATTTCTGACGGCCGAGCTGTAAACGAGTCATACGATCGGCAGCGAGTGTGGTGAAAGGACGACTACCTTAACTATTTCTTTTTCGCCTTCCCGATTTTGACGTCGACCTTGCTACCCTGGCTTCAAGACTACTCAGGGTGACGTCGCAGACTTCCGCGCCACTAATTCTGCCGACCGAGCTGTAAACGAGTCATACGAGCGGTAGCGAGTGTGGTGAAAGGAAGACTACCTTAACTATTTCTTTGTCGCCTTCCAGATTTTGACGTCGACCCTGCTACCCTGGCTTCAAGACAACTCAGTGCGACGTCGCAGACTTCCGCACATATATTTCTGCCGGCCGAATGTAAACGAGTCATACGAGCGGCAGCGAGTGTGGTGAAAGGAAGACTACCATAACTGTTTCTTTTTCGCCTTCCAGATTTTGACGTCGACCCTGCTACCCTGGCTTCAAGGCAACTCAGTGTGACGTCGCAGACTTCCGCGCTACTTTTTCGGCCGGCCGAGCTGTAAAGGAGTCATACGAGCGGCAGCGAGTGTGGTGAAAGGACGACTACCATAACTATTTCTTTTTTTCCTTCCAGATTTTGACGTCGACCCTGCTACCCTGGCTTCAAGACAACTCAGTGTGACGTCGCAGACTTCCACGCCACTATTTCTGCCGGCCGAGCTGTAAACGAGTCATACGAGCGGCAGCGAGTGTGGTGAAAGGACGACTACCTTAACTATACTTTTTCGCCTTCCAGATTTTGACGTCGACCCTGCTACCCTGGCTTCAAGACAACTCAGTGTGACGTCGCACACTTCCGCGCCACAATTTCTGCCTTCCGAGCTGTAAACGAGTCATACGATCGGCAGCGAGTGTGGTGAAAGGACGACTACCTTAACTATTTCTTTTTCGCTTTCCAGATTTTGACGTCGACCTTGCTACCCTGGCTTCAAGACTACTCAGGGTGACGTCGCAGACTTCCGCGCCAGTATTTCTGCCGGCCGAGCTGTACACGAGTCATACGAGCGGCAGCGAGTGTGGTGCAAGGACGACTACCTTAACTGTTTCTCTTTCGCCTTCCAGATTTTGACGTCGACCTTGCTACCCTGGCTTCAAGACAACTCAGGGTGACGTCGCAGACTTCCGCGCCAGTATTTCTGCCGGCCGAGCTGTAAACGAGTCATACGAGCGGCAGCGAGTGTGGTGCAAGGACGACTACCTTAACTGTTTCTTTTTCGCCTTCCAGATTTTGACGTCGACCTTGCTACCCTGGCTTCAAGACAACTCAGGGTGACGTCGCAGACTTCCGCGCCAGTATTTCTGCCGGCCGAGCTGTAAACGAGTCATACGAGCGGCAGCGAGTGTGGTGCAAGGAAGACTACCTTAACTGTTTCTTTTTCGCCTTCCAGATTTTGACGTCGACCTTGCTACCCTGGCTTCAAGACAACTCAGGGTGACGTCGCAGACTTCCGCGCCAGTATTTCTGCCGGCCGAGCTGTACACGAGTCATACGAGCGGCAGCGAGTGTGGTGCAAGGACGACTACCTTAACTGTTTCTTTTTCGCCTTCCAGATTTTGACGTCGACCTTGCTACCCTGGCTTCAAGACAACTCAGTGTGACGTCGCGGACCACCGCGCTACTATTTCTGCCGGCCGAATGTAAACGAGTCATACGAGCGGCAGCGAGTTTGGTGAAAGGAAGACTACCTTAACTGTTTCTTTTTCGCCTTCCAGATTTTGACGTCGACCTTGCTACCCTGGCTTCAAGACAACTCAGGGTGACGTCGCAGACTTCCGCGCCAGTATTTCTGCCGGCCGAGCTGTACACGAGTCATACGAGCGGCAGCGAGTGTGGTGCAAGGACGACTACCTTAACTGTTTCTCTTTCGCCTTCCAGATTTTGACGTCGACCCTGCTACCCTGGCTTCAAGACAACTCAGTGTGACGTCGCGGACCTCCGCGCTACTATTTCTGCCGGCCGAATGTAAACGAGTCATACGAGCGGCAGCGAGTGTGGTGCAAGGAAGACTACCTTAACTGTTTCTTTTTCGCCTTCCAGATTTTGACGTCGACCTTGCTACCCTGGCTTCAAGACAACTCAGGGCGACGTCGCAGACTTCCGCGCCAGTATTTCTGCCGGCCGAGCTGTAAACGAGTCATACGAGCGGCAGCGAGTGTGGTGCAAGGAAGACTACCTTAACTGTTTCTTTTTCGCCTTCCAGATTTTGACGCCGACCTTGCTACCCTGGCTTCAAGACAACTCAGGGTGACGTCGCAGACTTCCGCGCCAGTATTTCTGCCGGCCGAGCTGTAAACGAGTCATACGAGCGGCAGCGAGTGTGGTGCAAGGACGACTACCTTAACTATTTCTTTTTCGCCTTCCAGATTTTGACGTCGACCTTGCTACCCTGGCTTCAAGACAACTCAGGGTGACGTCGCAGACTTCCGCGCCAGTATTTCTGCCGGCCGAGCTGTAAACGAGTCATACGAGCGGCAGCGAGTGTGGTGCAAGGACGACTACCCTAACTATTTCTTTTTCGCCTTCCAGATTTTGACGTCGACCTTGCTACCCTGGCTTCAAGACAACTCAGGGTGACGTCGCAGACTTCCGCGCCAGTATTTCTGCCGGCCGAGCTGTAAACGAGTCATACGAGCGGCAGCGAGTGTGGTGAAAGGACGACTACCATAACTATTTCTTTTTTTCCTTCCAGATTTTGATGTCGACCCTGCTACGCTGGCTTCAAGACAACTCAGTGTGACGTCGCAGACTTCCACGCCACTATTTCTGCCGGCCGAGTGTAAACGAGTCATACGAGCGGCAGCGAGTGTGGTGAAAGGAAGACTACCTTAACTGTTTCTTTTTCGCCTTCCAGATTTTGACGTCGACCCTGCTACCCTGGCTTCAAGGCAACTCAGTGTGACGTCGCAGACTTCCGCGCTACTATTTCTGCCGGCCGAGCTGTAAAGGAGTCATACGAGCGGCAGCGTGTGTGGTGAAAGGACGACTACCTTAACTGTTTCTCTTTCGCCTTCCAGATTTTGACGTCGACCTTGCTACCCTGGCTTCAAGGCAACTCAGGGTGACGTCGCAGACATCCGCGCCACTATTTCTGAAAGCCGAGCTGTAAACGAGTCATACGAGCGGTAGCGAGTGTGGTGAAAGGACGACTACCTTGACTATTTCTTTTTCGCATTCCAGATTTTGACGTCGACCCTGCTACCCTGGCTTCAAGACAATTCAGTGTGACGTCGCAAACTTCCACGCCACTATTTCTGCCGGCCAAGCTGTAAACGACTCATACGAGCGGCAGCGAGTGTGGTGAAAGGACGACTACCTTAACTATTTATTTTTCGCCTTCCAGATGTTGACGTCGACCCTGCTACACTGGCTTCAAGACAACCCAGGGTGACGTCGCAGACTTCCGCGCCACTATTTCTGCCGGCCGAGCTGTTAACGAGTCATACGAGCGGCAGCGAGTGTGGTGAAAGGACGACTACCGTAACAATTTCTTTTCGCCTTCCAGATTTTAACGTCGACCCTGCTACCCTGGCTTCAAGGCAACTCAGTGTGACGTCGCAGACTTCCACGCCACTATTTCTGCTGGCCCAGCTGTAAACGAGTCATACGATCGGCAGCGAGTGTGGTGAAAGGACGACTACCTTAACTATTTCTTTTTCGCCTTCCAGATTTTGACGTCGACCCTGCTACCCTGGCTTCAAGAAAACTCAGTGTGACGTCGCAGACTTCCACGCCACTATTTCTGACGGCCGAGCTGTAAACGAGTCATACGATCGGCAGCGAGTGTGGTGAAAGGACGACTACCTTAACTATTTCTTTTTCGCCTTCCCGATTTTGACGTCGACCTTGCTACCCTGGCTTCAAGACTACTCAGGGTGACGTCGCAGACTTCCGCGCCACTAATTCTGCCGACCGAGCTGTAAACGAGTCATACGAGCGGTAGCGAGTGTGGTGAAAGGAAGACTACCTTAACTATTTCTTTGTCGCCTTCCAGATTTTGACGTCGACCCTGCTACCCTGGCTTCAAGACAACTCAGTGCGACGTCGCAGACTTCCGCACATATATTTCTGCCGGCCGAATGTAAACGAGTCATACGAGCGGCAGCGAGTGTGGTGAAAGGAAGACTACCATAACTGTTTCTTTTTCGCCTTCCAGATTTTGACGTCGACCCTGCTACCCTGGCTTCAAGGCAACTCAGTGTGACGTCGCAGACTTCCGCGCTACTTTTTCTGCCGGCCGAGCTGTAAAGGAGTCATACGAGCGGCAGCGAGTGTGGTGAAAGGACGTCTACCATAACTATTTCTTTTTTTCCTTCCAGATTTTGACGTCGACCCTGCTACCCTGGCTTCAAGACAACTCAGTGTGACGTCGCAGACTTCCACGCCACTATTTCTGCCGGCCGAGCTGTAAACGAGTCATACGAGCGGCAGCGAGTGTGGTGAAAGGACGACTACCTTAACTATACTTTTTCGCCTTCCAGATTTTGACGTCGACCCTGCTACCCTGGCTTCAAGACAACTCAGTGTGACGTCGCACACTTCCGCGCCACAATTTCTGCCTTCCGAGCTGTAAACGAGTCATACGATCGGCAGCGAGTGTGGTGAAAGGACGACTACCTTAACTATTTCTTTTTCGCTTTCCAGATTTTGACGTCGACCTTGCTACCCTGGCTTCAAGACTACTCAGGGTGACGTCGCAGACTTCCGCGCCAGTATTTCTGCCGGCCGAGCTGTAAACGAGTAATACGAGCGGTAGCGAGTGTGGTGAAAGGACGACTACCTTAACTATTTCTTTTTCGCCTTCCAGATTTTGACGTCGACCCTGCTACCCTGGCTTCAAGACAACTCAGTGTGACGTCGCAGACTTCCGCGCTACTATTTCTGCCGGCCGAATGTAAACGAGTCATACGAGCGGCAGCGAGTGTGGTGAAAGGAAGGCTACCTTAAGTGTTTCTTTTTCGCCTTCCAGATTTTGACGTCGACCCTGCTACCCTGGCTTCAAGGCAACTCAGTGTGACGTCGCAGACTTCCGCGCTACTATTTCTGCCGGCCGAGCTGTAAACGAGTCATACGAGCGGCAGCGAGTGTGGTGAAAGGACGACTACCTTAACTATTTTTTTTCGCCTTCCAGATTTTGACGTCGACCTTGCTACCCTGGCTTCAAGACAACTCAGGGTGACGTCGCTGACTTCCGCGCTACTATTTCTGCCGGCCGAATGTAAACGAGTCATACGAGCGGCAGCGAGTGTGGTGAAAGGAAGACTACCTTAACTGTTTCTTTTTCGCCTTCCAGATTTTGACGTCGACCTTGCTACCCTGGCTTCAAGACAACTCAGGGTGACGTCGCAGACTTCCGCGCCAGTATTTCTGCCGGCCGAGCTGTAAACGAGTCATACGAGCGGCAGCGAGTGTGGTGCAAGGACGACTACCTTAACTGTTTCTTTTTCGCCTTCCAGATTTTGACGTCGACCCTGCTACCCTGGCTTCAAGACAACTCAGTGTGACGTCGCGGACCTCCGCGCTACTATTTCTGCCGGCCGAATGTAAACGAGTCATACGAGCGGCAGCGAGTGTGGTGAAAGGAAGACTACCTTAACTGTTTCTTTTTCGCCTTCCAGATTTTGACGTCGACCTTGCTACCCTGGCTTCAAGACAACTCAGGGTGACGTCGCAGACTTCCGCGCCAGTATTTCTGCCGGCCGAGCTGTAAACGAGTCATACGAGCGGCAGCGAGTGTGGTGCAAGGACGACTACCTTAACTGTTTCTCTTTCGCCTTCCAGATTTTGACGTCGACCCTGCTACCCTGGCTTCAAGACAACTCAGTGTGACGTCGCGGACCTCCGCGCTACTATTTCTGCCGGCCGAATGTAAACGAGTCATACGAGCGGCAGCGAGTGTGGTGAAAGGAAGACTACCTTAACTGTTTCTTTTTCGCCTTCCAGATTTTGACGTCGACCTTGCTACCCTGGCTTCAAGACAACTCAGGGTGACGTCGCAGACTTCCGCGCCACAATTTCTGCCTTCCGAGCTGTAAACGAGTCATACGAGCGGCAGCGAGTGTGGTGCAAGGACGACTACCTTAACTGTTTCTCTTTCGCCTTCCAGATTTTGACGTCGACCCTGCTACCCTGGCTTCAAGACAACTCAGTGTGACGTCGCGGACCTCCGCGCTACTATTTCTGCCGGCCGAATGTAAACGAGTCATACGAGCGGCAGCGAGTGTGGTGAAAGGAAGACTACCTTAACTGTTTCTTTTTCGCCTTCCAGATTTTGACGTCGACCTTGCTACCCTGGCTTCAAGACAACTCAGGGTGACGTCGCAGACTTCCGCGCCAGTATTTCTGCCGGCCGAGCTGTAAACGAGTCATACGAGCGGCAGCGAGTGTGGTGCAAGGACGACTACCTTAACTGTTTCTTTTTCGCCTTCCAGATTTTGACGTCGACCTTGCTACCCTGGCTTCAAGACAACTCAGGGTGACGTCGCAGACTTCCGCGCCAGTATTTCTGCCGGCCGAGCTGTAAACGAGTCATACGAGCGGCAGCGAGTGTGGTGCAAGGACGACTACCTTAACTGTTTCTTTTTCGCCTTCCAGATTTTGACGTCGACCTTGCTACCCTGGCTTCAAGACAACTCAGGGTGACGTCGCAGACTTCCGCGCCAGTATTTCTGCCGGCCGAGCTGTAAACGAGTCATACGAGCGGCAGCGAGTGTGGTGCAAGGACGACTACCTTAACTGTTTCTTTTTCGCCTTCCAGATTTTGACGTCGACCTTGCTACCCTGGCTTCAAGACAACTCAGGGTGACGTCGCAGACTTCCGCGCCAGTATTTCTGCCGGCCGAGCTGTAAACGAGTCATACGAGCGGCAGCGAGTGTGGTGCAAGGACGACTACCTTAACTGTTTCTTTTTCGCCTTCCAGATTTTGACGTCGACCTTGCTACCCTGGCTTCAAGACAACTCAGGGTGACGTCGCAGACTTCCGCGCCAGTATTTCTGCCGGCCGAGCTGTAAACGAGTCATACGAGCGGCAGCGAGTGTGGTGCAAGGACGACTACCTTAACTGTTTCTTTTTCGCCTTCCAGATTTTGACGTCGACCCTGCTACCCTGGCTTCAAGACAACTCAGTGTGACGTCGCGGACCTCCGCGCTACTATTTCTGCCGGCCGAATGTAAACGAGTCATACGAGCGGCAGCGAGTGTGGTGAAAGGACGACTACCTTAACTGTTTCTTTTTCGCCTTCCAGATTTTGACGTCGACCTTGCTACCCTGGCTTCAAGACAACTCAGGGTGACGTCGCAGACTTCCGCGCCAGTATTTCTGCCGGCCGAGCTGTAAACGAGTCATACGAGCGGCAGCGAGTGTGGTGCAAGGACGACTACCTTAACTGTTTCTCTTTCGCCTTCCAGATTTTGACGTCGACCTTGCTACCCTGGCTTCAAGACAACTCAGGGTGACGTCGCAGACTTCCGCGCCAGTATTTCTGCCGGCCGAGCTGTACACGAGTCATACGAGCGGCAGCGAGTGTGGTGAAAGGACGACTACCTTAACTGTTTCTTTTTCGCCTTCCAGATTTTGACGTCGACCTTGCTACCCTGGCTTCAAGACAACTCAGGGTGACGTCGCAGACTTCCGCGCCAGTATTTCTGCCGGCCGAGCTGTACACGAGTCATACGAGCGGCAGCGAGTGTGGTGAAAGGACGACTACCTTAACTGTTTCTTTTTCGCCTTCCAGATTTTGACGTCGACCTTGCTACCCTGGCTTCAAGACAACTCAGGGTGACGTCGCAGACTTCCGCGCCAGTATTTCTGCCGGCCGAGCTGTACACGAGTCATACGAGCGGCAGCGAGTGTGGTGCAAGGACGACTACCTTAACTGTTTCTCTTTCGCCTTCCAGATTTTGACGTCGACCCTGCTACCCTGGCTTCAAGACAACTCAGGGTGACGTCGCAGACTTCCGCGCCAGTATTTCTGCCGGCCGAGCTGTAAACGAGTCATACGAGCGGCAGCGAGTGTGGTGAAAGGACGACTACCTTAACTGTTTCTTTTTCGCCTTCCAGATTTTGACGTCGACCTTGCTACCCTGGCTTCAAGACAACTCAGGGTGACGTCGCAGACTTCCGCGCCAGTATTTCTGCCGGCCGAATGTAAACGAGTCATACGAGCGGCAGCGAGTGTGGTGAAAGGACGACTACCTTAACTGTTTCTTTTTCGCCTTCCAGATTTTGACGTCGACCTTGCTACCCTGGCTTCAAGACAACTCAGGGTGACGTCGCAGACTTCCGCGCTACTATTTCTGCCGGCCGAATGTAAACGAGTCATACGAGCGGCAGCGAGTGTGGTGAAAGGACGACTACCTTAACTGTTTCTTTTTCGCCTTCCAGATTTTGACGTCGACCTTGCTACCCTGGCTTCAAGACAACTCAGGGTGACGTCGCAGACTTCCGCGCCAGTATTTCTGCCGGCCGAATGTAAACGAGTCATACGAGCGGCAGCGAGTGTGGTGAAAGGACGACTACCTTAACTGTTTCTTTTTCGCCTTCCAGATTTTGACGTCGACCTTGCTACCCTGGCTTCAAGACAACTCAGGGTGACGTCGCAGACTTCCGCGCCAGTATTTCTGCCGGCCGAGCTGTACACGAGTCATACGAGCGGCAGCGAGTGTGGTGAAAGGACGACTACCTTAACTGTTTCTTTTTCGCCTTCCAGATTTTGACGTCGACCTTGCTACCCTGGCTTCAAGACAACTCAGGGTGACGTCGCAGACTTCCGCGCCAGTATTTCTGCCGGCCGAGCTGTACACGAGTCATACGAGCGGCAGCGAGTGTGGTGCAAGGACGACTACCTTAACTGTTTCTCTTTCGCCTTCCAGATTTTGACGTCGACCCTGCTACCCTGGCTTCAAGACAACTCAGTGTGACGTCGCGGACCTCCGCGCTACTATTTCTGCCGGCCGAATGTAAACGAGTCATACGAGCGGCAGCGAGTGTGGTGAAAGGAAGACTACCTTAACTGTTTCTTTTTCGCCTTCCAGATTTTGACGTCGACCTTGCTACCCTGGCTTCAAGACAACTCAGGGTGACGTCGCAGACTTCCGCGCCAGTATTTCTGCCGGCCGAGCTGTAAACGAGTCATACGAGCGGCAGCGAGTGTGGTGCAAGGACGACTACCTTAACTGTTTCTTTTTCGCCTTCCAGATTTTGACGTCGACCTTGCTACCCTGGCTTCAAGACAACTCAGGGTGACGTCGCAGACTTCCGCGCCAGTATTTCTGCCGGCCGAGCTGTAAACGAGTCATACGAGCGGCAGCGAGTGTGGTGCAAGGAAGACTACCTTAACTGTTTCTTTTTCGCCTTCCAGATTTTGACGTCGACCTTGCTACCCTGGCTTCAAGACAACTCAGGGTGACGTCGCAGACTTCCGCGCCAGTATTTCTGCCGGCCGAGCTGTACACGAGTCATACGAGCGGCAGCGAGTGTGGTGCAAGGACGACTACCTTAACTGTTTCTTTTTCGCCTTCCAGATTTTGACGTCGACCTTGCTACCCTGGCTTCAAGACAACTCAGTGTGACGTCGCGGACCACCGCGCTACTATTTCTGCCGGCCGAATGTAAACGAGTCATACGAGCGGCAGCGAGTGTGGTGAAAGGAAGACTACCTTAACTGTTTCTTTTTCGCCTTCCAGATTTTGACGTCGACCTTGCTACCCTGGCTTCAAGACAACTCAGGGTGACGTCGCAGACTTCCGCGCCAGTATTTCTGCCGGCCGAGCTGTACACGAGTCATACGAGCGGCAGCGAGTGTGGTGCAAGGACGACTACCTTAACTGTTTCTCTTTCGCCTTCCAGATTTTGACGTCGACCCTGCTACCCTGGCTTCAAGACAACTCAGTGTGACGTCGCGGACCTCCGCGCTACTATTTCTGCCGGCCGAATGTAAACGAGTCATACGAGCGGCAGCGAGTGTGGTGCAAGGAAGACTACCTTAACTGTTTCTTTTTCGCCTTCCAGATTTTGACGTCGACCTTGCTACCCTGGCTTCAAGACAACTCAGGGTGACGTCGCAGACTTCCGCGCCAGTATTTCTGCCGGCCGAGCTGTAAACGAGTCATACGAGCGGCAGCGAGTGTGGTGCAAGGAAGACTACCTTAACTGTTTCTTTTTCGCCTTCCAGATTTTGACGTCGACCTTGCTACCCTGGCTTCAAGACAACTCAGGGTGACGTCGCAGACTTCCGCGCCAGTATTTCTGCCGGCCGAGCTGTAAACGAGTCATACGAGCGGCAGCGAGTGTGGTGCAAGGACGACTACCTTAACTATTTCTTTTTCGCCTTCCAGATTTTGACGTCGACCTTGCTACCCTGGCTTCAAGACAACTCAGGGTGACGTCGCAGACTTCCGCGCCAGTATTTCTGCCGGCCGAGCTGTAAACGAGTCATACGAGCGGCAGCGAGTGTGGTGCAAGGACGACTACCTTAACTATTTCTTTTTCGCCTTCCAGATTTTGACGTCGACCTTGCTACCCTGGCTTCAAGACAACTCAGGGTGACGTCGCAGACTTCCGCGCCAGTATTTCTGCCGGCCGAGCTGTAAACGAGTCATACGAGCGGCAGCGAGTGTGGTGCAAGGACGACTACCCTAACTATTTCTTTTTCGCCTTCCAGATTTTGACGTCGACCTTGCTACCCTGGCTTCAAGACAACTCAGGGTGACGTCGCAGACTTCCGCGCCAGTATTTCTGCCGGCCGAGCTGTAAACGAGTCATACGAGCGGTAGCGAGTGTGGTGAAAGGACGACTACCTTAACTATTTCTTTTTCGCCTTCCAGATTTTGACGTCGACCCTGCTACCCTGGCTTCAAGACAACTCAGTGTGACGTCGCGGACCTCCGCGCTACTATTTCTGCCGGCCGAATGTAAACGAGTCATACGAGCGGCAGCGAGTGTGGTGAAAGGAAGACTACCTTAACTGTTTCTTTTTCGCCTTCCAGATATTGACGTCGACCCTGCTACCCTGGCTTCAAGACAGCTCAGTGTGACGTCGCGGACCTCCGCGCTACTATTTCTGCCGGCCGAATGTAACCGAGTCATACGAGCGGCAGCGAGTGTGGTGAAAGGAAGACTACCTTAACTGTTTCTTTTTCGCCTTCCAGATTTTGACGTCGACCCTGCTACCCTGGCTTCAAGGCAACTCAGTGTGACGTCGCAGACTTCCGCGCTACTATTTCTGCCGGCCGAGCGCTAAAGGAGTCATACGAGCGGCAGCGAGTGTGGTGCAAGGACGACTACCTTAACTGTTTCTCTTTCGCCTTCCAGATTTTGACGTCGACCTTGCTACCCTGGCTTCAAGGCAACTCAGGGTGACGTCGCAGGCATCCGCGCCACTATTTTTGCCAGCCGAGCTGTAAACGAGTCATACGAGCGGTAGCGAGTGTGGTGCAAGGACGACTACCTTAACTATTTCTTTTTCGCATTCCAGATTTTTACGTCGACCCTCCTACCCTGGCTCCAAGACAATTCAGTGTGACGTCGCAAACTTCCACGCCACTATTTCTGCCGGCCAAGCTGTAAACGACTCATACGAGCGGCAGCGAGTGTGGTGAAAGGACGACTACCTTAACTATTTATTTTTCGCCTTCCAGATTTTGACGTCGACCCTGCCACAGTGGCTTCAAGACAACTCAGGGTGACGTCGCAGACTTCCGCGCCACTATTTCGGCTCGCCGAGCTGTTAACGAGTCATACGAGCGGCAGCGAGTGTGGTGAAAGGACGACTACCTTAACAATTTCTTTTCGCCTTCCAGATTTTAACGTCGACCCTGCTACCCTGGCTTCAAGGCAACTCAGTGTGACGTCGCAGACTTCCACTCCGCTATTTCAGCCGGCCTGGCTGTAAACGAGTCATACGAGCGGCAGCGAGTGTAGGCGAAAGGACGACTACCTTATCTATTTCTTTTTCGCCTTCCAGATTTTGACGTCGACCCTGCTACAATGGCTTCAAGACTACTCAGTGTGACGTCGCAGACTTCCGCGCCACTATTTCTGCCGGCCGAGCTGTAAACGAGTCATACGAGCGGCAGCGAGTGTGGTGAAAGGACGACTACCTTAACTATACTTTTTCGCCTTCCAGATTTTGACGTCGACCCTGCTACCCTGGCTTCAAGACAACTCAGTGTGACGTCGCACACTTCCGCGCCACGATTTCTGCCGGCCGAGCTGTAAAGGAGCCACACGAGCGGCAGCGACTGTAGTGAAAATACACCCACCTTAACTATTTATTTTCGCCTTACAGATTTTGACGTCGACACTCCTACCCTGGCTTCAAGACAAGTCAGTGTGACGTCGCAGACTTCCACGCCACTATTTCTGCTGGCCGAGCTGTAAACGAGTCATACGAGCGCAAGCGAGTGTGGTGAAAGGACGACTACCTTAACTATTTCTTTTTCGCCTTCCAGATTTTGACGTCGACCCTGCTACCCTGGCTTCAACACAACTCAGCGTGACGTCGCAGACTTCCGCGCCACTATTTCTGCCGGCCGAGCTGTAAACGAGTCATACGAGCGGCAGCGCGTGTGGTGAAAGGACGACTACCTAAACTATTTCTTATTCGCCTCCCAGATTTTTACGTCGACCCTGCTACCCTGGCTTCAAGACAAGTCAGTGTGACGTCGCAGACTTCCACGCCACTGTTTCTGCTGGCCGAGCTGTAAACGAGTCATACGAGCGGCAGCGAGTGTGGTGAAAGGACGACTACCTTAACTATTTCTTTTTCGCCTTCCAGATTTTGACGTCGACCCTGCTACCCTGGCTTCAAGACCACTCAGTGTGACTCGCAGACTTCCACGCCACTATTTCTGCCGGCCGAATGTAAACGAGTCATACGAGCGGCAGCGAGTGTGGTGAAAGGACGACTACCTTAACTGTTTCTCTTTCGCCTTCCAGATTTTGACGTCGACCTTGCTACCCTGGCTTCAAGGCAACTCAGGGTGACGTCGCAGGCATCCGCGCCACTATTTTTGCCAGCCGAGCTGTAAACGAGTCATACGAGCGGTAGCGAGTGTGGTGCAAGGACGACTACCTTAACTATTTCTTTTTCGCATTCCAGATTTTTACGTCGACCCTCCTACCCTGGCTTCAAGACAATTCAGTGTGACGTCGCAAACTTCCACGCCACTATTTCTGCCGGCCAAGCTGTAAACGACTCATACGAGCGGCAGTGAGTGTGGTGAAAGGACGACTACTTTAACTATTTATTTTTCGCCTTCCAGATTTTGACGTCGACCCTGCCACAGTGGCTTCAAGACAACTCAGGGTGACGTCGCAGACTTCCGCGCCACTATTTCTGCCGGCCGAGCTGTTAACGAGTCATACGAGCGGCAGCGAGTGTGGTGAAAGGACGACTACCTTAACAATTTCTTTTCGCCTTCCAGATTTTAACGTCGACCCTGCTACCCTGGCTTCAAGGCAACTCAGTGTGACGTCACAGACTTCCACTCCGCTATTTCAGCCGGCCTGGCTGTAAACGAGTCATACGAGCGGCAGCGAGTGTAGGCGAAAGGACGACTACCTTAACTATTTCTTTTTCGCCTTCCAGATTTTGACGTCGACCCTGCTACCCTGGCTTCAAGACCACTCAGTGTGACTCGCAGACTTCCACGCCACTATTTCTGCCGGCCGAATGTAAACGAGTCATACGAGCGGCAGCGAGTGTGGTGAAAGGACGACTACCTTAACTATTTCTTTTTCGGCTTCCAGATTTTGACATCGACCCTGCTACTCTGGCTTCAAGACAACTCAGTGCGACGTCGCAGGCTTCCGTGCTACTATTTCTGCCGGCAGAATGTAAACGAGTCATACGAGCGGCAGCGAGTGTGGTGAAAGGAAGACTACCTTAACTGTTTCTTTTTCGCCTTCCAGATTTTGACGTCGACCCTGCTACCCTGGCTTCAAGGCAACTCAGTGTGACGTCGCAGACTTCCGCGCTACTATTTCTGCCGGCCGAGCTGTAAAGGAGTCATACGAGCGGCAGCCAGTGTGGTGAAAGGACGACTACCTTAACTATACTTTTTCGCCTTCCAGATTTTGACGTCGACCCTGCTACCCTGGCTTCAAGACAACTCAGTGTGACGTCGCACACTTCCGCGCCACGATTTCTGCCGGCCGAGCTGTAAACGAGTCATACGAGCGGCAGCGCGTGTGGTGAAAGGACGACTACCTAAACTATACTTTTTCGCCTTCCAGATTTTGACGTCGACCCTGCTACCCTGGCTTCAAGACAACTCAGTGTGACGTCGCACACTTCCACGCCACTATTTCTGCTGGCCGAGCTGTAAACGAGTCATACGAGCGGCAGCGAGTGTGGTGAAAGGACGACTACCTTAACTATACTTTTTCGCCTTCCAGATTTTGACGTCGACCCTGCTACCCTGGCTTCAACACAACTCAGCGTGACGTCGCAGACTTCCGCGCCACTATTTCTGCCGGCCGAGCTGTAAACGAGTCATACGAGCGGCAGCGCGTGTGGTGAAAGGACGACTACCTAAACTATTTCTTATTCGCCTCCCAGATTTTGACGTCGACCCTGCTACCCTGGCTTCAAGACAAGTCAGTGTGACGTCGCAGACTTCCACGCCACTGTTTCTGCTGGCCGAGCTGTAAAGGAGCCACACGAGCGGCAGCGACTGTAGTGAAAATACACCCACCTTAACTATTTATTTTCGCCTTACAGATTTTGACGTCGACCCTCCTACCCTGGCTTCAAGACAAGTCAGTGTGACGTCGCAGACTTCCGCGCTACTATTTCTGCCGGCCGAGCTGTAAAGGAGTCATACGAGCGGCAGCGAGTGTGGTGAAAGGACGACTACCTTAACTATACTTTTTCGCCTTCCAGATTTTGACGTCGACCCTGCTACCCTGGCTTCAAGACAACTCAGTGTGACGTCGCACACTTCCGCGCCACGATTTCTGCCGGCCGAGCTGTAAAGGAGTCATACGAGCGGCAGCGACTGTAGTGAAAATACACCCACCTTAACTATTTATTTTCGCCTTACAGATTTTGACGTCGACCCTCCTACCCTGGCTTCAAGACAAGTCAGTGTGACGTCGCAGACTTCCACGCCACTGTTTCTGCTGGCCCAGCTGTAAACGAGTCATACGATCGGCAGCGAGTGTGGTGAAAGGACGACTACCTTAACTATTTCTTTTTCGCCTTCCAGATTTTGACGTCGACCCTGCTACCCTGGCTTCAAGAAAACTCAGTGTGACGTCGCAGACTTCCGCGCTACTATTTCTGCCGGCCGAGCTGTAAAGGAGTCATACGAGCGGCAGCGTGTGTGGTGAAAGGACGACTACCTTAACTGATTCTCTTTCGCCTTCCAGATTTTGACGTCGACCTTGCTACCCTGGCTTCAAGGCAACTCAGGGTGACGTCGCAGACATCCGCGCCACTATTTCTGAAAGCCGAGCTGTAAACGAGTCATACGAGCGGTAGCGAGTGTGGTGAAAGGACGACTACCTTGACTATTTCTTTTTCGCATTCCAGATTTTGACGTCGACCCTGCTACCCTGGCTTCAAGACAATTCAGTGTGACGTCGCAAACTTCCACGCCACTATTTCTGCCGGCCAAGCTGTAAACGACTCATACGAGCGGCAGCGAGTGTGGTGAAAGGACGACTACCTTAACTATTTATTTTTCGCCTTCCAGATGTTGACGTCGACCCTGCTACACTGGCTTCAAGACAACTCAGAGTGACGTCGCAGACTTCCGCGCCACTATTTCTGCCGGCCGAGCTGTAAACGAGTCATACGAGCGGTAGCGAGTGTGGTGAAAGGAAGACTACCTTAACTATTTCTTTGTCGCCTTCAAGATTTTGACGTCGACCCTGCTACCCTGGCTTCAAGACAACTCAGTGCGACGTCGCAGACTTCCGCACAACTATTTCTGCCGGCCGAATGTAAACGAGTCATACGAGCGGCAGCGAGTGTGGTGAAAGGAAGACTACCATAACTGTTTCTTTTTCGCCTTCCAGATTTTGACGTTGACCCTGCTACCCTGGCTTCAAGGCAACTCAGTGTGACATCGCAGACTTCCGCGCTACTTTTTCTGCCGGCCGAGCTGTAAAGGAGTCATACGAGCGGCAGCGAGTGTGGTGAAAGGACGACTACCATAACTATTTCTTTTTTTCCTTCCAGATTTTGACGTCGACCCTGCTACCCTGGCTTCAAGACAACTCAGTGTGACGTCGCAGACTTCCACGCCACTATTTCTGCCGGCCGAGCTGTAAACGAGTCATACGAGCGGCAGCGAGTGTGGTGAAAGGACGACTACCTTAACTATACTTTTTCGCCTTCCAGATTTTGACGTCGACCCTGCTACCCTGGCTTCAAGACAACTCAGTGTGACGTCGCACACTTCCGCGCCACAATTTCTGCCTTCCGAGCTGTAAACGAGTCATACGATCGGCAGCGAGTGTGGTGAAAGGACGACTACCTTAACTATTTCTTTTTCGCTTTCCAGATTTTGACGTCGACCTTGCTACCCTGGCTTCAAGACTACTCAGGGTGACGTCGCAGACTTCCGCGCCAATATTTCTGCCGGCCGAGCTGTAAACGAGTCATACGAGCGGTAGCGAGTGTGGTGAAAGGACGACTACCTTAACTATTTCTTTTTCGCCTTCCAGATTTTGACGTCGACCCTGCTACCCTGGCTTCAAGACAACTCAGTGTGACGTCGCAGACTTCCGCGCTACTATTTCTGCCGGCCGAATGTAAACGAGTCATACGAGCGGCAGCGAGTGTGGTGAAAGGAAGACTACCTTAACTGTTTCTTTTTCGCCTTCCAGATTTTGACGTCGACCTTGCTACCCTGGCTTCAAGACAACTCAGGGTGACGTCGCAGACTTCCGCGCCACTATTTCTGCCGGCCGAGCTGTAAACGAGTCATACGAGCGGCAGCGAGTGTGGTGCAAGGACGACTACCTTAACTGTTTCTTTTTCGCCTTCCAGATTTTGACGTCGACCTTGCTACCCTGGCTTCAAGACAACTCAGTGTGACGTCGCGGACCTCCGCGCTACTATTTCTGCCGGCCGAATGTAAACGAGTCATACGAGCGGCAGCGAGTGTGGTGAAAGGAAGACTACCTTAACTGTTTCTTTTTCGCCTTCCAGATTTTGACGTCGACCTTGCTACCCTGTCTTCAAGACAACTCAGTGTGACGTCGCGGACCTCCGCGCTACTATTTCTGCCGGCCGAATGTAAACGAGTCATACGAGCGGCAGCGAGTGTGGTGAAAGGAAGACTACCTTAACTGTTTCTTTTTCGCCTTCCAGATTTTGACGTCGACCTTGCTACCCTGGCTTCAAGACAACTCAGGGTGACGTCGCAGACTTCCGCGCCACTATTTCTGCCGGCCGAGCTGTAAACGAGTCATACGAGCGGCAGCGAGTGTGGTGCAAGGACGACTACCTTAACTGTTTCTTTTTCGCCTTCCAGATTTTGACGTCGACCTTGCTACCCTGTCTTCAAGACAACTCAGTGTGACGTCGCGGACCTCCGCGCTACTATTTCTGCCGGCCGAATGTAAACGAGTCATACGAGCGGCAGCGAGTGTGGTGAAAGGAAGACTACCTTAACTGTTTCTTTTTCGCCTTCCAGATTTTGACGTCGACCTTGCTACCCTGGCTTCAAGACAACTCAGGGTGACGTCGCAGACTTCCGCGCCACTATTTCTGCCGGCCGAGCTGTAAACGAGTCATACGAGCGGCAGCGAGTGTGGTGCAAGGAAGACTACCTTAACTGTTTCTTTTTCGCCTTCCAGATTTTGACGTCGACCTTGCTACCCTGGCTTCAAGACAACTCAGGGTGACGTCGCAGACTTCCGCGCCAGTATTTCTGCCGGCCGAGCTGTACACGAGTCATACGAGCGGCAGCGAGTGTGGTGCAAGGACGACTACCTTAACTGTTTCTTTTTCGCCTTCCAGATTTTGACGTCGACCTTGCTACCCTGGCTTCAAGACAACTCAGTGTGACGTCGCGGACCACCGCGCTACTATTTCTGCCGGCCGAATGTAAACGAGTCATACGAGCGGCAGCGAGTGTGGTGAAAGGAAGACTACCTTAACTGTTTCTTTTTCGCCTTCCAGATTTTGACGTCGACCTTGCTACCCTGGCTTCAAGACAACTCAGGGTGACGTCGCAGACTTCCGCGCCACTATTTCTGCCGGCCGAGCTGTAAACGAGTCATACGAGCGGCAGCGAGTGTGGTGCAAGGACGACTACCTTAACTGTTTCTTTTTCGCCTTCCAGATTTTGACGTCGACCTTGCTACCCTGTCTTCAAGACAACTCAGTGTGACGTCGCGGACCTCCGCGCTACTATTTCTGCCGGCCGAATGTAAACGAGTCATACGAGCGGCAGCGAGTGTGGTGAAAGGAAGACTACCTTAACTGTTTCTTTTTCGCCTTCCAGATTTTGACGTCGACCTTGCTACCCTGGCTTCAAGACAACTCAGGGTGACGTCGCAGACTTCCGCGCCACTATTTCTGCCGGCCGAGCTGTAAACGAGTCATACGAGCGGCAGCGAGTGTGGTGCAAGGAAGACTACCTTAACTGTTTCTTTTTCGCCTTCCAGATTTTGACGTCGACCTTGCTACCCTGGCTTCAAGACAACTCAGGGTGACGTCGCAGACTTCCGCGCCAGTATTTCTGCCGGCCGAGCTGTACACGAGTCATACGAGCGGCAGCGAGTGTGGTGCAAGGACGACTACCTTAACTGTTTCTTTTTCGCCTTCCAGATTTTGACGTCGACCTTGCTACCCTGGCTTCAAGACAACTCAGTGTGACGTCGCGGACCACCGCGCTACTATTTCTGCCGGCCGAATGTAAACGAGTCATACGAGCGGCAGCGAGTGTGGTGAAAGGACGACTACCTTAACTGTTTCTTTTTCGCCTTCCAGATTTTGACGTCGACCTTGCTACCCTGGCTTCAAGACAACTCAGGGTGACGTCGCAGACTTCCGCGCCAGTATTTCTGCCGGCCGAGCTGTAAACGAGTCATACGAGCAGCAGCGAGTGTTGTGAAAGGAAGACTACCTTAACTGTTTCTTTTTCGCCTTCCAGATTTTGACGTCGACCTTGCTACCCTGGCTTCAAGACAACTCAGGGTGACGTCGCAGACTTCCGCGCCAGTATTTCTGCCGGCCGAGCTGTACACGAGTCATACGAGCGGCAGCGAGTGTGGTGCAAGGACGACTACCTTAACTGTTTCTCTTTCGCCTTCCAGATTTTGACGTCGACCCTGCTACCCTGGCTTCAAGACAACTCAGTGTGACGTCGCGGACCTCCGCGCTGCTATTTCTGCCGGCCGAATGTAAACGAGTCATACGAGCGGCAGCGAGTGTGGTGAAAGGAAGACTACCTTAACTGTTTCTTTTTCGCCTTCCAGATTTTGACGTCGACCTTGCTACCCTGGCTTCAAGACAACTCAGGGTGACGTCACAGACTTCCGCGCCAGTATTTCTGCCGGCCGAGCTGTAAACGAGTCATACGAGCGGCAGCGAGTGTGGTGCAAGGACGATTACCTTAACTATTTCTTTTTCGCCTTCCAGATTTTGACGTCGACCTTGCTACCCTGGCTTCAAGACAACTCAGGGTGACGTCGCAGACTTCCGCGCAAGTATTTCTGCCGGCCGAGCTGTAAACGAGTCATACGAGCGGCAGCGAGTGTGGTGCAAGGACGACTACCTTAACTATTTCTTTTTCGCCTTCCAGATTTTTTACGTCGACCTTGCTACCCTGGCTTCAAGACAACTCAGGGTGACGTCGCAGACTTCCGCGCCAGTATTTCTGCCGGCCGAGCTGTAAACGAGTCATACGAGCGGCAGCGAGTATGGTGCAAGGACGACTACCTTAACTATTTCTTTTTCGCCTTCCAGATTTTGACGTCGACCTTGCTACCCTGGCTTCAAGACAACTCAGGGTGACGTCGCAGACTTCCGCGCCAGTATTTCTGCCGGCCGAGCTGTAAACGAGTCATACGAGCGGTAGCGAGTGTGGTGAAAGGACGACTACCTTAACTATTTCTTTTTCGCCTTCCAGATTTTGACGTCGACCCTGCTACCCTGGCTTCAAGACAACTCAGTGTGACGTCGCGGACCTCCGCGCTACTATTTCTGCCGGCCGAATGTAAACGAGTCATACGAGCGGCAGCGAGTGTGGTGAAAGGAAGACTACCTTAACTGTTTCTTTTTCGCCTTCCAGATATTGACGTCGACCCTGCTACCCTGGCTTCAAGGCAACTCAGTGTGACGTCGCAGACTTCCGCGCTACTATTTCTGCCGGCCGAGCGCTAAAGGAGTCATACGAGCGGCAGCGAGTGTGGTGAAAGGACGACTACCTTAACTATTTCTTTTTGGCCTTCCAGATTTTGACGTCGACCCTGCTACCCTGGCTTCAAGACAGCTCAGTGTGACGTCGCGGACCTCCGCGCTACTATTTCTGCCGGCCGAATGTAAACGAGTCATACGAGCGGCAGCGAGTGTGGTGAAAGGAAGACTACCTTAACTGTTTCTTTTTCGCCTTCCAGATTTTGACGTCGACCCTGCTACCCTGGCTTCAAGGCAACTCAGTGTGACGTCGCAGACTTCCGCGCTACTATTTCTGCCGGCAGAGCGCTAAAGGAGTCATACGAGCGGCAGCGAGTGTGGTGCAAGGACGACTACCTTAACTGTTTCTCTTTCGCCTTCCAGATTTTGACGTCGACCTTGCTACCCTGGCTTCAAGGCAACTCAGGGTGACGTCGCAGGCATCCGCGCCACTATTTTTGCCAGCCGAGCTGTACACGAGTCATACGAGCGGTAGCGAGTGTGGTGCAAGGACGACTATCTTAACTATTTCTTTTTCGCATTTCAGATTTTTACGTCGACCCTCCTACCCTGGCTCCAAGACAATTCAGTGTGACGTCGCGGACCTCCGCGCTACTATTTCTGCCGGCCGAATGTAAACGAGTCATACGAGCGGCAGCGAGTGTGGTGCAAGGACGACTACCTTAACTGTTTCTTTTTCGCCTTCCAGATTTTGACGTCGACCTTGCTACCCTGTCTTCAAGACAACTCAGGGTGACGTCGCAGACTTCCGCGCTACTATTTCTGCCGGCCGAGCGCTAAAGGAGTCATACGAGCGGCAGCGAGTGTGGTGCAAGGACGACTACCTTAACTGTTTCTCTTTCGCCTTCCAGATTTTGACGTCGACCTTGCTACCCTGGCTTCAAGGCAACTCAGGGTGACGTCGCAGGCATCCGCGCCACTATTTTTGCCAGCCGAGCTGTAAACGAGTCATACGAGCGGTAGCGAGTGTGGTGCAAGGACGACTATCTTAACTATTTCTTTTTCGCATTCCAGATTTTTACGTCGACCCTCCTACCCTGGCTCCAAGACAATTCAGTGTGACGTCGCAAACTTCCACGCCACTATTTCTGCCGGCCAAGCTGTAAACGACTCATACGAGCGGCAGCGAGTGTGGTGAAAGGACGACTACCTTAACTATTTATTTTTCGCCTTCCAGATTTTGACGTCGACCCTGCCACAGTGGCTTCAAGACAACTCAGGGTGACGTCGCAGACTTCCGCGCCACTATTTCGGCTCGCCGAGCTGTTAACGAGTCATACGAGCGGCAGCGAGTGTGGTGAAAGGACGACTACCTTAACAATTTCTTTTCGCCTTCCAGATTTTAACGTCGACCCTGCTACCCTGGCTTCAAGGCAACTCAGTGTGACGTCGCAGACTTCCACTCCGCTATTTCAGCCGGCCTGGCTGTAAACGAGTCATACGAGCGGCAGCGAGTGTAGGCGAAAGGACGACTACCTTAACTGTTTCTTTTTCGCCTTCCAGATTTTGACGTCGACCCTGCTACCCTGGCTTCAAGGCAACTCAGTGTGACGTCGCAGACTTCCGCGCTACTATTTCTGCCGGCCGAGCGCTAAAGGAGTCATACGAGCGGCAGCGAGTGTGGTGCAAGGACGACTACCTTAACTGTTTCTCTTTCGCCTTCCAGATTTTGACGTCGACCTTGCTACCCTGGCTTCAAGGCAACTCAGGGTGACGTCGCAGGCATCCGCGCCACTATTTTTGCCAGCCGAGCTGTAAACGAGTCATACGAGCGGTAGCGAGTGTGGTGCAAGGACGACTATCTTAACTATTTCTTTTTCGCATTCCAGATTTTTACGTCGACCCTCCTACCCTGGCTCCAAGACAATTCAGTGTGACGTCGCAAACTTCCACGCCACTATTTCTGCCGGCCAAGCTGTAAACGACTCATACGAGCGGCAGCGAGTGTGATGAAAGGACGACTACCTTAACTATTTATTTTTCGCCTTCCAGATTTTGACGTCGACCCTGCCACAGTGGCTTCAAGACAACTCAGGGTGACGTCGCAGACTTCCGCGCCACTATTTCGGCTCGCCGAGCTGTTAACGAGTCATACGAGCGGCAGCGAGTGTGGTGAAAGGACGACTACCTTAACAATTTCTTTTCGCCTTCCAGATTTTAACGTCGACCCTGCTACCCTGGCTTCAAGGCAACTCAGTGTGACGTCGCAGACTTCCACTCCGCTATTTCAGCCGGCCTGGCTGTAAACGAGTCATACGAGCGGCAGCGAGTGTAGGCGAAAGGACGACTACCTTAGCTATTTCTTTTTCGCCTTCCAGATTTTGACGTCGACCCTGTTACAATGGCTTCAAGACTACTCAGTGTGACGTCGCAGACTTCCGCGCCACTATTTCTGCCGGCCGAGCTGTAAACGAGTCATACGAGCGGCAGCGAGTGTGGTGAAAGGACGACTACCTTAACTATACTTTTTCGCCTTCCAGATTTTGACGTCGACCCTGCTACCCTGGCTTCAAGACAACTCAGTGTGACGTCGCACACTTCCGCGCCACGATTTCTGCCGGCCGAGCTGTAAAGGAGCCACACGAGCGGCAGCGACTGTAGTGAAAATACACCCACCTTAACTATTTATTTTCGCCTTACAGATTTTGACGTCGACCCTCCTACCCTGGCTTCAAGACAAGTCAGTGTGACGTCGCAGACTTCCACGCCACTATTTCTGCTGGCCGAGCTGTAAACGAGGCATACGAGCGCAAGCGAGTGTGGTGAAAGGACGACTACCTTAACTATTTCTTTTTCGCCTTCCAGATTTTGACGTCGACCCTGCTACCCTGGCTTCAACACAACTCAGCGTGACGTCGCAGACTTCCGCGCCACTATTTCTGCCGGCCGAGCTGTAAACGAGTCATACGAGCGGCAGCGCGTGTGGTGAAAGGACGACTACCTAAACTATTTCTTATTCGCCTCCCAGATTTTTACGTCGACCCTGCTACCCTGGCTTCAAGACAAGTCAGTGTGACGTCGCAGACTTCCACGCCACTGTTTCTGCTGGCCGAGCTGTAAACGAGTCATACGAGCGGCAGCGAGTGTGGTGAAAGGACGACTACCTTAACTATTTCTTTTTCGCCTTCCAGATTTTGACGTCGACCCTGCTACCCTGGCTTCAAGACCACTGAGTGTGACTCGCAGACTTCCACGCCACTATTTCTGCCGGCCGAATGTAAACGAGTCATACGAGCGGCAGCGAGTGTGGTGAAAGGACGACTACCTTAACTGTTTCTTTTTCGCCTTCCAGATTTTGACGTCGACCCTGCTACCCTGGCTTCAAGACCACTCAGTGTGACTCGCAGACTTCCACGCCACTATTTCTGCCGGCCGAATGTACACGAGTCATACGAGCGGCAGCGAGTGTGGTGAAAGGACGACTACCTTAACTATTTCTTTTTCGCCTTCCAGATTTTGACGTCGACCCTTCTACCCTGGTTCAAGACAACTCAGTGCGACGTCGCAGACTTCCGTGCTACTATTTCTGCCGGCCGAATGTAATCGAGTCATACGAGCGGCAGCGAGTGTGGTGAAAGGAAGACTACCTTAACTGTTTCTTTTTCGCCTTCAAGATTTTGACGTCGACCCTGCTACCCTGGCTTCAAGGCAACTCAGCGTGACGTCGCAGACTTCCGCGCTACTATTTCTGCCGGCCGAGCTGTAAAGGAGTAATACGAGCGGCAGCCAGTGTGGTGAAAGGACGACTACCGTAACTATTTCTTTTTCGCCTTCCAGATTTTGACGTCGACCCTGCTACCCTGGCTTCAAGACAACTCAGTGTGACGTCGCGGACCTCCGCGCTACTATTTCTGCCGGCCGAGCTGTAAAGGAGTAATACGAGCGGCAGCGAGTGGGGTGAAAGGAAGACTACCTTAACTGTTTCTTTTTCGCCTTCCAGATTTTGACGTCGACCCTGCTACCCTGGCTTCAAGGCAACTCAGTGTGACGTCGCAGACTTCCGCGCTACTATTTCTGCCGGCCGAGCGCTAAAGGAGTCATACGAGCGGCAGCGAGTGTGGTGCAAGGACGACTACCTTAACTGTTTCTCTTTCGCCTTCCAGATTTTGACGTCGACCTTGCTACCCTGGCTTCAAGGCAACTCAGGGTGACGTCGCAGGCATCCGCGCCACTATTTTTGCCAGCCGAGCTGTAAACGAGTCATACGAGCGGTAGCGAGTGTGGTGAAAGGACGACTACTTTAACTATTTATTTTTCGCCTTCCAGATTTTGACGTCGACCCTGCCACAGTGGCTTCAAGACAACTCAGGGTGACGTCGCAGACTTCCGCGCCACTATTTCTGCCGGCCGAGCTGTTAACGAGTCATACGAGCGGCAGCGAGTGTGGTTAAAGGACGACTACCTTAACAATTTCTTTTCGCCTTCCAGATTTTAACGTCGACCCTGCTACCCTGGCTTCAAGGCAACTCAGTGTGACGTCGCAGACTTCCACTCCGCTATTTCAGCCGGCCTGGCTGTAAACGAGTCATACGAGCGGCAGCGAGTGTAGGCGAAAGGACGACTACCTTAACTATTTCTTTTTCGCCTTCCAGATTTTGACGTCGACCCTGCTACCCTGGCTTCAAGACCACTCAGTGTGACTCGCAGACTTCCACGCCACTATTTCTGCCGGCCGAATGTAAACGAGTCATACGAGCGGCAGCGAGTGTGGTGAAAGGACGACTACCTTAACTGTTTCTTTTTCGCCTTCCAGATTTTGACGTCGACCCTGCTACCCTGGCTTCAAGACCACTCAGTGTGACTCGCAGACTTCCACGCCACTATTTCTGCCGGCCGAATGTAAACGAGTCATACGAGCGGCAGCGAGTGTGGTGAAAGGACGACTACCTTAACTATTTCTTTTTCGGCTTCCAGATTTTGACATCGACCCTGCTACTCTGGCTTCAAGACAGCTCAGTGTGACGTCGCAGACTTCCGCGCTACTATTTCTGCCGGCCGAGTTGTAAAGGAGCCATACGAGCGGTAGCGAGTGTGGTGAAAGGACGACTACCTTAACTATTTCTTTTTCGCCTTCCAGATTTTGACGTCGACCCTGCTACCCTGGCTTCAAGACAACTCAGTGCGACGTCGCAGACTTCCGTGCTACTATTTCTGCCGGCAGAATGTAAACGAGTCATACGAGCGGCAGCGAGTGTGGTGAAAGGAAGACTACCTTAACTGTTTCTTTTTCGCCTTCCAGATTTTGACGTCGACCCTGCTACCCTGGCTTCAAGGCAACTCAGTGTGACGTCGCAGACTTCCGCGCTACTATTTCTGCCGGCCGAGCTGTAAAGGAGTCATACGAGCGGCAGCCAGTGTGGTGAAAGGACGACTACCTTAACTATACTTTTTCGCCTTCCAGATTTTGACGTCGACCCTGCTACCCTGGCTTCAAGACAACTCAGTGTGACGTCGCACACTTCCGCGCCACGATTTCTGCCGGCCGAGCTGTAAAGGAGCCACACGAGCGGCAGCGACTGTAGTGAAAATACACCCACCTTAACTATTTATTTTCGCCTTACAGATTTTGACGTCGACCCTCCTACCCTGGCTTCAAGACAAGTCAGTGTGACGTCGCAGACTTCCACGCCACTATTTCTGCTGGCCGAGCTGTAAACGAGTCATACGAGCGGCAGCGAGTGTGGTGAAAGGACGACTACCTTAACTATACTTTTTCGCCTTCCAGATTTTGACGTCGACCCTGCTACCCTGGCTTCAACACAACTCAGCGTGACGTCGCAGACTTCCGCGCCACTATTTCTGCCGGCCGAGCTGTAAACGAGTCATACGAGCGGCAGCGCGTGTGGTGAAAGGACGACTACCTAAACTATTTCTTATTCGCCTCCCAGATTTTGACGTCGACCCTGCTACCCTGGCTTCAAGACAAGTCAGTGTGACGTCGCAGACTTCCACGCCACTGTTTCTGCTGGCCGAGCTGTAAAGGAGCCACACGAGCGGCAGCGACTGTAGTGAAAATACACCCACCTTAACTATTTATTTTCGCCTTACAGATTTTGACGTCGACCCTCCTACCCTGGCTTCAAGACAAGTCAGTGTGACGTCGCAGACTTCCGCGCTACTATTTCTGCCGGCCGAGCTGTAAAGGAGTCATACGAGCGGCAGCGACTGTAGTGAAAATACACCCACCTTAACTATTTATTTTCGCCTTACAGATTTTGACGTCGACCCTCCTACCCTGGCTTCAAGACAAGTCAGTGTGACGTCGCAGACTTCCACGCCACTATTTCTGCTGGCCGAGCTGTAAACGAGTCATACGAGCGGCAGCGAGTGTGGTGAAAGGACGACTACCTTAACTATACATTTTCGCCTTCCAGATTTTGACGTCGACCCTGCTACCCTGGCTTCAAGACAACTCAGTGTGACGTCGCACACTTCCGCGCCACGATTTCTGCCGGCCGAGCTGTAAAGGAGCCACACGAGCGGCAGCGACTGTAGTGAAAATACACCCACCTTAACTATTTATTTTCGCCTTACAGATTTTGACGTCGACCCTCCTACCCTGGCTTCAAGACAAGTCAGTGTGACGTCGCAGACTTCCACGCCACTATTTCTGCTGGCCGAGCTGTAAACGAGTCATACGAGCGGCAGCGAGTGTGGTGAAAGGACGACTACCTTAACTATACTTTTTCGCCTTCCAGATTTTGACGTCGACCCTGCTACCCTGGTTTCAAGACAACTCAGTGTGACGTCGCACACTTCCGCGCCACGATTTCTGCCGGCCGAATGTAAACGAGTCATACGAGCGGCAGCGACTGTAGTGAAAATACACCCATCTTAACTATTTATTTTCGCCTTACAGATTTTGACGTCGACCCTCCTACCCTGGCTTCAAGACAAGTCAGTGTGACGTCGCAGACTTCCACGCCACTATTTCTGCTGGCCGAGCTGTAAACGAGTCATACGAGCGGCAGCGAGTGTGGTGAAAGGACGACTACCTTAACTATTTCTTTTTCGCCTCCCAGATTTTGACGTCGACCCTGCTACCCTGGCTTCAAGACAAGTCAGTGTGACGTCGCAGACTTCCACGCCACTGTTTCTGCTGGCCGAGCTGTAAACGAGTCATACGGGCGGCAGCGAGTGTGGTGAAAGGATGACTACCTTAACTATTTCTTTTTCGCCTTCCAGATTTTGACGTCGACCCTGCTACCCTGGCTTCAAGACAACTCAGGGTGACTCGCAGACTTCCAAGCCACTATTTCTGCCGGCCGAATGTAAACGAGTCATACGAGCGGCAGCGAGTGTGGTGAAAGGACGACTACCTTAACTGTTTCTTTTTCGCCTTCCAGGTTTTGACGTCGACCCTGCTACCCTGGCTTCAAGACCACTCAGTGTGACTCGCAGACTTCCACGCCACTATTTCTGCGGGCCGAATGTAAACGAGTCATACGAGCGGCAGCGAGTGTGGTGAAAGGACGACTACCTTAACTATTTCTTTTTCGCCTTCCAGATTTTGACGTCGACCCTGCTACCCTGGCTTCAAGGCAACTCAGTGTGACGTCGCGGACCTCCGCGCTACTATTTCTGCCGGCCGAGCTGTAAACGAGTCATACGAGCGGTAGCGAGTGTGGTGAAAGGACGACTACCTTAACTATTTCTTTTTCGCATTCCAGATTTTGACGTCGACCTTGCTACCCTGGCTTCAAGGCAACTCAGGGTGACGTCGCAGACTTCCGCGCCAGTATTTCTGCCGGCCGAGCTGTAAACGAGTCATACGAGCGGTAGCGAGTGTGGTGAAAGGACGACTACCTTAACTATTTCTTTTTCGCATTCCAGATTTTGACGTCGACCTTGCTACCCTGGCTTCAAGGCAACTCAGGGTGACGTCGCAGACTTCCGCGCCAGTATTTCTGCCGGCCGAGCTGTAAACGAGTCATACGAGCGGTAGCGAGTGTGGTGCAAGGACGACTACCTTAACTATTTCTTTTTCGCATTCCAGATTTTGACGTCGACCTTGCTACCCTGGCTTCAAGGCAACTCAGGGTGACGTCGCAGGCATCCGCGCCACTATTTTTGCCAGCCGAGCTGTAAACGAGTCATACGAGCGGTAGCGAGTGTGGTGCAAGGACGACTACCTTAACTATTTCTTTTTCGCATTCCAGATATTGACGTCGACCTTGCTACCCTGGCTTCAAGACAACTCAGGGTGACGTCGCAGACTTCCGCGCCAGTATTTCTGCCGGCCGAGCTGTAAACGAGTCATACGAGCGGTAGCGAGTGTGGTGAAAGGACGACTACCTTAACTATTTCTTTTTCGCCTTCCAGATTTTGACGTCGACCCTGCTACCCTGGCTTCAAGGCAACTCAGTGTGACGTCGCGGACCTCCGCGCTACTCTTTCTGCCGGCCGAGCTGTAAACGAGTCATACGAGCGGTAGCGAGTGTGGTGAAAGGACGACTACCTTAACTATTTCTTTTTCGCCTTCCAGATTTTGACGTCGACCCTGCTACCCTGGCTTCAAGGCAACTCAGTGTGACGTCGCGGACCTCCGCGCTACTATTTCTGCCGGCCGAGCTGTAAACGAGTCATACGAGCGGTAGCGAGTGTGGTGAAAGGACGACTACCTTAACTATTTCTTTTTCGCATTCCAGATTTTGAGGTCGACCTTGCTACCCTGGCTTCAAGGCAACTCAGGGTGACGTCGCAGACTTCCCCGCCAGTATTTCTGCCGGCCGAGCTGTAAACGAGTCATACGAGCGGTAGCGAGTGTGGTGAAAGGACGACTACCTTAACTATTTCTTTTTCGCCTTTTTGACGTCGACCCTGCTACCCTGGCTTCAAGGCAACTCAGTGTGACGTCGCAGACTTCCGCGCTACTATTTCTGCCGGCCGAGCGCTAAAGGAGTCATACGAGCGGCAGCGAGTGTGGTGAAAGGACGACTACCTTAACTATTTCTTTTTCGCCTTCCAGATTTTGACGTCGACCCTGCTACCCTGGCTTCAACACAACTCAGTGTGACTCGGAGACTTCCACGCCACTATTTCTGCCGGCCGAATGTAAACGAGTCATACGAGCGACAGCGAGTGTGGTGAAAGGACGACTACCTTAACTGTTTCTTTTTCGCCTTCTAGATTTTGACGTCGACCCTGCTACCCTGGCTTCAAGACCACTCAGTGTGACTCGCAGACTTCCACGCCACTATTTCTGCCGGCCGAATGTAAACGAGTCATACGAGCGGCAGCGAGTGTGGTGAAAGGACGACTACCTTAACTATTTCTTTTTCGCCTTCCAGATTTTGACGTCGACCCTGCTACTCTGGCTTCAAGACAGCTCAGTGTGACGTTGCAGACTTCCGCGCTACTATTTCTGCCGGCCGAGTTGTAAAGGAGCCATACGAGCGGTAGCGAGTGTGGTGAAAGGACGACTACCTTAACTATACTTTTTCGCCTTACAGATTTTGACGTCGACCCTCCTACCCTGGCTTCAAGACAAGTCAGTGTGACGTCGCAGACTTCCACGCCACTATTTCTGCTGGCCGAGCTGTAAACGAGTCATACGAGCGGCAGCGAGTGTGGTGAAAGGACGACTACCTTAACTATACTTTTTCGCCTTCCAGATTTTGACGTCGACCCTGCTACCCTGGCTTCAACACAACTCAGCGTGACGTCGCAGACTTCCGCGCCACTATTTCTGCCGGCCGAGCTGTAAACGAGTCATACGAGCGGCAGCGCGTGTGGTGAAAGGACGACTACCTTAACTATTTCTTTTTCGCCTTCCAGATTTTGACGTCGACCCTGCTACCCTGGCTTCAAGACAACTCAGGGTGACGTCGCAGACTTCCGCGCCACTGTTTCTGCCGGCCGAGCTGTAAACGAGTCATACGAGCGGTAGCGAGTGTGGTGAAAGGACGACTACCTTAACTATTTCTTTTTCGCCTTCCAGATTTTGACGTCGACCCTGCTACCCTGGCTTCAACACAACTCAGCGTGACGTCGCAGACTTCCGCGCCACTATTTCTGCCGGCCGAGCTGTAAACGAGTCATACGAGCGGCAGCGCGTGTGGTGAAAGGACGACTACCTAAACTATTTCTTATTCGCCTCCCAGATTTTGACGTCGACCCTGCTACCCTGGCTTCAAGACAAGTCAGTGTGACGTCGCAGACTTCCACGCCACTGTTTCTGCTGGCCGAGCTGTAAACGAGTCATACGAGCGGCAGCGAGTGTGGTGAAAGGATGACTACCTTAACTATTTCTTTTTCGCCTTCCAGATTTTGACGTCGACCCTGCTACCCTGGCTTCAAGACAACTCAGGGTGACGTCGCAGACTTCCGCGCCACTGTTTCTGCCGGCCGAGCTGTAAACGAGTCATACGAGCGGTTGCGAGTGTGGTGAAAGGACGACTACCTTAACTATTTCTTTTTCGCCTTCCAGATTTTGACGTCGACCCTGCTACCCTGTCTTCAAGACCACTCAGTGTGACTCGCAGACTTCCACGGCACTATTTCTGCCGGCCGAATGTAAACGAGTCATACGAGCGGCAGCGAGTGTGGTGAAAGGACGACTACCTTAACTGTTTCTTTTTCGCCTTCCAGATTTTGACGTCGACCCTGCTACCCTGGCTTCAAGACCACTCAGTGTGACTCGCAGACTTCCACGCCACTATTTCTGCCGGCCGAATGTAAACGAGTCATACAAGCGGCAGCGAGTGTGGTGAAAGGACGACTACCTTAACTATTTCTTTTTCGCCTTCCAGATTTTGACGTCGACCCTGCTACTCTGGCTTCAAGACAGCTCAGTGTGACGTCGCAGACTTCCGCGCTACTATTTCTGCCGGCCGAGTTGTAAAGGAGCCATACGAGCGGTAGCGAGTGTGGTGAAAGGACGACTACCTTAACTATTACTTTTTCGCCTTCCAGATTTTGACGTCGACCCTGCTACCCTGGCTTCAAGACAACTCAGTGCGACGTCGCAGACTTCCGTGCTACTATTTCTGCCGGCCGAGCTGTAAAGGAGTCATACGAGCGGCAGCCAGTGTGGTGAAAGGACGACTACCGTAACTATTTCTTTTTCGCCTTCCAGATTTTGACGTCGACCCTGCTACCCTGGCTTCAAGGCAACTCAGTGTGACGTCGCGGACCTCCGCGCTACTATTTCTGCTGGCCCAGCTGTAAACGAGTCACACGAGCGGCAGCGAGTGTGGTGAAAGGACGACTACCTTAACTATTTCTTTTTCGCCTTCCAGATTTTGACGTCGACCCTGCTACCCTGGCTTCAAGGCAACTCAGTGTGACGTCGCGGACCTCCGCGCTACTATTTCTGCCGGCCGAGCGCTAAAGGTGTCATACGAGCGGCAGCGAGTGTGGTGCAAGGACGACTACCTTAACTATTTCTTTTTCGCCTTCCAGATTTTGACGTCGACCCTGCTACTCTGGCTTCAAGACAGCTCAGTGTGACGTCGCAGACTTCCACGCCACTATTTCTGCCTTCCGAGCTGTAAACGAGTCACACGAGCGGCAGCGACTGTAGTGAAAATACACCCACATTAACTATTTATTTTCGCCTTACAGATTTTGACGTCGACCCTGCTACCCTGGCTTCAAGACAAGTCAGTGTGACGTCGCAGACTTCCACGCCACTGTTTCTGCTGGCCGAGTTGTAAACGAGTCATACGAGCGGCAGCGAGCGTGGTGAAAGGATGACTACCTTAACTATTTCTTTTTCGCCTTCCAGATTTTGACGTCGACCTTGCTACCCTGGCTTCAAGACAACTCAGGGTGACGTCGCAGACTTCCGCGCCAGTATTTCTGCCGGCCGAGCTGTAAACGAGTCATACGAGCGGTAGCGAGTGTGGTGAAAGGACGACTACCTTAACTATTTCTTTTTCGCCTTCCAGATTTTGACGTCGACCCTGCTACCCTGGCTTCAAGGCAACTCAGTGTGACGTCGCAGACTTCCGCGCTACTATTTCTGCCGGCCGACCGCTAAAGGAGTCATACGAGCGGCAGCGAGTGTGGTGAAAGGACGACTACCTTAACTATTTCTTTTTCGCCTTCCAGATTTTGACGTCGACCCTGCTACCCTGGCTTCAACACAACTCAGCGTGACGTCGCAGACTTCCGCGCCACTATTTCTGCCGGCCGAGCTGTAAACGAGTCATACGAGCGGCAGCGCGTGTGGTGAAAGGACGACTACCTAAACTATTTCTTATTCGCCTCCCTGATTTTGACGTCGACCCTGCTACCCTGGCTTCAAGACAAGTCAGTGTGACGTCGCAGACTTCCACGCCACTGTTTCTGCTGGCCGAGCTGTAAACGAGTCATACGAGCGGCAGCGAGCGTGGTGAAAGGATGACTACCTTAACTATTTCTTTTTCGCCTTCCAGATTTTGACGTCGACCTTGCTACCCTGGCTTTAAGACAACTCAGGGTGACGTCGCAGACTTCCGCGCCAGTATTTCTGCCGGCCGAGCTGTAAACGAGTCATACGAGCGGCAGCGAGTGTGGTGAAAGGACGACTACCTTAACTATTTCTTTTTCGCTTTCCAGATTTTGACGTCGACCCTGCTACCCTGGCTTCAAGGCAACTCAGTGTGACGTCGCGGACCTCCGCGCTACTATTTCTGCCGGCCGAGCGCTAAAGGAGTCATACGAGCGGTAGCGAGTGTGGTGCAAGGACGACTACCTTAACTATTTCTTTTTCGCATTCCAGATTTTGACGTCGACCTTGCTACCCTGGCTTCAAGACAACTCAGGGTGACGTCGCAGACTTCCGCGCCAGTATTTCTGCCGGCCGAGCTGTAAACGAGTCATACGAGCGGTAGCGAGTGTGGTGAAAGGACGACTACCTTAACTATTTCTTTTTCGCCTTCCAGATTTTGACGTCGACCCTGCTACCCTGGCTTCAAGGCAACTCAGTGTGACGTCGCGGACCTCCGCGCTACTATTTCTGCCGGCCGAGCGCTAAAGGAGTCATACGAGCGGCAGCGAGTGTGCTGCAAGGACGACTACCTTAACTGTTTCTCTTTCGCCTTCCAGATTTTGACGTCGACCTTGCTACCCTGGCTTCAAGGCAACTCAGGGTGACGTCGCAGGCATCCGCGCCACTATTTTTGCCAGCCGAGCTGTAAACGAGTCATACGAGCGGTAGCGAGTGTGGTGAAAGGACGACTACCTTAACTATTTCTTTTTCGCCTTCCAGATTTTGACGTCGACCTTGCTACCCTGGCTTCAAGACAACTCAGGGTGACGTCGCAGACTTCCGCGCCAGTATTTCTGCCGGCCCAGCTGTAAACGAGTCATACGAGCGGTAGCGAGTGTGGTGAAAGGACGACTACCTTAACTATTTCTTTTTCGCCTTCCAGATTTTGACGTCGACCCTGCTACCCTGGCTTCAAGGCAACTCAGTGTGACGTCGCAGACTTCCGCGCTACTATTTCTGCCGGCCGAGCGCTAAAGGAGTCATACGAGCGGCAGCGAGTGTGGTGAAAGGACGACTACCTTAACTATTTCTTTTTCGCCTTCCAGATTTTGACGTCGACCCTGCTACCCTGGCGTCAACACAACTCAGCGTGACGTCGCAGACTTCCGCGCCACTATTTCTGCCGGCCGAGCTGTAAACGAGTCATACGAGCGGCAGCGCGTGTGGTGAAAGGACGACTACCTAAACTATTTCTTATTCGCCTCCCAGATTTTGACGTCGACCCTGCTACCCTGGCTTCAAGACAAGTCAGTGTGACGTCGCAGACTTCCACGCCACTGTTTCTGCTGGCCGAGCTGTAAACGAGTCATACGAGCGGCAGCGAGTGTGGTGAAAGGATGACTACCTTAACTATTTCTTTTTCGCCTTCCAGATTTTGACGTCGACCCTGCTACCCTGGCTTCAAGACAACTCAGGGTGACGTCGCAGACTTCCGCGCCACTGTTTCTGCCGGCCGAGCTGTAAACGAGTCATACGAGCGGTAGCGAGTGTGGTGAAAGGACGACTACCTTAACTATTTCTTTTTCGCCTTCCAGATTTTGACGTCGACCCTGCTACCCTGGCTTCAAGACCACTCAGTGTGACTCGCAGACTTCCACGCCACTATTTCTGCCGGCCGAATGTAAACGAGTCATACGAGCGGCAGCGAGTGTGGTGAAAGGACGACTACCTTAACTGTTTCGTTTTCGCCTTCCAGATTTTGACGTCGACCCTGCTACCCTGGCTTCAAGACCACTCAGTGTGACTCGCAGACTTCCACGCCACTATTTCTGCCGGCCGAATGTAAACGAGTCATACGAGCGGCAGCGAGTGTGGTGAAAGGACGACTACCTTAACTATTTCTTTTTCGCCTTCCAGATTTTGACGTCGACCCTGCTACTCTGGCTTCAAGACAGCTCAGTGTGACGTCGCAGACTTCCGCGCTACTATTTCTGCCGGCCGAGTTGTAAAGGAGCCATACGAGCGGTAGCGAGTGTGGTGAAAGGACGACTACCTTAACTATTTCTTTTTCGCCTTCCAGATTTTGACGTCGACCCTGCTACCCTGGCTTCAAGACAACTCAGTGCGACGTCGCAGACTTCCGTGCTACTATTTCTGCCGGCAGAATGTAAACGAGTCATACGAGCGGCAGCGAGTGTGGTGAAAGGAAGACTACCTTAACTGTTTCTTTTTCGCCTTCCAGATTTTGACGTCGACCCTGCTACCCTGGTTTCAAGGCAACTCAGTGTGACGTCGCAGACTTCCGCGCTACTATTTCTGCCGGCCGAGCTGTAAAGGAGTCATACGAGCGGCAGCCAGTGTGGTGAAAGGACGACTACCGTAACTATTTCTTTTTCGCCTTCCAGATTTTGACGTCGACCCTGCTACCCTGGCTTCAAGACAACTCAGTGTGACGTCGCAGACTTCCACGCCACTATTTCTGCCGGCCGAGCTGTAAACGAGTCATACGAGCGGCAGCGAGTGTGGTGAAAGGACGACTACCTTAACTATACTTTTTCGCCTTCGAGATTTTGACGTCGACCCTGCTACCCTGGCTTCAAGACAAGTCAGTGTGACGTCGCAGACTTCCACGCCACTATTTCTGCTGGCCCAGCTGTAAACGAGTCACACGAGCGGCAGCGAGTGTGGTGAAAGGACGACTACCTTAACTATTTCTTTTTCGCCTTCCAGATTTTGACGTCGACCTTGCTACCCTGGCTTCAAGACAACTCAGGGTGACGTCGCAGACTTCCGCGCCAGTATTTCTGCCGGCCGAGCTGTAAACGAGTCATACGAGTGGTAGCGAGTGTGGTGAAAGGACGACTACCTTAACTATTTCTTTTTCGCCTTCCAGATTTTGACGTCGACCCTGCTACCCTGGCTTCAAGGCAACTCAGTGTGACGTCGCGGACCTCCGCGCTACTATTTCTGCCGGCCGAGCGCTAAAGGAGTCATACGAGTGGCAGCGAGTGTGGTGCAAGGACGACTACCTTAACTGTTTCTCTTTCGCCTTCCAGATTTTGACGTCGACCTTGCTACCCTGGCTTCAAGGCAACTCAGGGTGACGTCGCAGGCATCCGCGCCACTATTTTTGCCAGCCGAGCTGTAAACGAGTCATACGAGCGGTAGCGAGTGTGGTGCAAGGACGACTACCTTAACTATTTCTTTTTCGCATTCCAGATTTTGACGTCGACCTTGCTACCCTGGCTTCAAGACAACTCAGGGTGACGTCGCAGACTTCCGCGCCAGTATTTCTGCCGGCCGAGCTGTAAACGAGTCATACGAGCGGTAGCGAGTGTGTTGAAAGGACGACTACCTTAACTATTTCTTTTTCGCCTTCCAGATTTTGACGTCGACCCTGCTACCCTGGCGTCAAGGCAACTCAGTGTGACGTCGCGGACCTCCGCGCTTCTATTTCTGCCGGCCGAGCGCTAAAGGAGTCATACGAGCGGCAGCGAGTGTGGTGCAAGGACGACTACCTTAACTGTTTCTCTTTCGCCTTCCAGATTTTGACGTCGACCTTGCTACCCTGGCTTCAAGGCAACTCAGGGTGACGTCGCAGGCATCCGCGCCACTATTTTTGCCAGCCGAGCTGTAAACGAGTCATACGAGCGGCAGCGAGTGTGGTGAAAGGACGACTACCTTAACTATACTTTTTCGCCTTCGAGATTTTGACGTCGACCCTGCTACCCTGGCTTCAAGACAAGTCAGTGTGACGTCGCAGACTTCCACGCCACTATTTCTGCTGGCCCAGCTGTAAACGAGTCACACGAGCGGCAGCGAGTGTGGTGAAAGGACGACTACCTTAACTATTTCTTTTTCGCCTTCCAGATTTTGACGTCGACCTTGCTACCCTGGCTTCAAGACAACTCAGGGTGACGTCGCAGACTTCCGCGCCAGTATTTCTGCCGGCCGAGCTGTAAACGAGTCATACGAGTGGTAGCGAGTGTGGTGAAAGGACGACTACCTTAACTATTTCTTTTTCGCCTTCCAGATTTTGACGTCGACCCTGCTACCCTGGCTTCAAGGCAACTCAGTGTGACGTCGCGGACCTCCGCGCTACTATTTCTGCCGGCCGAGCGCTAAAGGAGTCATACGAGTGGCAGCGAGTGTGGTGCAAGGACGACTACCTTAACTGTTTCTCTTTCGCCTTCCAGATTTTGACGTCGACCTTGCTACCCTGGCTTCAAGGCAACTCAGGGTGACGTCGCAGTCATCCGCGCCACTATTTTTGCCAGCCGAGCTGTAAAGGAGTTATACGAGCGGCAGCGAGTGTGGTGCAAGGACGACTACCTTAACTGTTTCTCTTTCGCCTTCCAGATTTTGACGTCGCCCTTGCTACCCTGGCTTCAAGGCAACTCAGGGTGACGTCGCAGGCATCCGCGCCACTATTTTTGCCAGCCGAGCTGTAAACGAGTCATACGAGCGGTAGCGAGTGTGGTGAAAGGACGACTACCTTAACTATTTCTTTTTCGCCTTCCAGATTTTGACGTCGACCTTACTACCCTGGCTTCAAGACAACTCAGGGTGACGTCGCAGACTTCCGCGCCAGTATTTCTGCCGGCCGAGCTGTAACGAGTCATACGAGCGGTAGCGAGTGTGGTGAAAGGACGACTACCTTAACTATTTCTTTTTCGCCTTCCAGATTTTGACGTCGACCCTGCTACCCTGGCTTCAAGGCAACTCAGTGTGACGTCGCAGACTTCCGCGCTACTATTTCTGCCGGCCGAGCGCTAAAGGAGTCATACGAGCGGCAGCGAGTGTGGTGAAAGGACGACTACCTTAACTATACTTTTTCGCCTTCCAGATTTTGACGTCGACCCTGCTACCCTGGCTTCAAGACAACTCAGTGTGACGTCGCACACTTCCGTGCCAGTATTTCTGCCGGCCGAGCTGTAAACGAGTCATACGAGCGGTAGCGAGTGTGGTGAAAGGACGACTACCTTAACTATTTCTTATTCGCCTTCCAGATTTTGACGTCGACCCTGCTACCCTGGCTTCAAGGCAACTCAGTGTGACGTCGCGGACCTCCGCGCTACTATTTCTGCTGGCCCAGCTGTAAACGAGTCACACGAGCGGCAGCTAGTGTGGTGAAAGGACGACTACCTTAACTATTTCTTTTTCGCCTTCCAGATTTTGACGTCGACCCTGCTACCCTGGCTTCAAGGCAACTCAGTGTGACGTCGCGGACCTCCGCCCTACTATTTCTGCCGGCCGAGCGCTAAAGGAGTCATACGAGCGACAGCGAGTGTGGTGCAAGGACGACTACCTTAACTATTTCTTTTTCGCCTTCCAGATTTTGACGTCGACCCTGCTACTCTGGCTTCAAGACAGCTCAGTGTGACGTCGCAGACTTCCACGCCACTATTTCTGCCTTCCGAGCTGTAAACGAGTCACACGAGCGGCAGCGACTGTAGTGAAAATACACCCACATTAACTATTTATTTTCGCCTTACAGATTTTGACGTCGACCCTGCTACCCTGGCTTCAAGACAAGTCAGTGTGACGTCGCAGACTTCCACGCCACTATTTCTGCTGGCCCAGCTGTAAACGAGTCATACGAGCGGTAGCGAGTGTGGTGAAAGGACGACTACCTTAACTATTTCTTTTTCGCCTTCCAGATTTTGACGTCGACCCTGCTACCCTGGCTTCAAGGCAACTCAGTGTGACGTCGCGGACCTCCGCGCTACTATTTCTGCCGGCCGAGCTGTAAACGAGTCATACGAGCGGCAGCGCGTGTGGTGAAAGGACGACTACCTAAACTATTTCTTATTCGCCTCCCAGATTTTGACGTCGACCCTGCTACCCTGGCTTCAAGACAAGTCAGTGTGACGTCGCAGACTTCCACGCCACTGTTTCTGCTGGCCGAGCTGTAAACGAGTCATACGAGCGGCAGCGAGCGTGGTGAAAGGATGACTACCTTAACTATTTCTTTTTCGCCTTCCAGATTTTGACGTCGACCTTGCTACCCTGGCTTCAAGACAACTCAGGGTGACGTCGCAGACTTCCGCGCCAGTATTTCTGCCGGCCGAGCTGTAAACGAGTCATACGAGCGGTAGCGAGTGTGGTGAAAGGACGACTACCTTAACTATTTCTTTTTCGCCTTCCAGATTTTGACGTCGACCCTGCTACCCTGGCTTCAAGGCAACTCAGTGTGACGTCGCAGACTTCCGCGCTACTATTTCTGCCGGCCGAGCGCTAAAGGAGTCATACGAGCGGCAGCGAGTGTGGTGAAAGGACGACTACCTTAACTGTTTCTCTTTCGAATTCCAGATTTTGACGTCGACCTTGCTACCCTGGCTTCAAGGCAACTCAGGGTGACGTCGCAGGCATCCGCGCCACTATTTTTGCCAGCCGAGCTGTAAACGAGTCATACGAGCGGTAGCGAGTGTGGTGAAAGGACGACTACCTTAACTATTTCTTTTTCGCCTTCCAGATTTTGACGTCGACCTTACTACCCTGGCTTCAAGACAACTCAGGGTGACGTCGCAGACTTCCGCGCCAGTATTTCTGCCGGCCGAGCTGTAAACGAGTCATACGAGCGGTAGCGAGTGTGGTGAAAGGACGACTACCTTAACTATTTCTTTTTCGCCTTCCAGATTTTGACGTCGACCCTGCTACCCTGGCTTCAAGGCAACTCAGTGTGACGTCGCAGACTTCCGCGCTACTATTTCTGCCGGCCGAGCGCTAAAGGAGTCATACGAGCGGCAGCGAGTGTGGTGAAAGGACGACTACCTTAACTATTTCTTTTTCGCCTTCCAGATTTTGACGTCGACCCTGCTACCCTGGCTTCAACACAACTCAGCGTGACGTCGCAGACTTCCGCGCCACTATTTCTGCCGGCCGAGCTGTAAACGAGTCATACGAGCGGCAGCGCGTGTGGTGAAAGGACGACTACCTAAACTATTTCTTATTCGCCTCCCAGATTTTGACGTCGACCCTGCTACCCTGGCTTCAAGACAAGTCAGTGTGACGTCGCAGACTTCCACGCCACTGTTTCTGCTGGCCGAGCTGTAAACGAGTCATACGAGCGGCAGCGAGCGTGGTGAAAGGATGACTACCTTAACTATTTCTTTTTCGCCTTCCAGATTTTGACGTCGACCTTGCTACCCTGGCTTTAAGACAACTCAGGGTGACGTCGCAGACTTCCGCGCCAGTATTTCTGCCGGCCGAGCTGTAAACGAGTCATACGAGCGGCAGCGAGTGTGGTGAAAGGACGACTACCTTAACTATTTCTTTTTCGCTTTCCAGATTTTGACGTCGACCCTGCTACCCTGGCTTCAAGGCAACTCAGTGTGACGTCGCGGACCTCCGCGCTACTATTTCTGCCGGCCGAGCGCTAAAGGAGTCATACGAGCGGCAGCGAGTGTGCTGCAAGGACGACTACCTTAACTGTTTCTCTTTCGCCTTCCAGATTTTGACGTCGACCTTGCTACCCTGGCTTCAAGGCAACTCAGGGTGACGTCGCAGGCATCCGCGCCACTATTTTTGCCAGCCGAGCTGTAAACGAGTCATACGAGCGATAGCGAGTGTGGTGAAAGGACGACTACCTTAACTATTTCTTTTTCGCCTTCCAGATTTTGACGTCGACCTTGCTACCCTGGCTTCAAGACAACTCAGGGTGACGTCGCAGACTTCCGCGCCAGTATTTCTGCCGGCCCAGCTGTAAACGAGTCATACGAGCGGTAGCGAGTGTGGTGAAAGGACGACTACCTTAACTATTTCTTTTTCGCCTTCCAGATTTTGACGTCGACCCTGCTACCCTGGCTTCAAGGCAACTCAGTGTGACGTCGCAGACTTCCGCGCTACTATTTCTGCCGGCCGAGCGCTAAAGGAGTCATACGAGCGGCAGCGAGTGTGGTGAAAGGACGACTACCTTAACTATTTCTTTTTCGCCTTCCAGATTTTGACGTCGACCCTGCTACCCTGGCTTCAACACAACTCAGCGTGACGTCGCAGACTTCCGCGCCACTATTTCTGCCGGCCGAGCTGTAAACGAGTCATACGAGCGGCAGCGCGTGTGGTGAAAGGACGACTACCTAAACTTTTTCTTATTCGCCTCCCAGATTTTGACGTCGACCCTGCTACCCTGGCTTCAAGACAAGTCAGTGTGACGTCGCAGACTTCCACGCCACTGTTTCTGCTGGCCGAGCTGTAAACGAGTCATACGAGCGGCAGCGAGTGTGGTGAAAGGATGACTACCTTAACTATTTCTTTTTCGCCTTCCAGATTTTGACGTCGACCCTGCTACCCTGGCTTCAAGACAACTCAGGGTGACGTCGCAGACTTCCGCGCCACTGTTTCTGCCGGCCGAGCTGTAAACGAGTCATACGAGCGGTAGCGAGTGTGGTGAAAGGACGACTACCTTAACTATTTCTTTTTCGCCTTCCAGATTTTGACGTCGACCCTGCTACCCTGGCTTCAAGACCACTCAGTGTGACTCGCAGACTTCCACGCCACTATTTCTGCCGGCCGAATGTAAACGAGTCATACGAGCGGCAGCGAGTGTGGTGAAAGGACGACTACCTTAACTGTTTCTTTTTCGCCTTCCAGATTTTGACGTCGACCCTGCTACCCTGGCTTCAAGACAACTCAGTGCGACGTCGCAGACTTCCGTGCTACTATTTCTGCCGGCAGAATGTAAACGAGTCATACGAGCGGCAGCGAGTGTGGTGAAAGGAAGACTACCTTAACTGTTTCTTTTTCGCCTTCCAGATTTTGACGTCGACCCTGCTACCCTGGCTTCAAGGCAACTCAGTGTGACGTCGCAGACTTCCGCGCTACTATTTCTGCCGGCCGAGCTGTAAAGGAGTCATACGAGCGGCAGCCAGTGTGGTGAAAGGACGACTACCGTAACTATTTCTTTTTCGCCTTCCAGATTTTGACGTCGACCCTGCTACCCTGGCTTCAAGACAACTCAGTGTGACGTCGCAGACTTCCACGCCACTATTTCTGCCGGCCGAGCTGTAAACGAGTCATACGAGCGGCAGCGAGTGTGTTGAAAGGACGACTACCTTAACTATTTCTTTTTCGCCTTCCAGATTTTGACGTCGACCCTGCTACCCTGGCGTCAAGGCAACTCAGTGTGACGTCGCGGACCTCCGCGCTTCTATTTCTGCCGGCCGAGCGCTAAAGGAGTCATACGAGCGGCAGCGAGTGTGGTGCAAGGACGACTACCTTAACTGTTTCTCTTTCGCCTTCCAGATTTTGACGTCGACCTTGCTACCCTGGCTTCAAGGCAACTCAGGGTGACGTCGCAGGCATCCGCGCCACTATTTTGCCAGCCGAGCTGTAAACGAGTCATACGAGCGGCAGCGAGTGTGGTGAAAGGACGACTACCTTAACTATACTTTTTCGCCTTCGAGATTTTGACGTCGACCCTGCTACCCTGGCTTCAAGACAAGTCAGTGTGACGTCGCAGACTTCCACGCCACTATTTCTGCTGGCCCAGCTGTAAACGAGTCACACGAGCGGCAGCGAGTGTGGTGAAAGGACGACTACCTTAACTATTTCTTTTTCGCCTTCCAGATTTTGACGTCGACCTTGCTACCCTGGCTTTAAGACAACTCAGGGTGACGTCGCAGACTTCCGCGCCAGTATTTCTGCCGGCCGAGCTGTAAACGAGTCATACGAGCGGCAGCGAGTGTGGTGAAAGGACGACTACCTTAACTATTTCTTTTTCGCTTTCCAGATTTTGACGTCGACCCTGCTACCCTGGCTTCAAGGCAACTCAGTGTGACGTCGCGGACCTCCGCGCTACTATTTCTGCCGGCCGAGCGCTAAAGGAGTCATACGAGCGGCAGCGAGTGTGCTGCAAGGACGACTACCTTAACTGTTTCTCTTTCGCCTTCCAGATTTTGACGTCGACCTTGCTACCCTGGCTTCAAGGCAACTCAGGGTGACGTCGCAGGCATCCGCGCCACTATTTTTGCCAGCCGAGCTGTAAACGAGTCATACGAGCGATAGCGAGTGTGGTGAAAGGACGACTACCTTAACTATTTCTTTTTCGCCTTCCAGATTTTGACGTCGACCTTGCTACCCTGGCTTCAAGACAACTCAGGGTGACGTCGCAGACTTCCGCGCCAGTATTTCTGCCGGCCCAGCTGTAAACGAGTCATACGAGCGGTAGCGAGTGTGGTGAAAGGACGACTACCTTAACTATTTCTTTTTCGCCTTCCAGATTTTGACGTCGACCCTGCTACCCTGGCTTCAAGGCAACTCAGTGTGACGTCGCAGACTTCCGCGCTACTATTTCTGCCGGCCGAGCGCTAAAGGAGTCATACGAGCGGCAGCGAGTGTGGTGAAAGGACGACTACCTTAACTATTTCTTTTTCGCCTTCCAGATTTTGACGTCGACCCTGCTACCCTGGCTTCAACACAACTCAGCGTGACGTCGCAGACTTCCGCGCCACTATTTCTGCCGGCCGAGCTGTAAACGAGTCATACGAGCGGCAGCGCGTGTGGTGAAAGGACGACTACCTAAACTTTTTCTTATTCGCCTCCCAGATTTTGACGTCGACCCTGCTACCCTGGCTTCAAGACAAGTCAGTGTGACGTCGCAGACTTCCACGCCACTGTTTCTGCTGGCCGAGCTGTAAACGAGTCATACGAGCGGCAGCGAGTGTGGTGAAAGGATGACTACCTTAACTATTTCTTTTTCGCCTTCCAGATTTTGACGTCGACCCTGCTACCCTGGCTTCAAGACAACTCAGGGTGACGTCGCAGACTTCCGCGCCACTGTTTCTGCCGGCCGAGCTGTAAACGAGTCATACGAGCGGTAGCGAGTGTGGTGAAAGGACGACTACCTTAACTATTTCTTTTTCGCCTTCCAGATTTTGACGTCGACCCTGCTACCCTGGCTTCAAGACCACTCAGTGTGACTCGCAGACTTCCACGCCACTATTTCTGCCGGCCGAATGTAAACGAGTCATACGAGCGGCAGCGAGTGTGGTGAAAGGACGACTACCTTAACTGTTTCTTTTTCGCCTTCCAGATTTTGACGTCGACCCTGCTACCCTGGCTTCAAGACAACTCAGTGCGACGTCGCAGACTTCCGTGCTACTATTTCTGCCGGCAGAATGTAAACGAGTCATACGAGCGGCAGCGAGTGTGGTGAAAGGAAGACTACCTTAACTGTTTCTTTTTCGCCTTCCAGATTTTGACGTCGACCCTGCTACCCTGGCTTCAAGGCAACTCAGTGTGACGTCGCAGACTTCCGCGCTACTATTTCTGCCGGCCGAGCTGTAAAGGAGTCATACGAGCGGCAGCCAGTGTGGTGAAAGGACGACTACCGTAACTATTTCTTTTTCGCCTTCCAGATTTTGACGTCGACCCTGCTACCCTGGCTTCAAGACAACTCAGTGTGACGTCGCAGACTTCCACGCCACTATTTCTGCCGGCCGAGCTGTAAACGAGTCATACGAGCGGCAGCGAGTGTGTTGAAAGGACGACTACCTTAACTATTTCTTTTTCGCCTTCCAGATTTTGACGTCGACCCTGCTACCCTGGCGTCAAGGCAACTCAGTGTGACGTCGCGGACCTCCGCGCTTCTATTTCTGCCGGCCGAGCGCTAAAGGAGTCATACGAGCGGCAGCGAGTGTGGTGCAAGGACGACTACCTTAACTGTTTCTCTTTCGCCTTCCAGATTTTGACGTCGACCTTGCTACCCTGGCTTCAAGGCAACTCAGGGTGACGTCGCAGGCATCCGCGCCACTATTTTGCCAGCCGAGCTGTAAACGAGTCATACGAGCGGCAGCGAGTGTGGTGAAAGGACGACTACCTTAACTATACTTTTTCGCCTTCGAGATTTTGACGTCGACCCTGCTACCCTGGCTTCAAGACAAGTCAGTGTGACGTCGCAGACTTCCACGCCACTATTTCTGCTGGCCCAGCTGTAAACGAGTCACACGAGCGGCAGCGAGTGTGGTGAAAGGACGACTACCTTAACTATTTCTTTTTCGCCTTCCAGATTTTGACGTCGACCTTGCTACCCTGGCTTCAAGACAACTCAGGGTGACGTCGCAGACTTCCGCGCCAGTATTTCTGCCGGCCGAGCTGTAAACGAGTCATACGAGTGGTAGCGAGTGTGGTGAAAGGACGACTACCTTAACTATTTCTTTTTCGCCTTCCAGACTTTGACGTCGACCCTGCTACCCTGGCTTCAAGGCAACTCAGTGTGACGTCGCGGACCTCCGCGCTACTATTTCTGCCGGCCGAGCGCTAAAGGAGTCATACGAGTGGCAGCGAGTGTGGTGCAAGGACGACTACCTTAACTGTTTCTCTTTCGCCTTCCAGATTTTGACGTCGACCTTGCTACCCTGGCTTCAAGGCAACTCAGGGTGACGTCGCCGGCATCCGCGCCACTATTTTTGCCAGCCGAGCTGTAAAGGAGTCATACGAGCGGCAGCGAGTGTGGTGCAAGGACGACTACCTTAACTGTTTCTCTTTCGCCTTCCAGATTTTGACGTCGACCTTGCTACCCTGGCTTCAAGGCAACTCAGGGTGACGTCGCAGGCATCCGCGCCACTATTTTTGCCAGCCGAGCTGTAAACGAGTCATACGAGCGGTAGCGAGTGTGGTGAAAGGACGACTACCTTAACTATTTCTTTTTCGCCTTCCAGATTTTGACGTCGACCTTACTACCCTGGCTTCAAGACAACTCAGGGTGACGTCGCAGACTTCCGCGCCAGTATTTCTGCCGGCCGAGCTGTAAACGAGTCATATGAGCGGTAGCGAGTGTGGTGAAAGGACGACTACCTTAACTATTTCTTTTTCGCCTTCCAGATTTTGACGTCGACCCTGCTACCCTGGCTTCAAGGCAACTCAGTGTGACGTCGCAGACTTCCGCGCTACTATTTCTGCCGGCCGAGCGCTAAAGGAGTCATACGAGCGGCAGCGAGTGTGGTGAAAGGACGACTACCTTAACTATTTCTTTTTCGCCTTCCAGATTTTGACGTCGACCCTGCTACCCTGGCTTCAACACAACTCAGCGTGACGTCGCAGACTTCCGCGCCACTATTTCTGCCGGCCGAGCTGTAAACGAGTCATACGAGCGGCAGCGCGTGTGGTGAAAGGACGACTACCTAAACTATTTCTTATTCGCCTCCCAGATTTTGACGTCGACCCTGCTACCCTGGCTTCAAGACAAGTCAGTGTGACGTCGCAGACTTCCACGCCACTGTTTCTGCTGGCCGAGCTGTAAACGAGTCATACGAGCGGCAGCGAGCGTGGTGAAAGGATGACTACCTTAACTATTTCTTTTTCGCCTTCCAGATTTTGACGTCGACCTTGCTACCCTGGCTTCAAGACAACTCAGGGTGACGTCGCAGACTTCCGCGCCAGTATTTCTGCCGGCCGAGCTGTAAACGAGTCATACGAGCGGCAGCGCGTGTGGTGAAAGGACGACTACCTAAACTTTTTCTTATTCGCCTCCCAGATTTTGACGTCGACCCTGCTACCCTGGCTTCAAGACAAGTCAGTGTGACGTCGCAGACTTCCACGCCACTGTTTCTGCTGGCCGAGCTGTAAACGAGTCATACGAGCGGCAGCGAGTGTGGTGAAAGGATGACTACCTTAACTATTTCTTTTTCGCCTTCCAGATTTTGACGTCGACCCTGCTACCCTGGCTTCAAGACAACTCAGGGTGACGTCGCAGACTTCCGCGCCACTGTTTCTGCCGGCCGAGCTGTAAACGAGTCATACGAGCGGTAGCGAGTGTGGTGAAAGGACGACTACCTTAACTATTTCTTTTTCGCCTTCCAGATTTTGACGTCGACCCTGCTACCCTGGCTTCAAGACCACTCAGTGTGACTCGCAGACTTCCACGCCACTATTTCTGCCGGCCGAATGTAAACGAGTCATACGAGCGGCAGCGAGTGTGGTGAAAGGACGACTACCTTAACTGTTTCTTTTTCGCCTTCCTGATTTTGACGTCGACCCTGCTACCCTGGCTTCAAGACAACTCAGTGCGACGTCGCAGACTTCCGTGCTACTATTTCTGCCGGCAGAATGTAAACGAGTCATACGAGCGGCAGCGAGTGTGGTGAAAGGAAGACTACCTTAACTGTTTCTTTTTCGCCTTCCAGATTTTGACGTCGACCCTGCTACCCTGGCTTCAAGGCAACTCAGTGTGACGTCGCAGACTTCCGCGCTACTATTTCTGCCGGCCGAGCTGTAAAGGAGTCATACGAGCGGCAGCCAGTGTGGTGAAAGGACGACTACCGTAACTATTTCTTTTTCGCCTTCCAGATTTTGACGTCGACCCTGCTACCCTGGCTTCAAGACAACTCAGTGTGACGTCGCAGACTTCCACGCCACTATTTCTGCCGGCCGAGCTGTAAACGAGTCATACGAGCGGCAGCGAGTGTGTTGAAAGGACGACTACCTTAACTATTTCTTTTTCGCCTTCCAGATTTTGACGTCGACCCTGCTACCCTGGCGTCAAGGCAACTCAGTGTGACGTCGCGGACCTCCGCGCTTCTATTTCTGCCGGCCGAGCGCTAAAGGAGTCATACGAGCGGCAGCGAGTGTGGTGCAAGGACGACTACCTTAACTGTTTCTCTTTCGCCTTCCAGATTTTGACGTCGACCTTGCTACCCTGGCTTCAAGGCAACTCAGGGTGACGTCGCAGGCATCCGCGCCACTATTTTGCCAGCCGAGCTGTAAACGAGTCATACGAGCGGCAGCGAGTGTGGTGAAAGGACGACTACCTTAACTATACTTTTTCGCCTTCGAGATTTTGACGTCGACCCTGCTACCCTGGCTTCAAGACAAGTCAGTGTGACGTCGCAGACTTCCACGCCACTATTTCTGCTGGCCCAGCTGTAAACGAGTCACACGAGCGGCAGCGAGTGTGGTGAAAGGACGACTACCTTAACTATTTCTTTTTCGCCTTCCAGATTTTGACGTCGACCTTGCTACCCTGGCTTCAAGACAACTCAGGGTGACGTCGCAGACTTCCGCGCCAGTATTTCTGCCGGCCGAGCTGTAAACGAGTCATACGAGTGGTAGCGAGTGTGGTGAAAGGACGACTACCTTAACTATTTCTTTTTCGCCTTCCAGACTTTGACGTCGACCCTGCTACCCTGGCTTCAAGGCAACTCAGTGTGACGTCGCGGACCTCCGCGCTACTATTTCTGCCGGCCGAGCGCTAAAGGAGTCATACGAGTGGCAGCGAGTGTGGTGCAAGGACGACTACCTTAACTGTTTCTCTTTCGCCTTCCAGATTTTGACGTCGACCTTGCTACCCTGGCTTCAAGGCAACTCAGGGTGACGTCGCCGGCATCCGCGCCACTATTTTTGCCAGCCGAGCTGTAAAGGAGTCATACGAGCGGCAGCGAGTGTGGTGCAAGGACGACTACCTTAACTGTTTCTCTTTCGCCTTCCAGATTTTGACGTCGACCTTGCTACCCTGGCTTCAAGGCAACTCAGGGTGACGTCGCAGGCATCCGCGCCACTATTTTTGCCAGCCGAGCTGTAAACGAGTCATACGAGCGGTAGCGAGTGTGGTGAAAGGACGACTACCTTAACTATTTCTTTTTCGCCTTCCAGATTTTGACGTCGACCTTACTACCCTGGCTTCAAGACAACTCAGGGTGACGTCGCAGACTTCCGCGCCAGTATTTCTGCCGGCCGAGCTGTAAACGAGTCATATGAGCGGTAGCGAGTGTGGTGAAAGGACGACTACCTTAACTATTTCTTTTTCGCCTTCCAGATTTTGACGTCGACCCTGCTACCCTGGCTTCAAGGCAACTCAGTGTGACGTCGCAGACTTCCGCGCTACTATTTCTGCCGGCCGAGCGCTAAAGGAGTCATACGAGCGGCAGCGAGTGTGGTGAAAGGACGACTACCTTAACTATTTCTTTTTCGCCTTCCAGATTTTGACGTCGACCCTGCTACCCTGGCTTCAACACAACTCAGCGTGACGTCGCAGACTTCCGCGCCACTATTTCTGCCGGCCGAGCTGTAAACGAGTCATACGAGCGGCAGCGCGTGTGGTGAAAGGACGACTACCTAAACTATTTCTTATTCGCCTCCCAGATTTTGACGTCGACCCTGCTACCCTGGCTTCAAGACAAGTCAGTGTGACGTCGCAGACTTCCACGCCACTGTTTCTGCTGGCCGAGCTGTAAACGAGTCATACGAGCGGCAGCGAGCGTGGTGAAAGGATGACTACCTTAACTATTTCTTTTTCGCCTTCCAGATTTTGACGTCTACCTTGCTACCCTGGCTTCAAGACAACTCAGGGTGACGTCGCAGACTTCCGCGCCAGTATTTCTGCCGGCCGAGCTGTAAACGAGTCATACGAGCGGCAGCGAGTGTGGTGAAAGGACGACTACCTTAACTATTTCTTTTTCGCTTTCCAGATTTTGACGTCGACCCTGCTACCCTGGCTTCAAGGCAACTCAGTGTGACGTCGCGGACCTCCGCGCTACTATTTCTGCCGGCCGAGCGCTAAAGGAGTCATACGAGCGGTAGCGAGTGTGGTGCAAGGACGACTACCTTAACTATTTCTTTTTCGCATTCCAGATTTTGACGTCGACCTTGCTACCCTGGCTTCAAGACAACTCAGGGTGACGTCGCAGACTTCCGCGCCAGTATTTCTGCCGGCCGAGCTGTAAACGAGTCATACGAGCGGTAGCGAGTGTGGTGAAAGGACGACTACCTTAACTATTTCTTTTTCGCCTTCCAGATTTTGACGTCGACCCTGCTACCCTGGCTTCAAGGCAACTCAGTGTGACGTCGCGGACCTCCGCGCTACTATTTCTGCCGGCCGAGCGCTAAAGGAGTCATACGAGCGGCAGCGAGTGTGCTGCAAGGACGACTACCTTAACTGTTTCTCTTTCGCCTTCCAGATTTTGACGTCGACCTTGCTACCCTGGCTTCAAGGCAACTCAGGGTGACGTCGCAGACTTCCGCGCCACTGTTTCTGCCGGCCGAGCTGTAAACGAGTCATACGAGCGGTAGCGAGTGTGGTGAAAGGACGACTACCTTAACTATTTCTTTTTCGCCTTCCAGATTTTGACGTCGACCCTGCTACCCTGGCTTCAAGACCACTCAGTGTGACTCGCAGACTTCCACGCAACTATTTCTGCCGGCCGAATGTAAACGAGTCATACGAGCGGCAGCGAGTGTGGTGAAAGGACGACTACCTTAACTGTTTCTTTTTCGCCTTCCAGATTTTGACGTCGACCCTGCTACCCTGGCTTCAAGACCACTCAGTGTGACTCGCAGACTTCCACGCCACTATTTCTGCCGGCCGAATGTAAACGAGTCATACGAGCGGCAGCGAGTGTGGTGAAAGGACGACTACCTTAACTATTTCTTTTTCGCCTTCCAGATTTTGACGTCGACCCTGCTACTCTGGCTTCAAGACAGCTCAGTGTGACGTCGCAGACTTCCGCGCTACTATTTCTGCCGGCCGAGTTGTAAAGGAGCCATACGAGCGGTAGCGAGTGTGGTGAAAGGACGACTACCTTAACTATTTCTTTTTCGCCTTCCAGATTTTGACGTCGACCCTGCTACCCTGGCTTCAAGACAACTCAGTGCGACGTCGCAGACTTCCGTGCTACTATTTCTGCCGGCAGAATGTAAACGAGTCATACGAGCGGCAGCGAGTGTGGTGAAAGGAAGACTACCTTAACTGTTTCTTTTTCGCCTTCCAGATTTTGACGTCGACCCTGCTACCCTGGCTACAAGGCAACTCAGTGTGACGTCGCAGACTTCCGCGCTACTATTTCTGCCGGCCGAGCTGTAAAGGAGTCATACGAGCGGCAGCCAGTGTGGTGAAAGGACGACTACCGTAACTATTTCTTTTTCGCCTTCCAGATTTTGACGTCGACCCTGCTACCCTGGCTTCAAGACAACTCAGTGTGACGTCGCAGACTTCCACGCCACTATTTCTGCCGGCCGAGCTGTAAACGAGTCATACGAGCGGCAGCGAGTGTGGTGAAAGGACGACTACCTTAACAATACTTTTTCGCCTTCGAGATTTTGACGTCGACCCTGCTACCCTGGCTTCAAGACAAGTCAGTGTGACGTCGCAGACTTCCACGCCACTATTTCTGCTGGCCCAGCTGTAAACGAGTCACACGAGCGGCAGCGAGTGTAGTGAAAGGACGACTACCTTAACTATTTCTTTTTCGCCTTCCAGATTTTGACGTCGACCTTGCTACCCTGGCTTCAAGAAAACTCAGGGTGACGTCGCAGACTTCCGCGCCAGTATTTCTGCCGGCCGAGCTGTAAACGAGTCATACGAGTGGTAGCGAGTGTGGTGAAAGGACGACTACCTTAACTATTTCTTTTTCGCCTTCCAGATTTTGACGTCGACCTTGCTACCCTGGCTTCAAGGCAACTCAGTGTGACGTCGCGGACCTCCGCGCTACTATTTCTGCCGGCCGAGCGCTAAAGGAGTCATACGAGTGGCAGCGAGTGTAGTGCAAGGACGACTACCTTAACTGTTTCTCTTTCGCCTTCCAGATTTTGACGTCGACCTTGCTACCCTGGCTTCAAGGCAACTCAGGGTGACGTCGCAGGCATCCGCGCCACTATTTTTGCCAGCCGAGCTGTAAACGAGTCATACGAGCGGTAGCGAGTGCGGTGCAAGGACGACTACCTTAACTATTTCTTTTTCGCATTCCAGATTTTGACGTCGACCTTGCTACCCTGGCTTCAAGACAACTCAGGGTGACGTCGCAGACTTCCGCGCCAGTATTTCTGCCGGCCGAGCTGTAAACGAGTCATACGAGCGGTAGCGAGTGTGTTGAAAGGACGACTACCTTAACTATTTATTTTTCGCCTTCCAGATTTTGACGTCGACCCTGCTACCCTGGCGTCAAGGCAACTCAGTGTGACGTCGCGGACCTCCGCGCTACTATTTCTGCCGGCCGAGCGCTAAAGGAGTCATACGAGCGGCAGCGAGTGTGGTGCAAGGACGACTACCTTAACTGTTTCTCTTTCGCCTTCCAGATTTTGACGTCGACCTTGCTACCCTGGCTTCAAGGCAACTCAGGGTGACGTCGCAGGCATCCGCGCCACTATTTTTGCCAGCCGAGCTGTAAACGAGTCATACGAGCGGTAGCGAGTGTGGTGAAAGGACGACTACCTTAACTATTTCTTTTTCGCATTCCAGATTTTGACGTCGACCTTGCTACCCTGGCTTCAAGACAACTCAGGGTGACGTCGCAGACTTCCGCGCCAGTATTTCTGCCGGCCGAGCTGTAAACGAGTCATACGAGCGGTAGCGAGTGTGGTGAAAGGACGACTACCTTAACTATTTCTTTTTCGCCTTCCAGATTTTACGTCGACCCTGCTACCCTGGCTTCAAGGCAACTCAGTGTGACGTCGCGGACCTCCGCGCTACTATTTCTGCCGGCCGAGCGCTAAAGGAGTCATACGAGCGGCAGCGAGTGTGGTGAAAGGACGACTACCTTAACTATTTATTTTTCGCCTTCCAGATTTTGACGTCGACCCTGCCACAGTGGCTTCAAGACAAATCAGGGTGACGTCGCAGACTTCCGCGCCACTATTTCTGCCGGCCGAGCTGTTAACGAGTCATACGAGCGGCAGCGAGTGTGGTGAAAGGACGACTACCTTAACAATTTCTTTTCGCCTTCCAGATTTTGACGTCGACCCTGCTACCCTGGCTTCAAGACAACTCAGTGTGACGTCGCAGACTTCCACGCCACTATTTCTGCCGGCCGAGCTGTAAACGAGTCATACGAGCGGCAGCGAGTGTGGTGAAAGGACGACTACCTTAACTATACTTTTTCGCCTTCGAGATTTTGACGTCGACCCTGCTACCCTGGCTTCAAGACAAGTCAGTGTGACGTCGCAGACTTACACGCCACTATTTCTGCTGGCCCAGCTGTAAACGAGTCACACGAGCGGCAGCGAGTGTGGTGAAAGAACGACTACCTTAACTATTTCTTTTTCGCCTTCCAGATTTTGACGTCGACCTTGCTACCCTGGCTTCAAGACAACTCAGGGTGACGTCGCAGACTTCCGCGCCAGTATTTCTGCCGGCCGAGCTGTAAACTAGTCATACGAGTGGTAGCGAGTGTGGTGAAAGGACGACTACCTTAACTATTTCTTTTTCGCCTTCCAGATTTTGACGTCGACCCTGCTACCCTGGCTTCAAGGCAACTCAGTGTGACGTCGCGGACCTCCGCGCTACTATTTCTGCCGGCCGAGCGCTAAAGGAGTCATACGAGTGGCAGCGAGTGTGGTGCAAGGACGACTACCTTAACTGTTTCTCTTTCGCCTTCGAGATTTTGACGTCGACCTTGCTACCCTGGCTTCAAGGCAACTCAGGGTGACGTCGCAGGCATCCGCGCCACTATTTTTGCCAGCCGAGCTGTAAACGAGTCATACGAGCGGTAGCGAGTGTGGTGCAAGGACGACTACCTTAACTATTTCTTTTTCGCATTCCAGATTTTGACGTCGACCTTGCTACCCTGGCTTCAAGACAACTCAGGGTGACGTCGCAGACTTCCGCGCCAGTATTTCTGCCGGCCGAGCTGTAAACGAGTCATACGAGCGGTAGCGAGTGTGTTGAAAGGACGACTACCTTAACTATTTCTTTTTCGCCTTCCAGATTTTGACGTCGACCCTGCTACCCTGGCGTCAAGGCAACTCAGTGTGACGTCGCGGACCTCCGCGCTTCTATTTCTGCCGGCCGAGCGCTAAAGGAGTCATACGAGCGGCAGCGAGTGTGGTGCAAGGACGACTACTTTAACTGTTTCTCTTTCGCCTTCCAGATTTTGACGTCGACCTTGCTACCCTGGCTTCAAGGCAACTCAGGGTGACGTCGCAGGCATCCGCGCCACTATTTTTGCCAGCCGAGCTGTAAACGAGTCATACGAGCGGCAGCGAGTGTGGTGAAAGGACGACTACCTTAACTATACTTTTTCGCCTTCGAGATTTTGACGTCGACCCTGCTACCCTGGCTTCAAGACAAGTCAGTGTGACGTCGCAGACTTCCACGCCACTATTTCTGCTGGCCCAGCTGTAAACGAGTCACACGAGCGGCAGCGAGTGTGGTGAAAGGACGACTACCTTAACTATTTCTTTTTCGCCTTCCAGATTTTGACGTCGACCTTGCTACCCTGGCTTCAAGACAACTCAGGGTGACGTCGCAGACTTCCGCGCCAGTATTTCTGCCGGCCGAGCTGTAAACGAGTCATACGAGTGGTAGCGAGTGTGGTGAAAGGACGACTACCTTAACTATTTCTTTTTCGCCTTCCAGATTTTGACGTCGACCCTGCTACCCTGGCTTCAAGGCAACTCAGTGTGACGTCGCGGACCTCCGCGCTACTATTTCTGCCGGCCGAGCGCTAAAGGAGTCATACGAGTGGCAGCGAGTGTGGTGCAAGGACGACTACCTTAACTGTTTCTCTTTCGCCTTCCAGATTTTGACGTCGACCTTGCTACCCTGGCTTCAAGGCAACTCAGGGTGACGTCGCAGGCATCCGCGCCACTATTTTTGCCAGCCGAGCTGTAAAGGAGTCATACGAGCGGCAGCGAGTGTGGTGCAAGGACGACTACCTTAACTGTTTCTCTTTCGCCTTCCAGATTTTGACGTCGCCCTTGCTACCCTGGCTTCAAGGCAACTCAGGGTGACGTCGCAGGCATCCGCGCCACTATTTTTGCCAGCCGAGCTGTAAACGAGTCATACGAGCGGTAGCGAGTGTGGTGAAAGGACGACTACCTTAACTATTTCTTTTTCGCCTTCCAGATTTTGACGTCGACCCTGCTACCCTGGCTTCAAGGCAACTCAGTGTGACGTCGGGGACCTCCGCGCTACTATTTCTGCTGGCCCAGCTGTAAACGAGTCACACGAGCGGCAGCGAGTGTGGTGAAAGGAGGACTACCTTAACTATTTCTTTTTCGCCTTCCAGATTTTGACGTCGACCCTGCTACCCTGGCTTCAAGGCAACTCAGTGTGACGTCGCGGATCTCCGCGCTACTATTTCTGCCGGCCGAGCGCTAAAGGAGTCATACGAGCGGCAGCGAGTGTGGTGCAAGGACGACTACCTTAACTATTTCTTTTTCGCCTTCCAGATTTTGACGTCGACCCTGCTACTCTGGCTTCAAGACAGCTCAGTGTGACGTCGCAGACTTCCACGCCACTATTTCTGCCTTCCGAGCTGTAAACGAGTCACACGAGCGGCAGCGACTGTAGTGAAAATACACCCACATTAACTATTTATTTTCGCCTTACAGATTTTGACGTCGACCCTGCTACCCTGGCTTCAAGACAAGTCAGTGTGACGTCGCAGACTTCCACGCCACTATTTCTGCTGGCCCAGCTGTAAACGAGTCACACGAGCGGCAGCGAGTGTGGTGAAAGGACGACTACCTTAACTATTTCTTTTTCGCCTTCCAGATTTTGACGTCGACCTTGCTACCCTGGCTTCAAGACAACTCAGGGTGACGTCGCAGACTTCCGCGCCAGTATTTCTGCCGGCCGAGCTGTAAACGAGTCATACGAGCGGTAGCGAGTGTGGTGAAAGGACGACTACCTTAACTATTTCTTTTTCGCCTTCCAGATTTTGACGTCGACCCTGCTACCCTGGCTTCAAGGCAACTCAGTGTGACGTCGCGGACCTCCGCGCTACTATTTCTGCCGGCCGAGCTGTAAACGAGTCATACGAGCGGCAGCGCGTGTGATGAAAGGACGACTACCTAAACTATTTCTTATTCGCCTCCCAGATTTTGACGTCGACCCTGCTACCCTGGCTTCAAGACAAGTCAGTGTGACGTCGCAGACTTCCACGCCACTGTTTCTGCTGGCCGAGCTGTAAACGAGTCATACGAGCGGCAGCGAGCGTGGTGAAAGGACGACTACCTTAACTATTTCTTTTTCGCCTTCCAGATTTTGACGTCGACCCTGCTACCCTGGCTTCAAGGCAACTCAGTGTGACGTCGCAGACTTCCGCGCTACTATTTCTGCCGGCCGAGCGCTAAAGGAGTCATACGAGCGGCAGCGAGTGTGGTGAAAGGACGACTACCTTAACTGTTTCTCTTTCGAATTCCAGATTTTGACGTCGACCTTGCTACCCTGGCTTCAAGGCAACTCAGGGTGACGTCGCAGGCATCCGCGCCACTATTTTTGCCAGCCGAGCTGTAAACGAGTCATACGAGCGGTAGCGAGTGTGGTGAAAGGACGACTACCTTAACTATTTCTTTTTCGCCTTCCAGATTTTGACGTCGACCTTACTACCCTGGCTTCAAGACAACTCAGGGTGACGTCGCAGACTTCCGCGCCAGTATTTCTGCCGGCCGAGCTGTAAACGAGTCATACGAGCGGTAGCGAGTGTGGTGAAAGGACGACTACCTTAACTATTTCTTTTTCGCCTTCCAGATTTTGACGTCGACCCTGCTACCCTGGCTTCAAGGCAACTCAGTGTGACGTCGCAGACTTCCGCGCTACTATTTCTGCCGGCCGAGCGCTAAAGGAGTCATACGAGCGGCAGCGAGTGTGGTGAAAGGACGACTACCTTAACTATTTCTTTTTCGCCTTCCAGATTTTGACGTCGACCCTGCTACCCTGGCTTCAACACAACTCAGCGTGACGTCGCAGACTTCCGCGCCACTATTTCTGCCGGCCGAGCTGTAAACGAGTCATACGAGCGGCAGCGCGTGTGGTGAAAGGACGACTACCTAAACTATTTCTTATTCGCCTCCCAGATTTTGACGTCGACCCTGCTACCCTGGCTTCAAGACAAGTCAGTGTGACGTCGCAGACTTCCACGTCACTGTTTCTGCTGGCCGAGCTGTAAACGAGTCATACGAGCGGCAGCGAGCGTGGTGAAAGGATGACTACCTTAACTATTTCTTTTTCGCCTTCCAGATTTTGACGTCGACCTTGCTACCCTGGCTTTAAGACAACTCAGGGTGACGTCGCAGACTTCCGCGCCAGTATTTCTGCCGGCCGAGCTGTAAACGAGTCATACGAGCGGCAGCGAGTGTGGTGAAAGGACGACTACCTTAACTATTTCTTTTTCGCTTTCCAGATTTTGACGTCGACCCTGCTACCCTGGCTTCAAGGCAACTCAGTGTGACGTCGCGGACCTCCGCGCTACTATTTCTGCCGGCCGAGCGCTAAAGGAGTCATACGAGCGGCAGCGAGTGTGCTGCAAGGACGACTACCTTAACTGTTTCTCTTTCGCCTTCCAGATTTTGACGTCGACCTTGCTACCCTGGCTTCAAGGCAACTCAGGGTGACGTCGCAGGCATCCGCGCCACTATTTTTGCCAGCCGAGCTGTAAACGAGTCATACGAGCGGTAGCGAGTGTGGTGAAAGGACGACTACCTTAACTATTTCTTTTTCGCCTTCCAGATTTTGACGTCGACCTTGCTACCCTGGCTTCAAGACAACTCAGGGTGACGTCGCAGACTTCCGCGCCAGTATTTCTGCCGGCCCAGCTGTAAACGAGTCATACGAGCGGTAGCGAGTGTGGTGAAAGGACGACTACCTTAACTATTTCTTTTTCGCCTTCCAGATTTTGACGTCGACCCTGCTACCCTGGCTTCAAGGCAACTCAGTGTGACGTCGCAGACTTCCGCGCTACTATTTCTGCCGGCCGAGCGCTAAAGGAGTCATACGAGCGGCAGCGAGTGTGGTGAAAGGACGACTACCTTAACTATTTCTTTTTCGCCTTCCAGATTTTGACGTCGACCCTGCTACCCTGGCTTCAACACAACTCAGCGTGACGTCGCAGACTTCCGCGCCACTATTTCTGCCGGCCGAGCTGTAAACGAGTCATACGAGCGGCAGCGCGTGTGGTGAAAGGACGACTACCTAAACTATTTCTTATTCGCCTCCCAGATTTTGACGTCGACCCTGCTACCCTGGCTTCAAGACAAGTCAGTGTGACGTCGCAGACTTACACGCCACTGTTTCTGCTGGCCGAGCTGTAAACGAGTCATACGAGCGGCAGCGAGTGTGGTGAAAGGATGACTACCTTAACTATTTCTTTTTCGCCTTCCAGATTTTGACGTCGACCCTGCTACCCTGGCTTCAAGACAACTCAGGGTGACGTCGCAGACTTCCGCGCCACTGTTTCTGCCGGCCGAGCTGTAAACGAGTCATACGAGCGGTAGCGAGTGTGGTGAAAGGACGACTACCTTAACTATTTCTTTTTCGCCTTCCAGATTTTGACGTCGACCCTGCTACCCTGGCTTCAAGACCACTCAGTGTGACTCGCAGACTTCCACGCCACTATTTCTGCCGGCCGAATGTAAACGAGTCATACGAGCGGCAGCGAGTGTGGTGAAAGGACGACTACCTTAACTGTTTCTTTTTCGCCTTCCAGATTTTGACGTCGACCCTGCTACCCTGGCTTCAAGACCACTCAGTGTGACTCGCAGACTTCCACGCCACTATTTCTGCCGGCCGAATGTAAACGAGTCATACGAGCGGCAGCGAGTGTGGTGAAAGGACGACTACCTTAACTATTTCTTTTTCGCCTTCCAGATTTTGACGTCGACCTTGCTACCCTGGCTTCAAGACAACTCAGGGTGACGTCGCAGACTTCCGCGCCAGTATTTCTGCCGGCCGAGCTGTAAACGAGTCATACGAGCGGTAGCGAGTGTGGTGAAAGGACGACTACCTTAACTATTTCTTTTTCGCCTTCCAGATTTTACGTCGACCCTGCTACCCTGGCTTCAAGGCAACTCAGTGTGACGTCGCGGACCTCCGCGCTACTATTTCTGCCGGCCGAGCGCTAAAGGAGTCATACGAGCGGCAGCGAGTGTGGTGAAAGGACGACTACCTTAACTATTTATTTTTCGCCTTCCAGATTTTGACGTCGACCCTGCCACAGTGGCTTCAAGACAAATCAGGGTGACGTCGCAGACTTCCGCGCCACTATTTCTGCCGGCCGAGCTGTTAACGAGTCATACGAGCGGCAGCGAGTGTGGTGAAAGGACGACTACCTTAACAATTTCTTTTCGCCTTCCAGATTTTGACGTCGACCTTGCTACCCTGGCTTCAAGACAACTCAGGGTGACGTCGCAGACTTCCGCGCCAGTATTTCTGCCGGCCGAGCTGTAAACGAGTCATACGAGTGGTAGCGAGTGTGGTGAAAGGACGACTACCTTAACTATTTCTTTTTCGCCTTCCAGATTTTGACGTCGACCCTGCTACCCTGGCTTCAAGGCAACTCAGTGTGACGTCGCGGACCTCCGCGCTACTATTTCTGCTGGCCCAGCTGTAAACGAGTCACACGAGCGGCAGCGAGTGTGGTGAAAGGAGGACTACCTTAACTATTTCTTTTTCGCCTTCCAGATTTTGACGTCGACCCTGCTACCCTGGCTTCAAGGCAACTCAGTGTGACGTCGCGGACCTCCGCGCTACTATTTCTGCCGGCCGAGCGCTAAAGGAGTCATACGAGCGGCAGCGAGTGTGGTGCAAGGACGACTACCTTAACTATTTCTTTTTCGCCTTCCAGATTTTGACGTCGACCCTGCTACTCTGGCTTCAAGACAGCTCAGTGTGACGTCGCAGACTTCCACGCCACTATTTCTGCCTTCCGAGCTGTAAACGAGTCACACGAGCGGCAGCGACTGTAGTGAAAATACACCCACATTAACTATTTATTTTCGCCTTACAGATTTTGACGTCGACCCTGCTACCCTGGCTTCAAGACAAGTCAGTGTGACGTCGCAGACTTCCACGCCACTATTTCTGCTGGCCCAGCTGTAAACGAGTCACACGAGCGGCAGCGAGTGTGGTGAAAGGACGACTACCTTAACTATTTCTTTTTCGCCTTCCAGATTTTGACGTCGACCTTGCTACCCTGGCTTCAAGACAACTCAGGGTGACGTCGCAGACTTCCGCGCCAGTATTTCTGCCGGCCGAGCTGTAAACGAGTCATACGAGCGGCAGCGAGTGTGGTGAAAGGACGACTACCTTAACTATACTTTTTCGCCTTCGAGATTTTGACGTCGACCCTGCTACCCTGGCTTCAAGACAAGTCAGTGTGACGTCGCAGACTTCCACGCCACTATTTCTGCTGGCCCAGCTGTAAACGAGTCACACGAGCGGCAGCGAGTGTGGTGAAAGGACGACTACCTTAACTATTTCTTTTTCGCCTTCCAGATTTTGACGTCGACCTTGCTACCCTGGCTTCAAGACAACTCAGGGTGACGTCGCAGACTTCCGCGCCAGTATTTCTGCCGGCCGAGCTGTAAACGAGTCATACGAGTGGTAGCGAGTGTGGTGAAAGGACGACTACCTTAACTATTTCTTTTTCGCCTTCCAGATTTTGACGTCGACCCTGCTACCCTGGCTTCAAGGCAACTCAGTGTGACGTCGCGGACCTCCGCGCTACTATTTCTGCCGGCCGAGCGCTAAAGGAGTCATACGAGTGGCAGCGAGTGTGGTGCAAGGACGACTACCTTAACTGTTTCTCTTTCGCCTTCCAGATTTTGACGTCGACCTTGCTACCCTGGCTTCAAGGCAACTCAGGGTGACGTCGCAGGCATCCGCGCCACTATTTTTGCCAGCCGAGCTGTAAAGGAGTCATACGAGCGGCAGCGAGTGTGGTGCAAGGACGACTACCTTAACTGTTTCTCTTTCGCCTTCCAGATTTTGACGTCGCCCTTGCTACCCTGGCTTCAAGGCAACTCAGGGTGACGTCGCAGGCATCCGCGCCACTATTTTTGCCAGCCGAGCTGTAAACGAGTCATACGAGCGGTAGCGAGTGTGGTGAAAGGACGACTACCTTAACTATTTCTTTTTCGCCTTCCAGATTTTGACGTCGACCCTGCTACCCTGGCTTCAAGGCAACTCAGTGTGACGTCGGGGACCTCCGCGCTACTATTTCTGCTGGCCCAGCTGTAAACGAGTCACACGAGCGGCAGCGAGTGTGGTGAAAGGAGGACTACCTTAACTATTTCTTTTTCGCCTTCCAGATTTTGACGTCGACCCTGCTACCCTGGCTTCAAGGCAACTCAGTGTGACGTCGCGGACCTCCGCGCTACTATTTCTGCCGGCCGAGCGCTAAAGGAGTCATACGAGCGGCAGCGAGTGTGGTGCAAGGACGACTACCTTAACTATTTCTTTTTCGCCTTCCAGATTTTGACGTCGACCCTGCTACTCTGGCTTCAAGACAGCTCAGTGTGACGTCGCAGACTTCCACGCCACTATTTCTGCCTTTCGAGCTGTAAACGAGTCACACGAGCGGCAGCGACTGTAGTGAAAATACACCCACATTAACTATTTATTTTCGCCTTACAGATTTTGACGTCGACCCTGCTACCCTGGCTTCAAGACAAGTCAGTGTGACGTCGCAGACTTCCACGCCACTATTTCTGCTGGCCCAGCTGTAAACGAGTCACACGAGCGGCAGCGAGTGTGGTGAAAGGACGACTACCTTAACTATTTCTTTTTCGCCTTCCAGATTTTGACGTCGACCTTGCTACCCTGGCTTCAAGACAACTCAGGGTGACGTCGCAGACTTCCGCGCCAGTATTTCTGCCGGCCGAGCTGTAAACGAGTCATACGAGCGGTAGCGAGTGTGGTGAAAGGACGACTACCTTAACTATTTCTTTTTCGCCTTCCAGATTTTGACGTCGACCCTGCTACCCTGGCTTCAAGGCAACTCAGTGTGACGTCGCGGACCTCCGCGCTACTATTTCTGCCGGCCGAGCTGTAAACGAGTCATACGAGCGGCAGCGCGTGTGGTGAAAGGACGACTACCTAAACTATTTCTTATTCGCCTCCCAGATTTTGACGTCGACCCTGCTACCCTGGCTTCAAGACAAGTCAGTGTGACGTCGCAGACTTCCACGCCACTGTTTCTGCTGGCCGAGCTGTAAACGAGTCATACGAGCGGCAGCGAGCGTGGTGAAAGGACGACTACCTTAACTATTTCTTTTTCGCCTTCCAGATTTTGACGTCGGCCCTGCTACCCTGGCTTCAAGGCAACTCAGTGTGACGTCGCAGACTTCCGCGCTACTATTTCTGCCGGCCGAGCGCTAAAGGAGTCATACGAGCGGCAGCGAGTGTGGTGAAAGGACGACTACCTTAACTGTTTCTCTTTCGAATTCCAGATTTTGACGTCGACCTTGCTACCCTGGCTTCAAGGCAACTCAGGGTGACGTCGCAGGCATCCGCGCCACTATTTTTGCCAGCCGAGCTGTAAACGAGTCATACGAGCGGTAGCGAGTGTGGTGAAAGGACGACTACCTTAACTATTTCTTTTTCGCCTTCCAGATTTTGACGTCGACCTTACTACCCTGGCTTCAAGACAACTCAGGGTGACGTCGCAGACTTCCGCGCCAGTATTTCTGCCGGCCGAGCTGTAAACGAGTCATACGAGCGGTAGCGAGTGTGGTGAAAGGACGACTACCTTAACTATTTCTTTTTCGCCTTCCAGATTTTGACGTCGACCCTGCTACCCTGGCTTCAAGGCAACTCAGTGTGACGTCGCAGACTTCCGCGCTACTATTTCTGCCGGCCGAGCGCTAAAGGAGTCATACGAGCGGCAGCGAGTGTGGTGAAAGGACGACTACCTTAACTATTTCTTTTTCGCCTTCCAGATTTTGACGTCGACCCTGCTACCCTGGCTTCAACACAACTCAGCGTGACGTCGCAGACTTCCGCGCCACTATTTCTGCCGGCCGAGCTGTAAACGAGTCATACGAGCGGCAGCGCGTGTGGTGAAAGGACGACTACCTAAACTATTTCTTATTCGCCTCCCAGATTTTGACGTCGACCCTGCTACCCTGGCTTCAAGACAAGTCAGTGTGACGTCGCAGACTTCCACGTCACTGTTTCTGCTGGCCGAGCTGTAAACGAGTCATACGAGCGGCAGCGAGCGTGGTGAAAGGATGACTACCTTAACTATTTCTTTTTCGCCTTCCAGATTTTGACGTCGACCTTGCTACCCTGGCTTTAAGACAACTCAGGGTGACGTCGCAGACTTCCGCGCCAGTATTTCTGCCGGCCGAGCTGTAAACGAGTCATACGAGCGGCAGCGAGTGTGGTGAAAGGACGACTACCTTAACTATTTCTTTTTCGCTTTCCAGATTTTGACGTCGACCCTGCTACCCTGGCTTCAAGGCAACTCAGTGTGACGTCGCGGACCTCCGCGCTACTATTTCTGCCGGCCGAGCGCTAAAGGAGTCATACGAGCGGCAGCGAGTGTGCTGCAAGGACGACTACCTTAACTGTTTCTCTTTCGCCTTCCAGATTTTGACGTCGACCTTGCTACCCTGGCTTCAAGGCAACTCAGGGTGACGTCGCAGGCATCCGCGCCACTATTTTTGCCAGCCGAGCTGTAAACGAGTCATACGAGCGGTAGCGAGTGTGGTGAAAGGACGACTACCTTAACTATTTCTTTTTCGCCTTCCAGATTTTGACGTCGACCTTGCTACCCTGGCTTCAAGACAACTCAGGGTGACGTCGCAGACTTCCGCGCCAGTATTTCTGCCGGCCCAGCTGTAAACGAGTCATACGAGCGGTAGCGAGTGTGGTGAAAGGACGACTACCTTAACTATTTCTTTTTCGCCTTCCAGATTTTGACGTCGACCCTGCTACCCTGGCTTCAAGGCAACTCAGTGTGACGTCGCAGACTTCCGCGCTACTATTTCTGCCGGCCGAGCGCTAAAGGAGTCATACGAGCGGCAGCGAGTGTGGTGAAAGGACGACTACCTTAACTATTTCTTTTTCGCCTTCCAGATTTTGACGTCGACCCTGCTACCCTGGCTTCAACACAACTCAGCGTGACGTCGCAGACTTCCGCGCCACTATTTCTGCCGGCCGAGCTGTAAACGAGTCATACGAGCGGCAGCGCGTGTGGTGAAAGGACGACTACCTAAACTATTTCTTATTCGCCTCCCAGATTTTGACGTCGACCCTGCTACCCTGGCTTCAAGACAAGTCAGTGTGACGTCGCAGACTTACACGCCACTGTTTCTGCTGGCCGAGCTGTAAACGAGTCATACGAGCGGCAGCGAGTGTGGTGAAAGGATGACTACCTTAACTATTTCTTTTTCGCCTTCCAGATTTTGACGTCGACCCTGCTACCCTGGCTTCAAGACAACTCAGGGTGACGTCGCAGACTTCCGCGCCACTGTTTCTGCCGGCCGAGCTGTAAACGAGTCATACGAGCGGTAGCGAGTGTGGTGAAAGGACGACTACCTTAACTATTTCTTTTTCGCCTTCCAGATTTTGACGTCGACCCTGCTACCCTGGCTTCAAGACCACTCAGTGTGACTCGCAGACTTCCACGCCACTATTTCTGCCGGCCGAATGTAAACGAGTCATACGAGCGGCAGCGAGTGTGGTGAAAGGACGACTACCTTAACTGTTTCTTTTTCGCCTTCCAGATTTTGACGTCGACCCTGCTACCCTGGCTTCAAGACCACTCAGTGTGACTCGCAGACTTCCACGCCACTATTTCTGCCGGCCGAATGTAAACGAGTCATACGAGCGGCAGCGAGTGTGGTGAAAGGACGACTACCTTAACTATTTCTTTTTCGCCTTCCAGATTTTGACGTCGACCCTGCTACTCTGGCTTCAAGACAGCTCAGTGTGACGTCGCAGACTTCCGCGCTACTATTTCTGCCGGCCGAGTTGTAAAGGAGCCATACGAGCGGTAGCGAGTGTGGTGAAAGGACGACTACCTTAACTGTTTCTCTTTCGCCTTCCAGATTTTGACGTCGACCTTGCTACCCTGGCTTCAAGGCAACTCAGGGTGACGTCGCAGGCATCCGCGCCACTATTTTTGCCAGCCGAGCTGTAAACGAGTCATACGAGCGGCAGCGAGTGTGGTGAAAGGACGACTACCTTAACTATACTTTTTCGCCTTCGAGATTTTGACGTCGACCCTGCTACCCTGGCTTCAAGACAAGTCAGTGTGACGTCGCAGACTTCCACGCCACTATTTCTGCTGGCCCAGCTGTAAACGAGTCACACGAGCGGCAGAGTGTGGTGAAAGGACGACTACCTTAACTATTTCTTTTTCGCCTTCCAGATTTTGACGTCGACCTTGCTACCCTGGCTTCAAGACAACTCAGGGTGACGTCGCAGACTTCCGCGCCAGTATTTCTGCCGGCCGAGCTGTAAACGAGTCATACGAGTGGTAGCGAGTGTGGTGAAAGGACGACTACCTTAACTATTTCTTTTTCGCCTTCCAGATTTTGACGTCGACCCTGCTACCCTGGCTTCAAGGCAACTCAGTGTGACATCGCGGACCTCCGCGCTACTATTTCTGCCGGCCGAGCGCTAAAGGAGTCATACGAATGGCAGCGAGTGTGGTGCAAGGACGACTACCTTAATTGTTTCTCTTTCGCCTTCCAGATTTTGACGTCGACCTTGCTACCCTGGCTTCAAGGCAACTCAGGGTGACGTCGCAGGCATCCGCGCCACTATTTTTGCCAGCCGAGCTGTAAAGGAGTCATACGAGCGGCAGCGAGTGTGGTGCAAGGACGACTACCTTAACTGTTTCTCTTTCGCCTTCCAGATTTTGACGTCGCCCTTGCTACCCTGGCTTCAAGGCAACTCAGGGTGACGTCGCAGGCATCCGCGCCACTATTTTTGCCAGCCGAGATGTAAACGAGTCATACGAGCGGTAGCGAGTGTGGTGAAAGGACGACTACCTTAACTATTTCTTTTTCGCCTTCCAGATTTTGACGTCGACCTTACTACCCTGGCTTCAAGACAACTCAGGGTGACGTCGCAGACTTCCGCGCCAGTATTTCTGCCGGCCGAGCTGTAAACGAGTCATACGAGCGGTAGCGAGTGTGGTGAAAGGACGACTACCTTAACTATTTCTTTTTCGCCTTCCAGATTTTGACGTCGACCCTGCTACCCTGGCTTCAAGGCAACTCAGTGTGACGTCGCAGACTTCCGCGCTACTATTTCTGCCGGCCGAGCGCTAAAGGAGTCATACGAGCGGCAGCGAGTGTGGTGAAAGGACGACTACCTTAACTATACATTTTCGCCTTCCAGATTTTGACGTCGACCCTCCTACCCTGGCTTCAAGACAACTCAGTGTGACGTCGCACACTTCCGCGCCAGTATTTCTGCCGGCCGAGCTGTAAACGAGTCATACGAGCGGTAGCGAGTGTGGTGAAAGGACGACTACCTTAACTATTTCTTTTTCGCCTTCCAGATTTTGACGTCGACCCTGCTACCCTGGCTTCAAGGCAACTCAGTGTGACGTCGCGGACCTCCGCGCTACTATTTCTGCTGGCCCAGCTGTAAACGAGTCACACGAGTGGCAGCGAGTGTGGTGAAAGGACGACTACCTTAACTATTTCTTTTTCGCCTTCCAGATTTTGACGTCGACCCTGCTACCCTGGCTTCAAGGCAACTCAGTGTGACGTCGCGGACCTCCGCGCTACTATTTCTGCCGGCCGAGCGCTAAAGGAGTCATACGAGCGGCAGCGAGTGTGGTGAAAGGACGACTACCTTAACTATTTCTTTTTCGCCTTCCAGATTTTGACGTCGACCCTGCTACCCTGGCTTCAAGGCAACTCAGTGTGACGTCGCAGACTTCCGCGCTACTATTTCTGCCGGCCGAGCGCTAAAGGAGTCATACGAGCGGCAGCGAGTGTGGTGAAAGGACGACTACCTTAACTATTTCTTTTTCGCCTTCCAGATTTTGACGTCGACCCTGCTACCCTGGCTTCAACACAACTCAGCGTGACGTCGCAGACTTCCGCGCCACTATTTCTGCCGGCCGAGCTGTAAACGAGTCATACGAGCGGCAGCGCGTGTGGTGAAAGGACGACTACCTAAACTATTTCTTATTCGCCTCCCAGATTTTGACGTCGACCCTGCTACCCTGGCTTCAAGACAAGTCAGTGTGACGTCGCAGACTTCCACGTCACTGTTTCTGCTGGCCGAGCTGTAAACGAGTCATACGAGCGGCAGCGAGCGTGGTGAAAGGATGACTACCTTAACTATTTCTTTTTCGCCTTCCATATTTTGACGTCGACCTTGCTACCCTGGCTTTAAGACAACTCAGGGTGACGTCGCAGACTTCCGCGCCAGTATTTCTGCCGGCCGAGCTGTAAACGAGTCATACGAGCGGCAGCGAGTGTGGTGAAAGGACGACTACCTTAACTATTTCTTTTTCGCTTTCCAGATTTTGACGTCGACCCTGCTACCCTGGCTTCAAGGCAACTCAGTGTGACGTCGCGGACCTCCGCGCTACTATTTCTGCCGGCCGAGCGCTAAAGGAGTCATACGAGCGGCAGCGAGTGTGCTGCAAGGACGACTACCTTAACTGTTTCTCTTTCGCCTTCCAGATTTTGACGTCGACCTTGCTACCCTGGCTTCAAGGCAACTCAGGGTGACGTCGCAGGCATCCGCGCCACTATTTTTGCCAGCCGAGCTGTAAACGAGTCATACGAGCGGTAGCGAGTGTGGTGAAAGGACGACTACCTTAACTATTTCTTTTTCGCCTTCCAGATTTTGACGTCGACCTTGCTACCCTGGCTTCAAGACAACTCAGGGTGACGTCGCAGACTTCCGCGCCAGTATTTCTGCCGGCCCAGCTGTAAACGAGTCATACGAGCGGTAGCGAGTGTGGTGAAAGGACGACTACCTTAACTATTTCTTTTTCGCCTTCCAGATTTTGACGTCGACCCTGCTACCCTGGCTTCAAGGCAACTCAGTGTGACGTCGCAGACTTCCGCGCTACTATTTCTGCCGGCCGAGCGCTAAAGGAGTCATACGAGCGGCAGCGAGTGTGGTGAAAGGACGACTACCTTAACTATTTCTTTTTCGCCTTCCAGATTTTGACGTCGACCCTGCTACCCTGGCTTCAACACAACTCAGCGTGACGTCGCAGACTTCCGCGCCACTATTTCTGCCGGCCGAGCTGTAAACGAGTCATACGAGCGGCAGCGCGTGTGGTGAAAGGACGACTACCTAAACTATTTCTTATTCGCCTCCCAGATTTTGACGTCGACCCTGCTACCCTGGCTTCAAGACAAGTCAGTGTGACGTCACAGACTTACACGCCACTGTTTCTGCTGGCCGAGCTGTAAACGAGTCATACGAGCGGCAGCGAGTGTGGTGAAAGGATGACTACCTTAACTATTTCTTTTTCGCCTTCCAGATTTTGACGTCGACCCTGCTACCCTGGCTTCAAGACAACTCAGGGTGACGTCGCAGACTTCCGCGCCACTGTTTCTGCCGGCCGAGCTGTAAACGAGTCATACGAGCGGTAGCGAGTGTGGTGAAAGGACGACTACCTTAACTATTTCTTTTTCGCCTTCCAGATTTTGACGTCGACCCTGCTACCCTGGCTTCAAGACCACTCAGTGTGACTCGCAGACTTCCACGCCACTATTTCTGCCGGCCGAATGTAAACGAGTCATACGAGCGGCAGCGAGTGTGGTGAAAGGACGACTACCTTAACTGTTTCTTTTTCGCCTTCCAGATTTTGACGTCGACCCTGCTACCCTGGCTTCAAGACCACTCAGTGTGACTCGCAGACTTCCACGCCACTATTTCTGCCGGCCGAATGTAAACGAGTCATACGAGCGGCAGCGAGTGTTGTGAAAGGACGACTACCTTAACTATTTCTTTTTCGCCTTCCAGATTTTGACGTCGACCCTGCTACTCTGGCTTCAAGACAGCTCAGTGTGACGTCGCAGACTTCCGCGCTACTATTTCTGCCGGCCGAGTTGTAAAGGAGCCATACGAGCGGTAGCGAGTGTGGTGAAAGGACGACTACCTTAACTGTTTCTCTTTCGCCTTCCAGATTTTGACGTCGACCTTGCTACCCTGGCTTCAAGGCAACTCAGGGTGACGTCGCAGGCATCCGCGCCACTATTTTTGCCAGCCGAGCTGTAAACGAGTCATACGAGCGGCAGCGAGTGTGGTGAAAGGACGACTACCTTAACTATACTTTTTCGCCTTCGAGATTTTGACGTCGACCCTGCTACCCTGGCTTCAAGACAAGTCAGTGTGACGTCGCAGACTTCCACGCCACTATTTCTGCTGGCCCAGCTGTAAACGAGTCACACGAGCGGCAGCGAGTGTGGTGAAAGGACGACTACCTTAACTATTTCTTTTTCGCCTTCCAGATTTTGACGTCGACCTTGCTACCCTGGCTTCAAGACAACTCAGGGTGACGTCGCAGACTTCCGCGCCAGTATTTCTGCCGGCCGAGCTGTAAACGAGTCATACGAGTGGTAGCGAGTGTGGTGAAAGGACGACTACCTTAACTATTTCTTTTTCGCCTTCCAGATTTTGACGTCGACCCTGCTACCCTGGCTTCAAGGCAACTCAGTGTGACATCGCGAACCTCCGCGCTACTATTTCTGCCGGCCGAGCGCTAAAGGAGTCATACGAATGGCAGCGAGTGTGGTGCAAGGACGACTACCTTAACTGTTTCTCTTTCGCCTTCCAGATTTTGACGTCGACCTTGCTACCCTGGCTTCAAGGCAACTCAGGGTGACGTCGCAGGCATCCGCGCCACTATTTTTGCCAGCCGAGCTGTAAAGGAGTCATACGAGCGGCAGCGAGTGTGGTGCAAGGACGACTACCTTAACTGTTTCTCTTTCGCCTTCCAGATTTTGACGTCGCCCTTGCTACCCTGGCTTCAAGGCAACTCAGGGTGACGTCGCAGGCATCCGCGCCACTATTTTTGCCAGCCGAGCTGTAAACGAGTCATACGAGCGGTAGCGAGTGTGGTGAAAGGACGACTACCTTAACTATTTCTTTTTCGCCTTCCAGATTTTGACGTCGACCTTACTACCCTGGCTTCAAGACAACTCAGGGTGACGTCGCAGACTTCCGCGCCAGTATTTCTGCCGGCCGAGCTGTAAACGAGTCATACGAGCGGTAGCGAGTGTGGTGAAAGGACGACTACCTTAACTATTTCTTTTTCGCCGTCCAGATTTTGACGTCGACCCTGCTACCCTGGCTTCAAGGCAACTCAGTGTGACGTCGCAGACTTCCGCGCTACTATTTCTGCCGGCCGAGCGCTAAAGGAGTCATACGAGCGGCAGCGAGTGTGGTGAAAGGACGACTACCTTAACTATACTTTTTCGCCTTCCAGATTTTGACGTCGACCCTGCTACCCTGGCTTCAAGACAACTCAGTGTGACGTCGCACACTTCCGCGCCAGTATTTCTGCCGGCCGAGCTGTAAACGAGTCATACGAGCGGTAGCGAGTGTGGTGAAAGGACGACTACCTTAACTATTTCTTTTTCGCCTTCCAGATTTTGACGTCGACCCTGCTACCCTGGCTTCAAGGCAACTCAGTGTGACGTCGCGGACCTCCGCGCTACTATTTCTGCTGGCCCAGCTGTAAACGAGTCACACGAGCGGCAGCGAGTGTGGTGAAAGGACGACTACCTTAACTATTTCTTTTTCGCCTTCCAGATTTTGACGTCGACCCTGCTACCCTGGCTTCAAGGCAACTCAGTGTGACGTCGCGGACCTCCGCGCTACTATTTCTGCCGGCCGAGCGCTAAAGGAGTCATACGAGCGGCAGCGAGTGTGGTGAAAGGACGACTACCTTAACTATTTCTTTTTCGCCTTCCAGATTTTGACGTCGACCCTGCTACCCTGGCTTCAAGGCAACTCAGGGTGACGTCGCAGGCATCCGCGCCACTATTTTTGCCAGCCGAGCTGTAAACGAGTCATACGAGCGGTAGCGAGTGTGGTGAAAGGACGACTACCTTAACTATTTCTTTTTCGCCTTCCAGATTTTGACGTCGACCTTACTACCCTGGCTTCAAGACAACTCAGGGTGACGTCGCAGACTTCCGCGCCAGTATTTCTGCCGGCCGAGCTGTAAACGAGTCATACGAGCGGTAGCGAGTGTGGTGAAAGGACGACTACCTTAACTATTTCTTTTTCGCCTTCCAGATTTTGACGTCGACCCTGCTACCCTGGCTTCAACACAACTCAGCGTGACGTCGCAGACTTCCGCGCCACTATTTCTGCCGGCCGAGCTGTAAACGAGTCATACGAGCGGCAGCGCGTGTGGTGAAAGGACGACTACCTAAACTATTTCTTATTCGCCTCCCAGATTTTGACGTCGACCCTGCTACCCTGGCTTCAAGACAAGTCAGTGTGACGTCGCAGACTTCCACGCCACTGTTTCTGCTGGCCGAGCTGTAAACGAGTCATACGAGCGGCAGCGAGCGTGGTGAAAGGATGACTACCTTAACTATTTCTTTTTCGCCTTCCAGATTTTGACGTCGACCTTGCTACCCTGGCTTTAAGACAACTCAGGGTGACGTCGCAGACTTCCGCGCCAGTATTTCTGCCGGCCGAGCTGTAAACGAGTCATACGAGCGGCAGCGAGTGTGGTGAAAGGACGACTACCTTAACTATTTCTTTTTCGCTTTCCAGATTTTGACGTCGACCCTGCTACCCTGGCTTCAAGGCAACTCAGTGTGACGTCGCGGACCTCCGCGCTACTATTTCTGCCGGCCGAGCGCTAAAGGAGTCATACGAGCGGCAGCGAGTGTGCTGCAAGGACGACTACCTTAACTGTTTCTCTTTCGCCTTCCAGATTTTGACGTCGACCTTGCTACCCTGGCTTCAAAGCAACTCAGGGTGACGTCGCAGGCATCCGCGCCACTATTTTTGCCAGCCGAGCTGTAAACGAGTCATACGAGCGGTAGCGAGTGTGGTGAAAGGACGACTACCTTAACTATTTCTTTTTCGCCTTCCAGATTTTGACGTCGACCTTGCTACCCTGGCTTCAAGACAACTCAGGGTGACGTCGCAGACTTCCGCGCCAGTATTTCTGCCGGCCCAGCTGTAAACGAGTCATACGAGCGGTAGCGAGTGTGGTGAAAGGACGACTACCTTAACTATTTCTTTTTCGCCTTCCAGATTTTGACGTCGACCCTGCTACCCTGGCTTCAAGGCAACTCAGTGTGACGTCGCAGACTTCCGCGCTACTATTTCTGCCGGCCGAGCGCTAAAGGAGTCATACGAGCGGCAGCGAGTGTGGTGAAAGGACGACTACCTTAACTATTTCTTTTTCGCCTTCCAGATTTTGACGTCGACCCTGCTACCCTGGCTTCAACACAACTCAGCGTGACGTCGCAGACTTCCGCGCCACTATTTCTGCCGGCCGAGCTGTAAACGAGTCATACGAGCGGCAGCGCGTGTGGTGAAAGGACGACTACCTAAACTATTTCTTATTCGCCTCCCAGATTTTGACGTCGACCCTGCTACCCTGGCTTCAAGACAAGTCAGTGTGACGTCGCAGACTTACACGCCACTGTTTCTGCTGGCCGAGCTGTAAACGAGTCATACGAGCGGCAGCGAGTGTGGTGAAAGGATGACTACCTTAACTATTTCTTTTTCGCCTTCCAGATTTTGACGTCGACCCTGCTACCCTGGCTTCAAGACAACTCAGGGTGACGTCGCAGACTTCCGCGCCACTGTTTCTGCCGGCCGAGCTGTAAACGAGTCATACGAGCGGTAGCGAGTGTGGTGAAAGGACGACTACCTTAACTATTTCTTTTTCGCCTTCCAGATTTTGACGTCGACCCTGCTACCCTGGCTTCAAGACCACTCAGTGTGACTCGCAGACTTCCACGCCACTATTTCTGCCGGCCGAATGTAAACGAGTCATACGAGCGGCAGCGAGTGTGGTGAAAGGACGACTACCTTAACTGTTTCTTTTTCGCCTTCCAGATTTTGACGTCGACCCTGCTACCCTGGCTTCAAGACCACTCAGTGTGACTCGCAGACTTCCACGCCACTATTTCTGCCGGCCGAATGTAAACGAGTCATACGAGCGGCAGCGAGTGTGGTGAAAGGACGACTACCTTAACTATTTCTTTTTCGCCTTCCAGATTTTGACGTCGACCCTGCTACTCTGGCTTCAAGACAGCTCAGTGTGACGTCGCAGACTTCCGCGCTACTATTTCTGCCGGCCGAGTTGTAAAGGAGCCATACGAGCGGTAGCGAGTGTGGTGAAAGGACGACTACCTTAACTGTTTCTCTTTCGCCTTCCAGATTTTGACGTCGACCTTACTACCCTGGCTTCAAGACAACTCAGGGTGACGTCGCAGACTTCCGCGCCAGTATTTCTGCCGGCCGAGCTGTAAACGAGTCATACGAGCGGTAGCGAGTGTGGTGAAAGGACGACTACCTTAACTATTTCTTTTTCGCCTTCCAGATTTTGACGTCGACCCTGCTACCCTGGCTTCAAGACAAGTCAGTGTGACGTCGCAGACTTCCACGCCACTATTTCTGCTGGCCCAGCTGTAAACGAGTCACACGAGCGGCAGCGAGTGTGGTGAAAGGACGACTACCTTAACTATTTCTTTTTCGCCTTCCAGATTTTGACGTCGACCTTGCTACCCTGGCTTCAAGACAACTCAGGGTGACGTCGCAGACTTCCGCGCCAGTATTTCTGCCGGCCGAGCTGTAAACGAGTCATACGAGTGGTAGCGAGTGTGGTGAAAGGACGACTACCTTAACTATTTCTTTTTCGCCTTCCAGATTTTGACGTCGACCCTGCTACCCTGGCTTCAAGGCAACTCAGTGTGACGTCGCGGACCTCCGCGCTACTATTTCTGCCGGCCGAGCGCTAAAGGAGTCATACGAGTGGCAGCGAGTGTGGTGCAAGGACGACTACCTTAACTGTTTCTCTTTCGCCTTCCAGATTTTGACGTCGACCTTGCTACCCTGGCTTCAAGGCAACTCAGGGTGACGTCGCAGGCATCCGCGCCACTATTTTTGCCAGCCGAGCTGTAAAGGAGTCATACGAGCGGCAGCGAGTGTGGTGCAAGGACGACTACCTTAACTGTTTCTCTTTCGCCTTCCAGATTTTGACGTCGCCCTTGCTACCCTGGCTTCAAGGCAACTCAGGGTGACGTCGCAGGCATCCGCGCCACTATTTTTGCCAGCCGAGCTGTAAACGAGTCATACGAGCGGTAGCGAGTGTGGTGAAAGGACGACTACCTTAACTATTTCTTTTTCGCCTTCCAGATTTTGACGTCGACCTTACTACCCTGGCTTCAAGACAACTCAGGGTGACGTCGCAGACTTCCGCGCCAGTATTTCTGCCGGCCGAGCTGTAAACGAGTCATACGAGCGGTAGCGAGTGTGGTGAAAGGACGACTACCTTAACTATTTCTTTTTCGCCTTCCAGATTTTGACGTCGACCCTGCTACCCTGGCTTCAAGGCAACTCAGTGTGACGTCGCAGACTTCCGCGCTACTATTTCTGCCGGCCGAGCGCTAAAGGAGTCATACGAGCGGCAGCGAGTGTGGTGAAAGGACGACTACCTTAACTATACTTTTTCGCCTTCCAGATTTTGACGTCGACCCTGCTACCCTGGCTTCAAGACAACTCAGTGTGACGTCGCACACTTCCGCGCCAGTATTTCTGCCGGCCGAGCTGTAAACGAGTCATACGAGCGGTAGCGAGTGTGGTGAAAGGACGACTACCTTAACTATTTCTTTTTCGCCTTCCAGATTTTGACGCGACCCTGCTACCCTGGCTTCAAGGCAACTCAGTGTGACGTCGCGGACCTCCGCGCTACTATTTCTGCTGGCCCAGCTGTAAACGAGTCACACGAGCGGCAGCGAGTGTGGTGAAAGGACGACTACCTTAACTATTTCTTTTTCGCCTTCCAGATTTTGACGTCGACCTTGCTACCCTGGCTTCAAGACAACTCAGGGTGACGTCGCAGACTTCCGCGCCAGTATTTCTGCCGGCCGAGCTGTAAACGAGTCATACGAGCGGTAGCGAGTGTGGTGAAAGGACGACTACCTTAACTATTTCTTTTTCGCCTTCCAGATTTTGACGTCGACCCTGCTACCCTGGCTTCAAGGCAACTCAGTGTGACGTCGCGGACCTCCGCGCTACTATTTCTGCCGGCCGAGCGCTAAAGGAGTCATACGAGCGGCAGCGAGTGTGGTGCAAGGACGACTACCTTAACTATTTCTTTTTCGCCTTCCAGATTTTGACGTCGACCCTGCTACTCTGGCTTCAAGACAGCTCAGTGTGACGTCGCAGACTTCCACGCCACTATTTCTGCCTTCCGAGCTGTAAACGAGTCACACGAGCGGCAGCGACTGTAGTGAAAATACACCCACATTAACTATTTATTTTCGCCTTACAGATTTTGACGTCGACCCTGCTACCCTGGCTTCAAGACAAGTCAGTGTGACGTCGCAGACTTCCACGCCACTATTTCTGCTGGCCCAGCTGTAAACGAGTCACACGAGCGGCAGCGAGTGTGGTGAAAGGACGACTACCTTAACTATTTCTTTTTCGCCTTCCAGATTTTGACGTCGACCTTGCTACCCTGGCTTCAAGACAACTCAGGGTGACGTCGCAGACTTCCGCGCCAGTATTTCTGCCGGCCGAGCTGTAAACGAGTCATACGAGCGGTAGCGAGTGTGGTGAAAGGACGACTACCTTAACTATTTCTTTTTCGCCTTCCAGATTTTGACGTCGACCCTGCTACCCTGGCTTCAAGGCAACTCAGTGTGACGTCGCGGACCTCCGCGCTACTATTTCTGCCGGCCGAGCGCTAAAGGAGTCATACGAGCGGCAGCGAGTGTGGTGCAAGGACGACTACCTTAACTATTTCTTTTTCGCCTTCCAGATTTTGACGTCGACCCTGCTACTCTGGCTTCAAGACAGCTCAGTTTGACGTCGCAGACTTCCAAGCCACTATTTCTGCCTTCCGAGCTGTAAACGAGTCACACGAGCGGCAGCGACTGTAGTGAAAATACACCCACATTAACTATTTATTTTCGCCTTACAGAATTTGACGTCGACCCTGCTACCCTGGCTTCAAGACAAGTCAGTGTGACGTCGCAGACTTCCACGCCACTATTTCTGCTGGCCCAGCTGTAAACGAGTCACACGAGCGGCAGCGAGTGTGGTGAAAGGACGACTACCTTAACTATTTCTTTTTCGCCTTCCAGATTTTGACGTCGACCTTGCTACCCTGGCTTCAAGACAACTCAGGGTGACGTCGCAGACTTCCGCGCCAGTATTTCTGCTGGCCCAGCTGTAAACGAGTCACACGAGCGGCAGCGAGTGTGGTGAAAGGACGACTACCTTAACTATTTCTTTTTCGCCTTCCAGATTTTGACGTCGACCTTGCTACCCTGGCTTCAAGACAACTCAGGGTGACGTCGCAGACTTCCGCGCCAGTATTTCTGCCGGCCGAGCTGTAAACGAGTCATACGAGTGGTAGCGAGTGTGGTGAAAGGACGACTACCTTAACTATTTCTTTTTCGCCTTCCAGATTTTGACGTCGACCTTGCTACCCTGGCTTCAAGACAACTCAGTGTGACGTCGCAGACTTCCACGCCACTATTTCTGCTGGCCCAGCTGTAAACGAGTCACACGAGCGGCAGCGAGTGTGGTGAAAGGACGACTACCTTAACTATTTCTTTTTCGCCTTCCAGATTTTGACGTCGACCTTGCTACCCTGGCTTCAAGACAACTCAGGGTGACGTCGCAGACTTCCGCGCCAGTATTTCTGCCGGCCGAGCTGTAAACGAGTCATACGAGCGGTAGCGAGTGTGGTGAAAGGACGACTACCTTAACTATTTCTTTTTCGCCTTCCAGATTTTGACGTCGACCCTGCTACCCTGGCTTCAAGGCAACTCAGTGTGACGTCGCGGACCTCCGCGCTACTATTTCTGCCGGCCGAGCGCTAAAGGAGTCATACGAGCGGCAGCGAGTGTGGTGCAAGGACGACTACCTTAACTGTTTCTCTTTCGCCTTCCAGATTTTGACGTCGACCTTGCTACCCTGGCTTCAAGGCAACTCAGGGTGACGTCGCAGGCATCCGCGCCACTATTTTTGCCAGCCGAGCTGTAAAGGAGTCATACGAGCGGCAGCGAGTGTGGTGCAAGGACGACTACCTTAACTGTTTCTCTTTCGCCTTCCAGATTTTGACGTCGCCCTTGCTACCCTGGCTTCAAGGCAACTCAGGGTGACGTCGCAGGCATCCGCGCCACTATTTTTGCCAGCCGAGCTGTAAACGAGTCATACGAGCGGTAGCGAGTGTGGTGAAAGGACGACTACCTTAACTATTTCTTTTTCGCCTTCCAGATTTTGACGTCGACCTTACTACCCTGGCTTCAAGACAACTCAGGGTGACGTCGCAGACTTCCGCGCCAGTATTTCTGCCGGCCGAGCTGTAAACGAGTCATACGAGCGGTAGCGAGTGTGGTGAAAGGACGACTACCTTAACTATTTCTTTTTCGCCTTCCAGATTTTGACGTCGACCCTGCTACCCTGGCTTCAAGGCAACTCAGTGTGACGTCGCAGACTTCCGCGCTACTATTTCTGCCGGCCGAGCGCTAAAGGAGTCATACGAGCGGCAGCGAGTGTGGTGAAAGGACGACTACCTTAACTATACTTTTTCGCCTTCCAGATTTTGACGTCGACCCTGCTACCCTGGCTTCAAGACAACTCAGTGTGACGTCGCACACTTCCGCGCCAGTATTTCTGCCGGCCGAGCTGTAAACGAGTCATACGAGCGGTAGCGAGTGTGGTGAAAGGACGACTACCTTAACTATTTCTTTTTCGCCTTCCAGATTTTGACGCGACCCTGCTACCCTGGCTTCAAGGCAACTCAGTGTGACGTCGCGGACCTCCGCGCTACTATTTCTGCTGGCCCAGCTGTAAACGAGTCACACGAGCGGCAGCGAGTGTGGTGAAAGGACGACTACCTTAACTATTTCTTTTTCGCCTTCCAGATTTTGACGTCGACCTTGCTACCCTGGCTTCAAGACAACTCAGGGTGACGTCGCAGACTTCCGCGCCAGTATTTCTGCCGGCCGAGCTGTAAACGAGTCATACGAGCGGTAGCGAGTGTGGTGAAAGGACGACTACCTTAACTATTTCTTTTTCGCCTTCCAGATTTTGACGTCGACCCTGCTACCCTGGCTTCAAGGCAACTCAGTGTGACGTCGCAGACTTCCGCGCTACTATTTCTGCCGGCCGAGCGCTAAAGGAGTCATACGAGCGGCAGCGAGTGTGGTGAAAGGACGACTACCTTAACTATACTTTTTCGCCTTCCAGATTTTGACGTCGACCCTGCTACCCTGGCTTCAAGACAACTCAGTGTGACGTCGCACACTTCCGCGCCAGTATTTCTGCCGGCCGAGCTGTAAACGAGTCATACGAGCGGTAGCGAGTGTGGTGAAAGGACGACTACCTTAACTATTTCTTTTTCGCCTTCCAGATTTTGACGTCGACCCTGCTACCCTGGCTTCAAGGCAACTCAGTGTGACGTCGCGGACCTCCGCGCTACTATTTCTGCCGGCCGAGCGCTAAAGGAGTCATACGAGCGGCAGCGAGTGTGGTGCAAGGACGACTACCTTAACTATTTCTTTTTCGCCTTCCAGATTTTGACGTCGACCCTGCTACTCTGGCTTCAAGACAGCTCAGTGTGACGTCGCAGACTTCCACGCCACTATTTCTGCCTTCCGAGCTGTAAACGAGTCACACGAGCGGCAGCGACTGTAGTGAAAATACACCCACATTAACTATTTATTTTCGCCTTACAGATTTTGACGTCGACCCTGCTACCCTGGCTTCAAGACAAGTCAGTGTGACGTCGCAGACTTCCACGCCACTATTTCTGCTGGCCCAGCTGTAAACGAGTCACACGAGCGGCAGCGAGTGTGGTGAAAGGACGACTACCTTAACTATTTCTTTTTCGCCTTCCAGATTTTGACGTCGACCTTGCTACCCTGGCTTCAAGACAACTCAGGGTGACGTCGCAGACTTCCGCGCCAGTATTTCTGCCGGCCGAGCTGTAAACGAGTCATACGAGCGGTAGCGAGTGTGGTGAAAGGACGACTACCTTAACTATTTCTTTTTCGCCTTCCAGATTTTGACGTCGACCCTGCTACCCTGGCTTCAAGGCAACTCAGTGTGACGTCGCGGACCTCCGCGCTACTATTTCTGCCGGCCGAGCGCTAAAGGAGTCATACGAGCGGCAGCGAGTGTGGTGCAAGGACGACTACCTTAACTATTTCTTTTTCGCCTTCCAGATTTTGACGTCGACCCTGCTACTCTGGCTTCAAGACAGCTCAGTTTGACGTCGCAGACTTCCAAGCCACTATTTCTGCCTTCCGAGCTGTAAACGAGTCACACGAGCGGCAGCGACTGTAGTGAAAATACACCCACATTAACTATTTATTTTCGCCTTACAGAATTTGACGTCGACCCTGCTACCCTGGCTTCAAGACAAGTCAGTGTGACGTCGCAGACTTCCACGCCACTATTTCTGCTGGCCCAGCTGTAAACGAGTCACACGAGCGGCAGCGAGTGTGGTGAAAGGACGACTACCTTAACTATTTCTTTTTCGCCTTCCAGATTTTGACGTCGACCTTGCTACCCTGGCTTCAAGACAACTCAGGGTGACGTCGCAGACTTCCGCGCCAGTATTTCTGCTGGCCCAGCTGTAAACGAGTCACACGAGCGGCAGCGAGTGTGGTGAAAGGACGACTACCTTAACTATTTCTTTTTCGCCTTCCAGATTTTGACGTCGACCTTGCTACCCTGGCTTCAAGACAACTCAGGGTGACGTCGCAGACTTCCGCGCCAGTATTTCTGCCGGCCGAGCTGTAAACGAGTCATACGAGTGGTAGCGAGTGTGGTGAAAGGACGACTACCTTAACTATTTCTTTTTCGCCTTCCAGATTTTGACGTCGACCTTGCTACCCTGGCTTCAAGACAACTCAGTGTGACGTCGCAGACTTCCACGCCACTATTTCTGCTGGCCCAGCTGTAAACGAGTCACACGAGCGGCAGCGAGTGTGGTGAAAGGACGACTACCTTAACTATTTCTTTTTCGCCTTCCAGATTTTGACGTCGACCTTGCTACCCTGGCTTCAAGACAACTCAGGGTGACGTCGCAGACTTCCGCGCCAGTATTTCTGCCGGCCGAGCTGTAAACGAGTCATACGAGCGGTAGCGAGTGTGGTGAAAGGACGACTACCTTAACTATTTCTTTTTCGCCTTCCAGATTTTGACGTCGACCCTGCTACCCTGGCTTCAAGGCAACTCAGTGTGACGTCGCGGACCTCCGCGCTACTATTTCTGCCGGCCGAGCGCTAAAGGAGTCATACGAGCGGCAGCGAGTGTGGTGCAAGGACGACTACCTTAACTATTTCTTTTTCGCCTTCCAGATTTTGACGTCGACCCTGCTACTCTGGCTTCAAGACAGCTCAGTTTGACGTCGCAGACTTCCACGCCACTATTTCTGCCTTCCGAGCTGTAAACGAGTCACACGAGCGGCAGCGACTGTAGTGAAAATACACCCACATTAACTATTTATTTTCGCCTTACAGAATTTGACGTCGACCCTGCTACCCTGGCTTCAAGACAAGTCAGTGTGACGTCGCAGACTTCCACGCCACTATTTCTGCTGGCCCAGCTGTAAACGAGTCACACGAGCGGCAGCGAGTGTGGTGAAAGGACGACTACCTTAACTATTTCTTTTTCGCCTTCCAGATTTTGACGTCGACCTTGCTACCCTGGCTTCAAGACAACTCAGGGTGACGTCGCAGACTTCCGCGCCAGTATTTCTGCTGGCCCAGCTGTAAACGAGTCACACGAGCGGCAGCGAGTGTGGTGAAAGGACGACTACCTTAACTATTTCTTTTTCGCCTTCCAGATTTTGACGTCGACCTTGCTACCCTGGCTTCAAGACAACTCAGGGTGACGTCGCAGACTTCCGCGCCAGTATTTCTGCCGGCCGAGCTGTAAACGAGTCATACGAGTGGTAGCGAGTGTGGTGAAAGGACGACTACCTTAACTATTTCTTTTTCGCCTTCCAGATTTTGACGTCGACCTTGCTACCCTGGCTTCAAGACAACTCAGTGTGACGTCGCAGACTTCCACGCCACTATTTCTGCTGGCCCGGCTGTAAACGAGTCACACGAGCGGCAGCGAGTGTGGTGAAAGGACGACTACCTTAACTATTTCTTTTTCGCCTTCCAGATTTTGACGTCGACCTTGCTACCCTGGCTTCAAGACAACTCAGGGTGACGTCGCAGACTTCCGCGCCAGTATTTCTGCCGGCCGAGCTGTAAACGAGTCATACGAGTGGTAGCGAGTGTGGTGAAAGGACGACTACCTTAACTATTTCTTTTTCGCCTTCCAGATTTTGACGTCGACCCTGCTACCCTGGCTTCAAGGCAACTCAGTGTGACGTCGCGGACCTCCGCGCTACTATTTCTGCCGGCCGAGCGCTAAAGGAGTCATACGAGTGGCAGCGAGTGTGGTGCAAGGACGACTACCTTAACTGTTTCTCTTTCGCCTTCCAGATTTTGACGTCGACCTTGCTACCCTGGCTTCAAGGCAACTCAGGGTGACGTCGCAGGCATCCGCGCCACTATTTTTGCCAGCCGAGCTGTAAAGGAGTCATACGAGCGGCAGCGAGTGTGGTGCAAGGACGACTACCTTAACTGTTTCTCTTTCGCCTTCCAGATTTTGACGTCGCCCTTGCTACCCTGGCTTCAAGGCAACTCAGGGTGACGTCGCAGGCATCCGCGCCACTATTTTTGCCAGCCGAGCTGTAAACGAGTCATACGAGCGGTAGCGAGTGTGGTGAAAGGACGACTACCTTAACTATTTCTTTTTCGCCTTCCAGATTTTGACGTCGACCTTACTACCCTGGCTTCAAGACAACTCAGGGTGACGTCGCAGACTTCCGCGCCAGTATTTCTGCCGGCCGAGCTGTAAACGAGTCATACGAGCGGTAGCGAGTGTGGTGAAAGGACGACTACCTTAACTATTTCTTTTTCGCCTTCCAGATTTTGACGTCGACCCTGCTACCCTGGCTTCAAGGCAACTCAGTGTGACGTCGCAGACTTCCGCGCTACTATTTCTGCCGGCCGAGCGCTAAAGGAGTCATACGAGCGGCAGCGAGTGTGGTGAAAGGACGACTACCTTAACTATACTTTTTCGCCTTCCAGATTTTGACGTCGACCCTGCTACCCTGGCTTCAAGACAACTCAGTGTGACGTCGCACACTTCCGCGCCAGTATTTCTGCCGGCCGAGCTGTAAACGAGTCATACGAGCGGTAGCGAGTGTGGTGAAAGGACGACTACCTTAACTATTTCTTTTTCGCCTTCCAGATTTTGACGTCGACCCTGCTACCCTGGCTTCAAGGCAACTCAGTGTGACGTCGTAGACTTCCGCGCTACTATTTCTGCCGGCCGAGCGCTAAAGGAGTCATACGAGCGGCAGCGAGTGTGGTGAAAGGACGACTACCTTAACTATACTTTTTCGCCTTCCAGATTTTGACGTCGACCCTGCTACCCTGGCTTCAAGACAACTCAGTGTGACGTCGCACACTTCCGCGCCAGTATTTCTGCCGGCCGAGCTGTAAACGAGTCATACGAGCGGTAGCGAGTGTGGTGAAAGGACGACTACCTTAACTATTTCTTTTTCGCCTTCCAGATTTTGACGTCGACCCTGCTACCCTGGCTTCAAGGCAACTCAGTGTGACGTCGCGGACCTCCGCGCTACTATTTCTGCCGGCCGAGCGCTAAAGGAGTCATACGAGCGGCAGCGAGTGTGGTGCAAGGACGACTACCTTAACTATTTCTTTTTCGCCTTCCAGATTTTGACGTCGACCCTGCTACTCTGGCTTCAAGACAGCTCAGTGTGACGTCGCAGACTTCCACGCCACTATTTCTGCCTTCCGAGCTGTAAACGAGTCACACGAGCGGCAGCGACTGTAGTGAAAATACACCCACATTAACTATTTATTTTCGCCTTACAGATTTTGACGTCGACCCTGCTACCCTGGCTTCAAGACAAGTCAGTGTGACGTCGCAGACTTCCACGCCACTATTTCTGCTGGCCCAGCTGTAAACGAGTCACACGAGCGGCAGCGAGTGTGGTGAAAGGACGACTACCTTAACTATTTCTTTTTCGCCTTCCAGATTTTGACGTCGACCTTGCTACCCTGGCTTCAAGACAACTCAGGGTGACGTCGCAGACTTCCGCGCCAGTATTTCTGCCGGCCGAGCTGTAAACGAGTCATACGAGCGGTAGCGAGTGTGGTGAAAGGACGACTACCTTAACTATTTCTTTTTCGCCTTCCAGATTTTGACGTCGACCCTGCTACCCTGGCTTCAAGGCAACTCAGTGTGACGTCGCGGACCTCCGCGCTACTATTTCTGCCGGCCGAGCGCTAAAGGAGTCATACGAGCGGCAGCGAGTGTGGTGCAAGGACGACTACCTTAACTATTTCTTTTTCGCCTTCCAGATTTTGACGTCGTCCCTGCTACTCTGGCTTCAAGACAGCTCAGTGTGACGTCGCAGACTTCCACGCCACTATTTCTGCCTTCCGAGCTGTAAACGAGTCACACGAGCGGCAGCGACTGTAGTGAAAATACACCCACATTAACTATTTATTTTCGCCTTACAGATTTTGACGTCGACCCTGCTACCCTGGCTTCAAGACAAGTCAGTGTGACGTCGCAGACTTCCACGCCACTATTTCTGCTGGCCCAGCTGTAAACGAGTCACACGAGCGGCAGCGAGTGTGGTGAAAGGACGACTACCTTAACTATTTCTTTTTCGCCTTCCAGATTTTGACGTCGACCTTGCTACCCTGGCTTCAAGACAACTCAGGGTGACGTCGCAGACTTCCGCGCCAGTATTTCTGCCGGCCGAGCTGTAAACGAGTCATACGAGCGGTAGCGAGTGTGGTGAAAGGACGACTACCTTAACTATTTCTTTTTCGCCTTCCAGATTTTGACGTCGACCCTGCTACCCTGGCTTCAAGACAACTCAGGGTGACGTCGCAGACTTCCGCGCCAGTATTTCTGCCGGCCGAGCTGTAAACGAGTCATACGAGCGGCAGCGCGTGTAGTGAAAGGACGACTACCTAAACTATTTCTTATTCGCCTCCCAGATTTTGACGTCGACCCTGCTACCCTGGCTTCAAGACAAGTCAGTGTGACGTCGCAGACTTCCACGCCACTGTTTCTGCTGGCCGAGCTGTAAACGAGTCATACGAGCGGCAGCGAGCGTGGTGAAAGGATGACTACCTTAACTATTTCTTTTTCGCCTTCCAGATTTTGACGTCGACCTTGCTACCCTGGCTTCAAGACAACTCAGGGTGACGTCGCAGACTTCCGCGCCAGTATTTCTGCCGGCCGAGCTGTAAACGAGTCATACGAGCGGTAGCGAGTGTGGTGAAAGGACGACTACCTTAACTATTTCTTTTTCGCCTTCCAGATTTTGACGTCGACCCTGCTACCCTGGCTTCAAGGCAACTCAGTGTGACGTCGCGGACCTCCGCGCTACTATTTCTGCCGGCCGAGCGCTAAAGGAGTCATACGAGCGGCAGCGAGTGTGATGCAAGGACGACTACCTTAACTATTTCTTTTTCGCCTTCCAGATTTTGACGTCGACCCTGCTACTCTGGCTTCAAGACAGCTCAGTGTGACGTCGCAGACTTCCACGCCACTATTTCTGCCTTCCGAGCTGTAAACGAGTCACACGAGCGGCAGCGACTGTAGTGAAAATACACCCACATTAACTATTTATTTTCGCCTTACAGATTTTGACGTCGACCCTGCTACCCTGGCTTCAAGACAAGTCAGTGTGACGTCGCAGACTTCCACGCCACTATTTCTGCTGGCCCAGCTGTAAACGAGTCACACGAGCGGCAGCGAGTGTGGTGAAAGGACGACTACCTTAACTATTTCTTTTTCGCCTTCCAGATTTTGACGTCGACCTTGCTACCCTGGCTTCAAGACAACTCAGGGTGACGTCGCAGACTTCCGCGCCAGTATTTCTGCCGGCCGAGCTGTAAACGAGTCATACGAGCGGTAGCGAGTGTGGTGAAAGTACGACTACCTTAACTATTTCTTTTTCGCCTTCCAGATTTTGACGTCGACCCTGCTACCCTGGCTTCAAGACAACTCAGGGTGACGTCGCAGACTTCCGCGCCAGTATTTCTGCCGGCCGAGCTGTAAACGAGTCATACGAGCGGCAGCGCGTGTGGTGAAAGGACGACTACCTAAACTATTTCTTATTCGCCTCCCAGATTTTGACGTCGACCCTGCTACCCTGGCTTCAAGACAAGTCAGTGTGACGTCGCAGACTTCCACGCCACTGTTTCTGCTGGCCGAGCTGTAAACGAGTCATACGAGCGGCAGCGAGCGTGGTGAAAGGATGACTACCTTAACTATTTCTTTTTCGCCTTCCAGATTTTGACGTCGACCTTGCTACCCTGGCTTCAAGACAACTCAGGGTGACGTCGCAGACTTCCGCGCCAGTATTTCTGCCGGCCGAGCTGTAAACGAGTCATACGAGCGGTAGCGAGTGTGGTGAAAGGACGACTACCTTAACTATTTCTTTTTCGCCTTCCAGATTTTGACGTCGACCCTGCTACTCTGGCTTCAAGGCAACTCAGTGTGACGTCGCAGACTTCCGCGCTACTATTTCTGCCGGCCGAGCGCTAAAGGAGTCATACGAGCGGCAGCGAGTGTGGTGAAAGGACGACTACCTTAACTGTTTCTCTTTCGAATTCCAGATTTTGACGTCGACCTTGCTACCCTGGCTTCAAGGCAACTCAGGGTGACGTCGCAGGCATCCGCGCCACTATTTTTGCCAGCCGAGCTGTAAACGAGTCATACGAGCGGTAGCGAGTGTGGTGAAAGGACGACTACCTTAACTATTTCTTTTTCGCCTTCCAGATTTTGACGTCGACCTTACTACCCTGGCTTCAAGACAACTCAGGGTGACGTCGCAGACTTCCGCGCCAGTATTTCTGCCGGCCGAGCTGTAAACGAGTCATACGAGCGGTAGCGAGTGTGGTGAAAGGACGACTACCTTAACTATTTCTTTTTCGCCTTCCAGATTTTGACGTCGACCCTGCTACCCTGGCTTCAAGGCAACTCAGTGTGACGTCGCAGACTTCCGCGCTACTATTTCTGCCGGCCGAGCGCTAAAAGAGTCATACGAGCGGCAGCGAGTGTGGTGAAAGGACGACTACCTTAACTATTTCTTTTTCGCCTTCCAGATTTTGACGTCGACCCTGCTACCCTGGCTTCAACACAACTCAGCGTGACGTCGCAGACTTCCGCGCCACTATTTCTGCCGGCCGAGCTGTAAACGAGTCATACGAGCGGCAGCGCGTGTGGTGAAAAAACGACTACCTAAACTATTTCTTATTCGCCTCCCAGATTTTGACGTCGACCCTGCTACCCTGGCTTCAAGACAAGTCAGTGTGACGTCGCAGACTTCCACGCCACTGTTTCTGCTGGCCGAGCTGTAAACGAGTCATACGAGCGGCAGCGAGCGTGGTGAAAGGATGACTACCTTAACTATTTCTTTTTCGCCTTCAAGATTTTGACGTCGACCTTGCTACCCTGGCTTTAAGGCAACTCAGTGTGACGTCGCGGACCTCCGCGCTACTATTTCTGCCGGCCGAGCGCTAAAGGAGTCATACGAGCGGCAGCGAGTGTGGTGAAAGGACGACTACCTTAACTATTTCTCTTTCGCCTTCCAGATTTTGACGTCGACCTTGCTACCCTGGCTTCAAGGCAACTCAGTGTGACGTCGCAGGCATCCGCGCCACTATTTTTGCCAGCCGAGCTGTAAACGAGTCATACGAGCGGTAGCGAGTGTGGTGAAAGGACGACTACCTTAACTATTTCTTTTTCGCCTCCCAGATTTTGACGTCGACCCTGCTACCCTGGCTTCAAGACAAGTCAGTGTGACGTCGCAGACTTACACGCCACTGTTTCTGCTGGCCGAGCTGTAAACGAGTCATACGAGCGGCAGCGAGTGTGGTGAAAGGATGACTACCTTAACTATTTCTTTTTCGCCTTCCAGATTTTGACGTCGACCCTGCTACCCTGGCTTCAAGACAACTCAGGGTGACGTCGCAGACTTCCGCGCCACTGTTTCTGCCGGCCGAGCTGTAAACGAGTCATACGAGCGGTAGCGAGTGTGGTGAAAGGACGACTACCTTAACTATTTCTTTTTCGCCTTCCAGATTTTGACGTCGACCCTGCTACCCTGGCTTCAAGACCACTCAGTGTGACTCGCAGACTTCCACGCCACTATTTCTGCCGGCCGAATGTAAACGAGTCATACGAGCGGCAGCGAGTGTGGTGAAAGGACGACTACCTTAACTGTTTCTTTTTCGCCTTCCAGATTTTGACGTCGACCCTGCTACCCTGGCTTCAAGACCACTCAGTGTGACTCGCAGACTTCCACGCCACTATTTCTGCCGGCCGAATGTAAACGAGTCATACGAGCGGCAGCGAGTGTGGTGAAAGGACGACTACCTTAACTATTTCTTTTTCGCCTTCCAGATTTTGACGTCGACCCTGCTACTCTGGCTTCAAGACAGCTCAGTGTGACGTCGCAGACTTCCGCGCTACTATTTCTGCCGGCCGAGTTGTAAAGGAGCCATACGAGCGGTAGCGAGTGTGGTGAAAGGACGACTACCTTAACTATTTCTTTTTCGCCTTCCAGATTTTGACGTCGACCCTGCTACCCTGGCTTCAAGACCACTCAGTGTGACTCGCAGACTTCCACGCCACTATTTCTGCCGGCCGAATGTAAACGAGTCATACGAGCGGCAGCGAGTGTGGTGAAAGGACGACTACCTTAACTGTTTCTTTTTCGCCTTCCAGATTTTGACGTCGACCCTGCTACCCTGGCTTCAAGACCACTCAGTGTGACTCGCAGACTTCCACGCCACTATTTCTGCCGGTCGAATGTAAACGAGTCATACGAGCAGCAGCGAGTGTGGTGAAAGGACGACTACCTTAACTATTTCTTTTTCGCCTTCCAGATTTTGACGTCGACCCTGCTACTCTGGCTTCAAGACAGCTCAGTGTGACGTCGCAGACTTCCGCGCTACTATTTCTGCCGGCCGAGTTGTAAAGGAGCCATACGAGCGGTAGCGAGTGTGGTGAAAGGACGACTACCTTAACTATTTCTTTTTCGCCTTCCAGATTTTGATGTCGACCCTGCTACCCTGGCTTCAAGACAACTCAGTGCGACGTCGCAGACTTCCGTGCTACTATTTCTGCCGGCAGAATGTAAACGAGTCATACGAGCGGCAGCGAGTGTGGTGAAAGGAAGACTACCTTAACTGTTTCTTTTTCGCCTTCCAGATTTTGACGTCGACCCTGCTACCCTGGCTTCAAGGCAACTCAGTGTGACGTCGCAGACTTCCGCGCTACTATTTCTGCCGGCCGAGCTGTAAAGGAGTCATACGAGCGGCAGCCAGTGTGGTGAAAGGACGACTACCGTAACTATTTCTTTTTCGCCTTCCAGATTTTGACGTCGACCCTGCTACCCTGGCTTCAAGACAACTCAGTGTGACGTCGCAGACTTCCACGCCACTATTTCTGCCGGCCGAGCTGTAAACGAGTCATACGAGCGGCAGCGAGTGTGGTGAAAGGACGACTACCTTAACTATACTTTTTCGCCTTCGAGATTTTGACGTCGACCCTGCTACCCTGGCTTCAAGACAAGTCAGTGTGACGTCGCAGACTTCCACGCCACTATTTCTGCTGGCCCAGCTGTAAACGAGTCACACGAGCGGCAGCGAGTGTGGTGAAAGGACGACTACCTTAACTATTTCTTTTTCGCCTTCCAGATTTTGACGTCGACCTTGCTACCCTGGCTTCAAGACAACTCAGGGTGACGTCGCAGACTTCCGCGCCAGTATTTCTGCCGGCCGAGCTGTAAACGAGTCATACGAGTGGTAGCGAGTGTGGTGAAAGGACGACTACCTTAACTATTTCTTTTTCGCCTTCCAGACTTTGACGTCGACCCTGCTACCCTGGCTTCAAGGCAACTCAGTGTGACGTCGCGGACCTCCGCGCTACTATTTCTGCCGGCCGAGCGCTAAAGGAGTCATACGAGTGGCAGCGAGTGTGGTGCAAGGACGACTACCTTAACTGTTTCTCTTTCGCCTTCCAGATTTTGACGTCGACCTTGCTACCCTGGCTTCAAGGCAACTCAGGGTGACGTCGCAGGCATCCGCGCCACTATTTTTGCCAGCCGAGCTGTAAACGAGTCATACGAGCGGTAGCGAGTGTGGTGCAAGGACGACTACCTTAACTATTTCTTTTTCGCATTCCAGATTTTGACGTCGACCTTGCTACCCTGGCTTCAAGACAACTCAGGGTGACGTCGCAGACTTCCGCGACAGTATTTCTGCCGGCCGAGCTGTAAACGAGTCATACGAGCGGTAGCGAGTGTGTTGAAAGGACGACTACCTTAACTATTTCTTTTTCGCCTTCCAGATTTTGACGTCGACCCTGCTACCCTGGCGTCAAGGCAACTCAGTGTGACGTCGCGGACCTCCGCGCTTCTATTTCTGCCGGCCGAGCGCTAAAGGAGTCATACGAGCGGCAGCGAGTGTGGTGCAAGGACGACTACCTTAACTGTTTCTCTTTCGCCTTCCAGATTTTGACGTCGACCTTGCTACCCTGGCTTCAAGGCAACTCAGGGTGACGTCGCAGGCATCCGCGCCACTATTTTTGCCAGCCGAGCTGTAAACGAGTCATACGAGCGGCAGCGAGTGTGGTGAAAGGACGACTACCTTAACTATACTTTTTGGCCTTCGAGATTTTGACGTCGACCCTGCTACCCTGGCTTCAAGACAAGTCAGTGTGACGTCGCAGACTTCCACGCCACTATTTCTGCTGGCCCAGCTGTAAACGAGTCACACGAGCGGCAGCGAGTGTGGCGAAAGGACGACTACCTTAACTATTTCTTTTTCGCCTTCCAGATTTTGACGTCGACCTTGCTACCCTGGCTTCAAGACAACTCAGGGTGACGTCGCAGACTTCCGCGCCAGTATTTCTGCCGGCCGAGCTGTAAACGAGTCATACGAGTGGTAGCGAGTGTGGTGAAAGGACGACTACCTTAACTATTTCTTTTTCGCCTTCCAGATTTTGACGTCGACCCTGCTACCCTGGCTTCAAGGCAACTCAGTGTGACGTCGCGGACCTCCGCGCTACTATTTCTGCCGGCCGAGCGCTAAAGGAGTCATACGAGTGGCAGCGAGTGTGGTGCAAGGACGACTACCTTAACTGTTTCTCTTTCGCCTTCCAGATTTTGACGTCGACCTTGCTACCCTGGCTTCAAGGCAACTCAGGGTGACGTCGCAGGCATCCGCGCCACTATTTTTGCCAGCCGAGCTGTAAAGGAGTCATACGAGCGGCAGCGAGTGTGGTGCAAGGACGACTACCTTAACTGTTTCTCTTTCGCCTTCCAGATTTTGACGTCGACCTTGCTACCCTGGCTTCAAGGCAACTCAGGGTGACGTCGCAGGCATCCGCGCCACTATTTTTGCCAGCCGAGCTGTAAACGAGTCATACGAGCGGTAGCGAGTGTGGTGAAAGGACGACTACCTTAACTATTTCTTTTTCGCCTTCCAGATTTTGACGTCGACCTTACTACCCTGGCTTCAAGACAACTCAGGGTGACGTCGCAGACTTCCGCGCCAGTATTTCTGCCGGCCGAGCTGTAAACGAGTCATACGAGCGGTAGCGAGTGTGATGAAAGGACGACTACCTTAACTATTTCTTTTTCGCCTTCCAGATTTTGACGTCGACCCTGCTACCCTGGCTTCAAGGCAACTCAGTGTGACGTCGCAGACTTCCGCGCTACTATTTCTGCCGGCCGAGCGCTAAAGGAGTCATACGAGCGGTAGCGAGTGTGGTGAAAGGACGACTACCTTAACTATTTCTTTTTCGCCTTCCAGATTTTGACGTCGACCCTGCTACCCTGGCTTCAACACAACTCAGCGTGACGTCGCAGACTTCCGCGCCACTATTTCTGCCGGCCGAGCTGTAAACGAGTCATACGAGCGGCAGCGCGTGTGGTGAAAGGACGACTACCTAAACTATTTCTTATTCGCCTCCCAGATTTTGACGTCGACCCTGCTACCCTGGCTTCAAGACAAGTCAGTGTGACGTCGCAGACTTCCACGCCACTGTTTCTGCTGGCCGAGCTGTAAACGAGTCATACGAGCGGCAGCGAGCGTGGTGAAAGGATGACTACCTTAACTATTTCTTTTTCGCCTTCCAGATTTTGACGTCGACCTTGCTACCCTGGCTTCAAGACAACTCAGGGTGACGTCGCAGACTTCCGCGCCAGTATTTCTGCCGGCCGAGCTGTAAACGAGTCATACGAGCGGCAGCGAGTGTGGTGAAAGGACGACTACCTTAACTATTTCTTTTTCGCTTTCCAGATTTTGACGTCGACCCTGCTACCCTGGCTTCAAGGCAACTCAGTGTGACGTCGCGGACCTCCGCGCTACTATTTCTGCCGGCCGAGCGCTAAAGGAGTCATACGAGCGGTAGCGAGTGTGGTGCAAGGACGACTACCTTAACTATTTCTTTTTCGCATTCCAGATTTTGACGTCGACCTTGCTACCCTGGCTTCAAGACAACTCAGGGTGACGTCGCAGACTTCCGCGCCAGTATTTCTGCCGGCCGAGCTGTAAACGAGTCATACGAGCGGTAGCGAGTGTGGTGAAAGGACGACTACCTTAACTATTTCTTTTTCGCCTTCCAGATTTTGACGTCGACCCTGCTACCCTGGCTTCAAGGCAACTCAGTGTGACGTCGCGGACCTCCGCGCTACTATTTCTGCCGGCCGAGCGCTAAAGGAGTCATACGAGCGGCAGCGAGTGTGCTGCAAGGACGACTACCTTAACTGTTTCTCTTTCGCCTTCCAGATTTTGACGTCGACCTTGCTACCCTGGCTTCAAGGCAACTCAGGGTGACGTCGCAGGCATCCGCGCCAGTATTTCTGCCGGCCGAGCTGTAAACGAGTCATACGAGTGGTAGCGAGTGTGGTGAAAGGACGACTACCTTAACTATTTCTTTTTCGCCTTCCAGATTTTGACGTCGACCCTGCTACCCTGGCTTCAAGGCAACTCAGTGTGACGTCGCGGACCTCCGCGCTACTATTTCTGCCGGCCGAGCGCTAAAGGAGTCATACGAGTGGCAGCGAGTGTGGTGCAAGGACGACTACCTTAACTGTTTCTCTTTCGCCTTCCAGATTTTGACGTCGACCTTGCTACCCTGGCTTCAAGGCAACTCAGTGTGACGTCGCAGACTTCCACGCCACTATTTCTGCCTTCCGAGCTGTAAACGAGTCACACGAGCGGCAGCGACTGTAGTGAAAATACACCCACATTAACTATTTATTTTCGCCTTACAGAATTTGACGTCGACCCTGCTACCCTGGCTTCAAGACAAGTCAGTGTGACGTCGCAGACTTCCACGCCACTATTTCTGCTGGCCCAGCTGTAAACGAGTCACACGAGCGGCAGCGAGTGTGGTGAAAGGACGACTACCTTAACTATTTCTTTTTCGCCTTCCAGATTTTGACGTCGACCTTGCTACCCTGGCTTCAAGACAACTCAGGGTGACGTCGCAGACTTCCGCGCCAGTATTTCTGCTGGCCCAGCTGTAAACGAGTCACACGAGCGGCAGCGAGTGTGGTGAAAGGACGACTACCTTAACTATTTCTTTTTCGCCTTCCAGATTTTGACGTCGACCTTGCTACCCTGGCTTCAAGACAACTCAGGGTGACGTCGCAGACTTCCGCGCCAGTATTTCTGCCGGCCGAGCTGTAAACGAGTCATACGAGTGGTAGCGAGTGTGGTGAAAGGACGACTACCTTAACTATTTCTTTTTCGCCTTCCAGATTTTGACGTCGACCTTGCTACCCTGGCTTCAAGACAACTCAGTGTGACGTCGCAGACTTCCACGCCACTATTTCTGCTGGCCCGGCTGTAAACGAGTCACACGAGCGGCAGCGAGTGTGGTGAAAGGACGACTACCTTAACTATTTCTTTTTCGCCTTCCAGATTTTGACGTCGACCTTGCTACCCTGGCTTCAAGACAACTCAGGGTGACGTCGCAGACTTCCGCGCCAGTATTTCTGCCGGCCGAGCTGTAAACGAGTCATACGAGTGGTAGCGAGTGTGGTGAAAGGACGACTACCTTAACTATTTCTTTTTCGCCTTCCAGATTTTGACGTCGACCCTGCTACCCTGGCTTCAAGGCAACTCAGTGTGACGTCGCGGACCTCCGCGCTACTATTTCTGCCGGCCGAGCGCTAAAGGAGTCATACGAGTGGCAGCGAGTGTGGTGCAAGGACGACTACCTTAACTGTTTCTCTTTCGCCTTCCAGATTTTGACGTCGACCTTGCTACCCTGGCTTCAAGGCAACTCAGGGTGACGTCGCAGGCATCCGCGCCACTATTTTTGCCAGCCGAGCTGTAAAGGAGTCATACGAGCGGCAGCGAGTGTGGTGCAAGGACGACTACCTTAACTGTTTCTCTTTCGCCTTCCAGATTTTGACGTCGCCCTTGCTACCCTGGCTTCAAGGCAACTCAGGGTGACGTCGCAGGCATCCGCGCCACTATTTTTGCCAGCCGAGCTGTAAACGAGTCATACGAGCGGTAGCGAGTGTGGTGAAAGGACGACTACCTTAACTATTTCTTTTTCGCCTTCCAGATTTTGACGTCGACCTTACTACCCTGGCTTCAAGACAACTCAGGGTGACGTCGCAGACTTCCGCGCCAGTATTTCTGCCGGCCGAGCTGTAAACGAGTCATACGAGCGGTAGCGAGTGTGGTGAAAGGACGACTACCTTAACTATTTCTTTTTCGCCTTCCAGATTTTGACGTCGACCCTGCTACCCTGGCTTCAAGGCAACTCAGTGTGACGTCGCAGACTTCCGCGCTACTATTTCTGCCGGCCGAGCGCTAAAGGAGTCATACGAGCGGCAGCGAGTGTGGTGAAAGGACGACTACCTTAACTATACTTTTTCGCCTTCCAGATTTTGACGTCGACCCTGCTACCCTGGCTTCAAGACAACTCAGTGTGACGTCGCACACTTCCGCGCCAGTATTTCTGCCGGCCGAGCTGTAAACGAGTCATACGAGCGGTAGCGAGTGTGGTGAAAGGACGACTACCTTAACTATTTCTTTTTCGCCTTCCAGATTTTGACGTCGACCCTGCTACCCTGGCTTCAAGGCAACTCAGTGTGACGTCGTAGACTTCCGCGCTACTATTTCTGCCGGCCGAGCGCTAAAGGAGTCATACGAGCGGCAGCGAGTGTGGTGAAAGGACGACTACCTTAACTATACTTTTTCGCCTTCCAGATTTTGACGTCGACCCTGCTACCCTGGCTTCAAGACAACTCAGTGTGACGTCGCACACTTCCGCGCCAGTATTTCTGCCGGCCGAGCTGTAAACGAGTCATACGAGCGGTAGCGAGTGTGGTGAAAGGACGACTACCTTAACTATTTCTTTTTCGCCTTCCAGATTTTGACGTCGACCCTGCTACCCTGGCTTCAAGGCAACTCAGTGTGACGTCGCGGACCTCCGCGCTACTATTTCTGCCGGCCGAGCGCTAAAGGAGTCATACGAGCGGCAGCGAGTGTGGTGCAAGGACGACTACCTTAACTATTTCTTTTTCGCCTTCCAGATTTTGACGTCGACCCTGCTACTCTGGCTTCAAGACAGCTCAGTGTGACGTCGCAGACTTCCACGCCACTATTTCTGCCTTCCGAGCTGTAAACGAGTCACACGAGCGGCAGCGACTGTAGTGAAAATACACCCACATTAACTATTTATTTTCGCCTTACAGATTTTGACGTCGACCCTGCTACCCTGGCTTCAAGACAAGTCAGTGTGACGTCGCAGACTTCCACGCCACTATTTCTGCTGGCCCAGCTGTAAACGAGTCACACGAGCGGCAGCGAGTGTGGTGAAAGGACGACTACCTTAACTATTTCTTTTTCGCCTTCCAGATTTTGACGTCGACCTTGCTACCCTGGCTTCAAGACAACTCAGGGTGACGTCGCAGACTTCCGCGCCAGTATTTCTGCCGGCCGAGCTGTAAACGAGTCATACGAGCGGTAGCGAGTGTGGTGAAAGGACGACTACCTTAACTATTTCTTTTTCGCCTTCCAGATTTTGACGTCGACCCTGCTACCCTGGCTTCAAGGCAACTCAGTGTGACGTCGCGGACCTCCGCGCTACTATTTCTGCCGGCCGAGCGCTAAAGGAGTCATACGAGCGGCAGCGAGTGTGGTGCAAGGACGACTACCTTAACTATTTCTTTTTCGCCTTCCAGATTTTGACGTCGTCCCTGCTACTCTGGCTTCAAGACAGCTCAGTGTGACGTCGCAGACTTCCACGCCACTATTTCTGCCTTCCGAGCTGTAAACGAGTCACACGAGCGGCAGCGACTGTAGTGAAAATACACCCACATTAACTATTTATTTTCGCCTTACAGATTTTGACGTCGACCCTGCTACCCTGGCTTCAAGACAAGTCAGTGTGACGTCGCAGACTTCCACGCCACTATTTCTGCTGGCCCAGCTGTAAACGAGTCACACGAGCGGCAGCGAGTGTGGTGAAAGGACGACTACCTTAACTATTTCTTTTTCGCCTTCCAGATTTTGACGTCGACCTTGCTACCCTGGCTTCAAGACAACTCAGGGTGACGTCGCAGACTTCCGCGCCAGTATTTCTGCCGGCCGAGCTGTAAACGAGTCATACGAGCGGTAGCGAGTGTGGTGAAAGGACGACTACCTTAACTATTTCTTTTTCGCCTTCCAGATTTTGACGTCGACCCTGCTACCCTGGCTTCAAGACAACTCAGGGTGACGTCGCAGACTTCCGCGCCAGTATTTCTGCCGGCCGAGCTGTAAACGAGTCATACGAGCGGCAGCGCGTGTAGTGAAAGGACGACTACCTAAACTATTTCTTATTCGCCTCCCAGATTTTGACGTCGACCCTGCTACCCTGGCTTCAAGACAAGTCAGTGTGACGTCGCAGACTTCCACGCCACTGTTTCTGCTGGCCGAGCTGTAAACGAGTCATACGAGCGGCAGCGAGCGTGGTGAAAGGATGACTACCTTAACTATTTCTTTTTCGCCTTCCAGATTTTGACGTCGACCTTGCTACCCTGGCTTCAAGACAACTCAGGGTGACGTCGCAGACTTCCGCGCCAGTATTTCTGCCGGCCGAGCTGTAAACGAGTCATACGAGCGGTAGCGAGTGTGGTGAAAGGACGACTACCTTAACTATTTCTTTTTCGCCTTCCAGATTTTGACGTCGACCCTGCTACCCTGGCTTCAAGGCAACTCAGTGTGACGTCGCGGACCTCCGCGCTACTATTTCTGCCGGCCGAGCGCTAAAGGAGTCATACGAGCGGCAGCGAGTGTGATGCAAGGACGACTACCTTAACTATTTCTTTTTCGCCTTCCAGATTTTGACGTCGACCCTGCTACTCTGGCTTCAAGACAGCTCAGTGTGACGTCGCAGACTTCCACGCCACTATTTCTGCCTTCCGAGCTGTAAACGAGTCACACGAGCGGCAGCGACTGTAGTGAAAATACACCCACATTAACTATTTATTTTCGCCTTACAGATTTTGACGTCGACCCTGCTACCCTGGCTTCAAGACAAGTCAGTGTGACGTCGCAGACTTCCACGCCACTATTTCTGCTGGCCCAGCTGTAAACGAGTCACACGAGCGGCAGCGAGTGTGGTGAAAGGACGACTACCTTAACTATTTCTTTTTCGCCTTCCAGATTTTGACGTCGACCTTGCTACCCTGGCTTCAAGACAACTCAGGGTGACGTCGCAGACTTCCGCGCCAGTATTTCTGCCGGCCGAGCTGTAAACGAGTCATACGAGCGGTAGCGAGTGTGGTGAAAGTACGACTACCTTAACTATTTCTTTTTCGCCTTCCAGATTTTGACGTCGACCCTGCTACCCTGGCTTCAAGACAACTCAGGGTGACGTCGCAGACTTCCGCGCCAGTATTTCTGCCGGCCGAGCTGTAAACGAGTCATACGAGCGGCAGCGCGTGTGGTGAAAGGACGACTACCTAAACTATTTCTTATTCGCCTCCCAGATTTTGACGTCGACCCTGCTACCCTGGCTTCAAGACAAGTCAGTGTGACGTCGCAGACTTCCACGCCACTGTTTCTGCTGGCCGAGCTGTAAACGAGTCATACGAGCGGCAGCGAGCGTGGTGAAAGGATGACTACCTTAACTATTTCTTTTTCGCCTTCCAGATTTTGACGTCGACCTTGCTACCCTGGCTTCAAGACAACTCAGGGTGACGTCGCAGACTTCCGCGCCAGTATTTCTGCCGGCCGAGCTGTAAACGAGTCATACGAGCGGTAGCGAGTGTGGTGAAAGGACGACTACCTTAACTATTTCTTTTTCGCCTTCCAGATTTTGACGTCGACCCTGCTACTCTGGCTTCAAGGCAACTCAGTGTGACGTCGCAGACTTCCGCGCTACTATTTCTGCCGGCCGAGCGCTAAAGGAGTCATACGAGCGGCAGCGAGTGTGGTGAAAGGACGACTACCTTAACTGTTTCTCTTTCGAATTCCAGATTTTGACGTCGACCTTGCTACCCTGGCTTCAAGGCAACTCAGGGTGACGTCGCAGGCATCCGCGCCACTATTTTTGCCAGCCGAGCTGTAAACGAGTCATACGAGCGGTAGCGAGTGTGGTGAAAGGACGACTACCTTAACTATTTCTTTTTCGCCTTCCAGATTTTGACGTCGACCTTACTACCCTGGCTTCAAGACAACTCAGGGTGACGTCGCAGACTTCCGCGCCAGTATTTCTGCCGGCCGAGCTGTAAACGAGTCATACGAGCGGTAGCGAGTGTGGTGAAAGGACGACTACCTTAACTATTTCTTTTTCGCCTTCCAGATTTTGACGTCGACCCTGCTACCCTGGCTTCAAGGCAACTCAGTGTGACGTCGCAGACTTCCGCGCTACTATTTCTGCCGGCCGAGCGCTAAAAGAGTCATACGAGCGGCAGCGAGTGTGGTGAAAGGACGACTACCTTAACTATTTCTTTTTCGCCTTCCAGATTTTGACGTCGACCCTGCTACCCTGGCTTCAACACAACTCAGCGTGACGTCGCAGACTTCCGCGCCACTATTTCTGCCGGCCGAGCTGTAAACGAGTCATACGAGCGGCAGCGCGTGTGGTGAAAAAACGACTACCTAAACTATTTCTTATTCGCCTCCCAGATTTTGACGTCGACCCTGCTACCCTGGCTTCAAGACAAGTCAGTGTGACGTCGCAGACTTCCACGCCACTGTTTCTGCTGGCCGAGCTGTAAACGAGTCATACGAGCGGCAGCGAGCGTGGTGAAAGGATGACTACCTTAACTATTTCTTTTTCGCCTTCAAGATTTTGACGTCGACCTTGCTACCCTGGCTTTAAGGCAACTCAGTGTGACGTCGCGGACCTCCGCGCTACTATTTCTGCCGGCCGAGCGCTAAAGGAGTCATACGAGCGGCAGCGAGTGTGGTGAAAGGACGACTACCTTAACTATTTCTCTTTCGCCTTCCAGATTTTGACGTCGACCTTGCTACCCTGGCTTCAAGGCAACTCAGTGTGACGTCGCAGGCATCCGCGCCACTATTTTTGCCAGCCGAGCTGTAAACGAGTCATACGAGCGGTAGCGAGTGTGGTGAAAGGACGACTACCTTAACTATTTCTTTTTCGCCTCCCAGATTTTGACGTCGACCCTGCTACCCTGGCTTCAAGACAAGTCAGTGTGACGTCGCAGACTTACACGCCACTGTTTCTGCTGGCCGAGCTGTAAACGAGTCATACGAGCGGCAGCGAGTGTGGTGAAAGGATGACTACCTTAACTATTTCTTTTTCGCCTTCCAGATTTTGACGTCGACCCTGCTACCCTGGCTTCAAGACAACTCAGGGTGACGTCGCAGACTTCCGCGCCACTGTTTCTGCCGGCCGAGCTGTAAACGAGTCATACGAGCGGTAGCGAGTGTGGTGAAAGGACGACTACCTTAACTATTTCTTTTTCGCCTTCCAGATTTTGACGTCGACCCTGCTACCCTGGCTTCAAGACCACTCAGTGTGACTCGCAGACTTCCACGCCACTATTTCTGCCGGCCGAATGTAAACGAGTCATACGAGCGGCAGCGAGTGTGGTGAAAGGACGACTACCTTAACTGTTTCTTTTTCGCCTTCCAGATTTTGACGTCGACCCTGCTACCCTGGCTTCAAGACCACTCAGTGTGACTCGCAGACTTCCACGCCACTATTTCTGCCGGCCGAATGTAAACGAGTCATACGAGCGGCAGCGAGTGTGGTGAAAGGACGACTACCTTAACTATTTCTTTTTCGCCTTCCAGATTTTGACGTCGACCCTGCTACTCTGGCTTCAAGACAGCTCAGTGTGACGTCGCAGACTTCCGCGCTACTATTTCTGCCGGCCGAGTTGTAAAGGAGCCATACGAGCGGTAGCGAGTGTGGTGAAAGGACGACTACCTTAACTATTTCTTTTTCGCCTTCCAGATTTTGACGTCGACCCTGCTACCCTGGCTTCAAGACCACTCAGTGTGACTCGCAGACTTCCACGCCACTATTTCTGCCGGCCGAATGTAAACGAGTCATACGAGCGGCAGCGAGTGTGGTGAAAGGACGACTACCTTAACTGTTTCTTTTTCGCCTTCCAGATTTTGACGTCGACCCTGCTACCCTGGCTTCAAGACCACTCAGTGTGACTCGCAGACTTCCACGCCACTATTTCTGCCGGTCGAATGTAAACGAGTCATACGAGCAGCAGCGAGTGTGGTGAAAGGACGACTACCTTAACTATTTCTTTTTCGCCTTCCAGATTTTGACGTCGACCCTGCTACTCTGGCTTCAAGACAGCTCAGTGTGACGTCGCAGACTTCCGCGCTACTATTTCTGCCGGCCGAGTTGTAAAGGAGCCATACGAGCGGTAGCAAGTGTGGTGAAAGGACGACTACCTTAACTATTTCTTTTTCGCCTTCCAGATTTTGATGTCGACCCTGCTACCCTGGCTTCAAGACAACTCAGTGCGACGTCGCAGACTTCCGTGCTACTATTTCTGCCGGCAGAATGTAAACGAGTCATACGAGCGGCAGCGAGTGTGGTGAAAGGAAGACTACCTTAACTGTTTCTTTTTCGCCTTCCAGATTTTGACGTCGACCCTGCTACCCTGGCTTCAAGGCAACTCAGTGTGACGTCGCAGACTTCCGCGCTACTATTTCTGCCGGCCGAGCTGTAAAGGAGTCATACGAGCGGCAGCCAGTGTGGTGAAAGGACGACTACCGTAACTATTTCTTTTTCGCCTTCCAGATTTTGACGTCGACCCTGCTACCCTGGCTTCAAGACAACTCAGTGTGACGTCGCAGACTTCCACGCCACTATTTCTGCCGGCCGAGCTGTAAACGAGTCATACGAGCGGCAGCGAGTGTGGTGAAAGGACGACTACCTTAACTATACTTTTTCGCCTTCGAGATTTTGACGTCGACCCTGCTACCCTGGCTTCAAGACAAGTCAGTGTGACGTCGCAGACTTCCACGCCACTATTTCTGCTGGCCCAGCTGTAAACGAGTCACACGAGCGGCAGCGAGTGTGGTGAAAGGACGACTACCTTAACTATTTCTTTTTCGCCTTCCAGATTTTGACGTCGACCTTGCTACCCTGGCTTCAAGACAACTCAGGGTGACGTCGCAGACTTCCGCGCCAGTATTTCTGCCGGCCGAGCTGTAAACGAGTCATACGAGTGGTAGCGAGTGTGGTGAAAGGACGACTACCTTAACTATTTCTTTTTCGCCTTCCAGACTTTGACGTCGACCCTGCTACCCTGGCTTCAAGGCAACTCAGTGTGACGTCGCGGACCTCCGCGCTACTATTTCTGCCGGCCGAGCGCTAAAGGAGTCATACGAGTGGCAGCGAGTGTGGTGCAAGGACGACTACCTTAACTGTTTCTCTTTCGCCTTCCAGATTTTGACGTCGACCTTGCTACCCTGGCTTCAAGGCAACTCAGGGTGACGTCGCAGGCATCCGCGCCACTATTTTTGCCAGCCGAGCTGTAAACGAGTCATACGAGCGGTAGCGAGTGTGGTGCAAGGACGACTACCTTAACTATTTCTTTTTCGCATTCCAGATTTTGACGTCGACCTTGCTACCCTGGCTTCAAGACAACTCAGGGTGACGTCGCAGACTTCCGCGACAGTATTTCTGCCGGCCGAGCTGTAAACGAGTCATACGAGCGGTAGCGAGTGTGTTGAAAGGACGACTACCTTAACTATTTCTTTTTCGCCTTCCAGATTTTGACGTCGACCCTGCTACCCTGGCGTCAAGGCAACTCAGTGTGACGTCGCGGACCTCCGCGCTTCTATTTCTGCCGGCCGAGCGCTAAAGGAGTCATACGAGCGGCAGCGAGTGTGGTGCAAGGACGACTACCTTAACTGTTTCTCTTTCGCCTTCCAGATTTTGACGTCGACCTTGCTACCCTGGCTTCAAGGCAACTCAGGGTGACGTCGCAGGCATCCGCGCCACTATTTTTGCCAGCCGAGCTGTAAACGAGTCATACGAGCGGCAGCGAGTGTGGTGAAAGGACGACTACCTTAACTATACTTTTTGGCCTTCGAGATTTTGACGTCGACCCTGCTACCCTGGCTTCAAGACAAGTCAGTGTGACGTCGCAGACTTCCACGCCACTATTTCTGCTGGCCCAGCTGTAAACGAGTCACACGAGCGGCAGCGAGTGTGGCGAAAGGACGACTACCTTAACTATTTCTTTTTCGCCTTCCAGATTTTGACGTCGACCTTGCTACCCTGGCTTCAAGACAACTCAGGGTGACGTCGCAGACTTCCGCGCCAGTATTTCTGCCGGCCGAGCTGTAAACGAGTCATACGAGTGGTAGCGAGTGTGGTGAAAGGACGACTACCTTAACTATTTCTTTTTCGCCTTCCAGATTTTGACGTCGACCCTGCTACCCTGGCTTCAAGGCAACTCAGTGTGACGTCGCGGACCTCCGCGCTACTATTTCTGCCGGCCGAGCGCTAAAGGAGTCATACGAGTGGCAGCGAGTGTGGTGCAAGGACGACTACCTTAACTGTTTCTCTTTCGCCTTCCAGATTTTGACGTCGACCTTGCTACCCTGGCTTCAAGGCAACTCAGGGTGACGTCGCAGGCATCCGCGCCACTATTTTTGCCAGCCGAGCTGTAAAGGAGTCATACGAGCGGCAGCGAGTGTGGTGCAAGGACGACTACCTTAACTGTTTCTCTTTCGCCTTCCAGATTTTGACGTCGACCTTGCTACCCTGGCTTCAAGGCAACTCAGGGTGACGTCGCAGGCATCCGCGCCACTATTTTTGCCAGCCGAGCTGTAAACGAGTCATACGAGCGGTAGCGAGTGTGGTGAAAGGACGACTACCTTAACTATTTCTTTTTCGCCTTCCAGATTTTGACGTCGACCTTACTACCCTGGCTTCAAGACAACTCAGGGTGACGTCGCAGACTTCCGCGCCAGTATTTCTGCCGGCCGAGCTGTAAACGAGTCATACGAGCGGTAGCGAGTGTGATGAAAGGACGACTACCTTAACTATTTCTTTTTCGCCTTCCAGATTTTGACGTCGACCCTGCTACCCTGGCTTCAAGGCAACTCAGTGTGACGTCGCAGACTTCCGCGCTACTATTTCTGCCGGCCGAGCGCTAAAGGAGTCATACGAGCGGTAGCGAGTGTGGTGAAAGGACGACTACCTTAACTATTTCTTTTTCGCCTTCCAGATTTTGACGTCGACCCTGCTACCCTGGCTTCAACACAACTCAGCGTGACGTCGCAGACTTCCGCGCCACTATTTCTGCCGGCCGAGCTGTAAACGAGTCATACGAGCGGCAGCGCGTGTGGTGAAAGGACGACTACCTAAACTATTTCTTATTCGCCTCCCAGATTTTGACGTCGACCCTGCTACCCTGGCTTCAAGACAAGTCAGTGTGACGTCGCAGACTTCCACGCCACTGTTTCTGCTGGCCGAGCTGTAAACGAGTCATACGAGCGGCAGCGAGCGTGGTGAAAGGATGACTACCTTAACTATTTCTTTTTCGCCTTCCAGATTTTGACGTCGACCTTGCTACCCTGGCTTCAAGACAACTCAGGGTGACGTCGCAGACTTCCGCGCCAGTATTTCTGCCGGCCGAGCTGTAAACGAGTCATACGAGCGGCAGCGAGTGTGGTGAAAGGACGACTACCTTAACTATTTCTTTTTCGCTTTCCAGATTTTGACGTCGACCCTGCTACCCTGGCTTCAAGGCAACTCAGTGTGACGTCGCGGACCTCCGCGCTACTATTTCTGCCGGCCGAGCGCTAAAGGAGTCATACGAGCGGTAGCGAGTGTGGTGCAAGGACGACTACCTTAACTATTTCTTTTTCGCATTCCAGATTTTGACGTCGACCTTGCTACCCTGGCTTCAAGACAACTCAGGGTGACGTCGCAGACTTCCGCGCCAGTATTTCTGCCGGCCGAGCTGTAAACGAGTCATACGAGCGGTAGCGAGTGTGGTGAAAGGACGACTACCTTAACTATTTCTTTTTCGCCTTCCAGATTTTGACGTCGACCCTGCTACCCTGGCTTCAAGGCAACTCAGTGTGACGTCGCGGACCTCCGCGCTACTATTTCTGCCGGCCGAGCGCTAAAGGAGTCATACGAGCGGCAGCGAGTGTGCTGCAAGGACGACTACCTTAACTGTTTCTCTTTCGCCTTCCAGATTTTGACGTCGACCTTGCTACCCTGGCTTCAAGGCAACTCAGGGTGACGTCGCAGGCATCCGCGCCACTATTTTTGCCAGCCGAGCTGTAAACGAGTCATACGAGCGGTAGCGAGTGTGGTGAAAGGACGACTACCTTAACTATTTCTTTTTCGCCTTCCAGATTTTGACGTCGACCTTGCTACCCTGGCTTCAAGACAACTCAGGGTGACGTCGCAGACTTCCGCGCCAGTATTTCTGCCGGCCCAGCTGTAAACGAGTCATACGAGCGGTAGCGAGTGTGGTGAAAGGACGACTACCTTAACTATTTCTTTTTCGCCTTCCAGATTTTGACGTCGACCCTGCTACCCTGGCTTCAAGGCAACTCAGTGTGACGTCGCAGACTTCCGCGCTACTATTTCTGCCGGCCGAGCGCTAAAGGAGTCATACGAGCGGCAGCGAGTGTGGTGAAAGGACGACTACCTTAACTATTTCTTTTTCGCCTTCCAGATTTTGACGTCGACCCTGCTACCCTGGCTTCAAGACAACTCAGGGTGACGTCGCAGACTTCCGCGCCACTGTTTCTGCTGGCCGAGCTGTAAACGAGTCATACGAGCGGTAGCGAGTGTGGTGAAAGGACGACTACCTTAACTATTTCTTTTTCGCCTTCCAGATTTTGACGTCGACCCTGCTACCCTGGCTTCAAGACCACTCAGTGTGACTCGCAGACTTCCACGCCACTATTTCTGCCGGCCGAATGTAAACGAGTCATACGAGCGGCAGCGAGTGTGGTGAAAGGACGACTACCTTAACTGTTTCTATTTCGCCTTCCAGATTTTGACGTCGACCCTGCTACCCTGGCTTCAAGACCACTCAGTGTGACTCGCAGACTTCCACGCCACTATTTCTGCCGGCCGAATGTAAACGAGTCATACGAGCGGCAGCGAGTGTGGTGAAAGGACGACTACCTTAACTATTTCTTTTTCGCCTTCCAGATTTTGACGTCGACCCTGCTACTCTGGCTTCAAGACAGCTCAGTGTGACGTCGCAGACTTCCGCGCTACTATTTCTGCCGGCCGAGTTGTAAAGGAGCCATACGAGCGGTAGCGAGTGTGGTGAAAGGACGACTACCTTAACTATTTCTTTTTCGCCTTCCAGATTTTGACGTCGACCCTGCTACCCTGGCTTCAAGACAACTCAGTGCGACGTCGCAGACTTCCGTGCTACTATTTCTGCCGGCAGAATGTAAACGAGTCATACGAGCGGCAGCGAGTGTGGTGAAAGGAAGACTACCTTACCTGTTTCTTTTTCGCCTTCCAGATTTTGACGTCGACCCTGCTACCCTGGCTTCAAGGCAACTCAGTGTGACGTCGCAGACTTCCGCGCTACTATTTCTGCCGGCCGAGCTGTAAAGGAGTCATACGAGCGGCAGCCAGTGTGGTGAAAGGACGACTACCGTAACTATTTCTTTTTCGCCTTCCAGATTTTGACGTCGACCCTGCTACCCTGGCTTCAAGACAACTCAGTGTGACGTCGCAGACTTCCACGCCACTATTTCTGCCGGCCGAGCTGTAAACGAGTCATACGAGCGGCAGCGAGTGTGATGAAAGGACGACTACCTTAACTATACTTTTTCGCCTTCGAGATTTTGACGTCGACCCTGCTACCCTGGCTTCAAGACAAGTCAGTGTGACGTCGCAGACTTCCACGCCACTATTTCTGCTGGCCCAGCTGTAAACGAGTCACACGAGCGGCAGCGAGTGTGGTGAAAGGACGACTACCTTAACTATTTCTTTTTCGCCTTCCAGATTTTGACGTCGACCCTGCTACCCTGGCTTCAAGACAACTCAGGGTGACGTCGCAGACTTCCGCGCCAGTATTTCTGCCGGCCGAGCTGTAAACGAGTCATACGAGTGGTAGCGAGTGTGGTGAAAGGACGACTACCTTAACTATTTCTTTTTCGCCTTCCAGATTTTGACGTCGACCCTGCTACCCTGGCTTCAAGGCAACTCAGTGTGACGTCGCGGACCTCCGCGCTACTATTTCTGCCGGCCGAGCGCTAAAGGAGTCATACGAGTGGCAGCGAGTGTGGTGCAAGGACGACTACCTTAACTGTTTCTCTTTCGCCTTCCAGATTTTGACGTCGACCTTGCTACCCTGGCTTCAAGGCAACTCAGGGTGACGTCGCAGGCATCCGCGCCACTATTTTTGCCAGCCGAGCTGTAAACGAGTCATACGAGCGGTAGCGAGTGCGGTGCAAGGACGACTACCTTAACTATTTCTTTTTCGCATTCCAGATTTTGACGTCGACCTTGCTACCCTGGCTTCAAGACAACTCAGGGTGACGTCGCAGACTTCCGCGCCAGTATTTCTGCCGGCCGAGCTGTAAACGAGTCATACGAGCGGTAGCGAGTGTGTTGAAAGGACGACTACCTTAACTATTTCTTTTTCGCCTTCCAGATTTTGACGTCGACCCTGCTACCCTGGCGTCAAGGCAACTCAGTGTGACGTCGCGGACCTCCGCGCTTCTATTTCTGCCGGCCGAGCGCTAAAGGAGTCATACGAGCGGCAGCGAGTGTGGTGCAAGGACGACTACCTTAACTGTTTCTCTTTCGCCTTCCAGATTTTGACGTCGACCTTGCTACCCTGGCTTCAAGGCAACTCAGGGTGACGTCGCAGGCATCCGCGCCACTATTTTTGCCAGCCGAGCTGTAAACGAGTCATACGAGCGGTAGCGAGTGTGGTGAAAGGACGACTACCTTAACTATTTCTTTTTCGCCTTCCAGATTTTGACGTCGACCTTGCTACCCTGGCTTCAAGACAACTCAGGGTGACGTCGCAGACTTCCGCGCCAGTATTTCTGCCGGCCGAGCTGTAAACGAGTCATACGAGCGGAAGCGAGTGTGGTGAAAGGACGACTACCTTAACTATTTCTTTTTCGCCTTCCAGATTTTGACGTCGACCCTGCTACCCTGGCTTCAAGGCAACTCAGTGTGACGTCGCAGACTTCCGCGCTACTATTTCTGCCGGCCGAGCGCTAAAGGAGTCATACGAGCGGCAGCGAGTGTAGTGCAAGGACGACTACCTTAACTGTTTCTCTTTCGCCTTCCAGATTTTGACGTCGACCTTGCTACCCTGGCTTCAAGGCAACTCAGGGTGACGTCGCAGGCATCCGCGCCACTATTTTTGCCAGCCGAGCTGTAAACGAGTCATACGAGCGGTAGTGAGTATGGTGAAAGGACGACTACCTTAACTATTTCTTTTTCGCATTCCAGATTTTGACGTCGACCTTGCTACCCTGGCTTCAAGACAACTCAGGGTGACGTCGCAGACTTCCGCGCCAGTATTTCTGCCGGCCGAGCTGTAAACGAGTCATACGAGCGGTAGCGAGTGTGGTGAAAGGACGACTACCTTAACTATTTCTTTTTCGCCTTCCAGATTTTGACGTCGACCCTGCTACCCTGGCTTCAAGGCAACTCAGTGTGACGTCGCGGACCTCCGCGCTACTATTTCTGCCGGCCGAGCGCTAAAGGAGTCATACGAGCGGCAGCGAGTGTGGTGAAAGGACGACTACCTTAACTATTTATTTTTCGCCTTCCAGATTTTGACGTCGACCCTGCCACAGTGGCTTCAAGACAAATCAGGGTGACGTCGCAGACTTCCGCGCCACTATTTCTGCCGGCCGAGCTGTTAACGAGTCATACGAGCGGCAGCGAGTGTGGTGAAAGGACGACTACCTTAACAATTTCTTTTCGCCTCCAGATTTTAACGTCGACCCTGCTACCCTGGCTTCAAGGCAACTCAGTGTGACGTCGCAGACTTCCACTCCGCTATTTCAGCCGGCCTGGCTGTAAACGAGTCATACGAGCGGCAGCGAGTGTAGGCGAAAGGACGACTACCTTAACTATTTCTTTTTCGCCTTCCAGATTTTGACGTCGACCCTGCTACAATGGCTTCAAGACTACTCAGTGTGACGTCGCAGACTTCCGCGCCACTATTTCTGCCGGCCGAGCTGTAAACGAGTCATACGAGCGGCAGCGAGTGTGGTGAAAGGACGACTACCTTAACTATACTTTTTCGCCTTCCAGATTTTGACGTCGACCCTGCTACCCTGGCTTCAAGACAACTCAGTGTGACGTCGCACACTTCCGCGCCACGATTTCTGCCGGCCGAGCTGTAAAGGAGCCACACGAGCGGCAGCGACTGTAGTGAAAATACACCCACCTTAACTATTTATTTTCGCCTTACAGATTTTGACGTCGACCCTCCTACCCTGGCTTCAAGACAAGTAAGTGTGACGTCGCAGACTTCCACGCCACTATTTCTGCTGGCCGAGCTGTAAACGAGTCATACGAGCGGCAGCGAGTGTGGTGAAAGGACGACTACCTTAACTATTTCTTTTTCGCCTTCCAGATTTTGACGTCGACCCTGCTACCCTGGCTTCAACACAACTCAGCGTGACGTCGCAGACTTCCGCGCCACTATTTCTG